>NW_028270141.1:85788631-86405631 GCF_037043375.1 Chiloscyllium plagiosum | reverse complement strand
TCACATTCTGCTGGGTTTTCTAGACTCTAGAAGATGTGGGTTTGAGTCCTGACTGCCCTTGGAGATGTGTTACAACATATAAAAATAGGTTAATTAAAGCATAATTTCCATACTCAAGCTGCATTATGGTAAAGTGAGTGGTAAAGGCAGAAAACATACAGGTGAATAAGTAGTCATGAGGGTGCTATCTCTTGGCTTCGGGATGGGATACATTGCCTGTGTGACTTGGTTAAGTTACAGGGAATAACAAATTGAAGTCAGTTAAGTGTTAACATTCAATAAGCAACAGAAATGGCAAATCTTATGACAATGCCAGGGATGTCCTCCTCATTCTTGAAGCAATCAGACCAGAGAAGAATCTTTCTATCAAACTTGTCTAAGGGCAGCACATCAGAATATTACATTTTCTTGTGATAACCACCCCCTCCCCACATTGCCTGTAAAGCTCAACCCATCCCAAATGCCTCCCTTAAGTCCTGGATTCCTCCTGACCAATACCCAAACTTACTAAAGCCCATTCACCCTCAATACTTTCATCTGATATTTTATTCTCTTAGCTGTGGCCATGGCGGAATTCCTAATCTGCAGCAACCACCGAGCTGCTGTCCTGGGGAGTGGAATCCACAATCATCTTATATGTTATCATTGTGGGGCAGTCTTTGTTAATGATTGATTTTTCTGCCATGGGGAGTGAGCAAACTACCCCTCTGTAACGAGCACCCTATTCCTCATGAATCTAAATCAATTTCATAGTGCCATACAAGTAAGGAGAATTTATTATACATAAATTTATAAAATTATTCTGTGAACTACAGGTATACGAATCATCTCTGTCCACTCAGTAAACATTGAATTTTTTTTTGTAATTTTCTTGAAGTTCGTGACACCCAGAAAGTTCCAGGATACAGGCCCACAAAGTTTGACAGAAAGATTCTTCTCTGGTCTGGTCGCTTCAAGAATGAGGAAGACATCCCTGGCATTGTTTCGTAAGTTTTGCCATTTCTATTGCTTATTGTATGTGAACACAACTTTTTCAATTCTTTTTATTTCCCCTGTAATTTAACTAAAATATGCAAAAAAACATTAAAAAGTTCTCTTTCTGAATTGTTTAGACATAATAATAATTTTTGCTTGGTTGTCTGCATTAAAAGAACTGTGGAGGCACTACCAAATTTTTAAATTTGCAATGGACAATTGTATGTCAATGCTTATCACTACTTGTTACTTTTAGGACATACTCCAAATAGTTCATTGATCTTTTGTTGCATATATAAAGAGAAATAGCTCCTGCTGCACCCATCTTCCATTCTAATTTGTTCAACTACTCTTAAATAATTTGCAATCAATGAAATCAGAAATTGGCCAATACAATGACAATTGCAGTAATATTTTGGTGTTATCCAAATGTAACACAATAAGATACATGAATTCTGAATATTTCAAGATTTCTGGTGGGTTTATTTAGAGCTAAACACATACAGTTCAAAATAATCTCTACGTATAGCCTTCGTCTAAGGTGTTACAATGCAGAGTGACTTTGGCCTCTGCTCAATGTGATGCCAATGTGAAGCAGCTGACTCATCCACATCTTAGGCATCGTAACAAGATATCACTCTGTAAACAATAATATACCTTCCCTTTTTTCCAAAAGTGAAAACACATAAACTCTGAGTATTAGCAAAACTACTTCTAAAGAAATAGGGATTGTAAAATGTGGGAGTGCGAACGTCTGAGCCCATACATCAACTTGGTTTTTGGAAACACGCCCAGATCTTGTCATTGTCTGACCCTGTGGAGATGCAAGTTTTGCCTTGACTACTTGTTGTCAGTGTACTCCACCACATTGTTGTTTTCTAATTATGTTTGCTGTACGCTTGTACACTCTCTTTAGCTGGGCTTCTGTTCCTTCTCAGCATTATATTGTTGACTGTTCAGACTTCATGAAACCTGTGATCCTAACATACTTTGGATACCTCTGCATGTAACCATGTTCCCATGTGCATTGTGTGACTTTCACTATTTTCCCTATGTGACAAGGTCCCTATGTTGCTGTGGCTGGTGGCTTTTGCATGAC
This sequence comes from Chiloscyllium plagiosum, assembly GCF_037043375.1. Taxonomy (NCBI): domain Eukaryota; kingdom Metazoa; phylum Chordata; class Chondrichthyes; order Orectolobiformes; family Hemiscylliidae; genus Chiloscyllium; species Chiloscyllium plagiosum. The sequence goes on along the minus strand of NW_028270141.1, from coordinate 86,403,557 downwards.
TTGGACGTCCACAGTAACCTCCCAGTGTGGCCATATAAATGACCAATAAATCATATCACATGCCAGTTATCTCATCCACTCTGTATCCATATTCTTTTGGTAAAGTATCACAGTATGTCCTGGAGGAGTGCTTTAAGCACAAGTGTTTGTTTCCTTTATGTCTCTGGAGGTAATGAGCTCATCTCTGTAAGGCCAAAAGCATTTGAGAGTGTCAGGTCATCCCTCTACGATGATGTTTGACAAGAGTCTTCAGTTGTGGCAGCGTTGCCTCTAAGTTTCTTACCGACTGTGCGGACGTCCAAGGCCTGTGGATTGTAGCGATTTCTGGAACTGTTGAAAGCAGCCATGCAGTTGAGAGGGAATGTTAGTTGTTTTCAGTTGAAGTCATTTGCATTTTGCTGACCATAATGCAATAACTCAATTTGAGCTCATACTTGTAGATCCAATGGAATATCTGCATATTTGTTCGTGTTTGGCAATCTATTCTGTGCATCTGATATGTAAATGCGGGGAAGCATATGATGGGTAGTGCCATTACATTGCAAGTCATCCAGCTCAAACTTAAGCTTATCTTGTAGTGGGTTGTTGTCTTAAATTAGAAATTAATGTAAGTGAAGACGAAGTTTCTTCAAATGTATACCTCAGTTATGACGTTGATGAGCTTCCCAGCTGTACTAGCTGTTAGCTGAAAGGATGAATCCTGTGAACTCATTTATTGTCCTAAAGATAAACAGGAACAAGGGAATTTATTTACCCCATTAATTTGGACACTCTTGAAAACAACACCTAATCATGCTCTTCAAAGTTCCCTGATGTCTCTCCAATGCACTTGAAATTGTGAGATCTAAATTGTTTTATTCCCTAACTATTCATCATTTCTCAGAATGTGTGTGGTAGAAAATTTGAACCTTGATCTGATTAATTTCTTTGGTAATCCATATTTTCAGTAAAAAAAATCAAACTAACTTTTCTATATTTTTACAATAATTTCTATTAAAGACACAGGTTCAGGAAATCTTATGAAAATATTCATAATAGTTAAAAGATACCAATCCACGTTCCCAGTTTAACTGAGCGATCCAACACAACTATTAAAGTCCTCCGAAATGATTCTTTGAAAAATGGTATCAGAGTTAAAGGCATAGGTTCTAGTTGGTGGTTGGAATTCTCCAATACTTCATATGTATTGCACATCTGGCAAAATTTAATGTCATCTTTATTTAATCAGGGCTAGTAAAAATGTTTGAAATTTATCTGTGTTTTCCTAATATCTAAGTTACCTGACATTGGAATCCCGTCATCCACTCTTAACATTTATTTATGCTACAAAATTTCATTTTGTTACATCAATGGAACTACCACCTGATGGATGACTAATCATTATGCATTTGCTGGTGTTGAGCTGGTCTCCATTTCTTCATTATTAATTTTTCTTTCCAAAATAATATTTATGTATTTGTTCTGATTCAGTTACTGAGTAGACTGTTTGACATAACTCTATCAATTCAGGATTTGTCTTGTTGTATTTCTACTAAATAAGATGGGCCAAACATGTCAAACATTCTCTTTACTTTCTTAAGTTTTTAAAATTTTTATCTCATAGCTAAATTTCCAAATTGTCTTCCTATTTCATAGAATTACCAATGAAAAAGAAGATTCAAAGGGCATGAAATCTAGTCACCTCAGTCAGGAAACAGTCCAGGATAATCCTCCATTAGCATTTCAGTTTCTTTTACCTCTACAGTTTTGTTCCACCACTCTCCATAATGTTAAGATTTTTGAACTAGCCCCAAGTTATTCTCCAAGGGCAACTACAACTTTTCCATTAACCAAGTTAATCTTAAAGCTAACTCCAAATAATGATACTGAATTGTAACCTCCACATATACTTTCAACTAATATTTTTATTGTTCCAGGAGTGTCTGAAATCTATTTTTTAAACCCTTCGTGGAAGTGACTGATATCTTTATGCTATTATTTTAAGATGAAAACTTTTAACAAGTTGTATTTATTTATACATAAAATCACAGAACTTTCTTCACAGTCTAAACTCCAGAGCTGAAGTGAGAGTGACCGACTTTGACATCAAAGCAGCATTTGACCAAGTGTGGTATCCTGGAGCTCTAGCAAAACTAGACCCAGTAGAAATTAGGAGTCTAAGTGCTGGTTGGAGTCATACCTAACACAAATGAAGATAGCTTTGGTTGCACAAGGCCAGTCATCTTAGTTCCAGGACATTCTGTGCAGGAGTTTCTCACAGCAATGTCCTAAGCCAAACTACCTTCAGCTGCTTCATCAATGACCTTCCTTCTAACAGAAGTTAGGCTGCTCACTGATAACTGTTCAATGTTGAGCACCATCTCATTTGGTATGCTTTCCTTTGTTGGTCAGAGCATTGTATAGATGAGTTTGGAGACCATGTTGTTACTGAATAGGAAATTGGTTAGGCCACTTTAGAATATTGTGTTCAATTCTGGTCTCCCTCCTATAGGAAGGATGTTGTGAAACTTGAAAGGATTCAGAAAAGATTTACAAGGATGTTTGAGGGTTTGAGCTATAAGGAGAGGCTGAATAGGCTGGGGCTGTTTTCCCTGGAGTGTCAGGCTCAGGGGTGACCTATAGAGGTTTATAAAATCATCAAGGGTGTGGATAGGGTAAATAGACAAAGTATGTTCTCTGGGGTGGGGGAGTCCAGAAATAGAGGGCATAGGTTTAGGGTGAGAGGGAAAAGATATAAAAGAGACCTAAGGGGCAGGGAGTGCAACATTCAGGTTGATGCAGACAATTTTCAAGTAATATTCAAAGAACAAAGAAAATTACAACACAGGAACAGGCCCTCTGGCCGCCCAAGCCTGCATCAATCCAGATCCTCTATGTAAACCTGTTGCCTATTTTCTAAGGATCTGTATCCCTCTGCTCCCTGCCCTTTCATGTATCTGTCGAGATACATCTTAAATGACACTATTGTGCCTGCCTCTAACACCTCCACTGGCAATGCATTCCAGGCACCCACCACCCTCTGCATAAAGAACCTTCCATGCATATCTCCCTTAAACTTTTTCCCACTCACCTTGAACTCATGACCCCTAATAATTCATTGTACCAGGTAATGGCCATCTTCAACAAGATACAATCTAACCACTGCCCCTTGACGTTCAATGGCATTACCTTGATAGAATTCCCACGATCAACATTCTAGAGATCACTATCAATTAGAAACTGAACTGGACTGCCCATATAAATACTGTAGCTACAACAGCAAGTCAGAGGTAGGAATGCTGCAGTGAGTAATTCACCTCCTGACTTCCCAAAGCCTGTCCATCTCTTCTGCAAGGAGTTTGATGGAATACAGCTCACATGGTTGTATAAGTGCAGCTCCATTCAGAAGCTTCACACCATCCAGAACAAAACAGCCAGCTTTATTGGCACAACATCCACAAAACCTCCCTCCCTCCACCATCAATACACATTAATAGCAGTGCGTACCACCTACAAGACGTATTGTTGAAATTCACCAAAGTTTCTTAAACAGCACCTTCCAAACCTACAACCTCTACCATCTAGAAGGACAAAAGCCACAGATACATGTGAGCACCATCACCTGCAAGTTCCTTTCTAAGCCACTTGCTATCATGACTTTAAAATATATGGTCAATTATAAAACTCCCTCCCTTACAGCACAATGATTGTACCTATATCAAAAGAAATGCATCAATTCAGGAGAGAGAAGCTCAACACCACCTTCTCAAGGGCAATTATAGATAGGAAATAAATATTGTCCCAACCAGTAATGCCCTTCTCTTTACTAACATGCTTTTTTCACTTTCTTTTACAATTTTAGGTGTTTGTTAGGTATTTCAAATTAACCCAGAGATTTCATTGCTATGGCACATGCTTCAGGCTGTCAGCAAATGCAGCCAATGAAAAGAAAAAGTGCAAATGATGTTTGACATTAACTTTGCTATTTCTTGCAAATTATCCTGATTAGTGCAAAATGAAAAGCTTTGACAAATTATGCCTTTTTCGAGCCACACTCAAGTGAAAGATTTATTTGGGGTTTATTATGGTTTAAATGTTTCCTCAACATCAACAAGTTTTGATAGCCTGTGATTTGCACCCTTGCTTTGTTGGTCACAGTTTTTATTTATGCACTGGATGTTGCTGAAGCATCATGCTGAGTTTTCTTTCCTTTATGGATACTTTCCAATGGAGATGAGTTGACACTGCCAACATCAATTTTCCCAAGAAGCCTTAATTAATAAATATCTCTTTCCACGTTTCAAACTTGATTCTGACTTAGGCCTGCGGGAACACAGCAGGGTAGTAGGATTAATTTTTAGATTGCTTTGGCAAAGAATCAATACAGTCACAATGAACCACATGTTGTTTGTTTGTGGTTGCAGACCTCCATGAATTGCGATCTCAAAGCTTTCATATTTCATCTTGTCTCTCCCAGAAATGCTTCAAATAACTGCATATGCTTTGAATTGTAATTTGTAGGCAAAGTATGTTGCATATAGCAAGGTAACACAAAGGACAATGAGATGATTTTAACAAACAAATCATTATTTTCTTTGTTGGTATTGGGTGAGGAAGGAATGTTAGCCACGCATTGTCGGTGCAATGAACATAAGGGAGTTCATCAGCATTTGTTTTTCTTTTTTTGTATCTGTATTTAGTATATCAACTGCATCCTTATATGAATCTACTTTAAAGTTTCAATATCCTAAGTTTGGTGGGTAACACAGTTCTGCATATAGACCTCTAACTGATGTCTTAAGAAAGCTTCATATCAGCTTATAGTTATTTATTTTCTTTTGTATTCTATACCTCTAATAAAATTTAAAATCCCTATGTATGAATGTTCACAAAGCTATTATATTATTAATAGTAGCTTTTAAAAGAATTTATTCATATAAAAACAAGACTGAAATGTGGATTAGGACTCAAGTGAATGTCTGAACCAGTGTCTATTCAATATAAAAATTGGTTTGAATATTTTAGCATTCAATCACATTTAATCTAGTTAAAGGACTTTATTTCAATATAAGATCAGCAGGGATAATTGCCAGGATAGCCTGGTGAGATTTACTTCCCAGATCATAATTAACAAAAAGGAGAGAAAAATCCAATTTTCAAAGTCAATTCTAACAAAGACATTCAGAAGGCAGGTCTGGTCATGAGCTGTAATTACAAATAGCAGGCTGGAGCTGACCTAAAAGGAAATAAAATATAGGATATTTAATCAGTTATCCTGGATAAAATACTGTGTTTCCATGCTGTATTATTTTTTAAATACTCTCATAGAGTGTGGGCAACTCTGGTTAGGCCAGCAGTTATTGTCATCCCTAATTGCCCAAAGGCAGTTAAGAGTCAATCACATTGCTGTGGATTTGGAGTCACATGTAGGCCAGACCAGGTTAGGATGGCAGATTTCCTTCCTGGAAGGACATTAGTGAACCAGATGCGTTTTTTCCCCAACAATTGACAATGGTCATCATTAGTCTGTTCATTCCAGATTGTTTATTGAATTCAAATTCTATCATCTATCACGGTGGGATTTGAACCCAGGGGGTCCTCAGAACATTAATGAGATTAATATTCTCGTGATAATACCACTAGGCTCGTGCTTAACTTGCAGGAACATTGTAGAGAGTCTGGAACTGCTATATCTGCTCTTTCACATACATTCATTTTATCCATACAAAGATTTTGGAATGTGCATTTTCACAAATTCAGACCCATATCATTGGACATTTTGTTACAATGTTACACTGGGTTGTGCTTTCATTTAAGAAGGTAATGTGAATCCCAACATTTTTTAGTCCCCTAAAAAGAATTGCATTAGAAAGAAACACAATGTTCATTTAAGCAAATGATATCTCAAGAATATTATGTTCTGGATGTGTTATCTCATGTCATAACTGATTCACATAGAACAGTACATAACGTAAGCATTGACAGCAACTGAACTAATTAAATTAAAATAAGATACTTACAATTTAACCTCCTTCAAGCAAATCCTTAATTCCAAAGTAACTGCTTCAATGCATGATTTTCTAGGATTTGGCTTTATATTTATTGATTGAAAATGCTTTAATCCTTTAACATAAATACTTAATAAGAGCAGCTACTTTGCTACCAGATGGGAAATTACTCATTTCAGCCAAATGATGTGATTGTTAGTTAATATACCTTTGCTTAATATCAGTCAAACATATGAAACAGGAGCAGAAATTGGTCATTCAGCCCCTTGAGCCAGCTCTGCCATTCTATAGAATCATAACTGATCTGTTTGCATTTTGAACAACATATGCCCACTAACCCCAATAACTTTTGATTGAGTAACAAGAATTTATCTATCTTTGCCTCAAAATATTAATTGATTCCACCGAGGTCAATAAGGATGGATTGTTAATGGTTAATTGGATTTGGCAATAACCAATTGAAGGAAAATACATGAAAACCCAACCTGTTTTGACTGGCTTAGACTTGACTTGGGAACAGGTGGTTTGGCAGCAATTCCTAGATTTATTTGTGATCACCAAGCACTGCGGAATGCTTGGGAATGTACTCAGAATGGCCATGCAGTATTTTTTCTCGACTGGCAGCTTAATGTTCCAGGATACAAATGCTACAGGAAGGACAGAAAGGGAGGCAAGAGAGGAGGGGGAATGGGATTTTTGATAAGGGATAGCATTACAGCTGCGCTGAGGGAAGATATTCCTGGAAATACATCTAGGGAAGTTATTTCGGTGGAACTGAGAAATAAGAAAGGGATGATCACCTTATTGGGATTGTATTATAGACCCCCCAATAGTCAGAGGGAAATTGAGAAACAAACTTGTAAGGAGATCTCCGCTATCTGTAAGAATAATAGGGCGGTTATGGTAGGGGATTTTAACTTTCCAAACATAGACTGGGACTACCATAGTGTTAAGGGTTTAGATGGAGAGGAATTTCTTAAGTGTGTACAAGACAATTTTCTAATTCAGTATGTGGATGTACCTCCTAGAGAAGGTACAAAACTTGACCTACTCTTGGGAAATAAGGCAGGGCACGTGACTGAGGTGTCAGTGGGGGAGCACTTTGGGGCCAGCGACCATAATTCTATTTGTTTTAAAATAGTGATGGGAAAGGATGGACCAGATCTAAAAGTTGAAGTTCTAAATTGGAGAAAGGCCAATTTTGACGGTATTAGGCAAGAACTTTCGAAAGCTGATTGGAGGCAGATGTTCGCAGGTAAAGGGACGGCTGGAAAATGGGATGCCTTCAGAAATGAGATAACAAGAATCCAGAGAAAGTATATTCCTGTCAGGGTGAAAGGGAAGGCTGGTAGGTATAGGGAATGCAGGATGACTAAACAAAATGAGGGTTTGGTTAAGAAAAAGAAGGAAGCATATGTCAGGTACAGAGAGGAAGGATTGAGTGAATCCTTAGAGTATAAAGGAAGTAGGAGTATACTTAAGAGGGAAATCAGGAGGGCAAAATGGGACATGAGCAAGCTTTGGCAAATAGAATTAAGGAGAATCCAAAGGGGGTTTTACAAATATATTAAGGACTAAAGGGTAACTAGGGAGAGAATAGGGCCCCTCAAAGATCAGCAAGGCGGCCTTTGTGTGGAGCCACAGAAAATGGGGGAGATACTAAATGAATATTTTGCATCAGTATTTACTGTGGAAAAGGATATGGAAGATATAGACTGTAGGGAAATAGATGATGACATCTTGCAAAATGTCCAGATTACAGAGGAGGAAGTGCTGGATGTCTTGAAACGGTTAAAGGTGGATAAATCCCAGGACCTGATCAGGTGTACCCGAGAACTCTGTGGGAAGCTAGAGAAATGATTGCTGGGCCTCTTGCTGAGATATTTGTATCATCGATAGTCACAGGTGAGGTGCCGGAGAACTGGAGGTTGGCAAACGTGGTGCCACTGTTTAAGAAGGGTGGTTAAAAACAAGCCAGGGAACTATAGACCGGTGAGCCTGACCTCGGTGGTGGGCAAATTGTTGGAGGGAATCCTGAAGGACAGGATGTACATGTATTTGGAAAGGCAAGGACTGATTAGGGATAGTCAACATGGCTTTGTGGGTGGGAAACCATGTCTCACAAACTTGATTGAGTTTTTTGAAGAAGTAACAAAGAAGATTGATGAGGGCAGAGCGGTAGATGTGATCTATATGAACTTAATAAGGCGTTCGACAAGGTTCCCCATGGGAGACTGATTAGCAAGGTTAGATCTCATGGAATACAGGGAGAACTAGCCATTCGGATACAGAACTGGCTCAAAGGTAGAAGACAGAGGGTGATGGTGGAGGGTTGTTTTTCAGACTGGAGGCCTGTGACCAGTGGAGTGCCACAAGGATCGGTGCTGGGCCCTCTACTTTTTGTCATTTATATAAATGATTTGGATGCGAGCATAAGAGGTACAATTAGTAAGTTTGCAGATGACACCAAAATTGGAGGTGTAGTGGACAGCAAAGAGGGTTACCTCAGATTACAACAGGATCTGGACCAGATGGACCAGTGGGCTGAGAAGTGGCAGATGGAGTTTAATTCAGATAAATGTGAGGTGCTGCATTTTGGGAAAGCGAATGTTAGCAGGACTTATACACTTAATGGTAAGGTCCTAGGGAGTGTTGCTGAACAAAGAGACCTTGGAGTGCAGGTTCATAGCTCCTTGAAAGTGGAGCAGGTAGATAGGATAGTGAAGAAAGGCATTTGGTATGCTTTCCTTTATTGGTCAGAGTATTGAGCACAGGAGTTGGGAGGTCATGTTGCGGCTGTACAGGACATTGGTTCGGCCACTGTTGGAATATTGTGTGCAATTCTGGTCTCCTTCCTATCGGAAAGATGTTGTGAAACTTGAAAGGGTTCAGAAAAGATTTACAAGGATGTTGTTAGGGTTGGAGGATCTGAGCTACAGGGAGAGGCTGAACAGGCTGGGGCTGTTTTCCCTGGAGTGTCGGAGGCTGAGGGATGACCTTATAGAGGTTTACAAAATTATGAGGGGCATGGATAGGATTAATAACACAAAGTCTTTTCCCTGGGGTCGGGGAGTCCAGAACTAGAGGGCATAGGTTTAGGGTGAGAGTGGAAAGATATAAAAGAGACCTAAGGGGCAACGTTTTCACGCAGAGGGGGTAAGGGTATGGAATGAGCTGCCTGAGGCTGGTACAATTGCAACATTTAAGAGGCATTGGGATGCGTATATGAATAGGAAGGGTTTGGAGGGATATGGGCCGGGTGCTGGCAGGTGGGACTAGATTGGATTAGGATATCTGGTTGGCATGGATGGGTTGGACCGAAGGGTCTGTTTCCATGCTGTGACTCTATGACTCTATTCATCTTAGCATATATCGCGGTCATTTCTCAGCTCTTAGGACTTTTCACCATTGATTAGATCAGATTAGATTACTTACAGTGTGGAAACAGGCCCTTCGGCCCAACAAGTCCACACCGACCCTCCGAAGAGCAAACCACCCAGACCTATTCCCCTACATTTACCCCTTCATCTAATACTACGGGCAATTTAGCATGGCCAATTCACCTACTGTGGGAGGAAACCAGAGCACCCAGAGGAAACCCATGCAGGCAGAGAGAGAATGTGCAAACTCCACACAGACAGTTGCCTGAGGCAGGAATTGAACCTGCGTCTCTGTCGCTGTGAGTTCAATTCCCGCCTCAGGCAACTGTCTGTGTGGAGTTTGCACAGACAGGAGTTTGTGCGATTGTGGATTTGGACTTTCTCCACCAATCTGGGGTTCACGGACTGGTGTCGTGGAAACTGAGATCGTGCTCCACCTGCCAACCATCATCCAGGAGTTACTGACCAGCTGAAAGGCAGTGAGATTCAATAGTTTGCATATATATATATAGAGTACTTTAAGCTAACAGATTTGCTCATAAGTTTGTAGGTGAAGTACCTTAACCTAATAAATCTGATGTGTTGAAACACATGTGTCTTCTTGCATTTATTTTGACGAGATTTTAAAGAACCCATTAGGAACCTTCAGTATAACAATACAACATCATCTGGTATGGTTAAGAAGCCCACTCTCTGCTGCATTTGCTGTAGAGAATGAGAATAGGCTGAGAAAGTGCAAGGAGGTACAGTGGCTCAAAGTTAGCACTGCTGCCTCACAGAGCCAGGGACCTGAGTTCAATTCCACCCTTGGGCCACTGTCTGTGGGGAGTTTTCATGTTCTCCCTGTGTCTTTCCTCTGAGCGTTCTGATTTCCACCCACAGTCCAAATATGTATTGGCCATGCTAGTGTCCAGGAATGTGCAGTCTAAGGTGGAGTTACTGTTGGAAGTACAGGGTGATATGGCGAAGGGGGTTGGGTCTGGGCTGGATGCTGTTAAGAGAGTCATTGTGGACTTGTTAGGCCAAATAGCCTGCTTACACAATGTAAGAATTCTATGGTTTTCTAGCCCCTGGACCATCTTCTCAGCCAGCAGAACATTCCATATTTCTTTTCTTCTAATGCCCTCTGAATGGCCAGCCTATAGAGGTCATGGCTATCAACAACTGTTGCCAGTTGTCAATGTTGATGTCCACAATCTTCATACCTTGTCTTCAGGTGCTCCCAAAGCAGCTCATAATCTAGTGGACAGCTCACCGTACAGAAGTATACAGCAGTCATCCATTTGATGAGTGTGACCAGGCCAGCATAAACTTCACTAGCTTAGTCACGAGTGTATGCTGATGGAAATAAGTTTGCTCCAGGTTCACTAAATTGGTCACCTTGTCCTGTCATGGGATGCCATGAATACACCTAAGATAGCAAGTTGAAACTGTTCAGCCTTTTTTCCTGCCCATAATATATAGTGTACTGAAGATATAGGATTAGTGGCTTCTTAGTTTAATGTTCCCTATCCAAATTCTGTTGTTTCATTCTCTGTTACTAAGCCTGAACATAACAGCTGTAACCTCTACCATGTGCATATCACTTTCACTATCTTGTTGGCAATTCTGGAGCCTAGATATGTGAAAATATCGATAATTGCCAACAACACATTACTTTAATGCCGCCCATCAGCATTGTCAATGGCCTGGACCATGACTTGTGTCTTTGTGTTGGTCAAACCAGACTGTTTACAGACATTCAAGAGTCTGTCCATCTGCCACTGAAGGTATTCCTCAGTATGCAATACTAAATTGATATCACCAGAGTAAAGCAATGTTCTGTTGAAAGCCTAGCTCACTCATGTCGTAGGTGGCTACGGCTAGGCAGCTTTCCGTCAGTTCTGGTGTATCAGTAGACACCGTCAGTAGATTGTTACAAGATTGAATCAGAACCCCAGAGCATTTATAGCCATTTTTCACCTTTGATTTCAAAATGTTTTTTTAAAAAGGGAACTGCCACAGGAAAACAAAACTGTGGATGTAAATTCAGTAACTGTCTGGTAAAGTTTGTTTGTGAAACACATGGAATGTCACACCTGTGAAGTGGCACAGAAACTTCGCACTTGGAGAGACTGAACAAGATGAGGTAATGAGATGGCTGAATAGCTCCCCATCTCAAAAGAAAGTCATTTTTTGCAGTTATTTTAGAGAAAAATGGGTTAAAATCTAATTGCAGCACTAATCTGTGTGCATGTTATTGGTCAGACAACATTGAAGGCTTGTTGTTGCACTGTGCTCCTGGTCCAGGAGCTCGGCCTGTTCTGATTTGGTGAGACCACTTCTGTCCCGTGGTTTAGCACCACTAGTGAAAACTGATTTTTGGGTGGCACAGTAGCTCAGTGGTTAGCACTGCTGCCTCACAGCGTCAGGGACCTGGGTTCAATTCCTGCCTCGGGCGACTGTTTGTGGGGAGTTTGCATATTTTCCCCGTGCTTGTGCGGATGCTCCGGTTTTCTCCCACAATCCAAAGATCTGTGATTCAGGTGAATTGGCCATGCTAAATTGCCCATAGTGTTAGGTGCATTAGCCAGGGGTAAATATAGGGTGGGGGGGATGGGTCTGGGTGGATTACTGTTTGGAGGCTCGGTGTGGACTTGTTAGGCCGTAGGGCCTGTTTCCATACTGTAGGGAATCTAATTAACCCTAGTGTGTGCATTGGAGTGTTTGAGGGCCATAGTCACAAGTCATACACCATGGAAACAAACTGTTCAGTCCACCCAGTCTATGCCAACCACAATCCCGAACTAAACTAGTCCTTCCTGGCCCCCATCCCTCCAAACTTTTTCTATTCATGTATCTATTCAAATGTCTTTTAAACATTGAAATTATACCGAAATCCTGTTCATTCCACAAGCGAACCAGCCTCTGTGTAAAAAAAATTGCCTCTCATGAAGTTTAGAGAGCACCTCTATACTGCAGGTAAGGCAAAAGGAATAATTCCATCTCGCTCTGAATGCTCATGTTTCGTCACTGTCAAAAGAAATACGATCGATAGAATTTCAGCAAACTTGCAAAAGCACGAATCTCCAAATCATTGATGTTCTGCTGCCAACATCAATGCCACTAGTGCCATCTAATAACAGCTGGAACATCATCTTATCTGCTCTTCATGAAAGAGTTGGACACTGATCTATATGTTTTCCTTATATCTTTTTGAATGCATCTCTTATTTCTGTTCTGAATATTGCATTATTATTTACTAAATGCAAGAAGAAATAATAGAGCCAGAGTTTTACAGCATGCAAAGAGGCCTTTCACCCCATTACGTTCATACTGGTCATCAGGCACCTATCAATTCTCATCATATTTTCCAGCACTTGGCCCATAGCCATCTTAAAGGGTGCATCTAAATACTTCTTAAATATTGTAATGCCTTCCACCTCTACAATCTTGTTGGAAAGCTGCTTAGCCTTAGCCACCTGAGACATGAGTAAGCTAAGCTTTCAGTAGAGAGTTGCTTTACTCCAGTGATACCTCTTTAGTATTACGAACTGAGGAATACCTTCAGTGGCAGATGGACAGACTGTCTAATGTATGTAAAATGTTTGGTTTGATCATCAGGAAGGCACCCATCATAGTCCAGGACATTGACAACACTAATTGATGGAATTAAGATAATGTGTTGTATTCCAGATATTCCCACTCTCTGGTTGAAAAATATGAGAAGTGGGAAAGTCAAGTCAAACCTGTAAAACTGGATAAAAGCAAATTACTGCGGATGCTGGAATCTGAAACCAAAAGAGAAAATGCTGGAAAATCTCAGCAGGTCTGGCAGCATCTGTAAGGAGAGAAAAGAGCTGACGTTTCGAGTCTAACTGACCCTTTGTCAAAGCTTCAAGTTAGACTCAAAATGTCAGCTCAACTTGAAGCTTTGACAAAGGGTCAGTTAGACTCAAAACGTCAGCTCTTTTCTCTCCTTACAGATGCTGCCAGACTTGCTGAGATTTTCCAGCATTTTCTCTTTTGATTTTAAACCTTTAAAACGTTTTGGCTAGACCACACTTGGGGATACTCTGCATGTAAAGCATATTGGAGCAATGACGGAGGTGCGAAATAACTCACAAGTATAATACCAAAAAAAAAATCAGGAAAGAATACACAGCCTATATTTCTTTATTCCGGAAAGAAAAGGCTTAAAACCGATCTGGCCATAGGTTTTAAGAGAATGAAAGTCTTGTTGGGTTCCAAGCCTCACCCCTCTTTCACAATATGGTGAATGGAAAGGCTAAAAGCTAGCCAGCTGTCTGACTAAGAGTGCAATTATAAAAAAAGAGTAATCTCAACAATTCTTTTTAGGGAGACAGAGAAGGATAGGGAGTTGGCCATCTTAAGGCAAACTAGATAGTAATGACTGCAAAGAAGTTGGTGGAATTGACCTTAATTATTCTCAAGGTTATGGGAATACAGAGGCAAAATTACAGGATCAAGGCATCGGCCAAGAATGTGGTGAGGAAAGATTACAGTGAGAGGTTAAAGAAGAACTAGAAAGCAGTGGACTCAGGAGATCAATAAAGATTAATTATGAGGCAGAATAAAGCCATTGAGGATAAGGAGTCTTGCAAAGTAGAGACTGGCTGAGGGAAGGAAGCTGCATATCTTAACTAGAATTCTATGTTATGGATCAAAGATTTTCAAGAAGGTTTGAAAAGCAAAGGGTAAATCCAAGATCTAATAATAAAGATGACACCATTGCTCAAACTGTTTGGATGTTGCTGCTGGTAGAAAGTAAATGTTAGTGAAGCTTTGCTGGAGGACAGGGTCATAGCGATGTACAACACAGAAACAGACCTTTCGGTACAAGACGTCCAGACCAGACCAGACATCCCAACCTAACCTAGTCCCATTTGACACCACTTGGCCCATATCCCTCTAAACCCTTCCTATTTGTATACCCATCCAGGTGCCTTTAAATGCTGTAATTGTACCAGCCTCCACAACTTCCTCGGGTAGCTCATTCCATACACGCACCACCCTCCATCTGAAAAAGTTGCCCCTTAGGTCCCTTTTATGTGTTTCCCCCCTTACCCTAAACCTATGCCATAAGCCAAGCTTCAGTCAAAGGCAGGATGTTAAGCAGGTCACGCATTGCAAAGGGCTTATGCAGAGAGAAGAAGTGGATGTTGATCCACCGATTACTCGGTAGAACCAGCGGTAAACTCGACAAATTTTGTGGAAGGTTGGTGTTTATTCTCCACATGAGCAAAAGTTGTACTCAGTGCCTCCAGATCATTTTCTATAATTGTCGATCTAATTTCAACTATTCTTAAACAACTCTTAAAGCTTTTCTTTACTAAACATACTCTTAGTTATACACACAGAAATCAGCCATTCTCCATTCAGGAGTTGTTACTGCTTCATTAATTAATTCTGGTAATGCAAGCGGCACCTCCAAACTGTGTTTAGATTTCTTACGTTCAATCTTCTAAACATCCCTTCTTTTTAATTATTACATCTACTTGAAGTGATCTGCTTCCAACTGCTTTTCATATTTTTAAAATCTCTAATTGTGTTTCAATCTCTTCTGCTTGAATGATGGTCTGAATGCTTTCAGATTTATGAACTTCAGCCATTAATTATGGATTCTTTGTAGAGAGAAAATAATCTGTTCACCAAATTATCCCTCGATTCACAAAAGGTTTCTTTCCCAGGCTGTCAGCTTTTGTGGTTTGTGGTATTAAGTTGTCAAAAGTTCAATGAGGAAAACTGCTTCCTCAATGCCAATTTTTTTTTATTGCAGCCTATGTTCATGGGAACTAGGTCATTCCTTTGCAAGCTCCCTTAACTTAAGACCTTAAACAGATGTCAGGAAATTGAAATTTTGCTTTTCAGTCAAAGGTGAATTCTCACCTCTGGTAGCAAAAGTTGAGTAGATTGAACAAGTTGGACCACTTGGCCAATGTTGACAGTGAGAGACTTGAACCATTTTGAAGATTTGCCTTCTGTTGATGGCATGCACTGCTGCTACTGTGCATTGGTATGGAAGGGAATAGATATTAAAGGTCTTATATGACCAATTAATTGTTTATGGTGACAAGCTTCTTGACTGGTGTTGGAGGTGCACTTATCCAAGTCAATGGGGAGTATTCCACCACAAACCTGAGCTCTGAACTGTTCTTGTAACCATATGGCTAATCCAAGTTCATTTTCTGGTGCTGGGGAAAATACAGTGATGGTAATCCTATTGAACATCACGAGGTGAAGTTTATACTCCATCTTGTTGGAGGTAATCATTGCCTGGCATTTGTGTGGCACAAACATTCTCAGCCCAAGTCTGGATGTTGGCCAGCTCTTGCAGCATATGGACACAGATGCCTCAGTATCTGAGGTCTCAAGAATGGTGATGAACATTGTTCAATCATAAATGAACACCCCCACTTCTGAGTTTCTGATGGAGGGAAGGTTATTGATGGACCAGCTGAAGATGGTTGGCTTAGGGTACAACCCTGAGGAGCTGCTGCAGAAGTGTGTTGCAACTGAGCTGATTGACTTCCAACAACCAAAACCACCTTCCTTTGTGTTAGATATGACTCCAACCAGTGGAGAGTTGTCCTCCTGAATCATTGACTCTAGTTTTGTTGGAGCTCCTTGATGTCATATTCAGTCAAACGCTACCCTAACGTCAAGGGTAGTCACTCTCAGCTCATTTCTGCAATTCAGCTATTTTGTCCATGTTGGATCAGAATGGCTGTGGCAGATCCCAAACGAGCATCAGTGAGCAGATTATTCATCTGCAAATGTTATTTAATAGCACAGTCAATGACTCCTTCCAATAATGGACAGCAAATTGATATGGTATTGGCCAGCTTGGATTTGTCCTAAGTTTTGACTGGGAAATGTTTCACATTGTCAGATGGATGACAGTGATCAAAGTAATATCTGAATCAGTTTTATGTTCTTAGATTAATATCTCAAATAATAGTGTCAATGTTTACAAAGAACAGTGTAATCAAAAGAATTAACTTGAACAAGAGCATTTTGTGAATATAATGAATGTACATGATCCAGCATCACAATCGTTCCTGACCAGATAAGTGAAGTAATTTTTCTCAAATCAAGCAGAAAATACATTACAAAATAGTCAACATAAAAATACATGAAAATATCTTGTCAATTTTGTGAGAATTACAGTGCAAAGTACCTGGAAAATAAATCTTGCATGACCATGCACAGTGATAATTCAACAGTATCTTCACAGAGAGATACTTTCTTGAAAAGTGAGCACAATTAGTACCAGGAGTGTGGAGGATATAACATCCAAGCTTGCCTTATCCCGGTGATGCTGTATTGTAACTGGTGCTTTAATAACCTCAATGGATAGTACTTGCAGGTTCACACATGCAGGATGACACAAATGACAGCAATATATGTACATTGGAGCTGGAATAGGCAATTCAGTCCCTTGAGCCTGCTTTGTCATACCAGACCATGGTTGATCATCTACCTCAACACAATTTTCTCACACTATTTGTATTTCCCTTGATGTCATTAATAACTAGAACTATAATAAACATTTCTCATGAACTTTCTTAATGACTGGAATTCCACAGCTCTCTGTAGTGGTGTTCCAAACACTCACCACCTTCTGAATGAAGAGGTTCCTCCTCATCTCAGTCCTGAATAGCTTGCCTTTTGTTCTGTGACTGTGTCTCCTGGTGCCAGACCTCACAACCAGGGGAAACATCCTTCCTGCATCTACTTTATCTATCCCTTTAATATTTCTCTAACTGAGTTTGTCATACATGCTTTTGAATACATGCAGTCTCCTCATAAGACAGCCCCACCAACCCAGGAAGTAGTCTGGAGATCCTCTATTAGACAATCTCTATGGCAAGTACAGCCTTCCTTAGGCAAGGAAATCCGAACTGCATAAAATTAGAAAATAGTGTCAGAGAATTGTAATCGCTAACAGTTATACCAGCATGAGCCAACATAGAATTCCCTACAGTGTGGAAGCAGGCCATTCAGCCAACCAAGTCCACACTGACCCTCTAAAGAGCATCCCACCCAGACCCACTCTACACTATCTCTGTAATCTAACATTTTGCATGGCTAACCCACCTAGCCTGCATATCCCTGGACACAGTGGCAACTTAGCATGGCCAATCCACCTAACCTGCACATCTTTGGACTGGGGAGGACACCAGAGCACCCAAAGGAAGCTGACACACACACAGAGAGACTGACTGTACAATCGAACTGGGGTCCCTGGCACCGTGAGGCAGCAGTGGTCATTACTGAGCCACCATGTCACCCTAACACATCTTGAAGGGAAGAGCAGAAAGTTTGAGAAATAGAAACAAACTGAAAAGGTCTTGGGAAAGCTATAAAGAAAACAAATTCAAGGAGGTGAACATTACTAATGTTCAGTAAAATATATCTTAAGCATGTGAATAAGATACTTTAACCTCAGTTGCTTATTCATTTGAGGTACATTAGGTCAGTAAAAGAACAAATCAGTGTGTGTGAAGTGTGTTGTTTTTAACATATGGTACTTCATAGTTTAAATTAATCAAGTCTTGTCCAAATCACTTAAATGATTAATATGAAGATGTTTCTTTACCCACAACCTAACTGACCCAATTGGATTTAAATGAATGGTCCCTGTCACAGACAGCTGTGCTCTGCACTTTCTATCTAACAGCTGCCACAAGTCAAACTCCTTCCCCTCATTACTGTCTGTCTGTAATAGACAGAATTTTCTCTATTAAACTAAGCCTGTCTTTTTAAAATAAAACAAGTTAGTGACCCTTTAATTCATCAGTTAGTCTAAGGCAATACAGGTTAAAGCTATTTACTACAAAATACAATTTCAAAGTTTATTGCTTTGATGTCATTATTTTGAAGTGCATTGTAATTGTTGGATTTTGCATTAAAGCAGAAATGATGATTGGATAATGGTAATGTGTTCTCAAGCATCAAGGCACTCTTCTGGTCATTTAAATTCAATTTTACCCTTTTAAATTCAATTTGGTCTACAAAACGTAGAGATCGCTGTTTGGTACTTTTATAGTAGTAAATGAAAAAATGGCCATCCATCACACTGAATTTTAGAGAAATGTAATTACACAATCTAAACATCTGATTGGAAAGCAAGAACGAAAATATCAGAGTGGGCACTAGCATTACAAATTGCTGCAGATAAATCTGTCTAACCTTTGGTTGGTCTTTTGAGCCCAGCTGGTATGCACCAACGATGAAGATCTGTTAATGAAACTTGATGGAGAAGAATCCCTTATTAATATTTTATTGCTGGACACCTACACCAACCTGAGGGTCCACCAGATCTAAACATTAGGGTTGCAAACTCACGTGGGAGACCTTCCTGGACATTTGACCAAGTTGCATTTGATTCCATCATGTTAACCATGTTTCACTTGCTTGCAGTTTGCTAATACTATATACAGCTTGTTCTGGGGTAACACGCGCTTTGGCAGCGTGATTTGGCACTAAAAAATTAAGGAATTGTATTTTTGAGAACACTTACCTCCGCTGGCAATAGCGTAATTCCAGTGGAGATTGGTTCGCGCAGTTCATTCTGTGCATGCGCCAATGTCAGCTGCTGACGAAGCAGCTTTCTGTGAGAGATACTGTACAGAGAGCAGCTTTCTTACATTTTTAATTAAATGTACTGTGTTAAATTTACTTTTATTTCTTTAATGAATATGATTTCAACCTTTATTCACGCTGTGATTGGGTGATTTTTGACCGATCATGCATGATATTTTTGGATGGACTGCCCCTAACCCCACTTTTTCCAAAGGCCCCATTATTTCTATTAAGCGATTTTGTATTAAGCAAGGTTTCACTGGAACACAACTGTGGCATTCGAGAAGAACTACCTGTGGCATTTACTCTTATAGAGGTAGCTCCAAGATTTTTTTCCCCTTATGGCGTTGGTAAACTCTGAAGATCAAATTATCTGAAGACAAAGGATGTATACACATTTAAATTACCAAAAAACACATGTTTTTAACCTTAGCAATTAATTGCATCAGTGTCATCATTTTCCACATTTTTGTTGAACAAATCAAGGGAGTCGCGATTCAAAACAAATGCTGAGCCTAACAGTCCACATTTCATTGTTTCAGTTCAGTCACTGTCTGCGCTGGAGAGAAAAAGAAGGAAATAAGATAATTGATGGAAACCCTGGTCATGGTGGTTTCACATCTGTGTTTAGAATGTAGATTTCCTTTGAGAGTTTTGGACAAATTCACATGCTGGTTATTAAACTTGTTTATGTAGAGTACCTAGGGGTTGCCAGATCCTCTCAATATTCAAATGTCTCGAGCCCAAGAGGTTGAGAAACAGCTTTCCGACCAAGCCAATGTTTATAGGCAATAGGATATTGCAGATATCAGGATCAAAATGTTGCTGAATAAAGAGAATGACAAATAATTGCTAGGCAAGTGGAATTAAAACTGAGTTTTACAGAACTTTTATTTCTACTTTTTCCGTTTATGTAAAAATAAATGTCACAGACAAAAGGTTCTCTTGGAATCGGCATTATTATTATTTTTCAATATTAAGATATGGAAACTGGAAAGTCACTAAGGTTAGAATTTTCCTTCTGATGCTGGTACTCTAAGAGTTTTGTGCCTGATATACATTATACATAGGTTTTGGTGATTGGGAAAATGTTGAGGGGTTTAACTGAGTTTAGAAGGCAGGTTTCTTTCACATGATGAAACTGTGTATAAATGTGAACTGAATGTGAGATTTGATGCTCCAGTCAGAGTCAAATGTGATATCAAGCTTGCACATTATCACCTTCTAGCCTGTGCGAGGAATAGTGTAATTGGGGGAAGGGAATAATTATGATTTATTTATTGTCACTTGAATTTTACAGTGACTAATAAAGTAAAATACAATGAAAAGCTTCAACAGTCACCACAATCTGGCACCATTTTGAATAGTTTAAGAATGAAAAAAATAAAACCAGCCAAAAGAGAGTCCTACGTCCTGAGTCAGCTCACCAGCGACTCCTGCAAAGCTGCCCCTCCTCCACCGCCTCACTGTCACCTGCATTGGACCCACCAACGTTAGGCACTTTGTACTATAAATTTACTCTATCCTGTCAATTAAGCTGAAGAAAAATCTGTTTCATCCTTGATTTGATATTGAATAGGTTATCAATACGCAAGCAGTCATGCATTCTTCAGTGACAATTGAGTGGCAATAACATGCCTAGATTTGCCAACTGTGTGTCCCACAACTACCAATTACCCAAATCAACACAATGGCTTGGATATGTTTGCTCAGTGGCAAAGACAGTGCACACTTGCATTCATCTCATTGACAATTTCCTGAGACATTGGGAGATTTTTAATACTGTATCTGTTGTCTGTTTTAGCACAGAACCCTCTGCAGGAGATCAGTAAGCAGGGCAAGAAACAATGCTCTCCAACCAATCAGATTGATGAATTCCTCACCGCACCACACAGTCTAAACCAGCAAGTATAAAACATAGAATATTAGCTAGGTTTAAACCATATACAAAAAACAGAAAAAAGATTAGGAAATACAGATTGGGCTAATCTGAGAAACAAAAGCATAGTATCGAGGGTTATGGCTATATGCTATTAGTGAGGCTACATCATTAGTGATATTAGGTGATGTCAGAACACATTGGATTGGAAACCGATGAAAGAAGATTTCTACTGAATTCTTGCTCTCCCATGCTTCAGTACATTGTGTCAATAGTTAATAAATGGCTATCATGTTATATTACCATTGTGTTCAGTCCTCATCTATCTAAGATGCCCAGAATCTGCTTGTGACAGTTATACAGATAAAAATATTTTTGAAAGACTATAGTAAAGCTAAGCTGGAGGTTTGCAGCCTTGATGTTTGTACTTCACCATGAGAAGAGCTTTTCCCCAAAATATTTGAGCCATAACTAAGACTTCCTCTAAAACATTGCCCAGTTACTCATGCCTCATTGGCCATAAGGAACAGGAATAGACCATTCAGCCCCTCATCCTGCTCCATCATTCAGTAAAATCATGACTGATCTGACACTCCTCATGTCCTCTTTTCTGCTTATTCCCCATAACCCTTGATTCCCTGACTGATAGAGTTAAATTCTATTTATTATATTCTATTATACTCCATTTGTCAACTTTTGGGAGAAAGTGAGGGCTGCAGATGCTAGAGATCAGAGTCGAGAGTGTAGTGCTGGAAAAGCATAGCAGGTCAGGCAGCATCCAAGGTGTAGGTGAATCGACGTTTCAGGCATAAGATCTTCATCAGGAATGTCAACTTCTGCCCATTTATCTAATCTATTAATAACTCTCCTGTAAACTGTTTATATTCCTCTTACAATTGCCTTTCCCCATATGTTTGCATCTTTTGCAAATTTAGCTACAGTACATTCACTTCCTTCCTCCAAGTTATTAATACATTCTGTAACAGTTGATGTCCCAGCACTGATCCCTGTGGAACCCCACTAATCACAAATCACCAACCTGAAAAAGAATTCCATATCCCCACTCGCTGTTTCCTGCCCATTAACCAATTCTCTATCCATGTCAATGTACTATCTCCAATACTGTTTGCTGCTGCTATGATGCTCAATAATGCTTTTCTTATCTCTTAATTCAACTATTCCAGTGCATGCCAGGCAGGTGCCCCTCTTTCTACCCTTCATGTACTTGAAGCCATCTAAAACAACTGCCTATGTGCTAGCTAACACCATGGCTACGTGTCAAACATTTTTGCATTTTAAATTCTTCCCTTTCAAATCCCTCTTTGGCTTGGTGCTTGCATTCTTCTCCAAACCACCCAACTCTCCAAGACAACTGCATTTGTTTTAATTATGAACATTATTGATTTGAACCAGTATATCAGGGTTTGTGTGGCATTGTGATAGTGTACCTAGCTTTAAGCAAGATGACCTGAGTTCAGTTCCCCTTGTCCATCTCTGAATAGGTTGACTTGAAAATAATTATGTGTCTAGGCCCTAAACACTGGAATTACCCACCACCCTCTCTACATTGGTCTCCAAATTTAAGAAACTCTTTAAAACATATCTTGATCAAGCTTTTGGTTATCTGATTGACCATATGTGCTGAGCAAAGAAGGTTCGTAGTTGCCTGAAAATGGAGTCACAGGTAGATAGGATAGTGAAGAAGGCATTTGGTGTACTTTCCTTTATTGGTCAGAATATTGAGTATAGGAATTGGAAGGTCATGTTATTGCTGTACAGGACATTGTTTAGGCCACTATTGGAATATTGTGTGCGACTCTGGTCTTCCTCCTATAGAAAGGATGTTGTGAAACATTTTGTTACGCAACAGGTGTGAAAGTGTCTTTACACTTCAAATTCAAATTCAAATTTAACTTTCAGTTCTTCCTTCTCTCCTCGCTACCCCTTGCCAATATCAGCCTCAGATCTGTGGTCAATTGCTCATACTTGAATTGACAATGAACAACTCACGCTAGTCTATCATGCCTCTTGAATCCTTGAAGGAGAAAGGTGAATGCAAACATCATTATTTCCAAGTCCCCTTCAGTATGAGATATATGTCACTGAGCCAGAATACTGGGACTCCCTTTCTAATAAGTGTATAGCTACTTTCACTGCATGGGCTACAAAAAAGGTTCACCAAACTTTTTCAAGAACAAATGGGCTGGTCAAAAAACCTTGGCCTTGCTAAGTCTCTCCTGGCAAGAGTAATGAAAATAAATTGCAGCAACCTCTATTTGTGATTACCTTTTCCAGATATTTCAAATCAGAAAATAAATACATATTTAAAACACAAACTAATGATGTTTAGTTGCAAATACTACATTTCAAAACACTGTAAAATGCATCAAATTTCCGAATTCCATGGAGACCATATTCTACAACCCGTTCTTGAATTCAGTGTGTTCCATTGGAGTCCATATCCCTTGCCAAACATTTCCAAACCCACTGCTGTAAAATCAATGCTTTTGTAACCTTTGCTGTTCAGTTTCCATAATACACCAGATGGAATACTGAAATTCAGTTTAAATCAAGATTAAGTTAATGCCCTTTTAACTCAGTTGTCGATTAATTATTTTTAAATGCCGTGTGCAAGTTTCAATTTTTAAAACAAAACAAATCAAATTGTGAAATGCTAATAAAAAATCCAGAAATCCAATGAGATAAAATGAAATTTGATTCACCTTCAGGGTTGTTCTCCATTCTTAAGTTATCATTTTTTTTCAGGGGCGCTGTGACATTTATCATAACATGGTTCTTCCAATCTTTCTGGAAATCTGACTCTTTTATCCATCCTGTTTACATGCACCAGAGCTGTAGCTTAGTGATTCTATCTGATTTTAATAATTCATTGGCCGCTGATGTGTTGAAGAGAGATTGAAGAGAGGTTTAAAATCCAGAAGCTCACAATTGGAACAGATGTTCCTTCTGCAGAAAATACAAAGAGATCATTTTTATTGCTAATGACATAAAAGAAAACTATTTTCCTGAACAATCTGGCATTTGTCAGTAGTGGCTTTTATTGTAAGTGACTTTGTTAGAAATTTAGTTTGGATAATGCCATTATGGATTATAAAATGTTAATGTTTAGTTGGACATGGTCATTAGTGAACAATATTGCCTGCTTATTTATCTAATCACATAATTTTGTCATCATCTATGTTACAATACAGTCTTAGTAATTTGTTTGTTTTCTTTTGTAAAACAGTAACTATAGTCCTTTAAGCTTTATTGCATAATCTAATATACTTGCAGGTCCTACATCGCTAATGTATATGTTTGGCTATTTTCTGCCAGATTATCCTTCAGTTATTTATGTGTCAGTATGTATTAAAAAGTAAGTTTTATATTTCCAGTAATGTCCCCAACATAGGGACAATCATAAAATATATCAACTCATTCATCCCTCCAATATGAACTTGTGCTCTGTACTCTACCATAGAGGGGAAGCAAGTGAGGACTGCAGATGCTGTAGATCAAGGTCGAAGAGTGTGGTGCTGGAAATGTACAGTTGGTCAGGCAGCATCTGAGGAGCAGGAGAGTCGACGTTTCGGGCATAAGCCCTTGATCAGGATGAAGGGCTTATGCCCGAAATGTCGATTCGCCTGCTGCCCGACTGGCTGTGCTTTTCCAGCACCACTCTCTTCGACTCTACCATAGAGTGAATGGTAAATCATACTGCTTTGAGGTACAGTTCATTACCAAATAGATAGAAGTCACATGACACCAGGTTATAGACCAACAGTTTTATTTGAAATCATAAGCTTTTGGAGAGCTGCTTCTTCGCCTGACAAAGGAGCAGCCCTCCAAATGCTCGTGATTTCAAATAAAACTGTTGGTCTACAATCCGGTGTTGTGTGACTTCTGACTTTGTCCACCCCAGTCCAACACCGCCCCCTCTGCATCATAGCTATCAAATAGTTGGTAGCAATTAAAACAAGAGTTTAGTGATATTCAAAAGTTCTTTAAATCTCAATTAAGTGCTTTACTAAATTATGCAAATGAATGAATTGTATCGGAGATGTAAATTATCAGATATTGGTTTATAAGCAGAACAAAATAAGAAAGGCAAAGATCAAAGTTTGTGCGAAGATTTGTAGCTCGGGTGCTCGTTGTTGTGGTTCTGTTCACCGAGTTGGGAATTTGTGTTGCAGACGTTTCGTCCCCTGTCCAGGTGACATCCTTAGTGCTTGGGAGTCTCCTGTGAACACTTCTGTGATGTTTCCTCCGGCATTTATAGTGGTTTGTACCTGCCGCTTCCGGTTGTCAGTTCCAGCTGTCCGCTGCAGTGGCTGGTATATTGGGTCCAGGTCGATGTGCTTATTGATTGAATCTGTGGATGAGTGCCATGCCTCTAGGAATTCCCTAGCTGTTCTCTGTTTGGCTTGTCCAATAATAGTAGTGTTGTCCCAGTCGAACTCATGTTGCTTGTCATCTGAGTGTGTGGCTACTAAGGATAGCTGGTCATGTCGTTTCATGGCTAGTTGGTGTTCATGGATGCGGATCGTTAGCTGTCTTCCTGTTTGTCCTATGTAGTGTTTTGTGCAGTCCTTGCATGGGATTTTGTACACTACATTGGTTTTGCTCATGCTGGGTATCAGGTCCTTCGCCCTGGTAAGTTGTTGTCTGAGAGTGGCTGTTGGTTTGTGTGCTGTTATGAGTCCTAGTGATCGCAGTAGTCTGGCTGTCAGTTCAGAAATGTTTTTGATGTATGGTAGTGTGGCTAGTCCTTTGGGTTGTGGCATGTCCTCATTCCGTTGTCTTTCCCTTAGGCATCTGTTGATGAAATTGCGGGGGTATCCGTTTTTGGCAAATACATTGTAGAGGTGTTCTTCTTCCTCTTTTTGCAGTTCTGGTGTACTGCAGTGTGTTGTGGCCCTTTTGAACAGTGTCTTGATGCTGTATACAGGTATACAGGAAAGCCAAACACACAGACCAAGTCCTAAACTACAAAAGCAACCACCCTAACACACACAAAAGAATTGCATCAAGACACTGTTCAAAAGGGCCACAACACACTGCAGTACACCATAACTGCAAAAAGAGGATGAAGAACACCTATACAATGTATTCGCCAAAAACGGATACCCCCGCAATTTCATCAACAGATGCCTAAGGGAAAGACAGCGGAATGAGGACATGCCGCAACCCAAAGGACTAGCCACACTACCATACATCAAAAACATTTCTGAACTGACAGCCAGACTACTGCGACCACTAGGACTCATAACAGCACACAAACCAACAGCCACTCTCAGACAACAACTCACCAGAATGAAGGACCCGATACCCAGCATGAGCAAAACCAATGTAGTGTACAAAATCCCATGCAAGGACTGCACAAAACACTACATAGGACAAACAGGAAGACAGCTAACAATCCGTATCCATGAACACCAACTAGCCACGAAACGACATGACCAGCTATCCTTAGTAGCCACACATGGAGATGACAAGCAACATGAGTTCAACTTGGACAACACTACTATTATCGGACAAGCCAAACAGAGAACAGCCAGGGAATTCCTAGAGGCATGGCACTCATCCACAGATTCAATTAATAAGCACATCGACCTGGACCCAATATACCGGCCACTGCAGCGGACAGCTGGAACTGACAACCGGAAGTGGCAGATACAAATCACTCTAAATGCCAGAGGAAACATCACAAAAGCGCTTCACAGGAGGCTCCCAAGCACTGAGGATGTCACCTAGACAGGGGATGAAACGTCTGCAACACAAATTCCCAGCTCGGTGAACAGACAGAATCCTTTGGGTGAGATCCTACATTAGTCTGAGTACCATTGATAAATGGTCCTATGATTTCGAATAAGTGAAATTGCTGTTCTCATGTTCTAATAATTTGCTATGACTCAGATTATTAGAGTTTATTATGCAACTGTGTCTTCCAGATATTGGCATGAAGTGCTGGGTCAGAAATCCGAAATAGAGGGTGGTGGTAGAGTGTTGTTTTTCAGACAGACGGCCTGTGACCAGTGGTTTGCTGCAAGAATTGATGCTGGGTCCACTGCTTTTTGTCATTTAAATAAATAATTTGGATGGGAATATAGCAGGTATGGTAAGTTTGCAGATGATACTATTGGCCAATGGGTTGATGAATGGCAGATGAATTTTAATTATGATAAATAAGATGTTGCATTTTGGTAAGATAAGCCAGGGCAGGACTTCTCCTATTAATGGGATGCCCCGTGGAGTGTTGTCAAACAAGAGACCTAGGTGCATAATTCCTTGAAAATGGAGTTGCAGGAAGACAGAGTGGTGAAGATGGCATTTAATATGCTTCCTTAAATTGGTCAGTGCGACTTGGCAAGATGGCAGTGATTCTGTAGAACAGTGGACAGCTCTGCCTAACAGCCAAGGCATATTGGTGTTTTTTGCCATCCCTGGCCAACTTATGTGGTGGAAATATTAGTTTAAAACTTTACGGAACACATATTTGTTAATACTTGAGAGTGTCAAAGGGAAAAGGAGCGAGCAAACAGCAGCAGGGAGGACACTCCCCTGCAGCACCTGCAACACCAGAGACTGCAGCAGCAGCAGCCTCTCCTGAACCCCCTGGGGACCTGACAGACTCAGAGGAATTGGCTGCGGTGATGGAGAGACTTACCTTGAAAGTTGGGGCTGCGATTGAGGAGATCCGTGGGGAGATTCGTGCCCAGGTCCAACCTATTGCATCCATGCTGCAGAAGCACGAGCAGGAGATTGAGGGCTTCGGGAAGCGGCTGGAGGAGGTGGAAGGTCGAACTAAGGCCTTGGAAGCTGCAATGGAGTCCTCATTCAGTCTGATCCAGGTGCTGGAGCGAGAGGCGTGGGCCTTGTGAGACCATATCGACGACCTCGAAAATCGAGGTCGGCGGATAACTCTCCAAATTGTCGGGCTCCCTGAAGGTGAGGAAGGTGAACGGCCAGTCAGTTTCTTTGAAAACTGGCTGCCGAAGTGTTTTGGGTCTTCAGATCAAGTCCAGCAGGCTTCAGATTGAAAGGGCGTATCGGGTTATAGTGCACAAGTCAGGGCCGATGCAGCATCCACGCCCGGTCCTAGTGCACTTCCACTCATATAAGGACAAGCAAAAAGTCATAGAAGCTTCCAGATCCCTGGGAAAAGATCCGCAGGCGCTGCTGTACAAGGGGTCAAAAATCATGTTTTTCCAAGATTTTTCAGCAGCTGTAATCCGAAAGAGGAAGTCCTTCGAAGAAGTTATAAAGAGGCTGAGGAACCTGGACATCCAGTTCTCCCTGAGATACCCCGCAGTACTTCGTTTTAGTCACAAGGACTCAGTTTATAGATTTGACTCAGCGGACAAGGCTAAAAACTTTGTGGACACTTTAAAATAGACGGATTGGCCTGAAGAATATGGTTAATGTATGTTCCTTTTCTATTTTTCCCCATGTTTTCCCTTTTTTTTTATTCCTTTCTTTCTCCCTTGGAAAGAGGGGAAAAGACTTTGGAATAAGTTTTTTTTTATTAACTGGATTTTCAGATGGGAAATTTTGTGGATGTTCTTTGTTGCCTCTCTCCTTTTTTTTTTGTTTGTTCTGCTTCTCTTTTAGTCACAAGTAGGGGTGAGATGAAGCCAGGGATGGGTGGAGTGCTCATCCTGACTTTGTCTTTTGAGTTAAGGATCATCTCCTTGATTTTTTTCTGGCCTAAGGCTGGGGCACAGTCCGGGTTTGAAGGAGCTGTGAAAGAGGGGATGGGTAGGGTGAGTGTCCCCAATGGGCTGGGGGAAGAGTCTTCCATTCAAGGTTTTATAGTTGGTTTTCTTTTTAGTTTTTTGGTAGTAATAGTTGTTTATAGTTATGATAGAGTTGTTTTGTTATATATAGTTTTTCGATTCTATGAGTCTTTGTTTACTTATGCTCAGCGCTTTGTAAGCAGGGTTCTCCCTCTGAGGGGTTCAAGGGTGTCTGAAAGGGGATATGGCTAAGTGTCTTATTAAATGGTGCACCTGGAACATTAAGGGAAGTCATTCGCCTATTAAAAGGAAACAAAGTGCTTTCTAGCCTTAAGAGGGAAAGGGTTGATATTGCTTTGTTGCAGGAAACCCATCTTGATGATGGGGAACACCTGAAATTACAACAGGGGAGTTATGACCGGGTATTCTTTCCATCATTTACTACTAAAAGTAGGGGAGTGGCGGTACTAATCCAGAAAAAACTTCCATTCTCATTATTAGAGCAGGTGAAAAATGAGCAGGGACGGTTTGTGATACTTAAAGCCCTGATGCATGGGGAGGAATATGGCATTTTAAACATCTAATGTCCTCCGGCGCATCCCCTCAAATTTTTGATTAGTGCTTTCTCTAAGTTAAGTGCTTTTGGAACATGGCACATTATTATAGGGGGGATATTAATTGTCTTTTGGATCCAACAGTGGACAGGATGCCTTGTAGGCCCCCAACTATTTCTTCACAGGCCAAGCAGGGGGCTGACTTATGCGAGGAGTTGGGGCTGGTGGATATTTGGAGATGTCTTCACTCTACCGGCAGGGACTTCACCTTTTTTTCAAACCCACATAAATGTTGCACAAGGATTGACCTCTTTCTGGCTCCCTCGGCCCTTCTGGATTCGATTATGGGTTGTAAAATTGGGAATATAGCTATCTCTGATCATGTGGCAGTATATTTGGAGGTTAAGGCCAAGAGTGAAGGGCTAGGTTTGCGGCACTGGCATTTGGAACCCTTTCTCCTTAAGGATTCCAAATTTGTGGAATATGTTTTGAAGGAGTTTCAGGAATTCTTGACTATCAACTCAAGCACAGCTAATAGTCCGTCTCTGCTATGGGAGACTGCTAAGGCCTTTGCTAGGGGATTAGCTATTTCCTATTCGGCTAGCTGGAAACGACAGAAGGAGGAACACCAGCGTCTACTTGAGATGCGGTTGAAAGCCGCGGAGACAACACATTTTTCTGTGGCCTTCGGTGACTAAGCTATAGTGGATCACGCCCCTCCGGGCTGCCTTGAATTCAATACTGACACTTTTACTAGACAGAGGCTGTTTGAATGTGGGGCTAGGTCAGGGAAGTATTTAGCGTAGCTGACTAGGAAAAAGCATGCTCCCCAATCCATACTGCAATCAGAGACAGTGCCGGGGCCCTTACATATGATGCTAAAAAGATTAATGAGGCTTTTTGGAGCTTTTACCCTGAATTGTATTGGTCTGAAGGTGTTAAAATGTTAACACCTAAAGTGTTAAAATGGAGACCTTTTTTTAAGAACCTGGACCTCCCAGGGGTAACCTTGGAACAGGCCTCTCTCCTTAACGCCCCCCTTGACAGTTCAGGAAATACAGGAGGCAGCTAGGCAACCTCAGAGTGGGAAAGTGCCTGGCCCTGATGATCTCCCGGGTGAGTTTTATAAGGAGTTTATAGGGATTCTGTCAGGGCCAATGTTGGAGATGTACAATCACTCCTATATTCATGAATGCCTACCACCATCTTTGAGAGAAGCTAATATTTCCTTAATTCTTAAGAAGGGGAAGGTTCCTGAGGATTGTGCCTCATACAGGCCCATCTCTCTATTAAATTTAGATTTCGAGATTCTGTCCAAGATCCTGGCGCTGAGATTGGAAAGGGTGTTGCCCCATATTATTAAAGAGGACCAGGCAGGCTTTATAAGGGGTCGTAGGTCCTCTAATAATATTAGAAGGTTGCTGAATGTGGTCCAAGTTTGTCAGCAACAATCGATTCAGGGGTTGGTGATTTCCTTAGATGCAGAGAAAGCATTTGACCAGGTGGAATGGCTTTATCTGGGCGGCACGGTGGCACAGTGGTTAGCACTGCTGCCTCGCAGCGCCAGAGACCCGGGTTCAATTCCCGACTCAGGCGACTGACTGTGTGGAGTTTGCACGTTCTCCCCGTGTCTGCGTGGGTTTCCTCCGGGGGCTCCGGTTTCCTCCCACAGTCCAAAGATGTGCAGGTTAGGTGAATTGGCCATGCTAAATTGCCCGTAGTGTTAGGTAAAGGGGTAAATGTAGGGGTATGGGTGGGTTACGCTTCGGCGGGTCGGTGTGGACTTGTTGGGCCGAAGGGCCTGTTTCCACACTGTAAGTAATCTAATCTAATCTTTTTTATGTCTTAGAACAGTTTGGGTTGGGTGGAGTCTTTGCTAGGTGGGTGGAGGTTTTATATCGCCACCCTCTGGCTGCAGTCATCACCAACGGGGTGAAGTCTGGGAATTTTACACTTGGTAAGGGTAGTCGGCAAGGCTTCCCCCTCTCACCGTTGTTGTTTACGTTGGTGATAGAGATGCTGGCTGAGGCTATTCATCAGAACATCCACATAACCGTTCCGGAAGTGGGATCGAGGGCACACAAGATTACACTGTATGCAGATGATGTCCTTCTGTTTTTATCGAACCCGATCACCTCCATATTCCATTTGATACAATGTATCAATTAATTTGGGGCTATTTCAGGATATAAGATTAACTTTGCAAAATTGGAGGCTATGCCTTTGGAGAACCTTAAGGATGTGCCAGAAGTTGCAGGTGGCTCTAAGTTCCCTTTTAAGTGGTCACGGTCAGGGTTCCGGTACCAAGGCATTTTTATTACCCCCAAGTTTGATCTGTTATTTCGGACTAATTTTGCTCATTTGCTCAACAATATTAGGCGAGATCTCCAGAGATGGAAGGCTCTTCCAATTTCATGGCTGGGCCGAATATATCTCATTAAGATGAATGTTCTCCCTCGTTTATCCCATATAATGTTTCCCAGATCAACGCTGCGGAAGGTTTGGGGTGGTTTGGTTCCTTTGTTTGGCATCATGGGTGGCCCCTCATCAAACTTACTAAATTGCAGTTGCCTCAAGGAGAGGGAGGAATTGATTTCCCAGACATCAGGAGGTATCAATTGAGTTCCCTGCTGTCCTTTGCCTGTGATTGGGGGTAGGTAACGATCCAAACTCAATATGGCTGGATATCGAGGTTTCCCAGGCAAAGTGCCCTCTTATTAACCTGTTGTTCATGGATAAGATGAGGACAGTTATGGACCACTGCCGGAACTCCATTGTCATTAGTACAGTCAACGCATGGAGGGCAATGCGTCAGAGTGAGGATTGTTTATCCAAGACTTTGTCACTTACGCCTATAGTTGGCATGCCAGGGTTCCGACCAGGGATGATGGACTCAGGGTTCAAACTATAGGCAGCGAGAGGAGTTTCTAGTTTGGGAGACTTGTCTTTTGAGCAACTGAGCTGCAAATACAGATTACCCAGCAGAGATCTTTTCCGTTTTTTTCAGGTTAGGGGTTTCATCCAGAAGAAGACTACACTTCTCACTAAGCCCTATAAGCCTGATACAGAGAGGTTGTTGACGTTCCACAAGCACCCTTTCAGTTAGTGCCCTCTATCACCTGCTGGGTGGCAGGGCCTGGCAGGATATTAACCAGTTATGTGAGGTCTGGGAGCAAGAGCTAGGAGTGGAGATCTATTCTGAAACATGGGAGAACATCTGGGAGAATACTCGAAAGATCTCAATCTGTAACAAGACATGCGCTACGCAGTTAAAAGTCCTGCTCAGGGCTCATCTGGTACCAGACCATCTGGCGAAGTTTAAAAAAGGGGCATCTTCAGTGTGCCCCAAATGTAAAATAAGTGTAGGTACTCTTACCCATTGCTTCTGGACATGCCACAGGCCCCGTATTTATTGGAGCGCTGTGGCGGGAGAGATCGGGAGGGTATTGAGGACTGAAGTCAAAGTAGACCCGATATCTCTCCTCTTAGGTCTACCGAATTTACCATCTTTAGACAGGCATGAGAAGAAACTATTTAATATTCTTGCATACTGTGCACGGAAGAATATTCTGATGAACTGTGTGTCTGAGAACCCACCGGGCTTGCTGGGATGGCAGAAATTAATTATGGACGACATTACCTTGGACTTTTTCACAAACATGGTGCATCACACAACAGACCATTTTTATAAGACATGGCAGCCCTACTTGAGTTATTTGGATATAGATTTATCAGTTATCTTAACTAGGGTGTTTGTTTAACCAGGATGATTAGATTTGTCAAGCCCTGGGCCCTGGAGAGAATCTCCTGAGTTAATATGGGTATATACACAATGCTCCCGTTCCTTTGTTTGGGAGCCTTGCGCCGAGCATAGCTGTTCTGTATTTTGTGGGTTTTTTTGCTTTTCTCTCTTATTTTTGGTGTTGCTTTGCACAGTGTTAGGGTTTGCTTTGTATTATAGAGTAGGTTAGTAGTTAGTAGATAGTAGTTGTATTGTAATTTGTTTTTTTTCTTTTTATTATACTGATATTTGTGATTGATTGTTTTTTCAATAATTTTATGTTTGTAAAGTTAAAAAAATTGCTAATAAATATATTTACAAAAGAAAATTGGTCAGTGCATTGAATATAAGAGTAGGGAGTCATATTGCGTATAGGACATTGGTGAGGGCACTTTTAAATGCTACATTCAGTTATGGTCTTCCTGATATAGTAAATATGTTGCTAAACTTGAAAGGGTTCAGAAAAGATTTACAAGGATTTTGCTGCCATTGGAGGGCTTAAGCTATAGGGAGAGTCTGGATAGGCTGGGGCTATTTTCCTTGGAGCATCAGAAGCTGAGGGGTGACCTTACAGAAGTTTATAAAATCATGAAGGGCATGTATAGGGTGATTAGCCAATGCCTTTTCCCCAGGGTAGGGGAGTCCAAAGCTAGAGGGCATAGGTTTAATGTGAGAGAGGGACCTGAGGGGCAACTGTTTCATGCAGAGAGTGGTGCATGTATGGAAGGAGTGGCCAGAGGAAGTGGTGGAGGCTGGTACAGTTACAACATTTAAAAGATATCTGGATGGATATATGAAGTGGAACTGTTTAAAGGGATATGGGCTGGTTGCTGGCAAATGGGACTAGATTTATCTTAGGATATCTGGTTGGCGCAGACGAGTTGAACTGCAGGATCATGTTCTGTGCCGTATAATTCTGTGACTCTATCACAATTCTGTGCCTACTTTTTAAGCTATTAATTTAAAGTAGTAGAAATCCAGTAGTTCCTGGACAGCATTCCCTCTGAGCATTGACAAAGTCCAATTCTAGAATTATTTACCAGTGGGGTACCGCAGGGATCAGTGCTGGGACTGCAGCTTTCTATAATATATATTAATGATATAGAAAATGGTATTAATAGTAACATTAGCAAATTTGTTGATGATACAAAGCTGGGCGGCAGGGTGAAATGTGAGGAGGATGTTAGGAGATTACAGGGTGACCTGGGCAGGTTAGGTGAGTGGACAGATGCATGGCAGATGCAGTTTAATGTGGATAAATGTATGGTTATCCACTTTGGTGGCAAGAACAGGAAGGCAGATTACTACCTAAATAGAGTCAAGTTAGGTAAAGGGGCAGTACAAAGAGGTCTGGGTGTTCTTGTACACCAGTCAATGAAGGCAAGCATGCAGGTACAGCAGGTAGTGAAGAAGGCTAATAGCATGCTGGCCTTCATAACAAGAGGGGTTGAGTATAGAAGCAAAGAGGTTCTTCTTCAGCTGTACAGGGCCCTGGTGAGACCGTACCTGGAATATTGTGTGCAGTTCTGGTCTCCAAATTTGAGGAAAGACATTCTGGCTATTGAGGGAGTGCAGCATAGGTTCATGAGGTCAATTCCTGGAATGGCGGGACTATCTTATGTTGAAAGATTGGAGCGACTGGGCTTGTATACCCTTGAGTTTAGAAGACTGAGAGGGGATCTGATTGAGATGTATAAGATTATTAAACGATTGGACACTCTGGAGGCAGGAAACATGTTTCCGCTGATGGGTGAGTCCCGAACCAGAGGACACAGCTTAAAAATAAGGAGTAGGCCATTTAGGACAGAGATGAGGAGAAACTTCTTCACCCAGAGAGTGGAGGGTGTGTGGAATGCTCTGCCTCAGAGGGCAGTGGAGGTCCAGTCTCTGGATTCGTTTAAGAGAGAGTTGGATAGAGCTCTCAAGGATGGTGGAATCAAGGGTTATGGAGATAAGGCAGGAACAGGATACTGATTGAGGATGATTAGCCATGATCATAATGAATGGTGGTGCAGGCTTGAAGGGCAGAATGGCCTACTCCTGCACCTATTGTCTATTTAGATGCCTTACCTCAGTAAGGATTCACTAGTTTAATTTAGCTAGCTCTGTCTTCGTGTCCTTTATAAAATTTAAAATAGTTGCCTTGGACCAACACTTTTCTTCCTAAAATTGTATATGAAATTCATATTATTGTTGCTACTACCCAGGGGCATTTTCAGTATTAGGTCAGTAATCCTATTTCATTTGTCAAAACCAGCTCTGGTATAGCCTCCTCGCTGGATGGTGCCATAACATCCTAGTCTAAGAAATTGCTGAAAACATTCAATAAATTCCCATCTGATTCTTCCAGTCTAGATGCA
Organism: Chiloscyllium plagiosum; assembly: GCF_037043375.1. Taxonomy (NCBI): domain Eukaryota; kingdom Metazoa; phylum Chordata; class Chondrichthyes; order Orectolobiformes; family Hemiscylliidae; genus Chiloscyllium; species Chiloscyllium plagiosum. The sequence goes on along the minus strand of NW_028270141.1, from coordinate 86,368,292 downwards.
GGTTAAAAGCCCCCATGTTAATTGCTGTACTTCTTTTGACAAGCTCTCATTATTCCTTCTTTGATATCCCATCATACCACAATGGTTACAGGTAGAGTGCCTGTACCTAACTCCCACAAGTGATCTCTTGCCTTTATCATTCCTTGTCTCTACCCAGACTGATTCTATATTCTGGTTTCCTGAATTGAGGTTATCCTCTCTGTTGTGTTAATTACATCCTTAATTAACAGAGTTTCCCCTCCAACTTTTCCCAGCTTCCTATCCTTTTGAAATCACAAATACCCTTCAGTATTCAGGTCCCAGTCGAGATCAGCCTGTGGCCACATCTCCATTGTGGCTACTAGATCATACTTATGTATCTCAATTTGTACTAGTAACACATTTGTCTTATTTCAAATGCTACGTGCACAAGTTTTGTGCTTTCGATTATTTTTGTAATCTCAAGTCGTATCTGTTGATTAACTCTTAGAGCTGTATTCTCTGTCCCTTCCTGTCATTGTCAGTTTACCATTTGCCACATTAATTCCTTCCTTTGTTACATTTCGCCACTCCTTGATGCAGAACATCTTCCAAAATTTGGGCTCTTGCCCTCACTATTTCATTTAAAACCTGCTGTATTTATGCAGGTATGTAGTTCACAAGAACAGTATGGTTCAGGCGTAGATGATCCCACTCTCTTCAGTATAAGTGCTAGTGCCCCACAAACCACACCAGTCTTTAAATCACACGTTCATTGCTCTTAACTTTGTTTACCATATGCCAATTTGCACGTGGCTCAGGTAATAGTGCAAAGATTATTACCTTTTGAGGTTCTGCTGCTTAATTTGCTGCCTAGCTCATACTGGCTGCAAATGTAATTAAGTGACGTTTTGAAGAGAGAGACTCAATGTCAACCTATGCTGAAAGGGAGTTTTTAGATTAGATTAGATTACTTTACAGTGTGGAAACAGGCCCTTCGGCCCAACAAGTCCACACCGACCCGCCGAAGCGCAAACCACCCATACCCCTACATTTACCCCTTACCTAACACTACGGACAATTTAGCATGGCCAATTCACCTGACCTGCATATCTTTGGACTGTGGGAGGAAACCGGAGCACCTGGAGGAAACCCACGCAGACGCGGGGAGAATGTGCAAACTCCACACAGTCGCCTGAGGCGGGAATTGAACCCGGGTCTCTGGCGCTGTGAGGCAGCAGTGCTAACCACTGTGCCACCGTGCCGCCCACAAAGACAAGTTTTGACAAGAGCTCTTCAAAGGCAGAGACCAGGTGAGGGAAGAAGCAAGTCAAACCAGACTAGAATATAATCTCTTGGGACTACAAAGAAAATAGAAGAATACACAGGCAGCAGTCAAAATGTGAGGCTCGGCTCTGAGAGTGGGACTGAACATTCACGTGTGTATCAGTTTAGGTTCAAGCACTACTGTGCTGTGAAAGTCATAGGTGGATAACCATTCCCTAGACACCCTGTATTGCAGACAAAGGAGATCTCTCACTAGTGCTAAATGTCAGCCAGCCCGCAGCCAATTCAAAGAAATAGAACAACAAAAGGATTCTTTCTCATCCTGAATGTTGGAATTCAATCAAGGTCAAAAGGAATAAAAACCACAAATTCTCATCCAAAACTAAGGACCAGGAAAATGACTATTCAGCATCACTGCTCCCATTAACCTTCACTGCAATATTTAACGATCTGCTCTTCATGAACAGTTCACAGCTGTATCAATACATTTATTTTCTTTTAAACTTATCTCTTTTTGGCTCACCTCTTATTTCTAATCTCTGTGAACACATATTATGTTACTAATTCTTCTCAAGTTTAGTAGTTAACAAACTCTCTTTTTGTTAACTCAAGAAAGCATGGTTAAATTGGTTGCTTTAGGAACAAATTTATTTGTGTCAAGAAGACAGGTATCCATGACAGAAGGGGAAGGGGAGCCAATTCACCCATTCTCACTTGGGATCTTAATATCCCATCTGGAACCATAACAAATTGGGGAACCTCAACCAGGGTCTGCCTGTAACAATATAGAGCATGTAAGAAAGGTAAATGATATTCACGAGTGAGGTTAATCCACATGCTTATTGCACAAACCATATAAGCAAAGGCCATTCAATGTTTCTTGGCAATTTCATAGAGCAGTATCATCTAGCATCAAACAGGTAGTAGGCTACTCTAAATTTGGTGATTGTTGATTTCAAATTCACCTTATGCTGAGTGACTTGGACATAGACTGCAGTAAAGTTTCCTTTAAATTCTCTTTGTAGCAATATACACTTTTGTGGTAAATATAGACGTCTTCTCCAATCTCCTTCACTGTCTTTCTGTTAAGTTCCTTTGGTTATATTATCATTTACTCAGTTTCAGTAGTATAAATATGAACCCTCTATAGTAATATGTAATACAAGGAATCCATAATCTCATAAATAGCAGTCATAACATGACAGAACTTGTGTTCAATTTTAAAGTGAGAAACATGTGATAGGTATAGACAATAACAAAGGGAACTAGGTTGAAAGAGATGATAATGAAAACAGTGTTAGACTTTAAAAAATAACACCATTAAAGATTTATTCTAGTAAGACTCTGACAAATGTTTATGTTATATGAACAAATACAGAAGTGAAGGATGGTATGAAATTTGATTAATGGTACATCAGAAGTTTTGGACAGATTTTAAGAATGTGCAAATAATGAACTCAAGAAATTAAATAGGTAATGAGAGAAGGCCACCTTTCTCTGCTATATTTGAAAGAGTAAAAGATAAACAAATGTAAGGTTGATCCTTTAAAGAGAAAGTCTTGGAAATTAATAATGGAAAATAGGGACATTTGGGAAGAATTGAATGGTAAGTTTTCTAATACTTCTACAGTGAAGATGATCACAAAATACCAAAGTATGAAAATTGATATGACAGGGAAGGAGGAACTTGAAATATCACCATCACCAGAAAAATGTTACTGGGTAAAGTTATTAAACTAATGATGCAGTAGGCTGCATCTTAGAGTATTAAAAGAGTTAATGGAGGCATTTGGTGTAATTTTCCTTTGATTATAAAATAGTGGATATAACAAATTCAAGGAGGAAAGGAGGCAGATATCAGGAAACTGAGCTTGTAAACCTAATATGTCACAAGACGTTTTTAGAATCTATGAAGGAGGTTTTAACAGATACTTAAAAAATCGAAATGGGACCAGAAAGATATTGTGTCATTAGAGTGCTTTGATGAAATAACAAGAAAGGTGGTGGAGAAAAGGGAACCTGTAGATGCAATTTACTTGGATTTCCTAAAAACATTTGATAAATTGCCACATCAAAGGTTACAACACAAAATAAGAGAACTTGGTGTAGGGGTAACATATTAACATAACAACTAGCAGATGGAGTTTGTAATTAAGTCCCTCAAGCCTGCTCTGCCATTTGATCTGACCATGACTGATCTTATTTTGCCCTCAGCTCTACTTTGCTGCCTGCTCTCCATAACCCTTCAACTCATTACTAATTCAAAATGTCTATTCCCTCCTTAAATTAGTATGACTGTTTAGCTAACAGGAAGCAGATAATAAAAGCTATATGGGTCATTTTCAGCATCACAGGTTGTCACAAATGGAGTCTCAGGTGGATCAATGACCAGGACAAAGGAACCAAATGTATGGCAGCTAAATTTGCTGATTACACCAAAGTAAAATGGCAAGTGGAAGCGAGTCTGCAAAGAGACGTAGATTAAATGAGTGACTATAAATTGGCAGGTAGTGTACTAACAAAAAAAAGGGGAACTTTGGCAGGAACAATTAAAACAAACGGTACACTATTTAAAGAGAACAAGATTGCAGGAGGTGGAAGTGCAGAAGGATCCATGTGTGTTGGCACATGAGTCACAAAATAGCAACTTGTAGGCACAGCAAGTGATTAGGAACCATTTTGGTCTCCTTACTTGGGGGGATAAAAAGGATACAATTGCATTAGAAGCAGTTGGGAGACGTTTATCACAACTTATTCTTGGCCTTATTTTATAAAGGTTGAACGGGTTGGATCCATGCCCACTGGTGTTTAGAAGGAGAGGTTATCTGATACACACACAAGATTCTAAGATAATGATAGGGTGGTTACTAGGAGGATATTTCTCCTTGTTGGAGAATAGAAGACATCCCAGTTAAGGTGGAGATGAGAACATTTTTTTCTGACATTAGTCCATGGAATTATTTTCCCCAGAAGACAGTGGAAGGTGAATTAAAGATTTTTGACCGACAAAGGAACCCCATATTTAATGAGGTAGGGTGGTGAGTTGAGATGACAAGCAAATCAGTCAACCTTAAAAGGTGACAGAGCAAGTTCAAAGTGCAAAATAGTCTACTCATGCTGCAAAGGCTTTTGCTCTTATAGCAATGACTGATTTCTCACAGTACGAACAAGGTTGCGTATTGTTTTCCTTCCCCAGATTCCCTACTGTCGAAAATCAATCTTCTCCTTAAATTCTAATCGCCTTCCCACAATGTTGGAAGTAAATTCTTGGTTGAAAGAAGGGCAATGCATGCCCAAGTACAGAAGGCAACTGACTTGGAGGAGAAAATGAAAACGGAGGAGAAAAAGTACCACATAATGCTGTTCTTGGTAAAGGACTAGAGGAAGGGCCGTTGAAGTAACTTTGGCGAGATGTTGCCACGGAATTTGTAGAATCAACATATAACTTAATGTCAACTTTTTTGCATTTGTGACTGACAGGTTTGAAATGCTGAATGCAGCAAGAAACAGGGCACGAGTCAAAACCTGCTACATAATGATTGGCTTGACTATTGCAGCTTGTTTCGTTATGATCGCATCTGGAAAACAGGTAGGAAAAATTAATACGATTTCATGGTGAGTCACATTTGCTGACTCAAACATCCCAACTCCATGAGGAAAATCTCTACTTGTTGATTCCCTTAGAGATTAAAAATGTTCATTTTGCGCAGATTGAATAGGATGTGCGTGTTTTGCATTGAGACTATCCCCACTGGTTCTGAACTGTCCAGTCAGGAAACAGCTTCTCAACACCTACTTTGTTGTGTCCTCTTAGATTTTTAAGTTTCAATGAGATCACTTCTTACCCTCCTTAATTGCAGGGAGTAAAAGCTCATGCTACTGTGAACAGTAGCCTCTTAAAAACCCTTAAATCCCAGAAGTCAACCTAATGGACCTTTTATTGCACCCTTTAAATTTCAGTGTTCTTTGAAGCTAAAACTGAATACAATGTATCACTAAGAGTCTGATCGAAAACACTGTACAAGTGATGAATGACCATTTTATTCCTGCACGTTAACATTGTAACTCGTATGTAGCACTCAAATCCACCTGAAGACATTGAAGACTTGGGGGAAAGTATAAGAATATTGTTTTTCTTTCCCCTAAGTGAACCTCACACCTCTCCACCTTTGGTCACTAAACTGCTGCAGTTAAGGATTCATGTATTGGGCAATTATTGAATGCAATTAAGCTTTCAATATATTCTGTATTCTTTTGTACCCTTCAGGCTGCTGAACGACATGAATCGCTTGCCAGCCGGAATCGAGCAAAAAAGGCGAAATGGAAAGAAGAAGCTGAACGTGAGCGGACAGCTGCATTGGCTATTACTGATACAAAAGAGTGACCATTTCATTAAAATGAAACTGTACGACTAAATCATTTAGCTGTTCTTCAAAATTCTCTCCTATGTGAACATACTAAAAGAAACCCAAATCAGACAAGGCTTTCCATCGCAACGAGAATACTAATAGGTGAGAAAGCTGTAAACAAAAATGTATAAAACTAAATGTACAAACAACATACAAATGTGATGTTTTACATTACTCTAGTCATACCTAGATTTTTTTCTAGAGATTGCTTTACAAAAGTAATTTCAAACTTAAAATTCAAAATATTAAAAGGGCAAGCAAATAGATTTCTATTTCTCAGTAACAAAATGTAAGGTTCACATCCAACTTTTACATCCTACTCCATGTAACCTGTAGTTGCTGTTTAAAAATCAAAGTTATTAATACACACTTTAAAAGAGCATTCTGATAGGAGATAAAACACTAATTGATTAGTACATTTAGAACTTTTTTCTGAAAAAATGGCATAATAGTTTCATTGGTTACAACAAAGAAATGTCAGGCAGGACAGCAAATATTCCGATTTCTTCACAGATTTGTCACTTAAGTGATCAAAGAGAAAGGAAAAAATGTAACTGATTGTCCATTAAAATCATTTGTGCCTGTCATATTAGGCAATCATTGCATGCAATGTACTTTATTTCATCAATATTTTATCTTGGCAAGGTTGTTAAGCTTTACCTAGATTATAGATATCCCAATATTTTACTAATGTTTCAGCCTCTACTTGTGACAATTCTTGACAGATTTCCCAACATCCTGCCAAATGCAGCAAAACCTCTTATAGAGAATGGCAACTGGATTTCAACAGATATGATCTGATGAAAATATTGTTAAAAGCCTAACATTTAAAATTATAATCTCTATAGAGGAACAGAGCTGTTCTAATTTTTACTCGTTCTCAAAAGGTGCAAGGTAAACCATATAGCTACAGTAGTTTTAATTTGGGTGATGGAAAAGCTTTTAGAAATCATAATTTGATATTGATTACAAGTAATTGGATGAATGTAAATTAAAGAAAGCTAGCACTTTTTAAAAAAAGGTAAATTGTTCAATTTACATAACTGAATTTGTAGAGGAAGTAAAAATAAAGGGCTTATAAAGGTAATAGGGTTGATGTGATATAGAGTTCTGAAATGTGTTCATAAAGTTTTGTCAAAATAGGAGCCTAGAGAAAGAAAAAGGGCATATTGTTGGTTGACTGACAAGAAACAGCAGTTAATGGCAACAGTTGGTTTGTGGAAGGCACATGACAATAGGGCCCTCCCAACTCCATAGTAGGCTTGCTGCCCATCTTGGTCACAATTAACAACAAACGTTGATTTACTGGCTACAAATTTCAAAATTTGTAATGACAAATTTGAAAACATTAACTGAGATTATTGTTCGACTTCTAGATCACAAGCCAATGGATTGTGGCAAATAAAATATAAATACATAATGTGAATTGATTTTAGAAGGAGAGAATTATATAAGGTACAATTCTAAGTAGTATAGAAAGATGGTCCTGGAGGTGGAAATGCACAAGTCATTGAAGGTGGCAGAACAAGTCAAGAAAGTGGTTACTTAAGCATAAATATAGAGGCATAAATTACAGAAGCAAAACATTTTCATGAACCTTTATAATCACTGGTCCAGCCTTTAGATGAAGTATTATATGGACTTCTAGATACCATATACTGGGAAGGACATGAAAATATTAGTGAAGGTGTCGAAAAGATTTGAGGATTTCCAGGATGAACTTCAGTGGTGTAAACATTGGGGGGGGGGGGGGGGTTTACTGATGGGACAATTGATAAAAATCTTTGACAATCATAACACTAGACGAGGCGGCCTTGGTTCAAAATACATCCTCTCCCATGTAATAGCATCTTAGCACAGGTTGATTAAAAAAATCTTACATCACAATCTGGACAGCAAAGATTTATTGCTCCCATTGGCAGAAGTTAGAAACCAGAGGTTATCAATTTTGGGTGAATTGAATGACCAAAAGCAACTGAAAAAAAGTCATTTGTTTTGAAGAAATGTAGGTTAGGTTCTGGAATGCACCATCTGAGAATGCGGTAGAGGTGGATTCACACAATTATCTTTTGAGAATTGGATAGCTACCTGAAAAAAAACTTGGAAGATTGCAGTGAAAGGGCTGGAATGGGACTAGTCATTCTTCACCTTGTACAGATTCAGCATAGAAACAATAGGAAAATTAACCTTTCTTTGCTGCAACTAATTGATGATGCATTGAGTCTCACAATTTTCATAAGAAATGTATTAAAATTAATTGGGGAAATTGGTACATTCTACCAATACTTGATTTTACCTGAGCAAACTGGGTTTGAATGCAGTCCAGAAAGTCAAAGTGCAAACTGCAGTTTTTTTTAGCCGATGAAAATTTCTGCCTGCAGTCAACAAGCCCAGCCACAAGGACTAGAATACCCATTTCATCAAATATAAAAATGAAAACAAAACTTCTTGGGAGATTTGAACTGCATGTCACTGGGGTAGTTCAAAGGAGAGGAAATATTATGACAACCTACATAGTAAAGCTGAATGCCAAAAAAAACCCTAAAAGAAAATGTAGACAACTGCACAGAAATCATTACCATACCACCAGACTATATTCAAACCCCACTCCAGGACTCTGGCACATAATCCAAGTTACTTCAAGTAATGACGAATGCATAAGTTTTTCCAAGATGAGACATTAAACTGAAGTCCATCTGACTGGATATAAATAGCCCATAACATTTACATCCAAGTTGGCAATCTTCACCATCAAAAACTAGATAAACTGTTAACTTCATTTGCTGATCACGAGACCTCACTACGTGTATGTGGACTGTCACAACTGAACAAAAGTGAAAATCATTGCAAAGCATTTGATAGCATGAGAATACAACAAAATTTTGTATAATGGCAAGTTACTCAAATACTATAAAATTAATTTGGAAATGGAAAAGACAGCATTAATACAGCAACATGACAGGAAAATCAAGCTTGCATGTTGACACAAGTATCATTCATTTCTGATGCAAATTCAACAGGATCTTCAGGTCCAGTCTAATTTTGATATTGTTAAATGCATTAGGAAAAATTAGTGCTTTCATATCAAGCTTGAACATAAGTAATATTGCTATTGGATAGCGCTTTTGGGCTTTCCACACAGATTAAAATAATTTGGGTCTTAATGTTTCAGTACATGCTTTAATCATAAAAGGAATTAGAAGACTAAATTAGTGAGACACAGCATGTAAAAGCAAGCACTTTAAATAAGTGAAACCCAAAACATGGAGTTAAACAAATTTCAAATCAAAATCGTGTGAATGGATTTTATTTTTTTCTTCGCTTTCCAGACATTTCCAAATTTAATACATTCCAATGCAATTCAATAAATGTTAGATTGTGCAATTCCTAGCCCAAGAGTGGAAGAAAAAAATCAACATCCTTAGCACATATACAAACAATACACAAACAAAATTTGACTTCTTTTGCATGATATTTACCCTTTTGCATTGGGCTTGGCGCATTACTCAATTTTGTTCAAACAATTTCAGAGATTAAAATTTAAGGAGAACAAGACTGGGTCAGGTTGGGGACAGAGAAAAGAGGGTAAATAGTTTCAAGGGCTGTTGATTTCAGGGGCTGTTGCCAGCAACAGTAGGAAAAAAGTAATCCCAAATGAAAGAAAATAGATCCAAAAACATGAATACTCATGTCAAACTGTACAGCTCTGGTCATTGTAAAAAAATATATACACACAAACATTAGCTTTAATGTAGATATGTGAATTTAGAGCACAGATTTTTGAAACTTAAGCTTTTCTCCATGATTTATGCAACTATTGCTGGTAGAGATGTATTACATTATAGTTTATCTAATAAAGGAAGCCATATTAAACATTTTTGCCTTCAAATACATTAGTTTAGTAATATTAGTTCTGAGGCTTACATTATTCTGCAGGATACAACATATGTACTGCAAGATACAGCTAGGTAGCCACTGCTAAACTGAGCTCATGACTGAGGCATAGACTGACATAACTAATGTAGCAAACAAAAACTACAATACAAAATGCTCCAACATTTATTTTCTGGTATTTGCAAAACCAGCATTTGTAGAATCATTTCTGAATTCCAAAACAGGGCTTTTGAGCAAACTGCTGCATAAATTTCCAAGGGCAAGACTGAGCAATTGATATGCATTCACAACATGACTATGCATATAAAGTTTCATCCTAGTTGAAGTGTTTCATGAAATTGAAGTAGTTATGTGCTAAATATTAACTATACTTTTAACAGACAAAAAATGCTTCCAGCATTTCAAAGTAATACTGTTGTAAATTTTAAATTAAGATTTGGCCACCCTTGTCAAATGCTATGCAAATTTGAGTGAGTGGTCTTTTGGTAATAGTGATATGGGAGCAATTAAGTATTATACATTATGCATGTTGCTTGGCAATAGAACTGTGTATTAAAACAGCCATGCATTAATAGCACATGCAAACATTAGTTACGTTTTAACTGTGTATTACTGTTGCATACATTTCGCGAGTTTGGTTCTTTCAAGACTCAAAGAACTACAACTGCAATTCCAAAACATCATTTCCCCCGTCCCCCCCACCATGAACCTAAAAAATGGTATATAATGCAGAAGACACTTTTCATTGAAAGGCATCAGCTGCATCAAGAAATATTTTATATAACACAAAAAAAACAAGACATTCACAGGAAGAAATGTCTTTGTTCTATGAATGTATTACAAATCACAATTGTATATATTCTCACAATGTAACTAGGAGTTTTTAAAGAATTTTTTTCAAATACTGATTTGCTTTTGTACGTAGATGTGCACATACTTGCCAACATTCCGCAGTTACATTTTATCATGATAGATCAAATTTGGCTGTTTTGTTTATTCAGGCCATACAGAATAACAACCGGTGCCCCTTGAGATATTAATAATTACTGTTGACAATATGTGGATGACCAATAATATTTTTTCATGTGCCTCCCTTAAAATATCAACAGAGGAATGTCCCACAAACACATTGAGCACACACTAGCTGGTATTACCTGTCATTTTTAGTATCCACCCCATATACTAATAGAACATAACAGCAAAATTAACTTTGAATTCTGATAAGCAGAAAAATTCATGAATATAAATATTGAAAATTTCAAGATCAAAATCTATATACTTAATATTGAATAAAATTAACAATTATTTTAGAAAATTGTATGCATTTCTAGATCTAATTTATTTTCTTTCAAATTATTTAATTCAGAAGTGCATTCCCCATCCTTAACCAGGCAAATCTTTTAAATGTGTGTTCTTGCTGGTACATTGTGAATTAAATATTGGAGGAAACCTGAAACCAGTAATATATTTTGTTATATTTATGTTTTGAAGATTAGTGACATTATTTTAACATCAGCTGCAAATTTTTGACATTATTTAACGTCAGCTGGAAATTCTAATTCTACCAGTTTAGTGAAGTAAACATAAAATAGTTTTTCTGCAGTAGTTCATACACCTCTGGTACATAAAAGAATTTTAAGGGATAAACAAACATTTTTAAAGGAATAAGAAAACAGGCAATTCAATAGTAGTGCTCAGTAAGAGGAAAAAAGGTGAATGAAGGAGATAACTAAACAGCATGACTGTGAAATGCCACTTTAGCCACCATTAACCTGCACCCATTTGGTTGTTCAAAATTCTTAAGTTGATACCTATTAAATCTACTCGAATTAATTTCCCAAATTGAAGAATAATAATATCTTCACTTAGGTTAGTGCATTTTTTGGAACTTTAGGGTGGGAGGGGGAAGGGGGTGAAAGAAAGAGAGAGAGAGAGAGAGAGAGAGAGAGGTTGGGGGGGTGAAGAGAAGGGGAACAATTTACATCTTGCTACTAACCATGTATGGTCACCTAATTAGAAATACAACAGTTTCAATGATTGCCAGTTATTTCACTTTCTACAAATATACGTACATGTACTCTACACACCCCAATGCAATTATCAACTCCAAGTATAGTTGGTACTGCTACAATTTCAAGTTTCTGTTCAGAGTGCACTTACGAAATTATCTTCCAGTAAGTTAAGAACAAAATGTAAATTTACAGATTTCCATATTGGAATATGGACTAGCAAATGCTGATAATATTGTTTTCATTCACAGAATTGACTTGTAGTATAACAAATATTTCAACAAGTCAGAATCTTTTAAACAACTTCTGTCTTAATTCAAAGAGAGGTAGATTTATCATTGGGAGGGGGAGGTGTACCTATAAACTATGTTTACAGATACTAGTGTTGAAGGTTGCAGTGCTAACTAATTTGCTCAAATTGTAGTTTACAAGTCTGAAATTTTAAATAACAGCAATACAACTTCAGAACCTTTCAAAAGGATTTTGGTCAAATAGGTTAGACTTCAATTTCATTATTCAACAAAAAGTAAACCACACCCTGTAACAGTATTTTGAGGCTCTGGGATCAAAAGAATAAATAAGTATTGTTTAAATTAGGGCTGTAAACAGTTAAATGAAACAGTACTTTTTAGATGGCTGCAATTTCAGCTTAAATATAGGTGTCTCTCCTACTCCAACACCTCTCTCTTTGGAGCAATTCAGATAGAGTTCAGATGTTTATAACCCCAGATACTTAAATGAATATTAAATATGAAACATGAAAATCAACAGCCCCAGTTTAAATGTAATTTTAAACTGCAAATAGAAAAGTGCATAAGCTGCCTCAAAATTTTGCCCTTTCAACAATGTTCCTAATTTTAAACTCCATTAAAGCAGCTTCTTCATAATTTTGGCTCTGAGGATTTATGAAGTTCCTTTTGAATATGTTGCAATGGTGGTACTTGTAGACAGTTTCACCAATCATGCATTTAGAGCTGGAATCCTTCCATTGGGGCCTCTTGCTGTTGGAAGATGAACTGCTGCTGATTTTCATCCACTTGTGGTGCAATGCTCGAGTCCTCCTCCTCTATACCAAAATAATGCTCAATCAAATCGAAGGCCTTTTGATAGATTTCCTGGTTTTCATGACTTTGGAGAAATTCTATTTTGTCCAGACCTGAAATTACAGAGTTCACAATTCAATGTTATATACAATTATACTGTTTGATATTGTTACTTCAAAGTACTGCACAATGTGAATAAAACAATATGCACTATTCATGTGATTATTTTTCTGAGAAGAACTGGTCTTATCAATTAGAGTCATAGAGATGTACAGCACAGAAATAGACCGTTCAGTCCATCCCATCCAGGCCGACCAGATATTCTAACTGAATCTAGTCCCATTTGCCAGTACTTGGCCCATATCCCTTTAAATCTTTGCAATTCATATATCCATCTAGGTGCCTTTTAAATGCTGTAATTGTACCAGCCTCCACCACGTCCTCTGGCAACACAATCCCATACACACACTACCCTCTGTGTGAAAAAGTTGCCCCTTAGGTCCCTTTTATATCTTTCACCTCTACCCTAAACTTATACCGTCTAGTTGTGGAGTCTCCCATCCCGGGGAAAAGACCTTGAATAATTATCCTATCCATGCCCCTTGTGATTTTATAAACATCTAAAAAAGGTCACCCCTCAATTGTCTGATTCAGTGTTAGGAAATCTGCATCCAGTCATTAAATTACAGCAAACTTTGTTTTAACTGGCACTCTTAATAAATAGGCAAAAATTATATACCTGAAATACCAGACTTTACTGTATCGCGATCTCCACAATATCAGAGTAGTCAGTTGAGGATGAGAGTAAGAAAATCCTCTGCCAATAAGTTTTATTTAAGGCAAAGGTTACATTATAATTGAAGTCATTTATGCCGCAAAAGAAACTAGAACAGTGATGCCTGTATCGTCTACATTACGTTTCTATTTCTTAGAGTATTTATTACATTGATTATGCAGACCTCTTGATTAACCAGAATATTTGATTATTTTAAAAGAAACAGTTTCATTATCAGGAATGGCAGACAAGTGCAGAGGTGAGTATGAGCCAGTACATGAAAATACAAAACAAGGTTTTTATGTACATATCATTCCCCCACCTCTGTTCCACAGCCTCCAATGATTTCTTTTCAAATGGAGGTCAGGACTAGAGGCCTGGATATTCCCCATACTGCAACATCACTCTTACAACACTTGAAATCTTGAAATGTAAACACACGAACTGGGTTGGAGGCAAGTTTGGCATTTAATTAACTCTGCCAAGCATATCCATAAGGCAGGAGTTGACTGCAAAGCCTGGGCAGCAATGTTAGTTGGTAACCTTGATCTAGCCGTCACTGCTTTGCAAATGAGAGGAAGCAACACCTCAGACAGCTAGTCGTCTCACTGAGCATGTATGCAGGACAATGAAGGTAAATCACATGCCCGAAGCAAGATTGCCCCATTCTTTCAATCTTTTGGCAACAGCAATGCAATAAATGCAGACTGAAGTTTAGCAACTTCAACTTTGAAAATTCACTTCCTGCCCTTCTAGCTCATTAACAGCAGTGATCCTGAATGAAATCCATAGGACCCAAGAAGTAAGTGATAACAATTATGCAGTTGTACAGGTTTTGACTTGTCTAATAGTTCCTGGATAATTCTCCAGATAAGTTATATGGAGTTGCAGTTCTCATCCTAATCCAGTATCCTAGGTAACAGGGGAATTTCCCATCCTAAACAGAAACATTCCAGGGCTTTCCAACTTCATCAGGATCCTGCATTTTTCATCATCCATCCATTTCAGAGAACAGAATATAGAGTCTAATACATAAATATGAAGATCCTTGCTTTTAAAATATCCAGGACAAAGCAGCCGACTTAATTAAACACTCAATCTAACAACTTCACAATTCACTCCCTCCATCACCAGCAGTGTTCCATCTACAAGGTACACTGCAACAATACACCAACACTCCTTGGAATGCATTTTCCAACTTGCAACCTCGACAAGGCCAAAGGCAGTGGATACATCAAAACATTAGATTGACCTCCAAGGTGCTCATAACTCTGACTTGGAACTATATAAAAGAGTTGAAGATACATTTTTTTAAATGCAGAGGATGGTGAGAGCCTGGAACTCACTACATGAAAGACTGGTTGAGTGAGAAACATTCGTTAATACTTAAGCAGCATTTAAATAATCATCGGCATTGCTGTAACCTCCAGACTTATGGCCCAAGAGCTACAAAATAGGATTAGTGTAATCAGATTTTTGAGTGGCACAATGCACCAAATGGCATTCTTAAATACAGTAAACATCTATTAGCAAATTTTTAATTCATCTTTGACCATAGGAAAGGTATCATATGACTGGAGGGTGGTAGGGATAAACTACATTAATTATAGATTGGTGATCCTCACATTTGTACTGAGGAGACTGTTGCAGGAAATTCTGAAGGATAGAATTTATCTCCACTTGGACAAGCAAGGTTTACTAATGAATAGTCAGCTTGGCTTTGTTAGTTGGAGGTCCAGCCCCACAAATTTAACTGAACTTGGAGTAGGTGATCAGATGCACAGATGAGAGTAGTGCAGTTAATGTAGTTCATACTGATTTCAGCAAAGCCTTTGTCAATGTCTAGCAGAGGAGACTGATAATTGTGATAAAGGCACATGGGATCCAGGGTAACTTAGTAAGCTGGATCAAAAATTAGCTTTATGGTAGAAGACAGAAAGTGGTGGTAGAAAGCTGTTTTTGAGAAACTCAAGGGCAGTGTCCAGTGGCATGCGAAGGGACTAGTGCTGGGTCTCTTATTGTTTGTGACATATATAAATGATATTGATGGGAATGTGGGCAGTTAAGTAAATTTGTGGATGGTACAAAGATTGGCTGGGTGATTAATAATGAGGAAGGTGTTCTTCAGTCACAGGAAGTTATAGACAGATTGATCAGATGGTCAGATCAGTGACAGATAGAACTCAACCCTGAAAAGTGAGAAGTGATGCATTTAGGAAGTACTAGCAAGATAGACTGGATAGCGTCAGGTTGTTTTCTTTAGAGCAGAGAAGGCTGAGGACCTGATTGAGGTGGATAAGATTGAGGAGCATGGACAGGATGAATAGGAACCAACTGTTCTGCTTATTTGAAGGATCAATACTGAGACAGCATCTTTTCAAGGTGCAGGGCAGGAGGGGATTTGAGGAAAAAGTTTTCACCAGAAGAATATTGAGAATCTGGAATACAATGCCTGGAAGGGCAACAGAGATGGCACATGTCTGCAAAAAGTAAGTGAATGAGCACTTGAAATAAAACTGACATTCATAGCTGTGGGCCAAGTCCTGAAAACTGGGATTTGTGTAGATATGTGTAAAGGGTCTCTTCTGTGATGTATGACCCTGTAACTATGATCCTAGAAGATTACTTTGGTACAGAATATGAAATGGTGCAGAAGGAGGAAGAAAAGCCATTACAGCTGACTATAGTTGGATAGATAAAAACTGAACCATGCTAATGATGTCCCACTCAGGTGAGTGACCGTGTCACAAATTAACCCAGAAGTTAAAGAAAAATGAACTAACACTCGATAAAATATTTAACTGTTTATCTTCTGCTTCTCCTTTCTCTCCAGCATTTATTTCAATTTTATAACTGAACTTTAATTTTCTACTGAAAATCTTCTCCATTGCGTCAGTCAGGCGATCTTTCAAAAGCTGATCTGCTTGCATGTGAAAATCAGACTCAATTAGTTGAGTGTGACTAATTAGATACTTAAAGACACTTCAAGCCAGTCACAAATTTGTTTATGTCAAAATGCCCAGAGAATCACATGTTTTAACCTGTCATTATGAACCAAGGAATATTTCATTTCTTTTAGGTATATAATTTGCTTTGCAAAATTAGGTCTATAGCATCTCACCGTAGGCTTCTTCAATAAGTGCACAGTATGGATTGATACCGGTTCCATTCTGTTTGGCTTCTTGCTCTCCTAATCGTAAAATGTTTTCTAGTCCATTCAAAGCAACTTGCACTATTTTGGAATCCATGACTGTAAGCAAGTCACAGAGAGGTTTGATGCAGCTCAGTTCCACCAAATACCTTGAAATGAAAACAAAGATGCCAGTTGACAATTGTGGTTTTCAGTTAACTGATTAAACTATGGAATCTGAATATCTCCAAAAAAATTATAGGAAGACACAGAAGTTATGTGCTTAAACAGAATACCTGCTAAACTAAAATCGAAGGTTATTACTGTAATAAGAATGAGCAGTTACTTCCGACCACACAACTGTCCATTTTGAGTCATCTAATCATATGAAACAATTTGCAATTCAACTTGTAATTTAGAGGCCAGAGAATTTTTTTTTAAATTCTAAAATTTGCATTAATCACCAATGATAAGCATGGTCACGTTCACATTTTACTAATGATTTGAGGTACAAGGTTGAAAATCTGAACAGAAAGAGGACATTTACTTTATTATATTTTAAGATCTTTGTTAGTAGAACAAAGATTGAATTTTAAATGACATAAGTAAAGTAGTGTATTCAAAAGACTATACGGATGTGGATTCTACGAAATGGCTTTGCCCTGGAGAATTTCACTAGAATTTTCTGACATAGTATATTTGAGGCAGGTACATAGAAACAATTCTGACAGACTAAATGTCTAAAAGTATTGATTGTACAGCAATAATAAATTTGACTCATGGTGCACTTCTATAAAGTTAAGTACTTCACCAAGAATCTGACTTCTAAGAATTATAACATTAAGTGTAATAAATGGAAATCAAGAAACATCATTTTGAATCAAAGATGAAACATCTTAACTCAACAGCTAGATGATTGACAAAAGATGTAAAAGTGGATGGGATTAAGTAAGTGGGAGTTTCTCATTCATTGGTTATAACTACCTGATCTGTTCTGGAGTTCCTCCAGATGTTGCATTTGTAATAGCCCATGCAGCCTCCTTTCTAGTGCGGAATTCAGCCTTTTGGAGAACATCAATAAGCACTGGGAAAATATTTGCATCTATTACAGCCTATTAAGTAGAAAAAAAATATGTACATTAAATTAAAAATGTATAAAATAATAACGGTACACATATTCAAAACAAAATTTTTAACTTATTTTCATTTCTCAATAAAAAAGATCAATGCAGTTGCTATTGCACTTGTGCACTTTGGGGTTTTTAGAGAGGTGAATACACATTCACCATTTCCTTCGGAAATTGAATATAAATATCTTTCATAACTATCTTTATCATTCTGGTAGTACATCTGTTTAAACTCCACCAAATCAGAACCATCTATAAAATAAAAACAAACTACTGCAAATGCTGGAAACAAACAGAAAATACTAGAGATGGTGGAAAAAGCCAAGTAGTTGCATGTGAAGGCAATTTCAAATATTTAAGAGAAAAATAAAATATTGGAAAAATGTACCAATTCTAGCAGCATCTGAGGAGAGAAACAGAGCTAACACTGAGTCCAGTATGACTGAAGAATTGTCAGAGAGGACTTGAAGCTTAACTCTCCACAAGATAATGCCCGATTTGCTGAGTTTCTCGAGCAATTTTGCATTTTCTTTTCCAAACACATCATATTCGTTTCTCAAACTAGAGGCTCTCAGGCAAACAGTTTTGCTTCTTAACCGATTAGAAGGTGTAACAGATTTTTGTCCTTATCTTTTCTTTCTTTTTAAGAAATGACAGAATTT
Organism: Chiloscyllium plagiosum; assembly: GCF_037043375.1. Lineage (NCBI taxonomy): Eukaryota > Metazoa > Chordata > Chondrichthyes > Orectolobiformes > Hemiscylliidae > Chiloscyllium > Chiloscyllium plagiosum. Next base: position 86,349,998 of record NW_028270141.1, on the reverse strand, counting down.
ATCTGCAAACTTAATTACATCACCTTTGTTTGCTGTCCCTTCAGTTGTTGAGGCCCTAGGCCTCAGACTTCCCTCCCCAAACCGTTCACCTTGTTGTTCTTGTAAGCGACTAATAAAAACCCATCACTTTGACCAATCTTTTGGTCATCTGCCTTCATATCTCATCTGATGGAGTTTCAGCTGAATCTCTTAAAAGACAACAAATGACTTAAGTATGGAAACCACGGGTTTTAACATTTTCTCAGCAACGTCCCTTATTCAATTGCTGAAAGACCTTGAATAGTTATAGGGATAGGAAAGGTTTGGAGGGATAATAAGCCAGGAGTAGGCAGGTGGGACTAGTTTAGCTTGGGATTATGTTCGGCATAGACTGTTGGACCAAAAAGTCTGTTTCCATGCTGAATGACTCTATAAATGAATCCATCTAAAAAATCTTACATTTGACTGCATTTCCTATATGGATTGCTATTGGTTTCCAATTGCTTCTCAGTATTGAGAATTTTAGCACTTGACAGGAATAGGCAAATCAGACTGTTTTGGTGCCTATATCTTAATACAAAACTTTTGCTCCATACCTTTGATTCTTTTATTTGATGTAAATCTATTCATTGATTTTAAATTTAAATTGGTTTTCTGTTACATTTTGTTACACAATCCCTTGCTAACACCACAAATTATAATTAAGAAAATGACCTATTGTTCGGATGCTTTTACCAGAAAATAAAACTCTACCCAAATGAAGACTTTATAATTTAAAGCAACTTTAGATTACCTCTCAAGCATCAAAATTCAAGAAAACATAACCCAAAGTTTACATACATCATTAATTAAGTTCCTTAAGCCCTGATATAATTAGGATGAATCTGCGCTATACCTTTCCGTAGTCAATGCATTCCTTCCTGAGGTTCAGAGCACAAAGCTGAACTTAATCTTCATGATGAGATTATGTCCAAATCACAATATGAAGCATCACTTGCTCATTTTTGAATTTCAACATAAGTATATTCTGTTGCTTTCAAGCTTTTCAAACAAAAACACCAAATTTTAGTGATTAATGTACAATGACTATTTCTCTTGCTTCTCTCCAGCTCCTAGATTGCATTACAAAGATATTCCAAATAAACAGGTTCCAAATGTTTACCCTTATATTTCCAATACATTGAATTTCATTTGTCATAGATTGAGCACGGGGACAAAAAAGTCAATATGTAATTTCAACTTTCTTTGCCAATCCACAAAACCCTGCTTTCTAGTTTAGCTTTGTTGACAAAGTTAGTAACACAACTCATGATTTTTTTAATCTCCACCACATATAAAAAGCATGTTCATCATAGGTAATGGAAAGTTGATGGTTTAAAACAGATTTCTTAAGTAACACCAGCTGTTACATTCCATCTATTGAAAATGGAGTTCTTTATTACCTCCTGTCTCCTACCATGTACTTTCCACCCCTCCAATAAAACAATATTTACAGATGAAATGAAATACAAAAGATGACTAGTTGGCCCATCACATTTAGTTCACAGACAGATCTGATACCTCAAGCTGAACACTTTCTCACCTACCACCAATATTTTTAAAGCACAAGTGAAAAAAGATGTTTAAAAACAGTCAATTTAAGGAAAAATATCTAGAAAGTCCAGAATGCTGCCAGAAAGCGAGGACACAATACAAACCTGCATTAAAATATTTTGTATTTATTCAGTTCAGCTAAAAACAAAGGCTCCAAAATATGGCAACAGTTAATGGACAGACTTTGCATTACTTTTAAGAGCACAGTAAAACAAATATATCACCTGAATTTGTGCTCTATTTCCAGCAGTGATGTTGGAAACTGTCCAGCAAGCTTCCTTCCGTATGGATTCTTTTGGGCTGCTCAACAAATGAAGGAGGCAGGGAAGTGCAGAGCAATTCAAAATCACCTAAGTATCAAAATGTCAAAATTCAGCCCTTAATTCAGAGACAGGAAAGTTGGCACATCTTTTTAAAACAAAATTCATCCTTTGGATGTGGGGACCACTGACTAGATTTATTTACTTTGCATTCATCCCCAATAAAACTTTTCAAACTCAAATAAAATAGCTATCCAAAAGCGTGCAATATATATTAAATTTAATACTTTCAAAACAAACTGGTATAAAAAGGGCCCAAAGAGTCTAACAGCCTGAAAAAAAACTCACCAAATACAGGATAACCCCAAATATGAGAAATCGTTGGACACAATTTATACTTATTGATTCAAAATTGTAATTAAATGTGAGTTAAAGATCAGATTTTATTCACCAAAAACCGTAATATAATTGAAATAGAGAATGATCAGGGAGAAGGTAGGGCCGATCAGGGATAGTGGAGGGAACTTGTGCGTGGAGTCTGAGCAGATAGAGGATGTACCAAATGAGTTTTTTGCTTCGGTTTTCACCAAGGAAAGGGAACGTAAATGAAAACTGAGGGGAGCTGGGAAACAGTCTTGACCAGATCAAGATTGATGAAGTTGACGTGCTAGAAATATTGGAAAATATTAAGATTGATAAGTCCCCAGGGCCAGACCAGATTTATCCTAAGGGGAGAAAGTGAGGTCTGCAGATGCTGGAGATCAGAGCTGGAAATGTGTTGCTGGAAAAGCGCAGCAGGTCAGGCAGCATCCAGGGAACAGGAGAATCGACGTTTCGAGCATAAGCCCTTCTTCAGGAACTCCTGATTTCCTGAAGAAGGGCTTATGCCCGAAACGTCGATTCTCTTGTTCCCTGGATGCTGCCTGACCTGCTGCGCTTTTCCAGCAACACATTTCCAGCTCAGATTTATCCTAAGCTGCCCCAGGAAGTGAGAAAGGAGGTTGCTAAGCCACTGGTGAGGATATTTGACTCCTCACTCTCCACAGGAGTCGTACCAGAGGACTGGAAGAAGGCAAATGTTGTTCCTCTTCAAGAAGGGTAATAGGAAAATAACTGGCAATTACAGACCAGTCTTACAACTGTGGTCAGCAAAGTTTTGGAAATAATTCTATGGGATTGGAATTATGACTATTTGTCTAAGCATAGTGTGATTAACGGCAGTCAGCATGGCTTTGCAAGGGGCAGGTTGTGCCTCACAAATCTTATTGAGTTCTTTGAGGTGGTGTCAAGACAGGTCAAAGACGGTTAAGCAGCGGATGTGGTGGATATGGACTTCAGCAAAGCATTTGATAGGGTTCCCATGGTAGGTTCATTCATAGAGTCAGGAAATACAGGATACAGGGAGATTTGGCTATCTGGATTCAGAATTGGCTGGCTGACAGAAGGCAGGTGGTTGTAAATGGAAAGTATTCTGCCCGGAGGACAATATTAAGTGGGGCCCCACAGGGCTCTGTTCATATAGTCATAAAGATGTACAGCATGGAAACAGATCCTTCGGTCCAACCCGTCCATGCTGACCAGATATCCCAACCCAATCTAGTCCCATCTGCCAGCACCCAGCCCCTATCCCTTCAAATCCTTCCCATCCAAATGCCTTGTAAATCTTGCAATTGTACCAGCCTCCACCACTTCCTCTGGCAGCTCATTCCATACACGTACCACCCTCTCACCTAAACCTATGCCCTCTAGTTCTGGAATCCCCGACCCCATGGAAAACACTTTGCCTATTTACCCTATCAATGCCCCTCATAATTTTGTAAACCTCTATAAGATCAACCCTCAGCCTCCGACACTCCAGGGCAAACAGCCCCAGCCTGTTCATCCTCTCCCTGTAGCTCCAACCCTGGCAACATCCTTCTAAGTCTTTTCTGAACCCTTTCAAATTTCACAACATTTTTCCGATAGGAAGGAGACCAGAATTGCACGCAATATTCCAACAGTGGCCCAACCAATGTCTGGTACAGCCCCAACATGATCTCCCAACTCCTGTACTCAACACTATGACCAATAAAGGAAAGCATACCAAATGCCTTCTTCACTATCCTATCTACCTGCGACTCCACTTTCAAGGAGCTATGAACCTGCACTCCAAGGTCTCTTTGTTCAGCAACACTCCCTAGGACCTTACCATTAAGCGTATAAGTCCTGCTAAGATTTGCTTTCCCAAAATGCAGCATCTCACATTTATCTGAATTAAACTCCATCTGCCACTTCTCAGCCCAATGACTCATCTGGTCCAGATCCTGTTGTAACCGGAGGTAACCCTCTTCGCTATCCACTACACCTCTAATTTTGGTGTCATCTGCAAACTTACTTACTGTACCACTTATGTTCGCATCCAAATCATTTATTTAAATGACAAAAAGTAGGAGACCCAGCACCAATCCTTGTGGCACTCCACTGGTCATAGGCCTCCAGTCTGAAAAACAACCATCCACCACCACCCTCTGTCTTCTACCTTTGAGTCAGTTCTGTATCCGAATGGCTAGTTCTCCCTGTATTCCATGAGATCTAACCTTGCTAATCAAGGGGAACCTTGTCGAACGCCTTACTGAAGTCCATATAGATATCTTTGAGGAGAAAGTGAGGTCTGCAGATGCTGGAGATCAGAGCTGGAAATGTGTTGCTGGAAAAGCGCAGCAGGTCAGGCAGCATCCAGGGAACAGGAGAATCGACGTTTCGGGCATAATTCCTGAAGAAGGGCTTATGCCCGAAACGTCGATTCTCCTGTTCCTTGGATGCTGCCTGACCTGCTGCGCTTTTCCAGCAACACATTTTCAGCTCCATATAGATATCATCTACTGCTCTGCCCTCATCAATCCTCTTTGTTACTTCCTCAAAAAACTCAATCAAGTTTGTGAGACATGATTTCCCAGGTACAAAGCCATGTTGACTGTCCCGAATCAGTCCTTGCCTTTCCAAATACATGTACATCCTGTCCCTCAGGATTCCCTCCAACAACTTGCCAACCACCGAGGTCAGGCTCACTGGTCTATAGTTCCCTGGTTTGTCCTTACCGCCTTTCTTAAACAGTGGCACCATGTTTATCAGCCTCCAGTCTTCCAGCACCTCAACTGTGACTATCAATGATACAAATATCTCAGCAAGAGGCCCAGCAACCTCTTCTCTAGCTTCCCACAGAGTTCTTGGGTACACCTGATCAGGTCCTGGGGATTTATCCACTTTTAACTGTTTCAAGACATCCAGCACTTCCTCATCTGTAATCTGGACATTTCGCAAGATGTCACCATTTATTTCCCTACAGTCTATATCTTCTATATCCTTTTCACAGTAAATACTGATGCAAAACACTCATTTGGTATCTCCTCCATTTTCTTCGGCTCCGCACAAAGGCCGCCTTACTGATCTTTGAGGGGCCCTATTCTCTCCCTAGTTACCCTTTTGCCCTTGATGTATTTGTAAAAACCCTTTGGATTCTCCTTAATTCTATTTGCCAAAGCTATCTCATGTCCCCGCTTTGCCCTCCTGATTTCCCTCTTAAATATACTCCTACTCCCCTTATACTCTAAGGATTCACTCGATCTATTTTGTCTATATATTACATATACTTCCTTCTTTTTCTTAACCAAACACTCAATTTTTTCTCGTTATCCAGCATTCCCTATACCTACCAGCCATTCCTTTCACCCTAACAGGAATATATTTTCTCTGTACTCTCGTTATCTCATTTCTGAAGACTTCCCATTTTCCAGCCATCCCTTTACCTGCGAACATCTGCCCCCAATCAGTTTTCAAAGGTTCTTGCCTAATACCGTCAAAATTTCTCCAATTTAGAACTGGTCTATCCTTTTCCACTATTTTAAAACTAATAGAATTATGGTCGCTGGCCCCAAAGTGCTCCCCCACTGACACCTCAGTCACCTGCCCTGCCTTATTTCCCAAGAATAGGTCAGGTTTTCCACATTCTCTAGTAGGTACATCCACATACTGAATCAGAAAATTGTCGTGTACGCACTTAACAAATTCCTCCCAATCTAAACCTTTAACACAATAGCAGTCCCAGTCTATGTTTGGAAAGTTAAAATCCCCTACCATAACCACCCTATTATTCTGTTCTTGGGCCTCTGCTCTTTGTAGTTTTTATAAATGACTTGGATGAGGTTGTTGAGGGGTGGGTTAGTAAATTTGCAGATGACACAAAGGTTGACGGTGTCGCGATAGTATAGAGGGCTACTGCAGGCTGCAGCAAGACATATACAGGATGCAGAGCTTGGCTGAGAAATGGCAGATGGAGTTCAACCTGGATAAATACAAAGTGATGCATTTTGGAAGGTCAATGCTGAATATAGGGTTAAAGACAGGATTCTTGGCAGTGTGGAGGAACAGAGGGATCTTGGTCTTCAAGTACATAGGTCCCTTATAGATAGGGTTGTTAAGAAAGCATATGATGTTTTGGCTTTCATTAACAGGGGGATCGAGTTTAAGAACAATGAGGTTTTGCTGCAGCTCTACAAGTCCTGGGTGAGACAACAGTATCTAGTTCTGATTGCCCTAATATAGGAAAGATACAGAGGCTTTGGAAAGGGTGCAAAGAAGGTTTGAAAATGTGTTGCTGGAAAAGTGCAGCAGGTCAGGCCTGCTGCGCTTTTCCAGGAACACATTTTCAGCACTGATCTCCAGCATCTGCAGTCCTCACTTTCTCCTGCAAAGAAGGTTTAACAGGATACTGCCTGGACTGGAGGGCTTGCCTTATGAAGAAAGGTTGAATAAGCTCAGACTTTTCTCTCTGGAGAGAAGGAGGAAGAGAGGAGACCTGATCGAGGTGTACAAAATAGTGAGAGGAATAGATGGAATCAATAGCCAGAGACTTTTCGCCAGGGCAAGACTGACTGGTATAAGAAGTCATAATATGGAGATATTAGGAGGAAGGGATAAAGGAGACGTCAGTTTTTTTACACAGAGAGTTGTGAATGCATGGAATGCGTTGCAGCTATGGTGGTGGAAGCAGCGTCATTGAGGACATTTAAGCGACTGCTGGACATGCACAAGGATGTGTTGAGGGGTGCATAGGTTAAGTTACTATATTTTACATTAGGATTAAATCTCGGCACAACATCGTGGGCTAAAGCGCCTGTTCTCTGCTGTACATTTTTTATGTTCTAAATAGTTAATACAACAAAGTTAGATTGCTTTGATTTACTGGCAGCAATCTTAGCACATATCGCAATACATTCAGCCATAAATTTGTTTAAAACTCTTATCGTCATTAGGCAAAATGTTTCAGTTCCAAAGTCCATGCGGTTTAACCACCTAACTCTTCAACAGCTGGTCTCAACCATCTCAAGTCTCACGGGTAGTCTTTATCAAAACGGTCAGCTCTGGTTAATCAGTCTTTTCAAAGCAACTGAAATCACAACAATAATACTACTTTTGTTTTAAAAAAAGCTCCAGCTTGTGGATTCAGTCTTTAGGAGTGATTAGAGACCAAAACGGGGGATGAGGTGTTAAATGAATACTCTGCACCTATCCATACTAAGGAAGGGGACACCGTCCAGGTCATGTTGACAGAGGAGGAAATTCAGTCACCAGAAGGGTTTATAACTGATTAGGAAGAGGTATTAGAATAGGTTGTTAGTATGTAAAGTTTATTAGGTACCAGGACTGAATGAGATGTATCCAAAGATAAATGAAGTCAGTAGAAATTACAGAAGCACCAGCAATAATCTTTCAATCTTCCCTAGATGCAGGGGTGTTGCCACATGACTAGAGAACTGTAAATGTAACATCCATGTTCACAAAAAAGTTGGAAGGCGAAGTAAGACTAGCCAATTTTACTTCAGTGGCAAAGAGATTTCTTAAAATAATTATGATATAATAGTCACATGGAAAAAAGTTAGTTAATTAGAAAGGGCTAGCACAGATTTATTCAGAGAAAATCATGTTTAACTTGCTGGATTATTTTGAATAGACAACAGGGAGCTGATGAAGACACTCAAAAGATATTTGAAATAGTGCCACATAACTGTTTTCTGAGTAAAGTAAAAGTTCATTGAATACAAGGGATAGTAGCGATAAAGGTACAAAATTGCTTGAGATACACGAAAAAGTAATGGTTAATGGATATTTTTTGGGTTGGCGGAATCGATAGTGGAGTTCCCCAGGTGTAGTTTTGATGCACTTGCTTTTCCTGATGTATATCAATAAAATTTAGATTTTGGTATGCAATGGACAAATTCGAAGTTTTCAGATGATATAAAACATGGAAACATTGTGGACATTGTAAGATGACAACTTGACGGAATGGGCAGCTAGTTGCTAGATGAAGTTCAATGCAAAAAATTGAAAGGTGATATGCTTTGGTAGAAAAGAATAGGAGAAATAACAAAACAAAAGGCTAATTGCCTCAAGGTGTGTAGAATGGAAAGGCCTAGATTTTTATGTTCATAAGGGTGTCAGGATAGGCAGAGAGAGCTGTTAGTGAGGATGTGAATGCATTGAATAGAGTGCAATACAGGTTTACAAGAACAGTTCCAGCAATGAGACACTTCAGTTATGAAGACATATTAGAAAAGTTGGGACTGCTTTCTTTGAGAGATTTGATAGAAATTTTCAAAATCATGGAGAAGGTTGAACAGAAGAGAGAAACTGTTTTCAAGGATTGAGATGAAGAGGATGCAAATATGGCAAATGGTATAAAAGGAAGAACCTTTGTTATACATAATCTAGAGAGAGTCTGGAACATTGCCTGAAAGTGTGGTGGAATCAAGTTCAATTGAGACAAATGGCATTAAATAACTATTTAGATAGCAAAATTAGGGTTGTGGAGAAAAAGCAGGAGAATGGCACTGAGTCATCAAGCTCAGAGAAACAATGGAGGCGCAATGAGCTTACCAGCCTCCTTCTGCACAGTGACAATTCTGAGATTGCGGCCTTGGCCCTACTACTTGCATTGATCGTGCAAAGGTCAGATCTACTCAACTCATCAAACCTATTTCAATATGAATTGAGGATTTTTCATGTGGGGAAAATGATGTCCATCGCGCACACATTTGCACTAAGTCTGAAAAAATGTAAGTACACAGAGAAGTTGGCTCTCATCTTGCACTTTCTACTTTTAACTTTAGTAAATTAGATTGCAAGCACAAAAACTTGCATGTGTCAGGTTTTACTAACACCTTTCATCCACACTTTGAGAAGCCCTGATTTAGGATGTCAACTTGAACAGAATTCCATAGAATTTCCTGAATACCAAAAATATCAACAGATACCTTGTGAAGAATTACCTGTGTCTGGATGTCATCTCCAGTAACTATATTTCCTACAGCTCTCAGTGCAGGTGATACAACCTTATAATCATTATGCCTATTAAAGAAATACAGGACAAATTAACAACTCACTCACTCATTTGAAAGGAAATCCCTAAAAAATATTTTGAAAAGCCCATCAAGCGTAGGCTGAAGTCTAATTTACTTAAATTATGTGGCATTGTTGATGATAAAACATTACATTCCACAATTCTGACAATACATCAATTTAAATCAAAATGATTTTGAAATAGAGAAAGAACTAATTTCACATCAATTTAGCAAATTGATTAAAAGATCAGAAAAGAAAATGCTAATACTTACATCAAAAGCTCCACTAATCGCCTACAAACGCCAGAGTCAATAACTATTTGTATTTTCTCATTGGGTCCATCAGAAAGGTAAGAAAGGGCCCAGCAAGCATCAGCCAAGACATCAGGATCACTGCTAAATAATAGTCTTGACAAAACATTCAAACAAGGTGACACCTAAAATAGTGCAATACAAGGTCATAAGATTTATATTAATTTATTCATTGTATAACATCAAACATTATTGCAAGGGTAGCACTGAATACAAATTAAGACTGTTTTGACTAATTTGAATGTTAAGAGTCCCAACTCCCCTGAAGATACAAAGAACTAATTAAATGAATGTCAAAAAATTGAAATTTGATTGGGGTAGTTTGCCGAAATAATGCAAAAATTTTAAAAGTTACATTTAGCTTAACATCAACTGCAACACTCAACTTTTAGGAATATGTAACATTTCTTTTTATGCCATGGTGCAGTTGTGCAGGTCATTAGTCAGGCCACTTTTAGAATACTGCTTTCAATTCTGGTCTCCCTGCTACAGGAAGGAGGTTGTTAAACTTGAAAGAGAACAGAAAAGATTTACAAGAATGTTACCAAGACTGGAGGGTCTGAGCTATAAAGACAGGCCTATTTGGTTAGGGCTATTTCTCTGGAATGTTGGAGGTTTGGAGATGACTTTATAGAAGTTTATAAAATAATAAGGGGCATGGAAAGGGTAAATAGCCAAAGTCTTTTTCCCAGGGTAAGGGAGTCCAAAACTAGAGGGTATAGGTTTAAAGGTGAGAGGGGAAACATGTAAAAGGGACCTAAGGGGAAACTTTGTCACGCAAAAGGTGGTGGTGCAAGAAATGAGCTGCCAGAGAAAGTAGAGGTGGCTGGTACGATTACAACATTTAAAAGGCACCTGGATGGGTACATGAATAGGAAGGGCTTAGAGGGATATGAGCCAAATGCTGGCAAATGGGACTAGATTAATTTAGGATATCTGGTTGGCATGAACAAGTTGGACCAAAGGGTTTGTTTCTGTGGTGTACATCTCTCTATGACTAAGTAAAAAATGGCTTAAGCTTTACCTTTTCAAAATCCGGGGGTGGATTCTTTCCCCTGCATAGGTTGGACAAAGCCCACACAGCATTCCTTGTTGTGGTAAGACGGTTTGACTTAGTTAATAACCTAGAGTTTTAAAAAAAAACATTTTGAGAAGAGATAATATTTTATAATCTGAACAACCAAGTCGTAGCTTTAACAATTATCAACATACCAAATTAATTTAGTCAATAAGACTTGATATCAATGGCTCTGATAGGTCCTCCAATGTGTTATTCTTTGATTTTACAATTAAATGATGATTGTTTACTGCAGATGACAGTAACTTTCATCTTTCCAGTCGATGCACAAAAAACTATTGGGACGATGTCCTAAGATTTCAAACCAACTTGCAGATAACACCGAAGTGCCTTTGGCAGTGATATTGCTCAAAAATGTTATATTTATTGTGCACAGAAACAAATCCTGCAAAACATAAAGACCTCTCTTTATGCTTCATTAGAAGTGTGCACCAAGTGGATAGCAATGAGCCTTGCCAGCTTGTACCCCAAATACTGTGCAAAATGTAAAATGCTCCATTACCTACTTTTATTAATCTGTGAGGTAACATTTACTCATTGGTGTTTTTTCCAACAAGCTCTCATTTACAGTAAAGACATTATACCCAAGAACAGATGCTTACAGATTTCAAGGCAAACATAAAAAGAAAAACATTCAACTCATTTGCCTTCACTAAGCAAATGAAAAGCATCAAACATCAGGAAATGTCTCTCTTGAAATATCAGGAACTTGAGACTCCGGAGGAGTCAAAGATAAGATAACTTGGACAACTGTGCCAGCACTCACTCTCCACTAACGTTAACTACTCTCATCTAATTTCCTCATACCAACAATACACGTATTATAATGGACTCCTTTCCTGATCCCTTCAAGGCTCAAGGATGGAATATGACCTATGTTTGGACTGGTGCAGCTTCAACATCTAAGAAGCTTGGCAGTCAGAAAACAGCTGCTAAATTATCTGTTTAATGCTCCACTAAACTTCCCGACATCAGTAACTTTGAACCTGTGTCCCCTCATCAGGATTTGATTTATTACTCTCGTGTACTGATGTACAGTGAAAAGTGTTGCCTTGTGTTTTACAGGCAGAACATCAGGTGATACAGGTGCATCAGGGTATCAGAACAGAGTGCAGAGATTAAAAATGTAGGATTTCCCTTCATAGTAAACAGGTTGGGTACAGCGAAAGATGGGATATGTTTCAAACAGCTTGATGGACCAAATGATTTTTAATATTTCATGTTCATACTGGCATAAAATGGTAATGTGCTGCATGCATCTACGAAAATCAATGGATTATAAAACGTTTCTTCTTTTCCAATCTCTTTCCCTTGAAGGGATGAAGACTGATCATTAGCAACTTAAATTTGTGGTAAATGAGCAATCAGCCCAATCTCCAAACCCCACCAGGACAGGTTTCCTATTCACTTGCCACCTTGAATGTCACTTAATGTCCTTATGGCAAAACCCATTTGAAATGTTACCTTTGGCCTAGAATCATGATCATATAAAGCCTTCACAAGTAAGCACTCTGCCTATTAAATATAGATATCAAGAGGTGTAAGCATCCAATTGGAAGACTCCACTGTTGACACTACATGGTGACTAAAGGAGCTCTGGTGGGGCTGAAGAAAGCTAATAGGCAATTGAGAAGATGCTCATTCCCATTCTAACATTAATTACTCTCATTTTCCTGTACAAACATGGATGGTCGATATCTGACCCCTTAAATATACAAGGCAAAATAAGGAATGCAACGTTGATTTGGACTGGTGAAGCTCCAAAATTCCAAACATTTGACACTATGCATGACATGACTGTTTGTTTTTAATAGTAGACTTACTATTTGCTTCACTGTCCATCACTTGTATTTGGTAAATACAGTACATGGAGTCCCCCAAAAGAACAGCAGATGTGGTTTAGGAATGTCCTCAAACCATCACTGAATAGATCAAACATACCAACTAACTCATGGGAGGACTAAATTGGTGACAAACCAAAATGGAGACGGCTTATTTCAGAAAGCACCACACACAGAAAAGCTTTTGTGGGAACATGTAGAAGTAAAGTTGGGAACATGTAGAAGCAGAAACAAACTTTGAACAATCTATCTACTCAACCTTTCTAGCACTACCTACTCTGCATAAGGCAGAATCTGCAGATTGAGTATTTGCTCATTTTAAGAACTCATTCATGTTGATAAAGTCATCATCAAAACTGGGGAGTGCCTTAGAAGACATCATCTGTAAAATGCTCAACATGCTTCAATAACATCTCTCGCCCACTTCTACCACCCAAAGGGACAAGAACAGCAATCAGATAAAAAAAAAACATAATTTCTAACTATCGATTGAAGTACCAGCATCCTGAATTGGAAATGTGATATTCTGTCATCACAGGTTGATGATAAAATTTCCGACTTAACATTATTGCAGGATCACCATCACCACAAAGCCAGCAGCCAGTCAGGAGTGAGATCAACTAGCAATAATTCTTGCCCTGTGTATACTGAAACCAAAATAAACTTGTTTATATTATTTTGTTGGTCTTCTGCATAAACTTACTGTAAGAGAGGTGGAAGAATTCCACAACTTAACACAAAATCTCTGCATTCAGCATTGTCACCTGCAATGTTGCCAAGTGCCCAGACTGCCTGGAAGACATTACAATAATTAAAACAATTGAATGGTATGCATGCTTAAAATTATATAATGTTCAAAATGCTTCACATTACAAAAGTTATTTGCATTTTATTACAACCAGGTTGGAGGACTGTACTATCTAATCACTCTACTCCAATGGCCATAACATTCATTATAAAATGAAGATTTATTTGACAAAGATGCAAAGCTGATTATCAACAGTTAGAAATATGTTTTAACACTTTTATATAAACCAAACTACGTAGAAATCAATCAATAAGGAAAAGAAAAGGAAACTTCTCTGAAGAAATCAGCTTAGAAAATAACACTTTGACCAAATACTTATTCATTCTAAGAATAAAAGGCTAAGATAATGAAATATTCAGATAGCTTTTAGCCTTGCATCCTCACACATCTAGATTGGAGCCAATAAATGTAGGGTTGTCCCCAGGATTCCATCAAACACTTTGTTCAGGAGGCACTCCACAGATAAAGACTTCACTGGCACGAAAGGAATGGATGACTACTAGGCAGAGAAAGAGGATTAGGCAGGCAGTGCAGGAGTCTGTAGTCATTCCCCTGCAAAACCGATATATTGTTTTGTCACAATTTTTGGTGGAGGTGGGTGCAGTTAGCTTCTTGGGAAAGTAACAGCCAAAATTGTTGCAATATCTTTACCTCTGCTGGCAGGTAGGAGGGATAATGGTCGACATGCTATAGTAACAGGGAATTCAATTGTAAGTGGAATACTCAGACATTTCTATGGCTGTAAATGAAACTCCTGGATGGTATTCTGCCTCCTGAATGCTCAGATCAAGGATAGCTTGGAGCAGCTACAGGACATTTAACAGTGGGCAAATGAACAGGCAGTAAGTTGGCTTGATACACATGAGTATCAATGACATAGGCAAATAGGTGACGTCCTAAAAGCAGAATATAGGGAGTTAGGAAGCAAGTTACATAGTAGGACCTCAAAATCATAATCTCGGGTTTGCTATTAGTAATACGTGCTAGTCAGAATGGAAATAGTATGATGTGTCAGACAAGTACATCGCTGGAGAGATGCTGTAAATGGGAAGGTTTCAGATTCCTGGAACATTGGGATCAGCGAGAGGAGGCATTACTACAAACTGATGGACTGCACTGCCAATGGAGAATATTTGCTTGTGTGATTGGGAAGGGTTTAAACTAAAATGGCAGAGGGAATGGGAACCCAAAACAGTGACTCAAGAAAAGGGAAAAAAGGGAAGAAAACAAGTCAGAATGGAAAATCAGATAAGTGACAGGCAGGTCCTTTATTGTTCTTGATAGAGAAGTGATATGCCTGACAACATAATGGGATATGTAAGTTGCAGACAACTCAAAAAACTGGCCAGATGGTTGACAGTAAGGAAGGAGGTCTTAGATTAGAGAGAGATATAGACAGATTGGTCATGTAGGCAGATCAGTGGCAGGCAGAATCTAATCCTAAATAGTGAGAGATAATACACTTTGGAAGAAGTGATGAGACAAGGGAATACTCACCGAATTGCAGGGAACTAGAGCCCTTGAAGGAACAGAGGGATCTTGGGGTGATTGTCCAGATTGTTAAAAGCAGGGTAGACATAGATTTTGGGGAGAGCAAGTTAAGGTAGCATGCAGGAAACTTGCCTTGATGAGTTGTGGGATAATTATTTGAGCAGGGATGGTATATTAGACATGTATAAAAAACTTTGGTTAGACCTCGGTTGTGTGCAGTTCTGATTGTCACACTATAGGAAGAATGCAATTGTACTGAGGGATGCATCAGGATGTTGCTTGTGTTGGAACATTTTTGTTATGAAGAGAGGCTGATTGGCTTGGTTTATTTCCTTTAGAGCAGAGAAGGCGGAGGTGGTCCTGACTGAGGTGTATAAGATTATGAGGGGCATAGAAAACAGCTGCTCCCCTTAACTGAAGGGTCAATAATGTGGGGGCATCATTTTAAGGGTAGGTTTGGAGGGAATTTGAGAAGAAATATTTTCACCAAAAAAAGTGGTGAAAATTTGGAATGCATTACCTGGGAAGCTAGTAGAGGTGGAAAACCTCAGGATCTATAAAAAATAGATGGATGAGACTTGAAATGTCATAACATTCAAGGCCATGGGGCAAGTGCTAGAAAGTGGGATTTGTATGTGGGATTAGTATAGCAAGGTCAGTGCAGACTTGATCGGTCAAAGGGCCTCTACTGTGCTGCATAATTCTATGCTTTACCGTGACTTGAACAAGTTAAGTGAATGGGTAAATGCATGGCAGACAAATTAAAGCATGGATAATTATGAGATTATTCACTTTGGTAGAAAAAAGTAGATTAACTGAATGACAAAAGATTATGAAAGAGAGAGGTACAACGAAAGATGGATGCCCTTGTACACCAGTCACAAAGTAAACATGCAGGTGCAAAAGCTGGCTACCGATAAGTTGGGCATCATAATGAAAAGATTTGAGTACAGAAACAGGAATTTCTTGTTGCAATTCTACATGCCTAGGTGACACTACACCTGGAATACTGTAAGCATTTTTGGTCTTGTTACCTGACGAATTTGATATTTACCAGACTGATACCAGGGAAAGTAGGACTCACTTATGAAGAGAGACTGAATTGATTAGGACAGTATTCACTGCAGTTGGAAAAATAAGCAGGGAGATGTCAGAAATCTATTTAAAAATGCTCCCAATGACATGAGTCCAGAACCAGAGCTCACAAGCTAAAGATACAGGGTAGGCCATTTAGGACTGAGCAGAAATTTCTTCAGCTACAGCATGGTGAGCCTGAGGAATTCTCTGCCCCCCAAAAATGTTGAGGCCAAAATATTGAGTGTTTTCAAAAAGCATTGGATAGTTTTTATGGCTAAAGGGTATGGTGAGAAAGCAGGGACAGGGTACTAATTTGGATTATCAGCCATGATCATACTGAATGATGGAGCAGGCTTGATAGGCCAAATGACCTACACCTGCTCCTACTGTTTACGTTCCTAGGTCATGAGACCTCCAGTGGCTTTAAAGTGCCCCTTATTGTCCTTTCAGTATCTTTTAAAAACACAGATCCAGGTACCACCCCCCTCTGTAGTTCAATTTACTGCATTTTCATAATCCTTTAGACAGAAGTCCTCAAAAAAATTTAAAAATGGTTTTAAAAGTTCACAATTAAATATTTCCATTTTTTCTGGATGCACATAACATAGAATTAAAGCACAAATTAACAGTGGGGCATTTTGTTTTAAGTATAAATGGTGCATACCATGTGGTGAAGGGACAAAAAAAATGAAAGAAAAGTTTAACTAAAAGGGCTTTTTGCCTAATTTCCTTCAGTGTATTTTTTTTTTAAAAAGTGGAAGAAACAAGTAGAATGTAAATAGTGAAAATTGCTACAGAAATTTCATCTTCTCATGTTCAGAAAGATGAAAGTCTAAATTTGCTCCATAACGCCACATTTTTCTTTCTCTACTTGAGATACTAATCCACACATTCATGTTGTGACAAAAATGTTTTAAAATAGATGTACATTTTTGCTTAATTATATTTTCTATGTCACAAACTTAGAGGGGATAAAAAGGACCAACACCAGCTGAATACGCAAGTGAATGACCTGTATTAAAACAGGAATTAAATTACCATATGTATAACAAAGAAATACCTGCTCTTGCACATCCTCATATTCTGAGCTGAGTAACTCAATGAAGATAGGAACAGCATCAGCTTCTATAACCACTTTAGTATGGAGAAATGTTCCAGAAGCAATGTTGGTTAAAGCCCATGCAGCCTCAAACTGCAGAATTAAAGTACAGAAATTGATTATCACTATTAAAGCATTAAAATTGTAACGTTTTTGTTTGCTGTTCTAACATATTTTCTAAACTCAGGGAAGACCGAAATTATTTTTATTAATACAATGTAAACTTTCAGTACTTTAAATTGTATACTATTTCTGATTCTGTAAAATGAAAAAATTGAGTGTATGCAAACAATATTCTCAAGTGTTTAATGAGGTTGAAGTTCTCAAAATGTTAAACTTATTTGGGCATGATACAAGAATATAGATATAAGCATGATACAATGTTTGAAAGAAATATTTTTCATTAGATTCAGAATTAAATACGCACATTTTCACTTCAGATTATGCAAGGCATCAGGAGGTTAATTTTGTGCAATTTTGGTCTCCTTATTTAGGGAAGGATGTTAATGTGTTGAAGGTAGCTCGGAAGAGGTTTACTTGAGTGATACCCGGAAAAAACAGCATTAAACAGACTGGACATGTTTCCACTGATGTTTAGAATTGGTGCCTTGATGGATTTGTAAAGATCCTAATGGTCTTGACGAGGAGGAAGAGAAAAGGATGTTTCTTCTTTTGGGGTGAATCCAAAACTGGGGGACATTTTTAAACTTAAGGATTGCCTTTTGTGGCAGAGTGAAGAGAATATTTTTCTTCTCTTAGATAATGCAACTTTGAAATTCTCTGCCTCAGAAGACAGTGGGGGGGGTGTCAATGAATATTCGTAAGGGGGAGATAGATTGATTCCCTTAACATGAATCTAAGGTTATCAGGCTATAGGAAAATGTGGAATTCAGAACACAAGCAGATTAGCTAAGATCTTATGAAGCAGGAAAGTCTAGGACCAGACTACAAATAAAGTAGTTACACATTTCTGACAGAGATGAGGAATTTCTTCACTCAGATGATTATGAATCAGTGGCATTCTTTACCACAGTAAGCTGTTGACGTCAGGTCATAAAGTATATTCAAGGCTGAGACAGAGATTTTTAATTAGTGGGTGGGTGGGAAAGCAGAGGTCCAAGGTTGGATGCTCTTTGGAAGGTCAGTGTGGTCTAGATGGGCTGTATGCCCTGCTTCCACACTAAAGAATTTATGATTTCTATAAAAGCTGAAACTGATGGAAGTGGTCATTAAGTTAAATGAGATTCTCAGGTTTACACATAGATAATAAATAAAACACAAGGAAAACAATGCTGAGTTTATATAAAATATTAGATTACATAAACTTTACCCAGTTCAGGCCACTATTTTTCTTCAGGTATCCACTAGAATGCAATATTAGGTGTCACCATTTTACAACAGAAGGTTAAAATGATTAGAAAACTCAAGACATAATTGAAGGTGTGCTGGAGGGAAAGTTTGTTTTACAAGTAGCTACACTGAAGATTGGAACTATTCTGCATTTTCTAGCATAACACCGATATCAAGGTTAACACATTGTATAATTTTCCAAGATGTACTATCAAAACATAAAATCTCTTTTTAAAAACTCACTTGGAGGGTAAAATTCTCATTCCTCTTCAAAAACTCCACAAATCTTGGCACAATACCAGGTGTATTTATGACTTCATCTATTGGTGGATTAGGTTCTGGAAGGAAAATTTGTAACTGAAATCCAGAATACCATTTTTCCATGATTCCTACTATCCTGTTCTATGACACCCAGAATGTGGTTAAAATCAAAATCAAATATTTCAATAACACATGCATCTTATTTACTTGTAGGAAATGGAATTCATTCTTTACATACATATGAACACAAATTAGAAGACTACCCTGTCTTGTACTTGCCACACCACTCAATCAGGTTACAGCTGATCTGACTGCGATCTCAACTCCTGTCCAACCCCACTACCCTTAGATAACTGACTAGCAAGGAAGTTAGTACCTCTGCTTACAAATATTCAGTGAGCCTGGATTCACTGGAGGGTGAGTTCCCTCGACTCTCAACTCTCAATTGTATTTTTCATCTGTCTTATATGAGAGATCTCTTATTTCAAACCATTGGCATTCAATGTAATCAAGTCCCCTCAGGAACTTATATGCTTCAATCAGATCACCTCTCATCCTGCTGAACCTCAATGGATACAGACTAAACCTGAACTATCTTTACTCATTGTAAAACTCCTACATCTCAAGAGTCAGGCAGTGGAACATTGTCTGAAGTTTTGAATGCAACTGTCCTTTCTGAAGAGACCAAAAAAGTATTACCCCAGATGTATTCTTAACAAAACAACTATAGTAATTAGTTTGCTTTCTTTCCACTTACAATAAGCATTTCATTTGCCTTCGTAATCCTGAACACAATGGGCGATTTAACATGTCTAATTCACCTAACCTGCACACATCTTTGGATTGTGGGAGGAAACCGGCACACCCGGAGGAAACCCACAGGAGAATGTGCAAACTCCACAGTCGCCTGAGGCTGGAATCAAACCCAGATCCTTGACGCTGTGAGGCAGCAGTGCTAACCACTGAGCCCTCAAAATAGATTCAAGCAAAGATAAATTCAATACAATCTATGAGAGAACCAGATATAGTTACTGTGTTTCATTAACTTCAAAAGATCGACCACACATATTCTTGCGCCTGGGTTCAGCACAACAATTTGTACTTAAATGTGGGCTTTACTGATATTGAATAGATACCCATTACATGTCATAGGAAAGGGTAACAAAAAAGTCTTATATTACAAAATCTTTTGGAAACAAACAAACCAACTCTAAAATATTCATAGGATAGGAAACAGACTTCTTCCTTGCTGTCATTGAAAGTGATTACAATCTGAGAAAATTTGCAAATGGCATGTGCTTAGTAAGCAGTAATGACTGAAACAACCTTTCTGTAGAAGTTTAAAATATTCAACTCAAACTTTAACACATGCAGACTCAAACAAGTAAAATAAAATATAATGAATGACAGATACCAGTCTTCAGCCAATTCAGTTCACTCCATGTGATATCGAGAAATGATTGGAGGTACTGGAAACTGCAAAGACTTTGGGTCTTGACAACATTCCAGGAAGACTACTGAAGACCTGTTCCCGTAGTCTAGCTGTTTCAGTGTGGTTACAACACTTAACTGTCCAAACATGTGGAAAATTGCCCACCTATGTCCGGTACACGAAAAGCAGGACAAATCCAATCCAGCCAATTACAGCCCAATCAGTATACTCTCCATCAGTAAAATGATGGAAGGTGTCATCAACAGTGTTACCAAGCAGCACTTACTCAGCAATAATCTGCGCAGTGATGCCCAGTTTGGGTTCCACCAGGGCCACTCAGCCCCTGACCTCATTACAATTTTGGTTCTTATATTATTTGGACAAAAGAACCTAGTTACAGACATGAGAGTTTGCCCTTGACATTAAGGCCACATTCAACAGAGTGTGGCATCAATGCACCTCAGGAAAACTGGAATCAAAAGGGTATCAAGGGCAAACTCTACATTGGAGTCATACCTGACAGACAGGAAGATGGCTGTGGTTGTTGGAGATCAGTCATCTCAGCTTCAAGACATCTCCACAGCAGTTCCTCAGGGTACTGTCCAAGGCCTAACCATCTTCAGCTGTTTCATCAATGATCTTCCCTCGATCATAGTCAGAAGTAGGGAGGTTCACTGATGATTGCAAATGTTCAGCACCAACGGCAATGCCTCAGATACTAAAGCAATCCATGTTCAAATGCAACAAGATCTGGACACTATCTAGTTTTGGGCTGACAAGTGGTAAATAACATTCACTCCACATAAATGCCAGGATATGACCATCACCAATAAGAGACAATCTAATCACCTCCCCATGATGTTCAATGGTGTTACTACCACTGAATCTCCCACTATAAAAATCCTGGGGGTTATCATTAACCAAAAACTCAATTTGACTCACCACATAAACACAGTAGCTAGGAATACTGTGATGATTAGCTCTCCTCCTGACTCCTCAGAGCCAGTCCACAATTTATAAGGCACAAGTCAAGAGTGAGATGGAAGACTTCCCACTTGTCTGGATGGATACAGCCCTACCAACACTGAAGCTTGACACCATCCAGGACAAGGCAGCATACTTGACTGGCAAAAGATCCACAAGCATCCAATCCATCTGCTACCAACACTCAGTAGCGGTGAGTACTATCTACAACATGCACTGCAGAAATTCACCAAAGATCCTCAGGAAACACCTTCCAAATCCACGACCACTTAAACCTAAAAGGACAAGGGCAGCAGATACATGGGAACACCACCACTTGCTCATTCCCTCCTAGCCACTTGCCATCCTGACTTGGAAATATAGTGCCTTCACTGTCACTTGGTCAAAATCCTGGAATTCCCTCATGAATTGCATTATGGATCCACTCATAACAGGTGGACTGCATCAGTTTAAGAAGGCAGCTCACCATCACCTTCTCAGGGGCAAACTAGGGACAGCAATAAGTGGTCAACCAGCATTGCCCACACCCCATAAATGAATAGAAAACATCTACTTGTTGTGAAATATGCATTTGTTCTGTGTTGAAACACCGAGAGAAAATTGGCACTAAATTTCACGAGATTTCTCCATTGTAATAAAAGACAATTTATCCAAAACTAGAACTCCTTGGATGGTGAAACAGAACAGGAAAAAGACTGCAACAAATAGATAATAGAGAATACAGTAGAAACCCAAGCACCAAAGGATGAAAGAGTTGTCCGGGATCTAAATGCCCACCTACTCTTGATGATTAGAATACATAAGATAGAAATGGTCAAAGTAAACCCATTCACTCATTCTAGCTCCGCTATTTTCTCAGAGGCTGTGATTCAATTTTGGGCTTTTTTTCCTTCTTACCAACTCATGTTGATGCAATCATGTAGTTACAACATCTTCCGTATTTATTTTGACCTATGTGGTACATGCGGTCCCTGATTTACAGAAGTCTGACTTATAAACATGCACTTACAAGTGAGGTTCCATATGAATATAAATTTTAAATTTAATTTAATTTAAATTTTAAATGCAAACATCTGCTTGTTACTTACGAATGGCTTTTTCATACCGTATTGTATTGTGTTCTGAGTTGTATACAAATCGACTTATGAATGCACTCAGAAACAAAACCTGTTCGTAGTACAGGGACTGTCCATATTTGGACTCGCACAGATGCAACATTATAATTAATCAATATCCTCAAAAATTATCAACCTTCTATTAAAACTACATTCTAAAGAAAGGCATTGATTTCCCAGACAGCGTTGCACTTAAATTGTCACAAAATGCACAAATTGAATGCTTTCTGCCTCGGTCTGGCAGTCCACACCTCTGGCACCCTCCTTCTCCTCCCCACAACTTACAGGCCACTGCCTCCTTCACCCTTGCCTTCCCTTCCCTCCAAATTACTGGCAGGTGCCTCCTCTTCCTCCTCCTTCACTCTGAAAGACTTGGTTCCTGTCAACAGTAGCAACTCTCTGCAGCATTGCATTCAGCACAAGGTTCTCACCTTTTGAAAGCAATTTCCGAAACTTCTGTGTAGCTGCGAGTTGCTGATCGGGATCTTCTGAAAAGATCATCTGCACCATTTCCACTGTGATTACACCTTCCTACAATTGAAGGCATTTAAGAATAGACACTTCAGTTTTTCAAAATTTTGTTCAAAACAGAACAAGAATATTCTTGTTCTATCAACCTACCCCAGGTACAGATACTACAGTAGAACTTATATCAGGGTCCTGAATAGGGCTTTCAAACATGGCTTCATCACTTCCAGGAACTGCCACATTTCTGCGCTTGAACAACTGGAATACAAGCAGAAAAAAAAACCATCAGATAAAGGCGTGAACCAGGTCTACTTATCAAAATGCTCTTTCAGACCTATTATCACATACACACCTGCTCTTCCCTTTTTTGTTTCCGTAACTGGATTCCTTCTTCCTCTCGTCGCCTTCGCATTTCCTGAGTGTTTAAAGCTTTGTTCTTGTAGCTTCTCATCCTGTAGTTATCTTTTACTGGGCTGGCCATGTCTGCATTTAATCCCAATATAATCAGATAAAACTTACTGTTGTAAAAGCACTGTGACTAATAGTTTTTCACCTTAAACACAAAGGCAATCACACTTTAATGACAGTATATTTTGATGTATACATAATGACATCTAATTTTAATTCATCCTTGTTTGAAACATTGGAAATATTGCAATTTCTCAGAAATTGGAGCTTGTAACTTCCAGTAAACCTTTAAAACAAATATTTAAAGCTATATATTTCACAAAAATATGCCTAAATTTATTCACGTGATTCTCTTCTTTATTTTAGGACATTCAATTCGTGCTCTCTCCCTCCCCAGTCTAAGTCCCTTTTAAAAGTATGGACTTTGGTAAGATTATTTAACTTTAAAACAGTTAGAGAATGTTTGAACAACACTGTTGCATTCTGGCAATTTGTATAACTTAATCTATCTGAACATAATGTTTCCATCACTAGGTCAAATGGTATATCCTACATATTGAAGCTCCAGGTGTTTAAAAAAAACTCAAAACATCATCCAGTTCCCCAACCAACAGAATTATTTTCTAATTCCAAGAAACAGTTGAGTGCGTGGATGGGCCATTGGATAAAATTTCATTTTATAAATTATCTGGAAATAACTCAAAAATATAGTCAGACAAAATTAATGCGAACAGAAATCTACAATTACAAAATTGTACGAGTCAGTAATTCAGCAAAGGTCCATTAAATCTTCTACTCTTTGTACCTGCAATGTGCTCAAATTAAAAGAACAGATAAGATTGTCAGGTATATAAAAAGACAGAAAGAAGGTGCCAATGGTGCAGAAAGATAGTAGTTGACTACAGGGAGAGGTTGAAGAAGCTAACAGGTGTGCTGAAGTAGAGGGTTTGTAGTATTATCATTTTGGGCCCCAATTTTCAGAGTTCTACTATTTTAAAAAGCTATTAGATGCTACTCCTTTAATATTTTTGCACTTTCTAACCATCAGTGCTATATAATTCCTTTCCAGATCCTCGGGAAAGATCTGTCTGAGATGGGGATGATAGGGTACTGAAGAAAGTGTTTAGAATGCTTGCTTTTATTTGAATGTAGGTGGTGGACATGTTGTGGCTTGTACAGGACATTGGTTCGGCTACTTTTGGAATACAGCATTCAGTGTGGTGTCCCCACTATAGGAAAGATATTGTAGAATTTCAAAAGATTTACAAAGCTGCTGCCAGAGTTGGAGGGTTTGAGCAAAGGGAAAGGCTGAATAGGCTGGGGCTATTTTCCCTGGGGCATCAGAGGCTTATCATGAGGGGCATGGATAGAGTGAATAGACAAGATCTTTTCCATAGGGTAGGGAAGTCCAAAACTGAATGGCATTGGTTTAAGGTGAGAGGTGAAAGATTTAAAAGGGACCTAAGGGGCAACATTTTCATGCAGAGGGTGGTAAGTGTATGGAATGAGCTTGTGGAAGAGGAGACTGGTACAGTTACAACATTTAAAATCCATCTGGATGAATGAGAAGGGTTTAGAGGGAAATGGGCCAAATGCTGGCAAATGGGACTAGATTAATTTAGGTATCTGGTCAGCAGAGATGAGTTGGACTTAAGGGTCTGTTTCCATGCCATACTTCTCACTATAACTCTAAGACAGTTGCCACTTTCCTAGACTTCTTGCACTTAATTCAGTTCCCTGAACACCACATATTGCTCACAAAACCCCTAAGTATTACTAAGATCCCTGACACAACAGCTCAAACTACAAAATGTTACAGTCTAATTTGAACACTGTTGTAATTGAAATGTAACTGCCCTAATATATCCAGTTAGTCGACGACGACTGGTAATCTTCAGGTGATGCAGGGTGTTGTATATTGCATATACTCTTTACACAACGACTCAGTGTAAAAAGCTCTGACCAGCAAAAGCAGCACTGTAACTTTTAGAACTGTACTTTTTATTACAATAGAAATGGTTAATTTGGACCAAATAAAAGTCTCATCTTCTTTACTTTCAATCAATTTAAATTTAGTCTGATTATTTCCTTAGAAGTGACAGTTCAATCTTAATCCTTTACGCATCATCTCCTGACCTCAGTTTAAACTCTTACATCTTTCCATCTGGAAATCTGAACTGTCACCTTCTCCCCGCCCACAAGGAACTTAAAGAGCATTACCTGAATTTTTGAACAAGATCAAACTATATGCCTAGCTTCCACATTCCTCCCACAGCCCATCTTTGTATCGCCGTGGCTGGGCGGGGTAAACAAGTTGTCCACCGACGCCCGCCCTTATTTGTAAAGTCAACGACAATGACCAAAATCGCACAATTTAAAGCAACCGGCGGAAGAATGTGGGGCGGGTGAATGCGGGGCTGAGAGTACAAGCGGCGAATTCCCCTTTGGAAACGGTGGTGGAGGAGGAGGACTTATTTCCTCCTTCGCCACTGCCCCAGACACTCAGTGAATCGGGGGATGTGCGGGGAATGGCCACGGCTCCGGGGACACACGGCAAATGGCGGACGCGGCCCGTTGGTTCAAGGCCGGGGTGTGGAGGGTCCCGGATTGTGAGGGCGGCCTACCACAGAACAGCGCCACGGCTCCGGGGCTCCCGGCGGGGAAGGCCCAGTCGTTGGCGACCGCAGAGGCTTCCGGGGACGAGGGTGGGGCAGGCGGTGGGCCTCACCTGAAATTGCCGCTCGCCTCCCCGAGCTCTCGCGCACCAACCGTTAGACCCTCAGACCCCGAACCCACAATATGGCGGCAGCGTGGGCGCAGGCGCAGCGATCCCAGCAGTCACCTCGGCACCGACACTCTGTACCTGCGCACTGTCCAACACTTCCCTCTCCCCGACCAATCCTTTCCCACTCCGTCAACCCATTTCCAAATAAAACCCGACAACGTTCCACTTCACCAGTTTGATTATCGTACTTTCCGTTTCCGAAAACGTAAAGGACATCTCCATCCGATTGCGGGATTGCTTTTATTTAAGCAGTAAAGCGATCTCCCTCTACACCCCTCCCCACCCAATATGAAAACCCTCACACCGGAAGTGCAGTGGTAGGGGGAATCCTTTCGCTGTGATACAGCGGCGAGTAAAATCTCCTCTTCCCCCATCCCACCAACCTTTCCGATGAGAGAACATATTGCGCCTGTGCAGTACCAGGGAGGACTTTAGATGTAACACCGGAACCACTGCTTAATTGTGAGAAGAGGGAAATTTTGTTCTGAACCTTACTCCTGGTCCTGAAGGAGGGAAGATAAAGGAGTGACGGCTGCAAATTCAAATCACCGTCTTTGAAGGTGCAAGGTGACTTTTATGGTGGCAAGGCAGGTAGGTAGGGTTGAGGCGGTGAGGTAGTTATTCTTGTTTCTCGTCCAGGCTGGGACTAGAGCAATCAAGAAAGGCCTGAGGGCTGGGAGGGAGGGAGGGGATATCTCTTAATAAACACAAGGGTCGACCGTCTTCCTCCTTTGGGGTGACTAGTTGGATTCCAGTGGTAACTTATGTGACTACTAAAGCAGACCTGTGAACGGGAGATCCTCCTGCAAATCGGATAGGAAGTCATAGGTATTTTAAGTTTTGGACGAGTTTGCTGGAGAGAAGATCCAGTTTGGTAAACAGCTGTGAAGAATTCTGGCTTGATGAGCACCCCAATTTGGTTGTGATTATGTCACTATGTGGATGTTCGACATGCCAGCTAGGATGAGAACCTTAGTATTCTGCCTTGTGATTTTCTGAAGCGTCCAACTGCAATTTGGGTGAAAGTGGTTGAGCATCTTGGTGTGACACTGGTACACTGTCTAGGTCTCGTATATGGAGAGCAGAGTATGACAGGACTATTTCTCTGGTTTTCAAAAAGAGCCATACCTGACATGAATCCTATTTCTCTCCACAGATGCTGTCAGATTTCCTGAGTTTTTCCAGCCTTATATGTTTGTCTACCTAATTTCTAGCAGTTTCTGATGCTCCTTTTATCATGTCCTTCTGTACACTTCTTTGGACCAGGGATGATCCCTTGCTTGATGTTAAACAAAGTGAGTGAAATGCCAAGCTAGGAGGCTATCAGTTCTGGTGGAATGCAGTTTTTTCTTTGTTGCTGATGGGCCATAGCAGTTTGTGGAGCTCAGTTTGAGTTGCTTGATCTCTTCAAGTCTGTTTCATTAAGCATTGTGCTACACAACACAATTGAGTACCTCCTCCATGTGATGGGACTTAGTACACATGGATTTTGTGATGGTCATTCCTGCTGGCAAGGTGAAGAATATATTCATCCATGGTGGGTAGATTGGTGAGGATGAGTGAAAGTAAATTGTTATTTTCCGCAGTACTTGCCAAAGACCCATTCCTGAAGAAGGGCTTATGCCCGAAACGTCGATTCTCCTGTTCCCTGGATGCTGTCTGACCTGCTGCGCTTTTCCAGCAACACATTTCCAGCAAAGACCCATTCTGGCAGTTACAACTTTTAGGAACCAGTCATTAGTGGTGCTGCAGAGCCACTGGTAATGAAGTTCCCTCACATAGTAAGTTCTGCTACTGTCAGTGCTTGTTTAGTCATCAGAAGTTTCTCTGTCCATTCTTTCCAGATTTATTGTGTGAAATTTATATTTCACCACCTATTGAGATGGAATTCAGAGAGCAGTTTGATGGTCCTTTGGAATAATGACAGCTTTATCTTACTTTACTGTTTGGAGGAACTTGCTCTATGTAAATTTACTGTCACGTTTCCTACATCACAACAATGACTACTCTTTAATTTACTGCCAACTAAGTTTTTTTAAAAAATGAAATCCAATTGTCATGAATGGTGCAATATAAATGCAATATTTTTTTCATGATGTCTTCTGTTATCGGATGTCAGCTGGTAGTTTTGGTCTGACCTTTGGCCTCCAACAATCCTATGTGAAATCAGTTGAGTTTCTTTCTTCTCATGGCTGTCCAGTTACCCCCCTCAAAGTATGGGGATCAAGTTAGGTGAAGATTGAGCTGGACTATGGTGTATTATTGAAGAATTATTAACACCTGCTCTATGTTCTGAAAAGCAGTTTTATTTTCAACAAAACCAGATGAGGATCTGTGTATTTTAAAATGAAATATATTTACTAATTGTGCAGGATCTAGGTTTTTTTTGTGTATTCTATTTGCATGATTTGGGGTGGCTCGGTGGTTAGCACTGCTGCCTGTCAGCGCCAGGGACCCAGGTTCGATTCCAGCCTTGGGCAACTGTTTGTGTTGAGTTTGCACATTCTCCCCGTGTCTGCGTGGGTTTCTTCCAGGTGCTCTGGTTTCCTCCTACAGTCCAAAGATGTGCAGGTTAGGTGAATTGGCCATGCTAAATTGCCCGTAGTGTTAGGTGCATTAGTCAGGGGAATGTAGGGGAATGGGTCTGGGTGGGTTGCTCTTCGGAGGGTCGGTGTGGACTTATTGGGCGAAGGGCCTGTTTCCATACTGTAGGGAATCTAATCTAATAATTACAGAATATATTTTTCATATTTATATGCTTTGCAATGTATAATCTCACTTTTTTCCTTTTCTTAAAAGCTGAATGAGTGTCAACTAACTAATCCAACATGTACACCTGTGATATTTGTGGGCAAGGTGGCTTGTCAGAACCAGACATGAGGACACACATTCTTATCATGCATGAAGAAAGTGAGTACAGTTGTCCAATGTGCAACCTATCAGGAATCAGTTATAATGAATTGATGTTCCATATAGAAACTTCCCACAGTGAAGTGAAACCCGTGGATGATAAAAGGATGATGTATTCTGTTGATAAAGAAGATGTTCTTGATGTTTCACTTCAGACCAGTAGGTTGACTGATTTAAAACATGAAACAACTCCAGAACTACAAGAATTTGGAGGGGACCGGATGGAAGAGCTTCAGATGTCTTGCTGTGCTTCACCATCCAACTGTGAGAGACCATTTAGACAGAACATAAAGCAAAAAAGTGAACCCAAAAGATTAATACAATCAGAATCTGTGAATGGACACTTTTCAGAAACTGTTTGGAGACAACCTGAGCAAACACTCTTTGACAACAGGAAAGAGCCAAAAAACAATGGACTTTGTAGTGCTTCTGAAGAATCCATGAAGTCTGATGTCCCGGAATGTCCTTTTTGTGGCCTTATTGGAAATGCAGGAGAGGATCTAAGTGAACATGTTAAAAGCAAACATGCTGAGATCGTGGAAACCCCTCAAAAAGGTATGACTATTGTGTGCGATGAGATGCTTCTAATTAGATAGTCATTTAGAGGAAGTGTGACTGGATTAGTAATGCAGAGGCCAGGCTTTATGCTCTGAAGATACAGGTCTGAGTTCCATCACCACAACAGAGAGAATGTAAATTCAATTAGTAAATTTTAAATTGAAGGCTAATCTCAATGGTAAAAATGACAACTGTTATCAGTTGTTTAAAGAATCCCATTTGCTTCACAAAGATCCTTTTTAAGGAATAAAATCTGTTGTCCTTATCTGGTGTGGCCTTCATGTGAACCCAAACACACAGGAATTTGGTTCATTCTTAATTGCTGCCTGAAATATGCAGGAAGCTTCTCACCCAACAGGCAATTAGGATTGTATAGCAAATGTTGGTCTTGTCAGTGACACCCGCATTCCATGCAAGATTAAAACTAAAATAGAAATGTTTCCAGCAGTGTATCAGAACACTTGGGGTAGGGGTGGGGGGAGGCAAAATAAATGTCACCAATTTTCAAATAAATTGTGGACTTCCATTATGGACTTATACTCATGTAATTGTCTTAGCTTCACTTGGAGCTCTTACTCCCTGTGTCCAATATCCATGAAACTACTAACCACTCTGCTTTCTTTTCTGGCTCCTGTGTTAGCTGATACTGTTCACAGTTCTTTCTCTTCAGGTACTGCTCCTTCTTAAATCCAATGCCATCAGCCTTCTAATATTAAAACCAATATCTAGTCACTCCAGCCTTTCAAACTAGACCACACTTCTAATCTGTTGTCCTTTTCTAAACACTTTGACTGCTGTCTCTCCCTTGTGCTATATTATTGAAACAACAGATCAAAGTTGCAAATGTCACACAGAGATTGTGACAAAGGTAAATATTCATCTTCGTCCTTCTCACCCTGTCTGCAGCCTGCACCACAGTTGATCATAGCACACCTCTCCACCAAAGTCCAGTTGAGTTGTATTGACTTACCTGATTCCATTTTTATCAAACTGTAACTGAAGTATCGCTGTTAGTAGTGAGAGTTGCCATCAATGGTGTGTCTTCTCATTCAGCACAGTGACCTCTGGCTTTCACAAAGCTCTAACCTTGGAATTTCCTATTTCTCATCTACTTACTGCCCTTTGATATGTTTACAGATAATTTTAATGTCACACATGTACACTGATAATGCACACATCCTTTTATCCCTCTATTGATCACCAAATTGTCAGACTATTTGTATATCATGGAATATTAGATAAATAGAAATTTAGTCTTATTAAATCTAGGGAAAACTGAAGTCTTAGGCTCCTCCAGTACTATGTTCTGCATTCTCAAACCAGCCTTCTGTTCAGACACGTTTTCCTGACCCTCTCACAGGCCAAATCTGCGGTACTTAACTAGGATGTGACTGCCCTTTGGAATAAGATGCCCAGGTAACTATTCCCCTCCTTGATGTGTTAGAGTGCTTCAAGCTTCACCCTAGCTCATCATGCTGAACCAAAGAGCTCCTGGTACTGAAGATGTAGCTACTGTGGATCATCCTGATCACATCACTGTATACTACATTACCTGCACTTTCATCTTTGTATTTAACTACCTTGTTTTTAAGTCTGTAGTATTACCCAATGATTATCTGTAGTTACATTAAGTAGTTGAATTAAGCTATACTTTTAATATAGTACTATATCTCAACTCCTAAACTACTGCCCTCATTTTGAGAAAATTTGGGAAACTTCATCAAACAAAAGACCTATCTGCTCACCTGATTAATACCTCTAGATCTTGGTGGTCTTCCGCCTCTCGGTCTACTCTTGCAAAATCAAAGATTCACACCTTTTAAAAAATTGCTGAGTTGAGTGCTCTGTCGAAGTGTGCACCATTAAACTGAACTTTGGCTCTTTATACATTTATTCCTTCATTTGAAAAAGCAACGGGTTAGGGGTGCTCATTATAGTGAATCACAAAATAATCAATTCTTAATTTTTTTAAAAAAGAAGTTTTTTTTTACCAAGTACTCTTTTATACGTTTGGCTAAGTTATTTTTTATCTTGTGTTTATTAGGTTGTGAAAAGCAACGGCTCTATCCATGTCTCATGTGCAAACTGGTGTTTTCAAGTTGGCAAATACTTCAGGAACATGTTGAGTTACATTTAGCTGAGAGCAGAGCTGAAGGTAATGTGTTGTTACTTTCTCAATCCGATTGTGAAAAGCTGTTATGACAAACTCTTTGCAGTTTTTTTTATGAACTATGTCACGTGTTATTGTAATAATACTATGACATTGTATATTTGCTTTTTTCCAAATTTCTAGGCTTTGGAGTTTTTTATTTCATGTGTACTCTTCTGAGACAGAGTAATGCAATTTATTTTTGTGTTTTGAATCCTGTACATTTCATCAGTTATCCGGTCCAGATTGCCAAGCTGATTGCGCCATACTTATTGAAGGTTGTGCCTTAGACTCTTTCCTCTGCTATTCTCAAATTTTGTAGGTGTCTTCCTTCTGTTAAACAGCCCTTACCTTGTATCGTCTTACTTTCCAAATCCCATGCTGAGTGCTTCACCTATCCACTGGGTCAAGTATTTTTTTGATTTTTCATTCATTCAGGGGATGTGGGCTTCTTTGGCTGGACTACCATTTGTTGCCCATCCCTAACCACCCACAAGGAGGTGGTAGTGAGCAGCCTTCTTGAATCACTGCAGTCCATGGCAACCGGTCATCCACAATGCTGTTGGGGAAGCATGCCATAATTTTGACCTAGCAAAATGGAAGAAGTGGCGATATATTTTCAAATCAGGATAGTGACTGGCTTGGAGGGGAACTTGCAGGTCATGGTGTTCCCATGTATCTACTACCCTGTCCTTCTAGATGGTACTAGTTGTGGATATTTAAGGAGCCTTGGTGAATTACTGCAATGCATCTTGTAGATGATGCACAGTGCTGCCATTGTGAATCAATGGTGGAGGAAGAGATTGTTTATGGATGTGGTGCCAATAATGCAGGTTGCTTTGCCTTTGATAATGTAGAGCTTCTTGAGTGATGGAGCTTCACTTGGCAAGTGTTGAATTTTCCATCACACTCCTGACACATACCAAGCATATAGTGGACAAGGTTTTGGCCTCTTGGGAGGTGTTATTTGTTACAATGTTCCTTGCCTCTGACCTGCTGTGTAGCCACAGTATTAGTTGATTCAGTTTATAGTTATTGGTAACCTCTCAGATTTTGATTATGGGTGATTCAGAAATGCTAGTGTTCTTCAATGTTAAGGGATGATGGATGGATTTTTTTCTTGTTGGGTGTTGATCAATGCTTGGCACTTGTGTGATATGAATGTTATTTGCCACTTGTTAACCTAAGTCGGAACATCATCCAAGTTTTCTGCTTTTTAGCCATGGATTGCTTCAGAATCTGAATAGGTGTAAATGGTGCTTAATATTAAATGCAAAAGGAACCTCACCTATCCGGCATTCAATTTTCTGAATTTCGGGTTATCTGAACAAGATCGCAAGGTGCCGATGCTTGGCTCAACTGTTTTCTGGCATTCGACTAACCAAATGAAATACTCCCCACCCGTGTCCTTCCGATAATCAACATTCCTCTGTAATCGTCAGCAAACAGCTCTGCTTCTGGCCTTTTATGATGATGGGAAGTCATCGATGAACCAGCTGAAAATGGTTTGATTGTGGACATTAGATAGAACAAAAAGCAGAACAACATAGGACCAAGCTCTTTGGCCCACTAAGACTATGCTCGCACATGATTCCTCTTGAAACTAAAAACCCTTTGCCTTTTCGTTGCCTGTATCCCTCTGTTCCTTGAGGTAAAAACAATGACTGCAGATGCTGGAAACCAGATTCTGGATCAGTGGTGCTGGAAGAGGAGAGCAATTCAGGCAGCATCCGAGGACAGGCAAAATCGACGTTTCGGGCAAAAGCCCTTCATCAGGAATAAAGGCAGAGAGCCTGAAGCGTGGAGAGATAAGCTAGAGGAGGGTGGGGGTGGGGAGAGAGTGGCATAGAGTACAATAGGTCAGTGGGGAAGGAGATGAAGGTGATAGGTCAGGGAGGAGAGGGTGGAGTGGATAGGTGGAAAAGGAGCTGGGCAGGTCGGACAAGTCCGGACAGGTCAGGGGATCGAGTTGCGGGAGGTTAGAAGCTAGGATGAGGTGGGGGAAGGGGAAATGAGGAAACTGTTGAAATCCACATTGATGCCCTGGGGTTGAAGTGTTCCGAGGCGGAAGATGAGGCGTTCTTCCTCCAGGCGTCTGGTGGTGAGGGAGCGGCGGTGGAGGAGGCCCAGCACTTCCATATCCTTGGCAGAGTGGGAGGGGGAGTTGAAATGTTGAGCCACTGGGCGATTTGGTTGATTGGTGCGGGTGTCTTGGAGATGTTCCCTAAAGCGCTCTGCTAGGAGGCGCCCAGTCTCCCCAATGTAGAGGAGACCGCATCGGGAGCAACGGATACAATAGATGATATTAGTGGATGTGCAGGTAAAACTTTGATGGATGTGGAAAGCTCCTTTGGGGCCTTGGATAGAGGTGAGGGAGGAGGTGTGGGCGCAGGTTTTACAGTTCCTGCGGTGGCAGGGGAAAGTGCCAGGATGGGAGGGTGGGTCGTAGGGGGGCGTGGACCTGACCAGGTAGTCACGGAGGGAACGGTCTTTGCGGAAGGCGGAGAGGGGTGGGGAGGGAAATATATCCCTGGTGGTGGGGTCTGTTTGGAGGTGGCGGAAATGTCGGCGGATGATTTGGTTTATGCGAAGGTTGGTAGGGTGGAAGGTGAGCACCAGGGGCGTTCTGTCCTTGTTGCGGTTGGAGGGGTTGGGTCTGAGGGCGGAGGTGCGGGATGTGGATGAGATGCGATGGAGGGCATCTTTAACCACGTGGGAAGGGAAATTGCGGTCTCTAAAGAAGGAGGCCATCTGGTGTGTTCTATGGTGGAACCGCTCCTCCTGGGAGCAGATACGGCGGAGGCGGAGGAATTAGGAATACGGGATGGCATTTTTGCAAGAGGTAGGGTGGGAAGAGGTGTAATCCAGGTAGCTGTGGGAGTCAGTGGGTTTGTAGAAGATGTCAGTGTCAAGTCGGTCGTCACTGATGGAGATGGAGAGGTCCAGGAAGGGGAGGGAGGTGTCAGAGATGGTCCAGATAAATTTAAGGTCAGGGTGGAATGTGTTGGTGAAGTTGATGAATTGCTCAACCTCCTCGCGGGAGCACGAGGTGGCGCCAATGCAGTCATCAATGTAGCGGAGGAAGAGGTGGGGAGTGGTGCCGGGGTAATTACGGAAGATCAACTGCTCTACATAGCCAACAAAGAGACAGGCATAGCTGGGGCCCATACGTGTGCCCATGGCTACCCCTTTGGTCTGGAGGAAGTGGGAGGATTCAAAGGAGAAATTGTTAAGGGTGAGGACCAGTTCGGCCAAACGAATGAGAGTGTCGGTGGAGGGGTACTGTTGGGAACGTCTGGAGAGGAAAAAATGGAGGGCTTGGAGGCCCTGGTCATGGCGGATGGAGGTGTAGAGGGATTGGATATCCATGGTGAAGATGAGGCGTTGGGGGCCGGGGAAACGGAAGTCTTGGAGGAGGTGGAGGGCGTGGGTGGTGTCTCGAACGTATGTGGGGAGTTATCTGTCTTATAAACATTCCTCATGTAACTATCACATCACCACCTCTGGCAGTGTTTCAGGCACTCACCTTTTTTTTTATATAAAAAAAATGCCTCTCTCATCTCCTATACTCCTTTCCCCCCTTACCTTAAACCCACGTCCTTTAGTAATTGGCATTTCTATCTGAGGAAAAAGACTGACTGTCTATTCTATCCATGCCTCTTAAAATTTTGTAAACTTCTGTCAGGGCACCCCTCACTCTTTGTTCAAGTGAAAACAAACCAAGTTTGTCCAGTCTCTCATAGCTAATACTTTCCAAACCAGGCACACCTTAGTAAACTATTTCTGTACCCTCGCTAAAGACTCCACATCCTTCTGGTACTATGGCAACCAGACAGTACATGATATTCCAAATGTGGCCTAACTGAAGTTCTATACAGCTGCAACATTACTTGCCGATTTTTAATACTCCACGCCTTGATTAATGAAGGCAAGCATGCCATATGCCTTGACCAACTTTTCCACTTGTGTTACCACTTTCACGGAACTGTGGACCTGTACGCCAAGATCAGTCTGTGTGTTGATGCTATTGTGGTTTCTGTCTCCTGTATTAGATCTCTAAAAATGCATCACCTCACATTTGTCCAGATTAAATTCCATCTGCTATTTCTTTACCCAAGTGTCCAGCTATCTTTTATCACTGCTGGATCCCCTGGCAATCCTCTTCACAATCCACAGCTCCTCCTATCTTTCTATCATTTGAAAGCTTACTATTTAGGCCACCTACATTCTCCTCAAAATTACAAATAACGGGCATCCCAGTTCAGACTCTACAGAACACTACTGGTCAGAGATCTCTAATCTGAAAAACACTTTCCACCGCTGCTGCATGTCGTCTGTATCCATCTTACTAGTTCACCATGGATTCCATGTGAGTTCACCTTTTTTTAATCAGCCTACTATGAGCGGCCTTGCTAAAATCCATAGAGACAACACCCAGCCGTCATCAATATCATCACTTCCTTAAAAAAACTCAATCAAGTTTGGGAGACCCGACCTTCCTGCACAAAGCCATGCTGCCCAGCGTTAATAAGTCCATATTTTTCCAAAGGTGATTAAATTATATCCTTAAGAATCTTTTCCAATAATTTCCCTACCACTGATGTAAGGCTCACTGCTCTGTAATTTCCTAGATTATCCCTGTTGCCCTTCTTAAACAAACAAGCAGTGTTGGCTATTCTCCAGCCCTCTGTGGCCTCTCCTGTGATTAAAGAGGATACAAAGATTTTGTACAAGACCTGAGCAATTTCTTCCCTCCTTGTTCTGAGATCCTGTCAGACCCCGGGACTTGTCTGCCTTAATGCTTTCAAAACATTCACACCTTTTATTTCAATATAGACATGCCCCAGAATATCAACAAACCTGTCTCGAGTCTCACCATCCACCCTGTCCTTCTCCTTTGTGAATACTGAAGCAAAGTATTTGTTAAGATCCTCACTCTTTCCAGCTCCATGCATAAATTCACTCCTTTATCCTTGAGTGGACCTACCCCTTTCCCTGGTTACGCTATAACTCCTTATATAGGCATAAAATGCCTCAGGAATTCTCCTTAATCCTGTTTGCCAAAGCCATTTCATGACCCCATTTAGCACTCCTAATTTCTTGTTTGAATTATTTCCTGCTATCTTTGTATTTTTTAAGGGCTGTGCCTTCATTTTCCTAAATGTTAGATATGCCTTCTTTTTCTTACCTTGAGGAGATGAGTGAGCTCCAACAATCATCTCCTTTGTTCTGTATATGTGTCTTACCAGTGGAAATATGATCACCCATCACCTCTGCCCCAATTTCCACTGATTGCAGTTTTGTTAGGGTTAATGTTAAACTTTGTCATATGTGGCCCTTGATGTCAAGAGCAGATGTGCATCTTGTGTTTTGAATTCATCCATTTTGTCCAGTTTTGAACCAACTCTGTGATGTGGTTGAGCTGAGTGGCCATGGTGCAACCCAAATGGAGTGTCACTACACAGATTAATGCTAAGTATATTCTGCTTGATTATCTCAGGCAAGCACTTTACTGATAGCCGAGAATAAATTGATGGGATGATATTTGGCCAGGTTTGAATTGTTGATCTCATGCATAGGACACACCTGAACAATTTTCCACATTGTTGGTAAGATACCCATGTCGTAGCTGTTCTGGAACAGCTTGGCGAGGGAGCACAACAAATTTTGCACCACGTATCTTCAGTACTATTGCCAAATATTGTTACAGCCTTGAAAATATTTCAGTATCCGGTGCCTCCAAACATTTCATGCCATTGACAGAGTGAATTGAATGATCTGAAGACTGACAATTGAAATGCTGAGAACCTCCTGAGAAGGCTGAAATAAATCATCCATTGGGGACTTCTACTTGAAAATCGCAACAAATGCTTCAACCTCATCTACATTGATATTTTTCCATACTTACATTTTTAACTTTTTGCTCTTGTAGGTAAATGTGCCTAACAGGTGAAGTTTGATGGGAAATTATGCTAACTTTATACTGACAGATCAGCTTGCTGTGGAAAGAAGTAGTAAAACCAAACTGCTGACTCAGCATATGGCTTTGGTTGTGAAAAAGGGACAAAATAATTCTGTTAAGAGGAACCATGAAATACAGATGTCTCCTGTTTACATGACTTCTGATAAATGAACTCCAACGATGAAGGTCTTGTGGAATACTGAGTGAAAACATACAAAAGAAAGCACATCAGAGATAATAACAGCAACCAAATCGAGACCAGCCATAGCAAAGAGGTGACTCTGAGTTTAGAACACACAGAAGACCGAGTTGTCAAAACGAGTTGGGCCAGTTAATCATGCATGGGTAGTATCTAGATTCTAATCATAGTTAGATAATGTGTTAAGGACTGAAGAGTTAATAATGTGGAAGTTGTATCAGATTCAAATTTGAACGTCTGACCTTGATCTGTCATGAAATTTGAGACCCTTGAGCAATAAAAGATCAAGTCTTTTCTCCTGTCCTTCTCAAACTTACTCCAAACAAACTCTCCTACTTGCTATTAGAATCATCCTCCTTGATCTTGTCCTCTCCTGTGGCATCTGCACTATCAATCACTGAAGAAGGTTCTTGTTGCCACTGACTCCTGCCAGCTCAGTACCTTTGCTATCCACTCTTGGGGGAAAGAAAATCATAGCCCTGCACTCATATTACCAACTCCATTATTGTTGACCTGCTCAGCTTCTCTCTTGATGTGTCTTTAGTGCTGTCATTCCTAATCATTCATAAGACTTGAATTTCATAGCTGCAGTTGTGGGTACAGAAGGCTTGAGGGGGATGTTGATGAGAGATGCCTTCAAGTTGGAGGAAGGCATTTGCCTTCTCCCTACATGCTTCTTTTATGATTTTACCAGTGGTCGAGTTGTTAGTCTGCTCAGTTGTGGGACAATTGAGGTCCCTAATTGACCAATTAACAATGATGAGGAAGGCCCTGCCCCACAGCATGCTGATTGAACTACTCTCACTAGATATCAATCTCACTGAAGTTCTAAATAGCTTCCTGTTCTTGGTCATCATCGTTACTGTCCATTTAATAAATTGAATTGTTAAAAATGAAATTAGTGCACTTTTTAGTATCCTTTTTATATAACATCTTTGCGTGCATCATTGTGTTGATGCTCTGTGTGTACACAATTCTTGTTCTTTTTTCAGTCCACCTTTTGGCCAGTTGTAAGCATCAAAGCCATTCTGCAAAAAATTATAAGTGGTTTATTTTTGTTACCTTGACCAACTGAGTGAATTATTGCTCCTTGACCTCTGTAACACTTGATAAAGTAGGATGTTGACCTTGCTAGGTTGTTATCTCCTTGGCCTACAGCCAGCACATTACCTTCAGAATTCCTCACAGATTTAATTTTGACATTATTTCCTGTTAATTTTAATGTTGGGAATGGGTCAGTTTTCACAAAGTTGCTGGTGAACCCAGTTTGCCATTTCCTGATCCCACAGCTGCATTTGTGATCTCAAAGACCTAACATTTCAAGTATGGATCAGTCATTATTTCCTTCAATGAAGCATCAAGAAGATGAAAACCATATGTTATAAACTCTGCATCCTTGGCTGTGCCTCTGTCCTCCTCCCCAGTTATTCAAGAAGTGTCAGATATTGCAGTAATGAATTTCAAATAATTCTATCCACCATAAAACCAGCTGACTTCAATTTTTATTTTATGACTACCTCATCCCCGTTTATGTTAAAAATGTTGATAGGTTTAACTGATCTGATTAGAGACATTTCTGCTCTGTTTTTGGAAAAAGGAATTTCCAAATTTTAAATGTCTTGCAAGTTTCATTTCTTATGATGCATTTCTTATTTTGCAAGAAGCAGTATGTTTCTAGAAACAGTTTATCAAGATAGAAATTTTCAATTATACTGATTGTATGTGGGATAAGAAAAAGCATTTTGAATTACTTGATATAAAACATAGTGCATAATGTTCTCGTAAAACAGTGTGTCCTATGTTTTACAGAAACTATATAATTACCAATATATAGTTGCAAAATCGAATTATTTTTAAGTACTTCTTTTTAAATGCCTCTTTAGGATATGGACACTGCAGGAAAGCCAAGCATATAAGCCTATCATAAGGCCAGAAGTTAAATCAGAAAGCTTTGGGCTACTTAGGTATTTTTGGATATGTAATTAAAACTTGTATTTTAACTTTGCTCTTCTACTGGTCTATCTATAGAATGTGTCCTGGCTGATCGTCAATTAGCCCAAAAGTTACAGGAGGATGAGGAACTACAAAGAAAGGCTTTTGAAACAAAAAGAGAACGGGATGAATTTCAAAAACTTCAGGTATTTGCAGAGATCTCTAGATATGTTGTTTCTTTTAGTTGTTCAATTTGTTGACCATATTTGAAGCTATAAGGCTGTATATAACAGCATTATGCCTTTTTGTTTTTGTAACTTCTCCAGGACTGCAGTCAGATTGGCCTTAGATGCTCTTCTTCGTACAATGATGCAGATTTTGTTTTGGATAATTTGAACATCTTTCATTGAATCTGTTAATGCTGTGCACTATCTAATGTAATAGCACAACTTGAAGCTGTGTAACAGTGGAAACCTTTATGTTCTGATATCCCATATTTAAATTTTGCTTTCATCTGCACATGACATGGATTTAGTTTTTTTTAAGAAATAGAGGAAACACGCGTACTATTAAAATGCTTTATATTATATGTGGCACATGAAGATGCAGAGTAGTAATATCACTTATTAATCGACTTCACAAACCAAGAAAAAAGTATCCCACACATTTCCTATTTGCAGCAACAAAACCAAAAATTGCTGGAAAATCTCAACAGGTGTGACGGCGTCTGTGGAGAGAAAGCAGAGTTAATGTTGCGGTCCAGTGACCCGGTTCTGAAGAAGAGTCACTGGACCTGAAACATTAACTCTGATTTCTCTCCAAAGACGTTTTCAGACCTGCTGAGATGTTCCAGCAATTTCTGTTTTTGTTTCTGATTTCCATCATCCGCAGTTCTTTTGATTGCTATTTGTAGGTTCATTTGAATGTTTTTCTGGGCTGTAATCTCATTTTAACTATTTGAAATGATTGAGCTGTCTTCACTAGGTCAGACTTCCTTCCCAGGATTTACTGAATTAACTGATTCATGTGTGTCCCTTTTCATGTCTCTGTTATCAAGAAATTTAAGGGCTGTCAGGATGACAAAGGAGACCTTATAGCAAGAATAGAATCTGGGGGAAGGAAGGAATTGGTTTTAAAAACAAAAGAGAAGGCAGAATAGGGTGAGAAATGAAGTAAGTAGGCATTTGTACTTATTGCCTTTTATTACCTTTTAAGCACTATTAGCCATTTTATAGTCAGAAAGATACATGTTTTGAAATTTAGTCACACGCAACCAATTTTGTTTTTTGCTGAACAAAGTCCTACAAATACCAGTGAGAAAAATGGTCCGATAATCTATTTTTAGTGTTCGTTGAAGGATGTATTGAAGTCACAGGTAGGACTCCCTCATTCTTTGAATAAAATTTTGAAGGTGGACACAAAAGGTTGCACTGTGAGCTTATACGCTCTAGTCTTGGGAATCTATCCCGAATCTATGACCATCTGACTCTGGAAGACTGTGTACAGAATAAATTTTATGTGAATGAGGAGAGCCGGGTTAGAATCTAGTGATAAAGTATAGGGGAATCGACAATTAAAAGCATCCATTTTAAATCTGTGTCTTGCAATAGTAATTTATCTTATAAGTTTAACATGTCTACTGTGAGGTGGATCCAAGATGGCGGCAGACTGAGTGGACTGCTGTGCTGGGCTTTCTGCCATACCCCTGGGCAAAGTGGACCTTTACCTCCCCCCAACCCCCCCTCCTTTTGTTTAACCACCCCAAGGAGAAAAAAGTATTAATTTAAACTGCCTGATGATTTTAAGCTGCTGAAATCACCTGAGACACCTTCAGGCCAGGATGAAGACCGGTAAAGGAAAGGGGCCTAAAGGAGGACAGCAAACAGGCCACTCCCCTACTGCATCGGGGGTGCCTGCAGCTAGTACTCAGTATCCCGAGATAGCCCCTTTGGATACAGCAGGACTTACTCTTGGAGTTTGCTGAATTCCAAGAGTGGATTCAAGCAACAGTAAAGCCACTTTCTGCCATGCTAAAGAAGCATGCGCAGAAAGTGCAGCTCCTGGAACAAAGACTGGAGGAAAGGGCCACTGCAGCGGAGACCCTGGCGGAGGTCTCGGGAGGTAGGACCCAAACGCTGGAGGACCAGGTTCGGGTCCTTCAGGATCAAGTCGATAATCTAGAGAATAAAAATAGAAGAAAAAAACTTACGGATCGTAGGCCTCCAGGAACGTGAAGAAGGCGAGGATCTCGCTGGCTTCCTGCAGAGCTGGCTCCCAAGGTTTCTGCAGCTAGAGTTGGAGTCGGGCCTGGTAGGTGTGGAGCAGGCCTACCAGATCACAACACACAGGTCCGGGCTGGAACACTGCCCCCATGTGGTTCTAGTGCAGCTCCTGTATTATAAAGAAAAACCGTTAAAAGTGGAAGCAGGAAGAAGAATGGGAAAGAATTCACAAGTTTTAATGTATAAAGGTTCAAAGATAATGTTTTTCAAGATTTTCAGGAGCCCTGGTGAAGAGGAGGAGAACATCTAATGATGTTAAAAAAGAATTAAGGAACTTAAACATCCAATACTCCATGAGGTACCTGGCCATCTTGCGTCTCACCCATGGGGGAATGGTATATAACTTTGACTCCACTGAAAGGTGAAGGACTTTGTAAAATCTCTGAAATGAAGGACCTGAGTTGGGAGGGGAGGGGGCATTATTGCGAACATTGGTTTGGGATTTTTTTTTAATTACCCCCCTTTCTATTTCCCTTTCCCCCTCTCCCTCTCTCTCCCTTTTTTTTGTGATTATTGGTTGTACATGGTTTTGTTGTAAATTTGCTAATTAGAACTATTTTATATATCAGTCGGCTGGGTAATATCTAGGATTTTTTTAATGTTGTCTCTTTGATTTTGCATTTGGGGTGACTAAGACGTGTGGGGGTGGTGGAATGGGTATCCACTGTTTTAGAATATAAATGACAGGTCTTTATTATTTGTGAATTGACTGGGGCAAGGGCATGGCCTCAGCTAGACGGAGTTAACATGGTAATAGGGATTGGGAAGGGTGCCCCCAACGGGCGGGGGAAAGATCCCGAGCGAATGGGGGATTATTTGGATATTTGTTTCAGTTAAATGCAGTGTTTATTTTATTATACGTAGTTGTTTCTATAGGAATAGTTCTTAGATATTATAGAGTTAGTATCTTTGTAACTGGTCATGCCTCAGATAAGTTCCTTCCTCCTGGGAAACCACAGGCTGTCCTAGATGACCATGGCTCATGATTTGTTCAGCTGGTGCACCTGGAATATCAAAGCGAGTCATTCCCTGTTAAAAGAAAGAAGGTTTTGTTGTGCCTCAGGAAGGAAAGGGTGGATATTGCCCTGATGCAAGAGATGCACCTAACTGACAAGGAACATTTGCAACTACAGCAGGGGGTTTACAACAAGGTGTTTTTCTCATCCTTCAGTTCTAAGAGTAGAGGGATAGCTATACTGATAAGAAGGAACTTCCCCTTCCAAGTAATGGAGCAGATTAAGGATGATCACGGAAAGTTTATGGAGAAGACCTATGGTGTTCTGAATGTATATTGTGCCCCAGCGCACCCTCTTAAATTTGTAATTGATGCAGTGGCTAAATTAATGAATTTTGGAGTTTGTTTTATGATTATTGGAGGAGATTTCAATTGCCTGATAGATCCAGAGATTGACAGGGTGCCAAAGCGCCTTGCAGGTACACCCACGCAGTCTAAACAGTTGGTGGACATGTGTGATGAGTTGGGATTAGTGGATGTGTGAAGGTATCTCCACCCTAATGGACGAGATTTCACGGTCTATTCCAACCCACACAAATGTCCTACGAGAATTGATATGTTTTTTATGCCATCTGATGGTCTGGACAGAATATTTACATGTAAAGTAGAGAATATAGCTGTTTCGGGTCATGCACCGGTATACTCTGATATTAAAGCCAGGGGCAGTGGAGCAAATGCAGGTCACTGGTGCAGGGATTCATTTTTGTTAGGGGAAGTAAATTTATTGAATATTTTACAAGGGAATTCAGGACGTTTTGGAATATTAATTCAGGTATGGCTAGTAATCCGGCAATACTTTGGGAGACCACTAATGCATATTTATGAGGTCTGATTATTTCACATTCGGTGACTAGAAAAATGCAGAGGGAGGATCAGCAGGAGTTGCTGGAGGCCAGACTGAGAAAACATTTTGTAATAAACCATCATTGGTTAAATCTCAGCGGGTCACAGCTTTCCGGGCTGCCCTCTACTCAATACGCGCACAAGTGGCTCAAAAAGAAGTCTCCTTTGCCAAACAAAGACTTGAATTCGGAGATAAGCCTGGTAAATATCTGGCTTATTTAGCTAGCAGGAAAAAAGCCTCCCAATCTATTACCTCTGTTAGGTAGAAGACTGGTACAATTACCCCGATTCGAAAAAGATCAATGCTAGGTTTAGGGAATATTTTGAAGAGCTATATCGGTCGGAGGGAAGCAAACATAGTACAATAGGAATGCAGTCCTTTTTGAAAATCTGGACCTCCCCAATGTGAATAAGGAGAAGGCTTCCCTTCTGAATGCGTCTCT
Organism: Chiloscyllium plagiosum; assembly: GCF_037043375.1. Lineage (NCBI taxonomy): Eukaryota > Metazoa > Chordata > Chondrichthyes > Orectolobiformes > Hemiscylliidae > Chiloscyllium > Chiloscyllium plagiosum. The sequence goes on along the minus strand of NW_028270141.1, from coordinate 86,305,988 downwards.
AACAGTACAGGAAGTGCAGGAAGCAATAAGACATCTCCAAGGTGGCAAAGCTCTGGGACCAGATGGATTCCCAACTGAATTTTATAAGGAATTCATAAATACATTAGTGGAACCACTTCTGGGAATGTACAAATACTCTTATAACACAGGATTGTCTGCCGTCTACTCTTGGGGAAGCTAATATCTCCCTTATTTTAAAGAAAGGGAAGGATCCCGAAGAATGTACTTCATATAGACCAATCTCGCTACTGAATGTAGATTTCAAAATTTTATCAAAGACGTTGGCTCGGAGGTTGGAGAAGGTTTTGTCCCATATTATAAAAGAAGACTAAACAGGTTTTATTAAGGGCCGCAGTTCCTCTAATAATATTAGGAGAGTATTGAATACAGTATAGGTATGTCAGCAAAGATTGATTCTGGGGTTGGTGGTCTCCTTAGATGTAGAAAAAGCCTTTGACCGGATAGAATGGCTGTATCTATTTGAGGTTCGAGAGCATTTTGGTTTGGGGGGAATCCTTTGCCAGTTGGGTAGCAGTACTGTATAAGGATCCTAAGGCGGAGTAATTACAAACTGTATTAAGTCAAACAATTTTAATATTAGAAGAGATTGTCGACAGGGGTGCTCTTTATCACTGTTGCTGTTTACCTTGGCAATTGAACCATTAGCCGAAACTATTACAAGAGTCTTTGAAATAGTAGAGCCAAAGGTGGGAATGGGGGAACATAGGGTAATCTTATGTGCTGATGACGTCCTTTTATTCTTGGCTGAGCCGGAGAAGCCTATTTCCCCGGATGGTCCAAACAGTTAATTCATATGGTAGTTTTTCAGGTTATAGGATCAATTTCACTAAATTGGAAACCATGCCGGTAGGAGGCTTAGTGGAGATGTCTAACTTGAAGGATAAAATGTAATTCCCATTTAGGTGGTTACCAAAAGGTTTTCTGTATTTGGGAATTTTTATTACCCCTTCCTTCCACCTGCTATATAAAGCTAACTTTGTACAATTACTAGAGAGGATAAACCAGGACTTGCAGCGTTGGGAGGGATTACCATGGCTGAGCCGAATAGCTCTGATCAAGGTGAATGTCCTTCCCCGACTGCTATATCCCATGAGAATGCTCCCATTACTGTTATCTAGACAAGTGCTAATGATGGGCTAGGGTTCTTTATTTGGAGGATTAATGATGGGCTAGGGTTCTTTATTTGGAGGATTAATGATTGGCTAGGGTTCTTTATTTGGAGGATTAATGATTGGCTAGGGTTCTTTATTTGGTACCATAGGCGTCCTCTAATTAACTTCACTAAATTACGGCTTTCACAAGCTGAGGGAGGGGTGGATCTTCTGGATTTGAAGAAATATCAAATAAGTACTTTCTTAACATATGTTGGTGACTGGGTACGGGGGAATTCAGAATCGATTTGGCTTGATACTGAAGCCTCAGTCGAAATGTCCTCTAATTAATTAATTTTATTATTTATGGACAAGGTGAAATTCGTGACCCAGCAATGCAATAGTCCATTTATCTTGAACACAGTGAAAGCTTAGAGAATAAGGAGGCCAGACGAGGGCAATTGGTTAAAGACTTTGCCCTTTACCCCGTTGGTAGGAACCCAAGGATATAAACTTGGGGCAATGGGAGAACAAAAGAATTCTATGTTTGGGAGATTTGTTCGAGGGAGAGGTCCTGATGTCATTCAGTTAAGTCAGAAATGTGGATTACCCAAAAAAGACCTTTTCCGATACTTCCAGATAAGGAACTATATACAGTGGAAGACGACAGTCCTGGCCCAATGTTATAAATCAGTTGTGGAGAAAAGGGTACTTCAGTGTACGGGTACTCTTTCACTTAGTATTTTATATCATTTCCAGAAAGGCCATGCTCTGGGGGCTGTGGAAGGACTTTGTAAGATGTGGAACCGAGAGTTAAGACAGGAAATTTCACCGGAGATATGGGAAGATATCTCTGGTAAATTTAAGGAAAATTTCAGCATGTAACAGAGCCCAGGCTATGCAATTGAAGATCTTACACAGGGCTCATATGGCACCAGAAGGGTGCTAAGTTTAAGAGAGGAGTGTCACCAGAATGTCCCAAATGTAAAATTAATATAAGTACTCGCACATGTTGTTATTGGTCATGTTGCAAGATCCAAAGATATTGGAGTACTGTAGTAAGGGAGTTAAAGGACATTCTGGGGACTGAAATTAACATGGATCCAGTAATTCTTCTTTTGGGGTTGCCAAACTTGCCGTCATTGGGGGAACATGGGAAGAGACTGTGTAATATCCTTGCTCATTGCGCGCGGAAGAACATTTTACTAAATTGGATGTCAGAACAACCACCAGGTGTTATGGGGTGGCTTAAGCTGGTGATGGAGCATCTTCCCCAATATGATGCACCACAAAACGGAATGGTTTTTTAGGACGTGGTGGTCCTTTTTCAATTATATTGAAACTGACTTGTCAGCAGTATTAGTCAGGGCCGTGGTATAGCCGTGGGAATCTTTATGGGCACCCGTGGAGCCCCGGGAGGAGGAGACTTGAAGGAAAAGAAATATGGGTACTGTAGGGGGTACTCCCAGAGATGGGAGCCTCAGTGGGGGTGTGATAAGTAAGTCAGAATAAAGTAGTAAGACATTATCTAATTTAAGTAACTTTAATGTAATTTAAGCTAGTATTTATTTAATATATTTGTAGTTTAGTTTTAGTTAAGTAGATAGGTTTGTTTTGGGAGAATAGTGGGTTGCTTAGTAACAACGGTACTATGTTATGGCCTTGTTCTTTGTACTTTTTTTTCTGTTTTGATGGGGTTTTTTTCTTTAAATGTTTTGTATTAAAATAAAAACACTGCTGGGAGTTTTTTATAGGCCTCCGCAAAGTTCCAGGGATGTAGAGGAGAGGGTTGGCAAAATAATTTTTGGGTTGGAGTGAAAGGGACAGGGTGGTCATTACGGGGGACTTCAACTTCCCCAACATTGACTGGAAATGCTATAACTCTAGTACATAGTTGGAGGAGTTCTTGTCCAATGTCTGCCGGATGGTTTCCAGACACTGTGTCAAAGGGCTGACAATAGCGGAGGCCAGACTGGAACTGGTGCTTGGGAATGAACCAGGCCAGATGCTTGATTTAGTGGTAGGTGAGCACTTTGGAAAGCGTGACCATAATTTTGTTACTTTTAGTTTAGCGATGGAAAGGGATGGATACATACCACAGGTCAAGAGTTATACATGGGGGAAAGCGATTACATAAGACTTAAGAAGCATAGAATGGGGTAGCAAATTGCAGGGGATGGGGATAGTCGAAATGTGGAGCTGGTTTAAGGAACAGATATTGCGTGTCCTTGATAGGTATGTCCCTGTCAGGCAGGGAGGAAGTGATAAGGTAAGGGAACCGTGGTTTACCAAAGAAATTGTATCTCTTGTTAAGCAGAAGAAGGAGGCTTATGTGACATTGAGACAAGATGGTTCAGATGAGGAGATGGTGAGTTACAGATTAGCTAGGAAGGATTTAAAGAGAGTTAAGAGCAAGGAGGGCCATGAGCAGTCTTTAGCAGGTAGAATAAAGGAGAACCATAAAGCTTTCTGTAGGTATGTGAGGAATAAAAGGATGACTAGGGTGGGAATAGGGCCAGTCAAAGACAGAAGTGGGAAGTTGTGTGTGGACCCTGTAGAGATCGGAGAGGTGCTAAACAAATATTTCTCATCTGTTTTCACTCAGAAAAAGGAGAATATTGTAGAGGAGAAGACTGAGATATGGGTTGAGGTTAGAAATAAGGTGGTGTTATCAGTTCCAGAAGGTGTGAAAATAGATAAATCCCATCTGACCCAGGATACTTATCAGAGGATTCACTGGGAAGCTAGGGAGGAGATGGTGGAGCCTTTGGCCTTGATCTTTGAGTCGTCATTGTCTACAGATTTAGTACCTGAGGACTGGAGGATTGCAACTGAGCCCTTGTTCAAGAAGGACAGTAGAGATGACCCAGCTAATTACAAACCAGTGAACCTTTGGTTTATTGTAGGAAAAGTTTTGGAAAGGATTGTAAGAGATAGGATTTATGATCATTTAGCAAGCACAATTTAATTGGAGATGGTCAACATGATTTCGTCAAGGACAGGTCGTGCCTCACAAACCTCAGAGTTTTTTGAGAAGGTGACCAAGTTTGTGGATGAGGGTAGGGCAGTTGACATGGTGTAAATGGTCCACACCATGCAAAGGCATGGGATTGAGGGTGATTTAGTAGTTTGGATTAGAAACTGGCTTTCTGTAAGAAGGCAGTGAGGGGTGGTTGATGGAAAATATTCAGCCTGGAGTCCGGTTACTAGTGGTGTGCCACAAGGATCTGTTTTGGGACAACTGTTGTTTGTCATATTTATAAATGACTTGAACAGAGGCATAGGTAGATGGGTTAGTAAGTTTGCAGATGGCAGTAAAGTCCGTGGAGTGGTGGACAGTGTGGAACAATGTTGCAGGTTGCGGGGGACTTGGATAAATGGCAGAATTGGGCTGAAAGGTAGCAAATGGAATTCAATGCAGATAAATGTGAGGTGATTCACTTTGGGAAGAATAACAGGAAGGCCGAATACTGGGTCAATGGAAGGATTCTTGGTAGTATCGAGGTGTCGATGTACATACTTCCCTGGAAGTTGCCACTGAGGTTGGTAGTGCTGTTAAGAAGGCATGCAGTGTGTTAAGTTTTATTGATAGAAGGATTGAGTTCCAGAGCTGTGATGTCACGCTGCAGCTGTACAAAGTGCTAGTGCGATCTCACTTGGAATATTGTGTACAGTTCTGGTCACCCCATTACAAGAAGGATGTGGAAGCATTGGAAAAGGTGCAGAGGGGATTTACCAGGATGTTGCCTGTTCTGGAGCGAAGGTCTTATGAGGAAAGGCTGAAAGACTTGGGTCTGTTCTCATTGGAGAATAGAAGGCTAAGGGGGTATTTAATAGAGACATACAAGATGAACAGAGGATAAGATAGGATGGACAGTGAGTCTTTTTCCTAGGATGAAGACATTGGCTTGTCTGAGGGGGCATAGCTTCAAATTAAGGGGTGATAGATTTAAGACAGATATCAGAGGCAGGTTCTTTACTCAGAGAGTGGTAAGGGTGTGGAATGTCCTGCCTGCCAATGTAGTTAACTCAGCCACATGGGGGCATTTAAACAATTCTTGGATAAGCATATGGATGATGATGGGATATTGTAGAGGGTGAGCTTACATTCGTTCACAGGTCGGCGCAACATCGAGGCCAAAGGACCTGTTCTGTGCTGTATCGTCCTATGTTCTATTCAGCCTCTCCCTATAGCTCAAGTTCTCCAATCCTTGCAACATCCTTATAAATTTTTTCTGAGCCCTTTCATGCTTCGCAACATCCTTCCAATAGGAAGGATACCAGAATTGCACACAAAATTCGAAAAGTGGCCTAACCAATGTCCTGTACAGTCACAACATGACCTCCCAGCCCCTGTACTCGATACTCTGACCAATAAAGGGAAGCATACCAAATGCCGCCTTCACTATCCTATCTACCTGCGACTCCACTTTCGAGGAGCTATGAACCTACATTCCAAGGTCTCTTTATTTAGCAACACTCCCTAGGTCCTTACCGTTAAGTGTATGAGTCCTGCTAAGATTTGCTTTCCCAAAATGCAGTACCTCACATTTATCTAAATTAAGCTCCATCTGCCACTCTTCAGCCCATTGGCCCATCTGATCACTTTGTAATTTGAGGTAACCTTCTTCACTGTCCAGTACACCTCCAATTTTAACTATACCTCTTATGCTCACATCCAAATCATTTATACAAATGACGAAAAGTAGTGGACCCAGCACCAATCCTTGTGGCACTGGTCACAGGCCTCCAGTCTGAAAAATAACCCTTCACCACCACCCTCTGTCTTCTATCTTTGAGCCAGTTCTGTGTCCAAATGGTTAGTTCTCCCTAAATTTCATGATGTCTAACCTTGCTAACCAGTCTCCCATGGGGAACCTTGTCGAATGCCTTACTGAAGTCCATGTAGATCATAACTACCACTCAGCCCTCATCAGTCCTCTTTGTTACTTCTTCAAAAACCTAAATCAAGTTTGTGATACATGATTTCCCATGCACAAAGCTATGTTGACTATCCCTAATCAATCCTTGTCTTTCCAAATGCATGTACACCCTCTTCATTACTTCTTCAAAAAAACTGAATCAACTAAGTGAGACATGATTTCCCACACACTAAGCGATGTTGATTATCTCTAATTATTCCTTGCCTTTCCAGATGCGTGTACTTCATGTCCCTCAAGAATCCCTCCAACAACTTGCCTACCACTGATATCAGGCTCATTGGTCTATAGTTCCCTGGTTTTTCCTTACCACCTTTCTTAAATAGTGGTACCATGTCTTCCAGCACCTCACCTGTGACGATCGATGATACAAATACCTCAGCAAGGAGCCCAACAATCACCTCTCTAGCTTCCCACAGATTTATAGGGTACACCTGATCAGGTCTGAGGGATTTATTCACTTTTATGCATTTCAAGACATCCAACACTTCATCCTCTGTAATATGGACATTTTTCAAGATGTCACCATCTATTTCCCTACATTCTATATCTTCCATCACCTTTTCCACAGTAAACACTGATGCAAAATACTAGTTTAGTATCTCCCCCCCCCCCCCCCCCCCTCCCCCATCTCCTGCGGCTCCATGCTAAGTCCGCCTTGCTGATCTTTGGGGGGCCTTATTCTCTCTCTAGTTCCCCTTTTGTCCTTAATGTATTTGTAAAAACCCTTTGGATTCTCCTTAATTCTATTTCCCAAATCTATCTCTTGTCCCCTTTTTGCCCTCCTGATTTTCCTCTTCAGTCTACTCCGACTGCCTTGATACATTTGACTAATTGATGCTAGAAGTGAACTATACGTAACTGTTCCTACTTACATTCAAATTCAACTTGCGAACAGCCTTAAGAGCAGTACTAGTTCGTAGACTGGGGACTTCCTGTATTGTAGAACAAAAAGTCATGAGGTATAATGGGAGCGTCCCTCAATGTATATGGAAAGGGTACTCACTTTCAGACTATGTGTGAGAAAATAGCTGATCATAAAAATGATTTATAGGGTTAGAGGCCTCTTGGGGCAATTGGACACTTTGATACATTCTGTGTGAATTGGGAAACTTAGTAATTTTGTAATATATGGATTAAAGGGCATCTGGTTTGAATTACTGAACGATTGTGAGTGTTTGTGTGTGAGAGACAACTTTCAATAGAATGGGGAACTGATTTGACTTTGTCAAGAAATGGGTGGAATGAATAGAAAGTACTGAGAAGCTGTTTCCACCTGATGGCACATTTAATTGCAATCGTATAAAACAATCGGCAGAAATTATGAGAAGTTTGAATAGGCAAAGCAAAGAGTGAGAGAGTGAGTTACACAAGCTTTTGGTTCTGCTCTCAATGATCTAAGTGTTAATTCTTTGTGCACTATTTTGGGCGGCACGGTGGCACAGTGGTTAGCACTGCTGCCTCACAGCGCCAGAGACCCGGGTTCAATTCCCGCCTCAGGCGACTGACTGTGTGGAGTTTGCATGTTCTCCCCGTGTCTGCGTGGGTTTCCTCCGGGTGCTCCGGTTTCCTCCCACAGTCCAAAGATGTGCAGGGTCAGATGAATTGGCCATACTAAATTGCCCGTAGTGTTAGGTAAGGGGTAAATGTAGGGGTATGGGTGGGTTTCGCTTCGGCGGGTCGGTGTGGACTTGTAGGGCCGAAGGGCCTGTTTCCACACTGTAATCTAATCTTAAAAAAAAAAGAATGTACTTTTGTTCATTGGTGGTTACATTTAGAACTTGAGATCCAGGAATGTTTTAATTTAGGTCTGCATTTTGGAAATCAATGGTGAATTTAAGTGTTGTATGTGCCTTTTATTAGTTTAGGGCATGTATGGTTAATTTCTTTTGAGGGACTTTCTGTACTAATTTGAATCTATATCTGCCAGGAAAGGTTCATTTAAAAATTGGGTTGTAAAGATAGGTTAAAATAATCGTTTAGAATTTGAATTTATAACGGTGGAATTTCATTTTCTGGCCAGAGTGGATTTCCAAATGCTGTTTTGTAGGATAAGCTAATCTTTAATTCCAGAAATGCAGCTCTGTTTGAACTAGATTTTGGTGACATTTCCAAAAATCTGAGAAAACTGATGAAGATGTGGTGGTGACATTGTAAGATTATTTGGGTTTTGAAGGAGATGCAGGGATACCTGCCCTTGTATGTGAATATTGTGGTATTATCAGATATGCTACATAATAAATATCTCTTTAGACTGTTCTTTTCAAAAAAAAATTCTCACTTCTCTAGAAAGAAGAGAGTCTGCTGCTGTGGTATTATGATGTAGGCATTTCAACCAGTATTCATGGGTATGGATATCTTTTTTAATTTTGACCCTTTCAGATATGTTCACATGCAAATATGTCATTTACTCAAAATATTTAATGATGACGATTATGAGTTAGTTATTGATATTTTATTAGTTTACTTATACAATAAAATTACTGGAATGAACAGATTGACCTGAAAATTCTAATCATAATCTGTTTACTCACTTGGTTAGTTGGAGTTAAAATTTATTCGGTAAATTTTTTTTTCAGTTTTGTCCTTTTTCTTTTAACTTAAAAACAGACATGATAAATCTATTATTTTTAAGGTTATAAATTAGTATGTTTGTGCTCAGAGACTTTTAAAATATTCATTTCCTCTGTCGCCTTTAGCATTTTAATTTGTATTTCTGGATTCGGTGCCTTTTAAAATCTGAGATTAATCTGAGTTAAATTGGCATTCCAGTAATGTAAATCTTACCAACAGCATCTACAGCATTTCAGAATGCTTAAATTTGCTTTTCTTTTGAAGGCAGTGGCAAAGGAAATCTTGGATGTGGTTTAAAATGGATTTTTAATTTGTTTCAACTATGATTTGTGCACTGTCCAGTTTCATCCGAGATGTTAGGTAGTTTAATTAACTAATGACTTATGTTAGTGAACCACAGGAAGTATAACACATGTTTCGGTTTAATTGTAAATTCTGTTACATTTTTTGGAAAAATGGGGTGTACTCTAATAGCTGAGTGGATTTTGAATTATTTTGATACAGACTAAATGTTGTTTAGTGTGCACTCACTAGGGCAAATCTGATACAATTTTCTGTATACGACTCAATCAGATTTTAATTATTTTGGGACATTTAGGTCTGTTTGTCATTCTTCATTAACAGTGAAATGTCTCAGCCACTTGTTCAAAATTCATCTCTCGTCTCAATTAGAGAATGTGGTTATATTAGTTTATATATTTTTATACCATTTGTATTAGTCCTGAATTACAAAGTCAGAATTAATTGGCAAGTTCGTTTGATTTTCATACATTGTCAGTGATCTGTGTCATTGCCTCATTTTAAGTGTGGCTGTAATGTTTACCTGGACAATCCATTAAAACAATTTGAACATTTGTACATGCAAGTGGCAATATGAGGGAAAGTGTAGGAAGCAGAGCAACAGAAGAAACATTAAGGGAAAGTGAGACTGTGTTCCTCTTGCAAAGTACTGGCACTGAAACAACAGGTTTAATAACCTTCCGTGCTGAGCCATTTTCATTTCGGGGAATTGCATTTATTCGGCATAAGCAAACCGATCAGCAGCCCAAACAGCTGATGCTGTGGGTATATTGAAAGTTTTAGCACAGCTCAGTAGTTGATCAACTTATTTTAGATTTTAGAAAATTTAACATGGACATTTTAGGTCTGTTACTATTGACTGATTATTTTTTTTTAATTTAACACTTTAATATACTATATTTATGGCATTTAAGTCTTCATCTGCCCCCCATCAGCTTTCGAAAGTTCTTGCCTAATACCGTCAAAATTGGCCTTTCTCCAATTTAGAACTTCAACTTTTAGATCTGGTCTATCCTTTTCCATCATTATTTTAAATCTAATAGAATTATGGTCGCTGGCCCCAAGGTGTTCCTCCACTGACAGCTCAGTCATGTGCCCTGCCTTATTTCCCAATAGTAGGTCACGTTTTGCACCTTCTCTAGTAGGTACACCCACTTGCTGAATCAGAAAATTGTTTTGTACACACTTAACAAATTCCTCTCCATCTAAACCCTTAACACTATGGCAGTCCCAGGCTATGTTTGGAAAGTTAAAATCCCCTACCATAACCACGCTATAATTCTTACAGATAGCTGAGATCTCCTTACAAGTTTGTTGCTCAATTTCCCTCTGACTATTAGGGGGTCGATAATACAATCCCAATAAGGTGATCATCCCTTTCTTATTTCTCAGTTCCAGCCAAATAACTTCCCTGGATGTATTTCCGGGAATATCCTCCGTCAGCACAGCTGTAATGCAATCCCTTTTCAAAAATGCTACACCCCACCCCATCCTCCTCTCTTTCCTCCCTTTCCCTCCTTCCTGTAGCATTTGCATCCTGGAACATTAAGCTGCCAGTCCTGCCCATCCCTGAGCCATGTTTCTGTAATTGCTATGACATCCCAGTGCCATGTTCCTAACCATTCCCTGAGTTCATCTGTCTTCCCTATTAGGCCCCTTGCATTGAAATAAATGCAGTTTAATTTATTAGTCCTACCATGTCCCTGCCTGCCCTGACTGTTGGACTTGCTTCTGTTCTCAATTGTACCAGTCTCAGATTGATCTCTTTCCTCACTATCTCACTGGGTCTCCCCCAGCCTTACTAGTTTAAATCCTCCCAAGCAGGTCTAGCAAATTTCCCTGCCAGTAATTTGTCCACTTCCAATTTAGGTGCAATCCGTCCTTCTTGTACAGGTCACTTCTACCCCAAAAGAGATTCCAATGATCCAAAAATGTGAATCCTTCTCCCATACATCAGCTCCTCAGCCACGCATTCATCTGCTCTATCCTCCTATTCCTGCCCTCACTGGCTCGTTGCACTGGGAGTAATCCAGATATTACTACCCTTAAGGACTTCCTTTTTAATTTTCTGCCTAACTCCCTGTAATCTCCCTTCAGAATCTCAACCTTTTCCCTTCCTATATCGTTGATTCCAATGTGGACAATGACCTCTTGCTGGCCCCCCTCCCCCGTGAGAACATTCGGCACACTCTCTGAGACATCCTTGATCCTGGCACCAGGGATGCAACACACCATTCTGATTTTTCGCTGCTGGCCACAGAAACATCTGTCTGTACCTCAGATGAGAGAATCCCCTAACACAATTGATCTCTTGGAACCCAACGTACCCTCGTTACATTAGAGCCAGTCTCAATGCACAAACAGCCAAGATTGTGTTACATTCCCCTGAGAATTCATCACCCCCTACATTTTCCAAAACAACATACCTGTTGGGTACATCCACAAAAGACTCCTGCACTAGCTGCCTACCTCTCTGACCTATCCTGGAGTTAACCCATCTATGTGACCGTATCTGAGACTCCCTCCCTCCTTCCTATAACTGTCATCCATCACATACTGTTGCTGTTGCAAATTCCTCATTACTTCTAACTATCTCTCCAACCGATCCATTCGGTCTGATAAGATTCACAGCCAACAGCATTTATTGCAGATATAATCCGCAGTAACCCTTAAACACTCTTTAAATTCCCACATCTGACAAGAAGTATATATCACTCTATTAAAGGCCATTTTTGCTCCTTCACAATCTACAGACCCAGAAATTAACACCGTCTTATTCCTCTACAAACACTGCCCCAGATTAAATTAATAGTTATGACTTATATTTTAGGTTTAATCAAGAGACATATCCCCAAAAACATATAATCAAGAAAAAATCCACTCTACTCAATACTGCAGATCCTCTGTAGGCCACACTTAAAACAACGATTACTTATCTGATTCTGTGCTGTGAAGTTCGCCCAACAGTTCCTCCAAGATCAGTTGTGAATTTCACTGTTTGTTAATTTTCCCAGATGCACTCCGATGTCCAAAGATACATGAATTCAAACATGAAAGGCAGTAACTCTCGCACTCTCTCTCGCACTCTCTCTCTCCTGCAATGACCTCACCATGTGCTTCCTTTTGTCTGTTCTTCTCCCTTTTAAAACTGCTGTTGTTTTGACTTTTTTTCCCAAAGTTCCAAAACAATGCAACAACATATAAAATAGTAATTGCTGCTCCTGAAATTCGAGGAAATCACCTCCAGCACCTAAAGTACCCCAGAAAAGGAGCAGCTGTTACAGCCAAAATATTTTCCCATCCTCCATCTTGGATTACCCAGAATCCCCTTACTGGAATGCAAACCCAAACCTTGGGAGTCAGGAGGTGCATATTGGGAATAACTTGTTGCCTGTTAGGGAGCATTTGCAAGTAATCAAGCCTTTAATCAAGAAGGTGGCTCACCTTTTGTTTAACGCTAATACTTTGCTATGTATTTCTTCTGCTGTAGCTGGCACGATCTAGTCAAAACAATATGAACTGGTCCAAGAATTTCCAGTTGCTAATGAGGTGAGCAGTGGTCTTCTATTAGGATGGAGAAAGTGAGGTCTGCAGATGCTGGAGATCAAAGTTGAAACTTTATTGCTGGAACAGCACAGCAGGTCAGGCAGCATCCAGGGAACAGGAGATTCGACGTTTCGGGCACAGGCCCTTCTTCAGGAATGGCCTGATGGCCAGAACGAACACAAACCACAATTAGAGTTACAGGCAAAAACCAAATATGTGCAGCGACCTCACGATCCCTTTTCACCGTGTGACAGCCCTGACTGAGTTGAATCGGACCAAGATATCCGCTGGAGGCGGAACCTACCTCGGATACCCATCCAGCGACCACTGCTGAGTAATCCTTTCCCAAGGGCACCCTGGAAAGGGGGACATGGTGACCGTAGTACTAGACCTTAGGGACTGAAACAATACAGCGAACTCCCCAACCCACACTCTTTCTCTTTCACCCCCCCCCCCCCCCAAAATCCCTGGACGAATGGCAGGCTGTTGTTTTAACTGTGGGAAACATGGCCAGTGGAAAGTGAAGTTTCCTTATTGTTACCTTGGAACTGTTGCAGGGATTGGCATGCTTTCTTATTGATAAATTAGCAAATATATATAGTGACTCTCGTTATACTTCTGGCATGGCCCATGATTGTGGAGCCTTGTGGAAACATAGAGGATTTTTAACTTCCATGGGTCAGCCTTTCATGAATGTTTTTTTAATCTCTTACGGGCTTTGTAAATCCCAGCGAGTCTAGCAGTTCAGCTCACACTGGTGCAATAGATACAGTCTCCAAAGTAAATGAGCGGTTAGATGCTGCTGCCAAGCAGGCAGCCTTACGCCTCATGGGGTTCCCAGCTAAACCTGGTTAGAAACAGTTTAAGGACGGGTATGTCAGACCTGGGTGAGATACAGAAAGCACAGGGGGGAAGCCCCTGCTGAGGAGTACAAACTATGGACTCAACTGGAGTGCTCCTCAATACTCAAAGCAAGCTGTGGACTTGGGAACAAGTTTGTGTTTCTTTTTTGCTCCTACCTATCTAGTTGCTATCATCATAAACTTTAGGGGCGGCCTGGTTGATAATAAAAATGATCCATAGGAGGGAACGATAAAGTATAGGGGAATCAACAGTTAAAAGCATCCATTTTAAATCTCCATCTTGCAATAATAATTTGTCTTATAAGTTTAACATGGCTACTGCAGTCACAGTGACCATGAGAATTAATTAAGGAATGTAAGAATCTTGGCATAACCTTGAAGCTGTTCTTTCTGACAGAACTTATAATGAATAAAATACTGATAATGGTTTAGCTTTCTGCTATGATACAAGAGCAAGGCACCAGCCATAGAAACAGTTTAAATCTATAGTTATGTTTGATCTATGAGAATAAGACTAAAATATATTAATCAACAAATTCCTAAATATGAGAACTTAAGTAAAGAAAGAAAAAACGTACAGTGTGGGAAAGGGACCATGCAAGATTGTTATGGATATAAGGGCTATAAAACATGCTGCCTCCTTGTTAAAAATCAGAGACTTCTCATTAGTCCATCCAAAGACATTTTGATTGATACTCTGGACTATAGACTATTGATATCTTCCCAGGCTTACTTACAATAAAGTATGTTTTTTGTAACTCAAGTGTGGTCCGCGAATGTTTGAGAATCAGCACTAGTAGAAGCAGAAAGAGAGAAAGTAGGTGTGGAGAAACGAGGAAATTGAAGATTGACAGAGCTTTGGAGTGAAGCCTTGCAAAATGATTTGACCATTACATGTCAGGATGTTAGCAATCTTTACCAAGCTTCAGTGCAGAAGCCAAGTGGCCCGGCAGCAGTTTAAAAATCAGCCAAGTACATGTGAGGGCATGTGCAAAAGAGAGAATATTTTATCATGAGATCCTGTTGTTATATCCCCACATTATACTCTTTCATTGGATAGTACAGGCAGTCCTGAATGTAGATATCGACAAATTAGTTTGCGTCATTTTATACAAGATGATATCTGAGGCAGACATGTAATTGTTAATATGAATACTGTATCTGTAGAGAAGATGCTAATCTGAGCAGATTAGAAATATTTGAAGGTGAAAGAAAAATGGGAGAAGGAGAAGATAGGTGTAGAAAGGGAAGAAACAAGAATAAAAGCAAAAGAAGATGGAGACAGTACAGAAAGGTCGGGATGAGGAAGCCATGATGTGGAGATGCTGGTGTTGGACTGGGGTGGACAAAGTTAAATGTAACACAACACCAGGTTATAGTACAACAGGTTTATTTGACATCACAAGTTTTCAGAGCTCTGCTCCTTTGTCAGATGAAGACTTTTCCTGACGAAGGCGTAGCGCTACGAAAGCTTGTGGTTTCAAATAAACCTATTGGACTTTAAACTGGTGTCCTGTAACTTCTGACTTAGAGGAAGGGCAGGGCAAGAGAGTAGCAAGAGAGCCAATGGAGATAGACATTACAGAAGGGAGGGAAAGTCAGGAAGGGAAATGAGGAAAAGGCAGATGATGTAGAAGGAATGAGGGATGTGGAGAAAGGAAAATAAAAAATGCAGATCTAATCTGGAAATAACATTGCAAAAACAATTGTGTTTTGGCTTCCAAGCTCAATTCATAAATACAATTTTTTTTTTTGCCAGTGGCTTACAAATTGTTTTTTAAAAATAATTTAATCTATCTTTCTAATCAACCTGTTCGAGAAGTTAATACACAACTTTGGAACAGGTGGGACTTGAACCCAGATCTCCTAGTCCAAGGGGAAGGGATACTACCACTGTGCTGCAAAAGGACCCACTAGAACAGGGTTGATTGAAATGTTTGGTGACAACCTTCAGTTGCCTGTCCTAAGGACCACTGATTTGGTTGTCAAATTGATTGCATCATGTACAGTGTAAATGTTTGCAAATGTTGTCCAAAACAGATTTATATTCATATACAAAGCCATAATACCTTTTAGAAGGCGCATGTCCTCAATAGACAGGAGTTGTTACAAATATTCAAAGTTTGTGAGAAGATTTGTAGCTCGGGTGCTCGTTGTTGTGGTTCTGTTCGCCGAGCTGGGAATTTGTGTTGCAGACGTTTTGTCCCCTGTCTAGGTGACATCCTCAGTGCTTGGGAGCCTCCTGTGAAGCGCTTCTGTGATCTTTCCTCGGCATTTGTAGTGGTTTGTATCTGCCGCTTCCGGTTGTCAGTTCCAGCTGTCCGTTGCAGTGGTCGGTATATTGGGTCCAGGTCGATGTGCTTGTTGTTTGAATCTGTGGATGAGTGCCATGCCTCTAGGAATTCCCTGGCTGTCTCTGTTTGGCTTGTCCTATAATAGTGTGTTGTCCCAGTCAAACTCATGTTGCTTGTCACCTGCGCGTGTGGCTACTAAGGATAGCTGGTTGTGTCGTTTCGTGGCTAGTTGGTGTTCATGGATGCGGATCGTTAGCTGTCTTCCTGTTTGTCCTATGTAGTGTTTTGTGCAGTCCTTGCATGGGATTTTGTACACTACATTGGTTTTGCTCATGCTGGTTATCGGGTCCTTTATCCTGGTGAGTTGTTGTCTGAGAGTGGCTGTTGGTTTGTGTGCTGTTATGAGTCCTAGTGGTCGTAGTAGTCTGGCTGTCAGTTCAGAAATGTTCTTGATGTATGGTAGTGTGGCTAGTCCTTTGGGTTGTGGCATGTCCTCATTCCATTGTCTTTCCCTTAGGCATCTGTTGATGAAATTGCAGGGGTATCTGTTTTTGGCGAATACATTGTAGAGATGTTCTTCTTTCTCTTTTTGCAGTTCTGGTGTACTGCGGTGTGTTGTGGCCCCTTTGAACAGTGTCTTGATGCAACTTCTTTTGTGTGTGTTGGGGTGGCTGCTTTCGTAGTTCAGGACTTGGTCTGTGTGTGTGGCTTTCCTGTATACCTTTGTGGTGAAATCTCCGTTCGGTGTTCTCCGTACCATCACGTCTAGGAATGGGAGTTGGTTGTCCTTTTCTTCCTCTCTAGTGAATCTGATTCCTGTGAGTGTGGCGTTGATGATCCAGTGTGTGTTCTCTATTTCTGTATTTTTAATGATTACAAAGGTGTCATCCACATATCTGACCCAGAGTTTGGGTTGAATTTGCGGTCAGACTGTTTGTTCTAATCTTTGCATTACAGCTTCTGCTGTGAGCCCATGGGTGTGCCGTTGATTTGTTCATATATTTGGTTGTTGAATGTGAAGTGCGTTGTGAGGTCCAGTAGTTTGAGTATGCAGTCTTTGTTGATAGGTTCACTGTCTTGTTGTCTGTTCTGTATGTCCAGTAGGTTGGCTATTGTTTCTCTGGCTAGGGTTTTGTCGATAGAGGTGAACAGTGACGTTACATCGAATGAGACCATGGTTTCTTCCAGACACACTATACAGTCAACACAGGAATTCTTGGACCTCATCAGAAATATACACATAGACAAGGAAGAAAATTGTTACAAATATGGTGTTTATGGCACTTTGGGTGTAAAATGGATGTGTACACACCATTAGACAAATTAGATGCTTGGATGCCAGTGTTATATTAGGGCTAGGAATTCAAGGTTTCTCAGTTGAGAGTAAATACCCATTAAAGTTCATTTTAGTTGATAATTTACTAATTAATTATTGGTTGCTGAGTGTACTGTGGAACAGCAGGATATTGCACAGCATCTAAGGGGAAATATGTTATATCCAGAATAGCAGCTTGTTTCTTACCTTCACTACCTCAAATAATTGGATGGGTTTTGAAGAAAAATTTAGATTAGATTCCCATTTACTTGACTATTTTTCCGTAGCATGTCCATAACATAGTAAATTATCACTGTGTTCTACATCTGGTAACACTTTAACTACTATGCTTTGTTTCGAAATGCATATTTACATAAAATCTTTGTATGATGTATAGTACTTCTAAGGGTCACACTTGCTTAATGTAACATTTCTCCCCATTGTGTTTTCCTTGTCCTACAATTATAAGGAACCACATTCTGTGAGCTATAATATGTAATATCATGAGAGACCTGTCTGTGCAAAATATATGGAAAGAATAGTTGTTTATCAGATTATGATATTTATTAAACAAAGCTTTAAATGTATATTGATGACTTCTGGTTCTGCAACTACTATTCTCAGTCAATATTGTACAAAATTGGAATTTTAAAGCTATTTTAAAGAAAAATGCTTTCTTCTAGCGGCAATATGGGTTAGATGATGGTGGAGGATACAAACAACAAATGATGCGCAATATGGAGAGGGCTGTGGCACAGGGTCAAATGAATCCCGCGGACTACCACCGTAGAAGAGCAGAAGTAATGGAGACATTAGCAGTTGGAGAAGATGATGGCAGAACTCGGACTTCAGGTTTGATTGGTCATTTTTGGCTATGAAATGAATGTTCTTAATACTAAGCAGAATCTTACTTCATGACTAATATTTATAAGGCCACACTAGGGCAAATCCATTTCTAATGCAGATCCTGTGTTCTCTGAAATTTTGTCCTAAACTTTCTAACTCACTTGATCATTTTTAAATTTCTTTGAAACATCACGTTTCTTTGTTTTAACATGAAAGTGTTTTTAAAAATGTCAAAATATTAAGACTGAAACACAGATCTACAAGGCTGAGAGAAACTTAATACAGTAGAACTTGCATATATGTTATCATGGTGTGATCAAAGATAAAGCATGAGAACAGGATATCCATCTCGGGACTTTCCAAACGACATTATAATGATATACCTTTGAAATATATTTGCTGTTATGTAGTTAATTTTTGTGGATTGCAAGTTGCCACAAACAGCAGTCTAATGAAAAATGGATTTTGTTTAGACTGATAGAGTCATAGAGATGTACAACATGGAAGCAGACCCTTTGGTCATCCATGCCAACCAGATATCCCAACCTAGTCTAGTCCCACTTGCCAGCACTCAGCCTATATCCCTCCGAATCCTTCCTGTTCACATACCCATCCAAATGCCTTTTAAATGTTGTAATTGTACCAGCCTCCATCACTTCCTCTGGCAGCTCATTCCACACATATACCACACTCTGCATGAAAACGTTGTCCCCAGGTCTCTTTTATATCTTTTTCCCCTCACCCTAAACCTCTGCCCTCTAGTTGTGGACTCCACCCACCCACCATCACCACCACCACCCCAGGGAAAAGACTTTGTCTGTCTGTTTGTCCTTTCCATGCCCCTCATGATTTTATCAACTTCTATGAGGTCACCCCTCCGCCTCCGACTCTCCAAGGAAAACCACCCAAGTCTGTTCAACCTCTCCCTATAGCTCAAATCTTCCAACCCTGGCAACATCCTTGTAAATCTTTTCTGAACCCTTTCACGTTTCACAACATCCTTCTGATAGGAAGGAGACCAGAATTGCATGCAATATTCCAAAAGTGGCCTAACCATTATCCTATACAGCTGCAACATGACCCCCCAACTCATATACCCAGTACACTGACCAATAAATGAAAGCATACCAAACGTCACCTTCACTGTCCTGTGCACTTGCATCTCTATTTTCAAGGAGCTATGAACCTGCACTCCAAGATCTCTTTGTTCAGCAACACTTCCTAGGACCTTACCATTAACTGTATAAGTCCTGCTAAGATTTGCTTTCCCAAAATGCAATACCTTGCATTTATCTAAATAACTCCATCTGCCACTCCTCAGCCCATTGGCCCATCTGATCAAGATCCCGTTGTAATCTAAGGTAACCTTCTTCGCTGGCCATGACCCCTCCAATTTTGGTGTCATCTGCAAACTTACTTACTATATCTCCAATGTTCACATCCAAATCATATCAATTGAGGGATACATATCATCAAGTAAATAGAAGATCGTTCCTACTCTTCTTCAACATGGTGTCCTAGGATCTTTCACATCCTCCTGAGATAGTGAATAGAACCTCAATTTTAATATTTCATCTGAAGGAAGATCAACCTTATAACGAGAATCTAAGTTGGGAGTCACAAATGACCTAAAAAGTGGGCTGCGCTCATAAACCATTTCATAAATTATTCTGAAATCACTTATGAGGATGCAAAAATTTAAATATGATGCACAAGCTAAATAATTGAGTAAAGCACATGGTTTACTAGTTGCAGAGGGCAATAACAGTTTCTTCCCTGTTCTATCTGCAGTTTTCTCTTTTGTTCCCTATCTCCTTGAACTAAACAGCAACCTTTAAGAATTTCTCACAATGCTGTTGCACCTGAAGAAAACTGGCCAGCATGGATCACTTGGAAAAACTTTTTCGTGTCTGAGCTGTTATTGAGGCAGCATCTGAGGAGCAGGAGAATCGACGATTCGGGCATAAGCTTTTCTTCAGTCCTGAAGAAGGGCTTATGCCCGAAACGTCGATTCTCCTGCTCCTCGGATGCTGCCTGGCCTGCTGTGCTTTTCCAGCACCACACTTTTCAACTCTGGTCTCCAGCATCTGCAGTCCTCACTTTCTCCTGAGCTGTTATTGAGCCTATCAAAGTGTTAGGCGAAAACCGACATTGGTCCACCTCTTGTGTCCAAAAGTAATTTTCTTTCCTTCTCGAGTCCATTTAAAATCCTTAATCACCTGGCAAGTGAATATTTAAGATAGTCACTCTTATTTCCATTGGAGGCCTTTTGAAGTTATCACTTACACAAACATCCTGTTTAGTCTTCAGAGCACTTGTTTACATTTGGATCCTGACATCCTTGTATATGCCTTCCTCAAAAATTAGGGTTAGCAATATCTTGTTTCAGTGGCTGTGCTAAAGACACGTGCTTGGAAGAGATAATGGATCTTATTGTCCCATGTTTGTTGCCCACCAAGTTGCTCTGTATGCTTTCTTTGTAAGAGAGTGTGTTCTGTATTTATATTAAAAACAAATCCTTGTGTTATAACCTTTCTTTGTAAAATCATGTGATTTATGACACCGTAGTGGAACACTCCCCAAAACTGCAGTGTGGCATCGGCATAGATTTTTGGATGAGACTTGAAACCACATCTTACTAACTGCGGGCAGGAGAATGATTCATAGCTAGTACTTAATAGAAGCCAAACAAGATTTTCTTTAGCTTTAACTGCCATCTTTACTTTCAGTTTAAAAAAAAATCGTGTATGTTATTCTTTCATGGGGTGTTAGTACCCACTTACATCCCTAATTCTGCAGAGGATAGTTATTAATATCAACCATATTACTGTTTGGAGTCACTCGTAGGTTAGATTGGGTAAGGAAGGCACAGTTCTTTTCTTAAAAGACATTAGTGAAACTGATTAGTTTTCTTTTACAACAATTGACATTGTTAAATTGGTTAATATCATTTTAAATTTGTTTTTAATTTCAAATTAACCAGTGCTTGAGAAGAATTTAATTGCACTTAACCACACAACTAGAGAATCAATGACTTCAAGATTGCTTTTTCACTATATAGATGTCTAACAAAAACATTTATGTATTTGAATATATGAGCAAGAGCTCCATTGATTTATATTTACTTATTGAACTATGTTCTTGTTTTATAGGCCTAATTAAGATGCTAAATGATTATTATCAGAAAAATGGTGCAGAAATAAGGCATGTGTTTCTGTGTGCAGAAACTGATCACTACCATGCCTCTTTAGGAGACAAAGGCTGGGGATGTGGATACCGGAATTTTCAAATGCTTCTTTCCTCACTTCTGAAGATGGAAGGGTATAAGCGTGATTTACATGGTACAGATGTTATACAAAAGTATTACTGTTTGTAGGATGATGACAGCAAATTCTAGAAACATAATTTTTAGCAAGCTCTCATAGTACTTAGTTTGTAATTTGGTAATCTTAGGTTACAGCATTTTATTTTGCAGTGGGTGCATGCCTGCCTCTGATTCAGAGGTTACTGTTTCCAATCCCCAAATATGATCGCCAAGAAAGGCATGTTAATAATGCGGCTAGGCAGGTTGAGTGTCAATCTATAATCCTTCCATTACATAGCAATGGCAATTGTAAAAATGTAAGGAATCCCTAATCAGCCACGTGATTGATAGAAAATTGCACTCTGTACGATTACTAACCATGGCTTCAGACTACAACATTCATGTAAACGTCCATATTGCCATAATGATCTGGATTCTGAGTGAATTACAACACAGCACGACCATTCCATACATTTCCTTTTGACAATTAATTTTCCTTTTTCGTTCCAGGAGACTGTTGCATTTCTGTAAAATGGTGAATAATTATGAACTATAGTCTATCAAATATAGCTCTGAGGCTTGCCTTGGCTTTTGCATTCTTTTTGTCATGTACGTGACCATCGTTCATGTTTTAATTCTGGAAGCAAAGTAGATATTAATATTAGAAACAGTCAAGGCCTAAGGCCTGTTTTGGCATTTTAACCTTGTCTGATCTGGTTTTCCTGTAAAACCTATAATTTCTCATATAAATCAGAATACTAATGAGTTTGCAAAACAAGGGCCCAAATCTTTTGGGAGGTTGACACTTGCATCCCTACTTGCCTCAGTTACAACCAAGTTTCTTCAGAAGAAGGAATTCTTCTTTGTAGCACGTGATCACAGAGGATATCAGGACGCACCTCCCTTTTATGGCATCACTTGTCTTAATTGTTTTATTCAGCACGTTAGTGAATGTGTGTGGTGTGAGTGAGGTATCAGGGTGGCTGCTGGGTCGATTAGAGTATTGTTAGATCAGGTGTAACATTGTAATTGTGGATCAAGGGGGTAGTGGAGAGGGTCAAGAGGGAAGATGGCAGGAGTCGGATGGAGAGACCAGGTCAGTCTGGGGAGCAGGGCAGTCAGAGTTGATGGGGAGTTTGAATGTTGGGATGGAGTTTGGGCAGGGTGAGTATTGTCAGGTTACTGTAGAATTTAACATGGTTTTAGTTAGAAAAAGCTAAACGTTTTACATGCAGAGTTAAAGCTCTACAATATGTACTGGGTGTATTTAGGAAAGTGGGGTTTTTCCTCTATTTCACTGAATTGGCAATTTAGGTCATGAACTCAAGTTCATAAAGGGAGTCTATATAACTAAAGAGAAAACAAGTTTTCAAGTAAGATTTTCTGTAGTACCTGCTGGATGTCATTTTCGGTTATTGACCTAATTCAATAGACCAGTGGAATGATGAAAGCCAGCTGCGGGCATCGCTGGCTAGAACAGCATTTATTGTCTATCCCTAATTTTAGGGTGGCATGTTGGTTCAGTGGTTAGCACTGCTGCCTCACAACACCAGGGTCCCAGGTTCGATTCCAATCTCTAGCGTCTGTCTGTGTGGATTTTGCATATTCTCCCCGTGTCTGCATGGGTTTCCTCCAGGTGCTCCGGTTTCCTTCCACTGTCCAAAGATGTGCAGGTTAGGTGAATTGGCCATGCTAAATTGCCCATAGTGCTAGGTGCATTAAACAGAGGCAAATGGGTCTGGGTGGGTTACTTTTCGGAGGGTTGGTGTGGACTGGTTGGGCCAAAGGGCCTGTTTCGCACTGTAGGCAATCTAATCTAATCTAATTGCCCTTGAAGGTTATGGTGAGTTTCCTTTTTGATCTGCTGAAGTGCACGTAGTGCAGATAGATTCACAATGCTGAAAGGCAGGTAATTCGACAGTGAAGGAATGTAGTTCCAAGTCAGGGTGGTGAGTGGCATAGATATAGGAACACCACAACCCGCAAGTGCTCATGTATTTGTTGTCTTTGACTTTTCAGATTATATGCTTTTGTGAGATGTTACTAAGGGAGTTTGCTGAGTTGGTGCACTGGAAGGCACATAATGCTGTTACTGTGCAATAGTGATGGAAGGAATAAATGTAGAAGGTGCGGGAGGAATCCAATGGGATGCTTTACCCAAGATTGTGTCAAGCTGCCTGAGTGTTGTTGGTGTCGCACTCATCTGGACAAATTTAATTTAGATTATGTTTACATCTTTCAATTTTTTTTTTTAAAGTTTCGATATAGAATTGTAAATATTTTCTATTTATTCTCTCTCCTTTAGGCATTGCAATCCCTTGCATTCCGAAAATCCAGTCTATGATAGAGGAAGCATGGAAGGATGGTTTTGATCCTCAAGGTGCTGCACATTTTAAAAATAAATTGCAGGGAACTCGAGCTTGGATTGGAGCAACGGAAATCTATTCTTTATTGACTTCCCTAAGAATAAAGTTAGTATAGGAGTTAAGAATACTTTGGACTGATTATAAATGTACCTCCTGATCTGATCATTGTTCTGGTAATTTTTAATTTCATTGCAAGAGTTAAACTGGCACTTGAATTCACTTGTCATGCTTAAAGGACTGAAATTGAAACTTGCTATTTGACAACACTGCAGTAAAGTTCGATGTAATGCCCAACTAAATTAATTATTGTAAAATTGGAGGAGATGATGATGGAGTAGTGATAGTGTTAATAGACTAGTAATTATTAGACTAGTAATTATTAGACTTGGCCTAGTGGTTTTATCGCTTGACTACTAATCCAGAGATCCAGATAATGTCCTGGGGATCAGGTTCAGGTACCACCATAGCGGATTGTCCTGAAAAACCCATCTGGTTCACTAAAGTCCTTTCGGCAAGGGAACTCACCTAGCTGGGTCTACGTGTGATTCCATACCCCACAATGCATACTGCACATAGCAATCTGGTTTATCCTTAACTTTGCACTGGGCAATTAGGGATGAGCAACAATAAACATCTTGTAAGTATTAAAATAACTAGGCTAAAGGGAACAGGTCCAAATTCCACCATGGTGGAATTTAAATTCAATTATTAATTCTGGAATTGAAACTAGTCTCCGTAATGGAAACTATAACATTATGGTCCATTGTCATACTTTTAAAATAAAAACATTTGATTCGTTAACATCCTTTCAGAAGGAACTCTGCCCTCCTTACCCAATGTGACCTACGTGTGACTCCAGATTCACAGTAATATGGCTGACTCTTAACTGATCTTTGAAGTGGTCTAGCAGTCATTCAGCTTCAGTGGCACTTTGGGATGGGCAACAAAAACTAACTTGTTGACCACGCTCACTCCATGAAAGAATAAAAAACATTATTTCAAATGCCCCATGATCAAAGTGTACTGTAGATCAAAACTGCTCAATAACCAATAGTCATAAAGCATGAAAACGGGCCCTTTGGTCCAACCAGTCCATGCCAACCATAATGTCAAACTAAACTAGTTTCACTTGCTGCGCTTAGCCCATGCCCATTCAAATATTTCTTATTCATTGTCTTGGAAGTGTTGCAAGTGTACCTGCATCCACCACTTCCTCTGGAAATTAATTCGACACATGAACCACTCTGTGTAAAAAAAAAAAACACAAATAAATTGCCCTCGTCTCTTTTAAATTTTTCTCCTATCATCTTAAAAATATACCCCATAATTTTGAAATCCCCCACCCTAGGGGAAGACACCTACCATTCAACTTATCTCTACACCTCATGATTTTATAAACCCCAATAAGGTCGCTTCTCAACCTCCTACCCTCCAATGAAAGAAGTCCCAGCCTATCCAGCCTCTCTTTAGAAATCAAACCCTCCATTCCTGGCAATATCCTGGTAAATCTTTTCTGAACCCTCTCCTGCTTAATACAATCCTTCCTATAATAGCGAGACCAGAACTGGACACACTAGTCCAGAAGAGACCTCACTACCATCCTGTACAACTTCAACATAACATCCCTATGCCTATACTCAAAAATCTGAGCAATGAGGGAGAGTGGTTATTAAAGTGGTCGTTAATTCAACTATTTGAGGACTAATATTTAAAATTGCTACAGACTAATGACATCACTGCTTTATATTGCAGAGTTGAAGCCTATTACATTCTTTTAAAAACTGCCAATGTTTCAAGATGGATTGTGATTCAGAAGTATTCCAGGCAAAGCTTTAACACAATTAATCTGCCATAATGATAGTATAGAACTCCAGTTAGGACTCAATTTTATTTAGATCTGACCCTTGCCTTTAGTGTTTGGGAGCTTGAGCTTGTAAGTCCTAAATGCTACACATGCAGTTTTTTAATGCTAAGTTAGATGCATTCTAAGTAGCTGCACATGGATTTCATAAAACATTTTGTGACCTGCAACCAGATCAGATACCACTGCTAATAAGTACCTGCAGCATGGCAGTTTGTGCAGCATTCTAGTTTGTAAGATTCTGACTAACGCGAATCTTTCTGTACATATCCGTATCCCCCAGTGTAAGTCATTGATTATATTTGTTAAAATATTAAAGGATTTCATTTGAATATTTCAACAGTCCAGTAATGATAAGTGTTTATATTTTGCTATCAATATTTTTACCACAAAGTCAGAAGTTAAACAGATGTTTTCCACCTCTCTACCTTTGTTCACCACACGTGGCACCTGAGATACCATCCACTGCGGCTTGAGAGAATTATGGAAAGCTGATGGTTTTCCAAAATTGGATATGAAATCAACTGTGTTACTGTCATTGAAATTGTGTGATAAAATAGATGAATGTTGATGTTGGAAACGTTAGCCTTTAATTTTCACATTGTTTTCTCATTAAGATTTATAGCAATTCATTTGCATTATGCTTTAAATGAAAAGTAAAGTTGGTTCTATTCTGTTTAATGTTCTGTCTGTTTAATGTTCTGTCTGAATCTTATCCAAGTGGAGCTGAATGATGTTTTTTCTTCCCCATTTTATCGACACTATCCTGATATGCCTAAATGATATTGGCAAATCAGACAGTTTTGAACTGTTCTCACTGAAACTTAAACAAATTCCTCAGAGCCAACAGAGAGTAAATCGAGCCTAAATCCCAGAAATGAAGTGCATAAACCTTTATCTACTTCCATAAAAGTTACTGATCATGTGTTTTTATAGCTCAAAATAATTTTAAATTGCGTATTGGTTTCAAAGTGCAAAACATAATGCAAAATTACAAGGCTAGAAGGAAGTTACATCATTAAATGTTTCATGAAATGTGAGTAAGTGATATGATAATGACCCATTGACTTAATAATTCTGGTAACAACATTGAAATGAAAAGTAAGAATAAGACAGTTGCTCTTTCATTGTTAACGTCAAGGTGTACTTTCATGTGTTATGAGAAAAGGTTGGACAAACTGGCTTGTTTTGTCTGGAGGTTTAGAAGAGTGAGGGATAACTTGTCCTGAACAATGTGAATTTTGAGGTGACATAATTAAGGGCAGCATTTTAAAACTTGAGGTTACCCTTTTAATTGAAATGAATTGTTTTTTTTGAAGTTTGTGAAACTCTAAAACTCTGTCAGGCTGTGGAGGTAGACTCGTTGGATATTTTTGAGGTGCGTGTAGATAAGACCATAAGACATAGGAGTGGAAGTAAGGCCATTCGGCCCATCGAGTCCACTCTGCCATTCAATCATGGCTGATGGGCATTTCAACTCCACTTACCCGCATTCTCCCCGTAGTCCTTAATTGCTTGTGACATCAAGAATTTATCAATCTCTGCCTTGAAGACATTTAGCGTCCCGGCCTCTACTGCACTCTGCGGCAATGAATTCCACAGGCTCACCACTCTCTGGCTGAAGAAATGTCTCCGCATTTCTGTTCTGAATTTACCCCCTCTAATTCTAAGGCTGTGTCCACGGGTCCTAGTCTCCTTGCCTAACGGAAACAATTTCCTAGCGTCCACCCTTTTTGGTTTTTTACAACAGGGAAATCAAAGATTATCAGAAGTAGATGGGCATGAAGAACTTAAACACAAATGGAGCAGTTATGATATTGAATGGTGGAAAAATGTTTGAGGAGCCAAGTGGCCTACGTCTGCTTCTATTTGATATATCTACAAATAATTCGGTTTGTCATTTAGAAATAAAAAAAGTGACGACAATACTAAGAGTACAGGAACAGTGCGACCTGGGAGTACTGTACAAAAAGAATTGAAGGTGATAAGCTTAAAAAGTCGTGTAAACAGTATCTATGGTTCTGGGCTTCTTAAATAGAGGTGTGGAGTACAGCAGCAAAGAGGTTATAGTAAATCTTTAGTTAAATTGAAGAACCTGGAATTATTCTCCTCTTTGAATAAGAGATTAGGAAAACTATGGTGATATGAAATGACAGGAATTTTATTACTTACAAACCGGAAGAAAATAATAATAAAATGCAAGATTAAACAGACAGCACACATATAGTGTTTAAAAGGATGGAGAAGTCTTGGAAGATTAAGAATAGGTAGTCCAAAAAAACAATCCTTAGGTGTGAAGTTTTAACGTGAAGGAACCTTTTTAAAATTGATGTCTTTTATCCTCTGCAATGGTGAAAATTGGAGGTATCCTTGAATTTATGGTGAATGGATATTTTGCCAATTTGCTTTTCACTAAGTGGTGTCTTTTGAGAGTGAGAGTGCGAGAGCGAGATCAATTGTTATGAATCTATTTTCTTTGTTATCTCTAAAGCTGTAGTCCAAGATACAGTTCACTGAATCTCAGGTAAGTTTGTCCCAATAATGTGAAACTTCCAGAAAAGTGTGGATGAAACCGAAGATAAAGATCTGAGTCTCTCAGCTTTTTTTTATATTTGTTCATTTTAGCTTAGACCGATTCTTGTTTATTGATGTTTTCATGAATTTGTTCAAGTGACCACTTCAGTTGTA
Organism: Chiloscyllium plagiosum; assembly: GCF_037043375.1. NCBI lineage: Eukaryota > Metazoa > Chordata > Chondrichthyes > Orectolobiformes > Hemiscylliidae > Chiloscyllium > Chiloscyllium plagiosum. The sequence continues at coordinate 86,277,979 of NW_028270141.1, read as the reverse complement.
TTAAGTCGATTAAGTGTGGCTTTGTTTAAAAATGCTTTTTGTCCATGAAGGGTCTAACGTACTAAAGCCAGATGTTGGAAGTTGGAAATTGGAAATTGCTCGTGTTAGTTTTTATGGCAGTAACAGATTGTTAAAATTTTCATTAGCTTTGCTGGAAACTAAATGACCTTTTAAAAGTGTTCATGAGTATGGAGTTCTTTGATCACTTGCCTCTGTATAAAAGCCCAGGTTTAATCTATGATCTATTGTGACAGCTGTTTTCAGTTGGCTGATACAACGGACCTTACAATTCCGTGGGGTAGTTAGTTCTGATGATTATCAAACCGAAGGAACGTCTGTGGAGTGAGGGCGAGATTAAATATAACTCTATTGCTCCCTGGATCCATTCAGGCTGCTGCCATTCACTTCTAAACTCGATTTACAAACTTTGTTTCAAATTAGTTCATTAGATGTGGATGTTGCTGGATGGGCTGGTATTTATTGTCCATTCCTAGTTGCACTTGGGAAGGTGGTGGTGACTGCTTTGTTGAACCTCAAGTCCATTTGGTGTAAGTACACCCAAGTACTGTTTAGGATTGGACTTCTAGGATTTTGACCCAGTGATGTTGAAGGTCGGGTGATGCATTTCCATTACAAACATGAAAAATGCTGAGTAAATTTGTTTGCATTTGTGGAGAAGAAAACAGTTAACATTAAGTCCAGCTTGACACTTTTCTAGAAGATGCTGCCAGATCTGTTGAATTTCCTCAGTATTTTCTGTGTTAGTTTCAGATTTCCAGCATCCATTGTATTTTGTTTTCATTTGATGTATTTCCATGTCAAGACCCTGAGTGAGTTGGAAGAGAGCTTGCAAGTGGTGGTGTTCCCTCGTTTTTCTGGATGGTAGTGGTTGTATGTTTGGAAGATGCTGTAAAGCAGTCTAGGTGAATTTCTGCAGTGCAACTTGTAGATGGTATATTGCTGTGTATCAGTAGTCGAGGAAATGGATTTTTGTGTATGTGGTGCCAATCAACAAGATTACTTTGTCCAGGGTGCATGCTGTTGGTGTCCATTTTAAAAATGTTTCTCCTATGCTTGGAAGCATAGGTCATGTCCTGTCACAATGTCTAGCAGGAAGAGTAAAAGGAAATTTAAAGGAGAATTGCAAGAAAAAAAATCAAACTGTTGAAAATGGAGAGGATTATTTATGCTGCTGTAAAAATTAATACATTTAAGCATTTTCTCTGCAGTAGAATAATTTGAATATTCTGTTTGTATTTCAGATGTCAAATTGTTGATTTCCATCATCCAACTGGACCGTCCGACACACATCCTCGTTTATTTGAGTGGATGTGGCAGTTCTATTCTTCAGGCAGGGATGCAGGACTGTGGTTACAATCCAAAGTTATATGGACTAGCAAGCCACCAATCTATCTACAGCACCAGGGTAAAAAAGAACAGACATTTCTAGCATTTTTCAACCTTCAGTGATTTTCAGTTGATTACCATACTCTGATATTTTCAAGCCATCATTATCACCTATAAAATGATATATAATTGATGAGAAGGTGGGATGTCCACAGCAGTTTGTATGTATATATGTATTGGACTCTATTTAGGCATCACTGCGGTGCAAGTGTGCAGTGATACCAATTGCACTCTGCACTAGTAGTTGAGATCTTTGAGAGATCAAATGCACATTGCCTCTTCAGAAGGCTGAATTGATGCAGGAGATCCAATGTTGGATCTCTTCATCAAAGATGGCCTTTTTAAGAGAGATGGCTGTTAAAGTATGGGAAGTGCTCAGAATTCCTCCCTCTCCACTTATGGGGTTTGGACAGGACCTTTAACTGGCCTTGATGCGCTTTTAGTTTTGGCTACGTTTGAAAGCAATTTTTTTTTGTTTGTAGAAATGAGAGAGCATGTGCATTGCAAAGCTGGTGCAGATTGAACAACAGTCATGCTAACCATAAATCATATAGTTCTGTCAGCCAGCTTAAGTTTGGTATGGAGGTGATTGAGGTTAGAGTTTTTCACCTAGGCAATATTTAATAAACCAGAGTGCAGTTGAGCTTTAAGGTGACACATAAGCATGTTAGAGAAATTCCACCAGCAATGTCTCCACTGCATCCTCCAGATTCAATAGGAAGATGTTAGATCAAAAGCTAAATTCTGACTTGGTGCCAGGTGCATTTGCATTGAGGCAAAACTCCTGCAAAGCCAATTACGAGGAATTGGTCACTGTGCCAGGATGGCTGAAAAAGCATCTTTCCCAGCAGGTCCTGTCTTCTCAACTCCGGTGGACAGCATTCCAGGGCGGACAAATAATACACTAGAAAAATACTCTAAAGCTTTTCTGGAAATGTGTCAGCATTGACACTATCTGGTCAAAGGTCTGTAGGCCAACAATCTACCTGTTCAGCCAAATGAACACATGACAGAAACCTACATCCTGAGATGACAAAATGTTGCTCCTGCACCTGGACAATTTCCTTTTCAATCATGGGATATGGGTATCACCCTGCTAGCCTGCATTTATTGATCATCCATCATTGTCCTCCAGAAGGTAGGGACTTTCTTGAACTGCTACAGTCCCTGTGTTTGAGGCAAACACAAAATCCTGTTAGGAGGGGAATTCTAGTCGTTTGACCCTGCAACACTGAAAGAACAGTGATATAGTTCCACAGTGAGTGGCTCGGGGCTGGTGGTGATCCCATTTCTCTCCTGCCCATGTCTTTCTTCTTGAAAGTGGTCATGGATTTGGAAAGTGCTCTCGAAGGATCTCTGGTGAAGTTCTGCAGTTGATTGTATACACTGTACCTGTTGATTGTACACACTGCTGCTACTGTGTGCAAGTAGTGGAGAGAATGAATGTGGTGTCAATCAGAAGACCTGCTCTCATTCTGATGGTGTCAAGCTTATTGAGTCTTGTTGGAGCTGCACTCACCTAGGCAAGTGGGAAGTTTTCCATCGCATTTCTGACTTGAGCCTTGTAGATTGTGACAGGCTTTGGAGAGTCAGGAGGTGAATTACTCGTTGCAGTATTCCTAATCTCTGATCTGCTCTTGTAGCCAATGTATTTATATGGCTAGTCCAGTTAAGTTGTCAATGGTAAACCCCAGGATGTTGATACTTGGGGATTTTGTGATAGAATGTCAAGGGATGGTTGTTAGTTTGTCTCTCCATTGGAGATGGTCATTGCTCAGTATTTGTTACATGACATTTTTCAGTCTAAACCCGGATATTGTTCAGGTCTTGTGGCATTTGAACGCTGCGCCCATATCTGAACTATTAGTGAATGTATGTTCTATGTAGCTAACTAAATTTAAAGCTTTTGAATCAATAGGAGAAGATTGTGTCTTGCTTATATAGATCTTAATCTACTAAACACTTTCCAGTAGCATCAAATACAGATTGTTCAGTTTTTAATTATTATACGCAAAAATGTCCACATCCTGAAGACTCAAGTCAGGAGTGTGTTGGAAAACTCCCCATCTGCCGTCTAGAAAGAGAGCAGCCCTCTTTTTTTTTTTTTGACACCACATCCACTCCTTCCCACCACTGATGTACAGTAGCAGCAGTGTATACTATCAACAAGTGCACGACAGAACTTCACCAAAGATCCTTAGAGAGTACGTTCCAAATCCACAGCCATTTCCATCAAGAAAGACAAGCAGCAGATAAATGGGAACACCACTGGCTGTAAGTTGCTCTTGGTCCTATCTTGGAACTATATCACTTCCTTCAACATCACTGGGTGAAAGTCCTGGAATTCCCTTCCTAACAGCATTTTGGTGACCTCACTTGATGAAGGAGCAGTGTTCTGAAAGCTTTTGGTTTCAAATAAACCTATTGGACTATAACCTGACGTCTTGTGACTTATGACTTTGTCCACCCCAGTCCAATACTGGCACCTGCACATCATGCATAGATGTTGACTGTAATTTCTGAATGATTTACCACTTTTGCATACGCTTGACTTATTTCCCATTCAGTTTCTGATCAATTTCAATTGTTTATTCCTAATCTGACTTTTATCCAACATTGATTGTTAAGTGCATGTTACAGTACAAGCTTCCTCTCATCATTTCTAAGTTTGTTTCATGGCAAATGGGTAGTTTCCTTTACCAAGTCAATGATAAATAATGGAATGCCTATAAATTCATAAGTACCGTGCAGTGGCCAGCATTAGCAGCAAACCCATAACAATGGTACACAGTAAATTGTGTTTTAACCTGCATATTCTGAACCAGCACGCTCGATAAACTGGCAAGAAATCTATACCTCAAAGAATGCAAAGTTTACTGTATTAATTTGGTGAATTTAATAGTTTAATTTCTCTCAGTGTAAATATCTTGTTCCAAGAAATGGCCACACGAAGTATCAACAGTTGAGTCAATTTCTCCTCAAATACCACAATGCCCAAGCAGTCAGTTGAGGGTGTGAGTGAGAAGGCTCTCTGCCAATACATTTTATTTAAGGCAAAGTTGTGTTCTTTTTAAAAGTGTAACGTTGATGTGTACACTCCCTGCATTACGGTTCTATGACTTAGTGTGTGTTTTTACAGCAATGACATTGACCTCTTGATTGTCCAGAATATTTGATCAACTTGCACACTCCTGGTCTCATAGGTGCCGGTCAATAAAAGGTTTGCTGTATAATCGATGCAAAATCATTTGAGAGATTTTCTGCCTTCTGTAAAAGGCAAAAAGTGCTGTGCTGTCATACTAATGTGTACAGTTTGAACAAAGAAGAATGATAAACAAATAATGAGAACACAAAGTAGTACAGTATTTAAAAGCAATAGATAAATGCAGGTCTTTGCAGCTGCAGTTTGTTTTTAGAATTAATGTTTTTGCTAGCAAAACAGTTAGATAAGTTGACTTTCATAAACACTTACAGTGCAGTATTGCATGGGATGGTTAAACTTTCATTGATTTATTAGCCTTCAGTCACGCCCAACCCTTTTCCTGCCATCATAAGGCAATATTTTTAAAAGTCAAGATCCTAGCAGCTATTCATTTGGCAAGATTTGTATTGATATTGTATTAAGTCATAAATTATGAATAATTTGAAGCTCTTGTATGGAAAATATAAAGAAATGTTACAAATTAATCTGGCAATATGTAATGAAGCTGCTTTTATAAAAGTGGTGAAATAAGTAGCCAAGTGAACAAAAGCTTAAACAATTTTAACAATGTAAAATATTATTTTAAATTTGTTTGAATCTATTGCTGAAAGATTTTGTTTTTATTTTGTCATTAATCTGAATTGAATTGAATTAGCTTCATTGCTTTGAAATAGAATAACTTTTATAATTCTTTTGAAACTTCAGGTCACAGTCGAACCATTATAGGCATAGAAGAAAGGAAGAATGGAACGCTTTGCCTTTTGATTTTTGATCCTGGCAACCAAGAAATGCAGAAGCTTTTGCATCGTGATATTACTGCAGTCAATCTGAAAATGATTCGTAGGTTTATTGGAAATATGAAACATAAGCAGTATCAGATAGTGGCAGTGAATGGCTTTCTAACAGTGGAAGAGAAAAATGTAAGTGACTTATAAAAATGTGCATGTTCTTTCAAGTAAGTCCATTCTTGTTGTTAATGTATACTCCAGTCTCCAACCATGTCCCTGAGGTTTCAATTAATGTGCAACTTTCATTCTGTGCCCCACTCCTGTTGCTCGCGCGCGCACACACACATGCACATATATATATGCAGACACACTGCCACGCCTGTGACTCCTTTCCAGATCTCATGGAGCTCAACTTAAGCACAGTAAACAATATATTATACTTTCATTAGTTTAGTAATTTTTGACATGGTCATGAAGGAGCAGGTACTGCTGTTGGAGGTGTCGCCATTGAATGAAGTACCATACCGAGGTCTGTCTGCCTACAGATGAGTATGAAAGATCTCATGTTGAGTTTAATGAGATGGAAATTAGCTGTTGTATTTCATACAGGAGCTACCCTGTGTGTCATGAAGATGCTATATAAATCCAAGTCCTTTTGGGCTTTTCAAAATTTGAATTCATCTTGGATTTGAGAAGGATATTAAAATTAGATTAGCTTCCCTACAGTGTGGAAACCGACCCTTCGACCCAACAAATCTACACCAACCCTCCGCAGAGTAACCCACCTTGACCCATTTCCCTCTGACTAATGCACCTAACACTAAGGGCAATTTAGCATGACCAATTCATCTAACCTGCACATCTTTGGACTGTGGGAGGAAACTGGAGCACCCAGAGGAAACCCACGCAGACCCAGGGAGAATGTGAAAACTGCACACAGACATTGACCCAAAGCAGAAATTGAACCTGGGTCCCTGATGCTGCGAGGCAACAGTGCTAACCACTGAGCCACCGTGACGCCCCAAATATTGGTGATCTGCTTAGGTCTGGAAAAAAAAGGGGCTTCTGAAATATGTGGCAAAGTGTGCCAGCAAATTCTGCAATTATTTGTGTTGTTTGCACCCTCCTATGAGTTGTCTTCTTGAAGTTACTACACTTCCACTTGCTTGAACTAAACAGTTTTTCTGAATTGCTATTCCCTTCTCTACATTGATTTTTTTTGTTACAAATTACTTGCTTCAACAACTGACCTGTTTGGATTTTAACCTTTTTAATTTCAATATGAGCTTGAAAAGAAAAAAAAAACTTAAAATCTGGGAACCTTTTCGTTTTGTAGTCATGTGTTCAGTGATTTTAAAGAAAATTATAATCTGAGACAATTCAAAATATGACATTGCTTTCAGATTTTAATAACTGGGGGACCTGTTTTAAAACATCGATCTGAACTGTATACCACTAATTAATAGTACTGTTTTCTTTCAGGCTTGTAAGCATGCATCTGCAGTGTTGACAGCAGAAAAGATACCATAATGGTAATTCGTATTTGGATTCACCAGGCAAGATGAGAAATTTTCGTTGTGGGTCATTTGCTGATCTTGGAATTACATAAATGATGTTTAACATGAGACCTTAGATATTTTAACTTGGCATTAATACCTCACTGTGCTAGTTCTTAAATGTGACAGGCCAAGTCATGATCGTTAAAGTGCATCGCAAATCTCTGTAACAAGTTATGTTTCTTAATGAACACAATTCTGCATTTTTGAGAGTTTGACTACAGGTCAAATATTCATTTTGTTACTGACCTAATGTTTGCCCTGTGTCATTCTCTGCTGGAAGTGGTAGCAGGACCGGTGCTCCTTTTGTGCATATATAAGCAGCATGTTAAACTGCAGAACATTGGAGCCTGTAATAATTATGGTTAGCATTAACCACTTATGAATACTTCAGGTTAACTTGTATATGTTTTATATTTTTTCTACATACATTGCACATTATCACAAAGAGATAAAATTGAAAATATATTCCAAGAGCCGGAAAGTTATTTAATATTTTAGGTTTTCATTTTATTTGTGTAACAAAAATAAAATTTGCCTGATTTACAATTTTATGTTTGGATTTATATTGTCTTGACTATACAATGACCATACAGTTTAAAGACTTGACTTTTTAACATAGACACGCACATTGAGATTTCTTCCCAATGGCTGGTGAAACCTGGATTTTGCAATCTTGTCCTTGTTTCTAACAGATGTAATTTTTGCCAGGAGGAGGGAGGTGTCAGGGTGTGATTCATGCATGAGGGAGATTTGAACTTAGTGCTGAGTTCAATCAGATTTCATTTTGATTGTAGCAGGGCCTTTAATTGACTGTGTGGAAGTCATGAACTTGTGTAACAGGTACAATATATCTAACAGTTTTGACATGATATAATTTAAATCCATAGCCCTTCAAAAAGTGAAGATAAAATGGGAAGTTCATGCTGTTGAGAGTTTTAAATAAAAGCTTTCAATTGCTGTCAATAGCTGCATATTGATATTTCTCGCTCTCTATGAATACTTAAACATACTGTTTTGTAATTAGTATCACAGCAGGAGAGATGTTTTGTTTTTATAAGAAATTTAATGCTGTGAAATTTGAGAGGTTTGAATAGGTTTTCATGAATAGAAGTTTTATTTAATCTAGTGAAGCTGTATACATTTTGTGAATTTTATTTTATTTCAACTGAACATGATTCCTGAGGCTTACAGATGTTGAATATGGGTGGATTAGCATAAGTTGACAGGGCTGTAGAATGACGAGAGTGAGGGCTGGGTGTGTAAAATGTAACTAAACAACTAGACAACATCTTAAAGAATTTTTAAACAGCGAGTCAACTTTGGCTTCTGAGCTACCACCTCAGTGGTGATCTTGACTCCTTTCTATAGTAGAACCACCCCACCTGCCCTAATCATAAACCTGTCCAGTCCAGCAATCTGCACCATGCTTTGTGACCCAGGTCTCACCTGCATCTGTACTATGTTTTCTGTTGGTGTCCTTTAATATTGAAATCGTAGCCATCGACTGTTCAGGCAGATTTCTTGACTTTTCCTCATTTTTTTTCTTTATTGAAATAAAGTTGTTTCTTTCATTTTGTACAATTTTACTTGTTCATTTTTCTTTTAATTCTTTCACAGTATGTTCATATCACAAACTAGGGAAATGTGTATTGTCCATCTTAATTATACTTGTAAAAGTGATGTTGAACTACTTTCTTGTACCACTGCAGAGTGTAAGTAGGTACACACATGATGCTGTTTGGGAGAGAGTTTTAAGGTTTTTACTCAGTGACAATAGGACTCTGCAATCGAGTACAAGTCAGGAAAGTAATTGGCTTGATGTAGAACTTGCAAGTGATGGTGCCCCTATGTATCAGCTGCCCTTGTTCCTCTAGATGGTTGAGTTCATTGGTTTAGAAGGTACGGTCTGAGATGCTTTAGGAAGTTGTTACAGTATACATTACTTCTATTGTGTTATTGTTGGAAGTAATGAATGTTGAAAGCGGTAGATTTGGTGCCAGTGAAATGGGCTGCTTTGTTCTGGATGGTGTCAAGCTTCTTGTGTTAATGACACTCCAGCAACACTTAAAGGATTGTAACACATTCCTGACTTGTGCCTTGTAAATGGTGGAAAATTGGCTACAAATCCTTTTTTTTTGTTTGTCTATTAACTGCAGAATTAAAAGTCAATGTAGCTGGTAAAAATGCCTGCCATTTCAATTTTAAGATGTTTGCGCCAAGGTCAGGAATGATCTTTGCAGCTATTTTAAAATCTTGAAAATTTGATTCATGTTTCAGTTAAGAGCACAGGACTCAAATGAACAATTTTTGAATGCCCAGTGCATCACTTAAGCTCACAGCATAGCATGATGCTAAAGCATCACTAATGATATTTAGGGTGATCACACCAAAGGTACAGGTAAGTTGCTTTATTATTTCAGGCTCATGTTAAGTTTATTTTACATTCATTTAGAGTTTTTCATCAGTTCAGAAAGATCTCTTTGTCTGAAGTGAACAAAATGTTGCATTATTTGGCAGTGATGTTTGACAACAGCCATGGATAATCTGATAGGTTTACCTTGGGGTTGGAGGATGAGTGGGAAATGCAAAATTCCAGAGATTGGGAGCAGCTGTCAGTAAAGGCAGGAAGCAGGTGTTTCGTAGGAGATTATAATCTGAATGCCGACAGCAACCCTCAGGTACAGTCACTTTTGGCCTGTGAACTCTGCTGCTTAGCGTTAAAGACACTTCATATAGAAATAAAAATACCCAGTTGAATGAATTGCAGGAGGTCATCAAATTACGTCAACCAATCATTAATTTCAAATCTAATAAGAGCATTTACATTAACCAATGTTTTTAGTGATTTACAAAGAAAGATAACAGTATTGGTCTAAGTTAAAAATCACACAACACCCCCAGGTTATAGTCCTACAGGTTTAATTGGAAGCACACTAGCTTTCGGAGCGACGCTCCTTCATCAGGTGGTAGTGGAGGACTCAATTCTAACACACAGAATTTATAGCAAAAATTTACAGTGTGATGTAACTGAAATTATACATTGAAAAATTGATTGTTAAGCCTTTCATCTGTGTGATAGTTTCACTTCTTTCATGTGTAAATCACAAAACGGGGTATTGGGCTAATGGTCGGATACTTGGTGGTGTGGATGAGCAGAGGGATCTTGGTGTCCATGTACACAGATCTCTGAAAGTTGTCACCCAGGTAAATAGTACGGTGAAGAAGGCATATGACGTACTGGCTTTTATTGGTAGAGGAATTGAGTTCCGGAGTCCTGAGGTCACGTTGCAGTTGTATAAGACTCTGGTGCGGCCGCATCTGGAGTATTGTGTGCGGTTTTGATCGCCATACTATAGGAAGGATGTGGAGGCACTGGAACAGGTGCAGAGGAGGTTTACCAGGATGTTGCCTGGTATGGTAGGAAGATCGTATGAGGAAAGGCTGAGGCACTTGGGGCTGTTTTCATTGGAGAAAAGAAGGTTTAGGGGTGACTTGATAGAGGTGTACAAGATGATTAGGGGTTTAGATAGGGTTGACCATGAGAACCTTTTTCCACGTATGGAGTCAGCTATTACGAGGGGGCATAGCTTTAAATTAAGGGGTGGTAGGTATAGGACAGATGTTAGGGGTAGATTCTTTACTCAGCGAGTCGTGAGTTCATGGAATGCCCTGCCAATAGCAGTGGTGGACTCTCCCTCTTTATGGGCATTTAAACGGGCATTGGATAGGCATATGGAGGATAGTGGGCTAGTGTAGGTTAGGTGGGCTTGGATCGGCGCAACATCAAGGGCGCTGTATTTTTCTATGTTCTAAACCTTTTTTTCAAAAAAGGTGTATTCTCGGGTTAGCTGTTAACAATGGTGATAGCTAGACAATATGTTGAAAGTGTTGGCCCCCTGTGTTCTCTGTCTATGCCATGATGTTTAGATTGATTCTAATCTAAAGTGAGATAACGGAGTTTTACATAAATTCATGCAGTTTTTGAGCAAAGTACAATGTAACCCTGCAAGTACAAATTCACCCCACAAAATATATGTGTGCATGTGGGTCTTTGTCAGTCTGTCTGTGTCTGTCTGTCTGGGTTGGGGGTTGTGAGTGTGAGAAAGTGTGTGTGGTGAGTGCAGAGTGTCTTAAGTCTGTGAGAGGGTACATGTGGGAGTGTGTGTGTGTGTGTATGTGTGTAGTGCAATGGTGATCACCTATAATGTGATATGAACCCAAGGTCCCGGTTGAGGCCCTCCCTATGGGTACCAAACTTAGCTATCAGCCTCTGCTCGGCCACTTTTCTCTGCTGCCTGTCCCGAAGTCCACCTTGGAGGATGGTCACCCGAAAGTCCGAGACTGAAAGTCCTGGACCACTGAAGTGTTCCCCAACTGGGAGGGAACCCTCCTGTCTGTTGATTGTTGTGCGGTGCCCATTCATCTGTTGTCGTAGCCTTTGCTCAGTTTCCCAAAGTACCATGTCTCCGGACATCCTTGCCTGCACGTATAAGATAGACAACGTTGGTTGAGTCACATGAGTACCTGCCATGTACAAGGTGGGAGGTGTCCCCATGTGTAATGGTGGTATCTATGTCCACACTCTGACATGCAAGGCCATATAACCCTGTCACGGTAGGCGCTGCAAGACGTGTATCGGAGGCATGGTACATTGGGAAAACCGAGCAAAGGCTACGACAACAGATGAATGGGCACCGCACAACAATCAACAGACAGGAGAGTTCCCTCCCAGTTGGGGAATACTTCAGTGCTCCAGGACATTCAGCCTCGGAACTTCGGGTGACCATCCTCCAAGGTGGACTTTGGGACAGGCAGCAGAGAAAAGTGGCCGAGCAGAGGCTGATAGCTAAGTTCGGTACCCATAGGGAGGGCCTCAACCGGGACCTTGGGTTCATGTCACACTACAGGCAACCACCATTGTACTACATATATACACACACACATGCACGCGCACGCAGACACCCACACACACCCTTACAGACACACACACTCCCACACTCTCACATGTACCCCGTCACAGACTTAAGACACTCTGCACTCACCACACACACACATACACTTTCTCACACTCACAACCCCCAACACAGACAGACAGACAAAGACCCACATGCACACAAATATTTTGTGGGGTGAATTTGTACTTGCAGGGTTACATTGTACTTTGCTCAAAAACTGCATGAATTTATGTAAAACTCCGTTATCTCAATTTTTAGATTAGAATCAATCTAAACATCATGGCATAGACAGAGAACACAGGGGGCCAATACCTTCAACATATTATCTAGCTATCACCATTGTTAACAGCTAACCCGAGAATACAACCTTTTTTAATAAAAAAAGTTTTGTGATTTACACATGAAAGAAGTGAAACTATCACTGTATTCTAACAGATGAAAGACTTAACAGACAATCAATTTTTCAATGTATGATTTCAGTTACATCGCACTGTAAATTTTTGCTATAAATTCTGTGTTAGGATTGAGCCCTCCACTACCACCTGATGAAGGAGCGTCGCTCCGAAAGCTAGTGTGCTTCCAATTAAACCTGTAGGACTATAACTTGGTGTGATTTATAACTTTGTACACCCCAGTCCAACACCTGCATCTCCAAATCATCAGTATTGATCTATTCCTCCTCCTGGTTAAAGTGGGCACTCCACTGGTCATAGGCCTCCAGTCTGAAAAGCAACCCTCCACCACCACCCTCTGTCTTCAACCTTTGAGCCAGTTCAATATCCAAATGGCGAGTTCTCCCTGTATTCCATGGGATTTAACCTTGCTAATCAGTTTCCCATGGGGAACCTTGTCGAAAGCTTTACTGAAGTCCATATAGATCACGTCCACCGCTCTGCTCTCATCAATCCTCCTCATTACCTCTTCAAAAACCTCAGCCAAGTTAGTGAGACATCATTTCCCACGCATTAAGCCATGTTGACTATCCCTATCCTTGCCTATCCAAATACATATAAATCTTGTCCATCAGGATTCCCTCCAACAACTTGCCCACCACCGATGTCAGTCTCAGCAGTTGATAGTTTCCTGGCTTTTCATTATCGCTTTTCTTAAACAGTGACACCATATTAGCCAACCCCCAGTCTTCCGGCACCTCACTTGTGACTAGCAATGATCCAAATATCTCAGCAGGGGGCCCAGCAACCACTTCCCTAGCTTCCTAACGTTCTAGGGTACACCTGATCAGGTTCTGGGGATTTATCCACTTTTGTGTTTCAAGACATCCAGCACCACTTCCCCTGTAATATGGACTATTTTCAAGATGTCACCATCTACTTCCCCACGTTCTATATCTTCCGTGTCCTTCTCCACAGTAAATCCTATTGCAAAATACTCATTTAGTATCTTCCTCATCTCCTGCAACTCCACACATAGGCTGCCTTGCTCAACTTTGAGGGGTCCTATTCTCTCCCTAGTTACCCTTTTGTCCTTAATGTATTTATAAAATCCCTTTGGATTCTCCTTAACCCTATTTGCCAAAGCTATTTCATGTCTTCTTCTTATCCTCCTGATTTCCCTCTTAAGTATACTCATACTGCCTTTATACTCTTCTAAAGATTCACTTGATCTCTGCTGTCTATACCTATGTTTACTACTTTTCCTTAACTCAAACCTAAATTTCTCTAGTCTTCCAGCATTCCCTACATCTACCTGCCTTGCTTTTCACACCAACAAGAATATACTGTCTCTGGGCCCTCGTTATCTCATTTTTGAAGGTTTCCCAATTTCCAGCCATCCCTTTTACCTGCAAACATCTGTCTGCAATCGACTTTTGAAAGTTCATGCCTAACACCAGCAAAATTAGCTTTCCTCCAATTTAGAACTTCAACTTTTAGATCCAGTCTATCCTTTTCCATCGCTATTTTAAAACTAATAGAATTATGGCCATTGGGCCCAAAGTGCTCCCCACTTACACCTCGGTGACTTCCCCTACCTTATTTCGCAAGAGTAGTTCAAGTTTTGCACCTCTCGTTGGTACATCCATATACTGAATCAGACTTTTTTTTGTTAAATGTGTATCGGGAAAATTAAAATACCCTACCATTACCACCCTATTATTCTTACAGATAAGTGAGATCTCCTTACAAATTTGTTTCTCAATTTCCTGCTGACTTTTGGAGGGTCTATAATACAATTCCAATAAGGTGATCATCCCTTTCTTATTTCTCATTTTCACCCAAATAACTTTTTCCTGGTATACTCCCAGGAAAACCCTTTCTGGCTTACCCCCTCCCCACCCCACCACCACCACCACCATTTTCTATCCTTCCAAAGCATTTATATTCTGGAACATTAAGCTGCCAGTCCTATCCATCGCTGACCCATGTCTCTGTATTGACCATGATATCCCAGTCCTATGTCCCTCAGTTCATCTGCCTTCCCTGTTCGGCCCCTTGCATTGAAATGAATGCAGTTTTCTGGAGAATTGCCAGGCCCAGTTTCATAAACACTTGGACTGTAGCCAATGAGCTCTTTTGAGCTGCACAACTGTAGTTCATATACTAACACACAAGTTGAGCACTGATGAAATCAAAACACTTTTGATTCATGTTTGTCGCAATCCTGAACTTAGCACATTCAACTAAATCAATAGACATGTACTTAGAGTCATAATCATACAGGATGGAAATGGACCCTTCTATCTAACTAGTCCATGCTGACCCTGAAACCAAACTAAGGTGAATGGCAGATGTCTTTTACTTCTGTGCTTCTCTTTTTTCTGTGCTGTATGACTGTAATTCATAACACCCAATTGATATACATTTTTCTAATGGGGATAGGTAGGTAATGCCATGGAAACCTGCCAATGTCCACAATATTAACGACAGTTAAACAAAATAAATAGTTATCAGCACAACCTTAAACCCGGTATTCTGACAGCATGTCCCCTGGACTGGATTAGTTGAAAATGACAGGATGTGACACCAGACCCCTTTGAGAGCCGAAAGGAATCCGTTTACTAACTGCAAATGATATCAACAACTTGAAAACTGGACAATGGTGTTTTGGAGGTAACAATAAAACGAGGAAGTCTGTGTTTGTTGTCGGTTGGGTCTTGAAACAAAACAGTATTTTGCCATAACTGGAATGACAAAATAATAAAATCAATGCTTGGCGTGTGTGTAAGGTAACCGAGTCCACCGTTTCCACTATGTGACCTTTCACCGGATCTGAAAGACGTTTCAGACAATTTCCAGCCCCTGCAATTGGGGAGTTGCAGTGAGAACCTCGCCCGATAGAAAGGACAAGCGCATATACTGGGAAACACTCTCCAATATCAGTCAGCATATGCAGCTAAAGGTGAACCTGTTGCACTTTGATATGTAATGCGTGGGAAGGAACGGCTGGCAACAGATCTCTAAGTAGCTGAGGTAAAGCAGCAATAAATCTGATTGACAGCGCCGCTGAAGTGCCATCATAAACAGGTGGTCAGCCCACATTCTCGGTTATGACCAGTCTTTCCTCTTGAGTTCTATCTCAGTCCGAACTGATTGGGGACGGCGCTGCATTTATTCTTCATCTTTAGAAAGCTGCCTTTCACAGTGAAGAAAGCTGTTGGGAATTCTTTATTAAACAGTGTCATCACAAGTTTGAGAATAGCGTCTGTTTACGGGACGGGGACGGACACAATACGAGGTATGTTTGAAAATCTTTTCGTTCTTAATTTACAAAGAGACAGAAGTACAAAACATACGGGCCAGGTTGGGGTCACGTGGACAGGTCAAAGACTGAAAAAAGTTATTTCACAACCTGAACCCTCTCATTCCAGTCTCCAGGAGAACCTGGAGCTCGGAGTCGAGAGTGTGGCGCTGGAAAATCACGGCAGGTGCAAGAGAATCGACGTTTCGGCCTTTCTCCAGGAATTATGCATGAAATGTCGACTCTCCTGCTCGGATGCTGCCTGACCTGCTGCGCTTTTCCAGCACCACACTCATTCCAGCTTTCAGCCAAGGCTGGAAATGCTGTGGGCAGTTTCTCAGCTTTGGAAATTTCCCGATAATGATGAGGATCCAAGTTATCCAGCCTTTCTACCTGAGCTGCTGTCGGCTGGGCGTCCAAGGTATGCAGAAACGCGGCAACTTCGTTCGGAGGGAATTAGATGGACAGGTCAATGTTCGAGAACGGGTGTTCTCTCACTGCCACCCCGCGCCCCCCTCCCCAAAACCTCCGAGTCCATCACTAGCTTGAGTTCTCCCTCTTCCCCGCCTGGCAGCATTACCTGATACCTCTCACCCTCCTCTCCACCCACCAGCCAAGCTTCCTCGTAGGATCCACTCTCCTTTGCCCACCCTCCGACTCTCCTCCTCAGGCGGTCTGCTATGACAGCATTCCCTGTGAGGGATCAAGGATTTATTCTTCGTGAGGAACTTTTAAAGTAATTAATATTGGAAAAGAGAAAGTCATGGACAGACTAATGAGACTAAAAAGATAACTAATCTGCTGCGCCTTGTGGCCTACACCCAAGAGTGTTAAACGACAGGGCTGCAAAGGTAGTGCATACATTGGCTTGGATCTTGTAGAATGATGTCACTGATATGCTTCTCCACCCAGTTGGTGGCCTGGCCTGTTAGTCAGGTTGCACTGGGTCTGGGGGACTGATCACTGAGCCACTATTAAAACTCCACTGTATTTGGGACTCCAAAATTACAGGCACTTTACCATTTAGTGACTGATCTACTCCGTGCCTGGGAAGTCACTGGAATAAATTACAAGGTCTGTGGAGAATTGGAAGAATATGATATTTCAGAAGAATCAATGTGTCTTTCTGCAAGTGAAATTGTATGCGCTCAATTTGTTTCAGTTTTTAAGGCTGGAATTAGTCGTATGGATAAAGGGGAACCAATGGATATTTGGATTTTCAAAAGGCATTCAATAACGCAGTGCACTACAGCTTGTTACGTAACGTTTATTGGATTGTAACATATTTGCATAGACCAGATTATTTAACCAACAGAGGGAAATTAGTCAGAAGTCACATATAATCCAACAGATTTATTTAAATTCACAAGATTTTGGAGCGCTGCCACTTGTCAGGACTTCGGTCCCAGTCCAACACCGGCATCTCCACATCAGAAGGAAACTAGAACAATACTCCAAAGATACATTAATTTATACAAATGTCATTACTGCTAGTTCTGAATGAAGGTACCTTAAAAGAAACAAAATGACAATTAGATAAAATTTCAGTTTAACATCCATAATAAAGAGTTTGCATTTATGCGGTGTAACAATGGGTTATTTTAAGGATAGCAGGCTGTAGTTGTGTTTTGCAAGGAACATTGCTTGCTTCTTAGGTCTTTATAATTTGTATCAATGATTAAGAAGAGGGGTTGATACCCACATTTGCTGATAATGCCAGTTTCAGTGACAAAGTTCTAAACTCATCATATCTGGCATTCCCTCATTACAGAGACAACTAGTGTTGGTTTAACCGGAGGTTCATCACTCCTCCGGCAAGGTTGAGAAGTTAGGACCTTCATGGAAACCTTAACCGGTACAGAAATTGAATCCATGCTCTTGGCTTCACTTTGCATTACAAACCAGCTGTCCAGCTTTGATCCATCATCAGGGCTGTTGCAAAAGAGTGAGATTTAGCAGAAATTACCTACCCTGTATACGGCTATACCTTTAAACACTGTGCATAGGATTGTCTTACCTGAGGTAATAGAAGAAAGGAAATACAGAGGACATGCAGCACAGGCTTACTTGATTAATAATTGGGATGAGAAGGTTGTCGTGTAGTGTCCCTAACTCTGGACTCATAGGCCCAAGGTCAAGTCCCAACTACTCTAGGGGTGATAAAAAAGAACACAGGTTGTTGTATGATCAACAGTTGAGTAGAACAGGCCTACATTCTCTGAAGTTTACCAGAATAATGGGTGATCTCATGGATGCAGTTACATTTTTAGAAGATAGCTTGACAAGGTAGATGCTGGAAAACTCTTTCCTCCGGCTAAAGTGTCTAAAATGCTAGGGTCCTGTTGTCTCAAGATAAATAACCATATGTTGAGGACTCAGATGGAAAGAAAGTTCTTCAATCTGAAGGTTGTGAACCTTTGGAATTTTCTAACAAGAAATTTGTGGATGTTCAGTCATTGAATACTTTCAAAATAGATATTTAGGCAGTAAGTGAATTAAAGGATTTTTGTCTCATAATGCACGTGTCAAGCTATGATCTTAATGAATGGCAGAAAACCTTTGATTGCTGGTCTGCCTAAACTTATTTATTGATATCAGTCCCAAGTGAATCTTGAGATTTTCTGAATGATGTACTTTTTTTATGTTGTGGTTCTGTTCGCCGAGCTGGAAGTTTTTGTTGCAAACGTTTCGTCCCCTGGCTAGGCGACATCATCAGTGTTTGGGAGCCTCCTGCGAAGCGCTTCTTTGATGTTTCCTCCGGTGTTTATACTGGTCTGTCCCTGCCGCTTCCGGTTGTCAGTTTCAGCTGTCCGCTGTAGTGGTTGGTATATTGGGTCCAGGTTGATGTGTTTGTTGATGGAGTTTGTGGATGAATGCCATGCCTCTAGGAATTCCCTGGCTGTTCTCTGTCTGGCTTGCCCTATGACAGTAGTGTTGTCCCAGTTGAATTCATGTTGCTTGTTGTCTGCGTGTGTGGCTACTAAGGATAGCTGGTTGTGTCGTTTCGTGGCTAGTTGATGTTCGTGGATGCGGATTGTTAGCTGTCTTCCTGTTTGTCCTATATAGTGTTTTGTACAAAATACCATGCAAGGACTGCACAAAACACTATATAGGACAAACAGGAAGACAGCTAACAATCCGCATCCACGAACATCAACTAGCCATGAAACGACACGACCAGCTATCCTTAGTAGCCACACACGCAGACAACAAGCAACATGAATTCGACTGGGACAACACTACTATCATAGGGCAAGCCAGACAGAGAACAGCCAGGGAATTCCTAGAGGCATGGCATTCATCCACAAACTCCACCAACAAACACATCAACCTGGACCCAATATACCAACCACTACAGCGGACAGCTGAAACTGACAACCAGAAGCGGCAGGGACAGACCACTATAAACACCGGAGGAAACATCAAAGAAGCGCTTCGCAGGAGGCTCCCAAGCACTGATGATGTCGCCTAGCCAGGGGACGAAACGTTTGCAACAAAAACTTCCAGCTCGGCGAACAGAACCACAACAACGAGCACCCGAGCTACAAATCTTCTCACAAACTTTGAATACTTTTTTTTATGTTATTCCTCAGTTAGCCCTTGAGGTTGATATGATATTTCTCGTGTGTGTGTGAAGAGAGTTAGCGTGTTCTGCACTTTGTGGGCCAGTTTATTTCACATGTTTAACCAGCAGCACTAGCTACAGCATTGTGCAAAACAAGCAAATATGTGAATCTTTTATGTCAGTACACAGCCTGTCCTTTGGCAAACTCTTAACTTGGCATCCTTTTCTCAATGTTTCTCAACACAACACAGATTCCTCAAAGCCCAAGGCTAACGTTTCAGTGGAATTTGGAGAAAATTTGGCCCTCAGATGTGCAGAACTGATTTTTTTTTCTCTCCCCTGTAAGGCCTATTGCAATGGAAACATGCAAAGTTAGCTATAGGAGCTGGCCTGTTTCAAAGGCCTGCCTTGGTGCTCTGGGATTTGTCCCTGTTGTGACAAACCAAAAAAAGAAAAATGGCCCTCTAGCCCTCACTCCTCAACCCTCTGATACCCCACACATTCTGCATACCCCATCTATGTTCCCCACCTCATACCTTCCTTGCCGATTATGCCCTGCTCTCGCACTATGGCCTTTTGTATCCCCAATGCCAACTTCATGCTAATTTTTGCCAACCCATAACCCTGCCACCTTTTGCCCTTATCACTCACCATACCGACTTACCCAAAACCACTGTGGCATATTTCAGTAGTCATGTCAGATTCAATAACAAAATATATAGGGTTGAATCTTATTGGGGCCTGAAAGTCGTGGGCTGTGATGGAGAAAACTGGTAGAATCACACACATTCCAGGCAGGCCTTACTCAACAATGGGATCAAGTTGTTGCATTAAGTTCAAGGCACCGAGGTGAAATTCTCACTAGACAGAGGCAATTTGTTTATTAAGAGGCATTATTGCTTGTTAATGATGTTATCAACTGCAGATCTCAACAAACAATTCTTGACTAGGAAGTCAAAGGGAGTGTCTGGCAGCTCCAGCTTGCCATTTGCTCTGAAAGGACTTCATGTTGAACACAAGGTACCAAAACCTCACTGTACCAGCATCTTTCATGTACATAGGCCACACACACACCCTGTGTCCATAAACATCGGTATCCAACATCTGCCAACCTTATGGCACATCACGCACCCACTTATATTAGGGATCAAAGAATCTCTACAGTGCAGGAAGAGGACAATCAGCCCATTGAGTCTGCACCGACCCATTGAAGGGCTTCCTTTCCAAACCCACCTCATCTCCAATAACCCTGCATTTACAATAGCTAATCCATCTAGCCTACACAGCCTTGGACACAACAGGGCAATTTCACTATGGCAAATCCACCTAACCTGCACATCTTTGGACATGGGATGAAATCTTCGAGGAGAAAGTGAGGTCTGCAGATGCTGGAGATCAAAGTTGAAACTTTATTGCTGGAACAGCACAGCAGGTCAGGCAGCATCCAGGGAACAGGAGATTCGACGTTTCGGGCACATTCCTGAAGAAGGGCCTGTGCCCGAAACGTCGAATCTCCTGTTCCCTGGATGCTGCCTGACCTGCTGTGCTGTTCCAGCAATAAAGTTTCAACATGGGATGAAACCCCAGAGCACTTGGTAGAAACTTACATAAACATGGAGGGACTGTGTAAATTCCACACAGCCAGTCACCCAAGGCTGGAATTGAACTCAGAAGCAGCAGTGCTAACCACACAGCCACCATACCACCCAGTTCTGTAGTTCAGTGCGGCATCTCAGGAGGCAATTGTAACTAACATTGTAATGCTGTGGCAAGAACACTTTACACTCATAGGCAGCTCATGAACTAGACTGCGTTGCATCTCCAACCTGCTTACTTTATCTCTTATTGCTAATTGACTTTGAGCTTACCGAGATGCTCACAGCACCCTGCCTTACCTTGTCCTTTAGCAGCCTCCCCCATAGTCAGTGATACCAGGTTCACAGAACTGCTGTATTGTCTTGTCATTTAGTGCAGCCACAAAGCAAGGAACATTGTCATTGTTGTCAGCAAGGGTGGGGTATTCTAGATTCACAATGGTAATTCTAATGTAGGAACTCTCAATTTTTCTTTTATTCAGTTTGTTTAGTTTAGCCTCATGCGGAAATTTTGCACAGAATATTTTTATTGCATAATCTTGGAGATGGAAAAGCTTTTTGAAACCGAACTTAAACATTGCTTACAGGAGACTGGAATTTGAAGTTTTTCATCTTGCATTCATCAGAATTAGGATGCAAGAAACAAACCTTGGGAGAAAGAAAGACAATTTGTACAAAATGAGACTGTTGCTGGTGGGTTGGGCCATAATGAGCATGGAGATTTGTTCAAGAACAGTAAACTGTCAAACTTAATTCTCAGACTAAGAGGTTGATACTGATTGGTCAGGGTATTGCCATGGAAATGCAGCAGAGTTTGGCTGTTTCCATGACCCCGCTCTTTCAAATAGTTGCAATGTTTGTATTCCTTTTGCCTTCAGAAAACTGAGTGCTGACTATTTATGTATGTAGCTTCTAGCAGTACAAATGTATCATACATGGCTGATGTTCGTAAATTCCATTCTGGTGTAACTCTTAGAACAGTCTGGATTATTTAATAAATGATTTCCAATAGCAGAAACCCATCTAATGGTGGATATACGCTTCTGAAGTTTGCAAGCACAGATTGGTTAAGCACAAGGGCGTGCTGCTATCTGTAAGTGGTCAACAGGATGTGTTTGATCTTTTGGTGAATGTGAGGTGCTGCATTTAGGAAAGGCAAACCCAGGCAATACTTATATACTGAATGGTAAAGTCCTGGCAAATGTTGCTGAACAAAGAGACCTTGGCGTGCAGCTTCATAGTTCTGTGAAAGTAGAGTCGCAGATTGACAGGATAGTTAAGAAGGTATTTGGTATGCTTTCTTTCATTGAATAGTGCAATGAGTATAAGAGTTAGAAGGTCGTGTTGAGGGTATATAGGACATTGGTTAGGCCACTTTTGAAATACTGTGTTCAATTGTGTTATAGGAAGGACGTTGTGAAACTTGAAAGGGTTCAGAAAAGATTTGCAAGGATGTTGCCAGGATTGGAGTGTTTGAGCTGTAGGGAGAGGCTGAATAGACTGGGGCTATTTTCTCTGGAGCATCAAAGGCTGAGGGGTGACCTTATAGAAGTTTATGAAATCATGTGGGGCATAGAGAGAGTAAATAGCCAAGGTCTTTTACCCCGGGTAGCGGAGTCCAAAACTAGAGAGCATTGGTTTAAGGTGAGAGGGGAAAGATTTAAAAGGGATGTAAGGGGCAACGTTTTCATGCAGAGGGTAGGAATGAGCTGCCAGGGAAGTGATGGAGTCTAGTACAATGACAACATTTAATAAGTATCTGGATGAGTACATGAATAGGAATGGTTTAGAGAGATATAGACTAAATGCTGGCAAATGGGACTAGATTAATTTAGGATATCTGATCAGCATGGATGCATTGGATCGAAGGGTCTGTTTACTCTATGACTCTATGTTCTGCCAGTTACTTAGACTAACATACCTGGTATCTCACTGGCATTGGATCTCATAAGTGACGTGACTCAGTTGTGCAAGAGACAAAACATGATGACCATATTCTGCAGTGGAGAAAATGATATGTGGATTTACACAGTAGCACAAAACATGTTGTTCAAATTTTGGAACACCTTCTCCTTCCAGATAATCTAAAGTAAACTTGGGATGGTCAGGGATGGAAGTGTTGGATGTAGGCCATTTCATACGTTTTAATGGCTGCTGGGTTGATCAAGGTATCAGTTATCATTGCATGATAGTTTTGATATGCCCTATCACAGTGTCAAGCTAACATGGTGAGCAGTGTTAATCCCGAGGAACACAATGGGCCCAGACAGAGGGTCTTGCCATGCACTTAGATCTTGTGCAGACCAGCTGCCGGACGTATTCATTGACATCTTCAACAGCTGCTTGCTACAAACCAAAGTCCCCACCTGCTTCAAGAAGGCCACCATCATCCCAGTACCAAAGAAAACACATGCAATGTGCTTTAATGAGCACTGCCCAGTGGCTCTGACCTCCATAATCATGAAGTGCTTCAAGACACTGGTCATGGCCCACATCAACTCTAGCCTCCCAGCTTGTCTTGATCTTTACCTACTGGTGAAATTAGATTAGATTCCCTACGGTGTGGAAACAGGCCCTTCGGCCCAACCAGTCCACACCAACCCTCCGAAGAGTAACCCACCCAGCCCCTCTGACTAATGCACCTAACACTATGGGCAATTTAGCATGGCCAATTCATCTGACCGGTACATCTTTGGAATGTGGGAGGAAACCGGAGCACCCAGAGGAAACCCATGCAGACACAGGGAGAATGTGCAAACTCCACACAGACAGTCACCCAAGCCTGGAATCGAACCTGGGACCCTGGTGCTGTGAGGCAGCTGTGCTAACCACTGAGCCACCATGCCACCCCACTAGGTCCACAATGGACACAGTTTCCTTAGCCCTACATGCATCCCTGGAATATCTGGATGACAAGAATACATACGTCAGGCTCCTACTCATTGATTACATCAACACTATAAACCCTTCCAGACTAATCTCAAATGCTATCACATAGGTCTCAGCTCCACCCTCGACTCCTCAGTTTCCTGACCCACCTACTGCAATCAGTGAAGATAGACAACTGCACTCCTCCACAAAAATCCTCAACACTGGCGCCCTGTAAGGTTGTGTTCTCAGCCCTCAAATGTGCTCCCTGTACACTCATGACTGTGTAGTCAAATTTTTTATGAATGCCATCTACACATATTTGTTGACAATACCACTGTTACAGGATAGATATCAAACAATGATGACTCTGAATGCAGGAAGGAGATAGAGGACTTGGTGTGATGTTGCAAAGGTAACAATCTCTCAATGTCAGCAAAATAAAAGAACTGATTATTCACTTCAGGAAGAAAGGAGGAGGCCCCACCCCAATCTACAACCGAGCTGAGATGGAGAGGTTTGAGGGCATCAATTTCCTAGGAGTGATGATAACTGACAACTGTCCAGGACTTCCCACGTAGATGTGACAGTCAAGAAGGCACAACAATGCCTCTTCTTCCTCAAGGGGCTTAGGAAATTCAGTATGTCCATAAGGGCCCTCACCAACCTTTACAGATTCACCATTGAAAGCATTGTATTTGGATGCAAAATGGACTGGTACAACAGCTGCTCTGCCCAGGATTGTAAGAAACTACAAAAAGTTGTGTGCACAGACCAGACCGTCACGGATGCCAACCTCTCATCATGGATTCCATTTACATTTCTCATTGCTACAGAAAGACTGCCAACATCATCAAAGACCCCACCCACCCCGGTAATGCTCTCTTCCAACCTCTTCCATCAGGCAGAAGATGCATAAGCTTAAACATACACACTAACCGGTTCGAGAACAGCTTCATACCTGCTGTTATTAAACTAATGAATGGACCTCTCGAGGTTCAAATAATTGTTAATCTTTTTAATATTGATCTTGCTTTGTGAATCTTCTGTGCAGCTGTAACCTTGTAAGCCTCACTCTGGCTAAGCACCCTATGATTTGTATGTCACTGTTTGCTATGATCTGCCTGTACTGCTCACAAAACAAAACTTTTCACTGGACTTAGATGCACGCAACTACAATAAATCATACCAAATCAACAAAATTTTGTGAATTAAGCCCTAGCTATTGACGTTATCATCATCCCACTCTGATGTTGTGGTGGTGGGAAAATTATTGATGGGGCAACTGGAGATAGCTTGGCATAGGACACTTCCTTGAGGCAGTGAGCAACTGCTACCATTTTCTTTTAAGCATGATCAATGATTAGGTTTCTACCTCATTCTGGGATAGGGAATTCCAAAGAGAAACGACAATATGATGTAAATGAGCAAGAAATATAAAGGCAGCCACGAAGCAGCAGCATGCAAGACTAATGATGTGTAGATGAGTTGCTTTGTAACTACAGGTAGTCCTGGGATAATGTGCATTTCAACAGCATGATTTGGCTATAATGTTGCTGAAGAATTAGGGAAGGGTATTTTTGAGAATGCTCACCTCTGCTGGCAATAGCACAATTCCAGCTGGGTTCAGTTTGTGTGCTTCGTTCCACACATGCATCATCTCAGTACAGGTCTTCATGCCATTCTGCACATGTCCTGACATCAGCTGCTGAGAGAGCAGCTTTCTGTGAGAGAGCAACTTCCTTCCTTTTTTAAAATATATCTATTGTTTTAAATTTACTTTTGTTAATAAATATGATGTCAACCTTCATTCACGCTGTGCTATACACTTTGCGTTAGACTTTTAGGTGATATTCCAGCGATCATGAGTGATTTTTTTTGCTGGTCTAACCCCACTTTTCTCATAGGCCCCATTATTTCTATTAGGCGAGGTGTTGCCGCAATGCAACTACGGCATTATAGAAGAACTGACTGTACAAGTTATCAATTTGACTGTTAAGTAAGTATGATTGAGTAAATCTAAGCAAATTAAACTTGTCCTACTTACTAATCCAATATGAGAATGTAATTCTATGTTAAGGAAGCTAACGCAGAATACAAGATGGTGATCAGAGGTGATATATCCTAAAAAAATGAAGGCAGTGTTGCAAATATGACAACCATAGGAAAAGGCCTCAAACAAGATTCAAAGCAATGCATTGATACTGGGGCACCAGAGAAAAGTCACTGGTTGAACTGTGAGTGCTGGATTGATGAGCTGACGAGATTGATGTTTCATGTGTGCAATGAGTTGATTCCAAGTTGGGCTGTAGAAACTGCAGGGCCTTTAAGACATTCTGAGATCTTACTCTCATGCAAAGAAAACATTCAAAACACAAAGCTTGATCCACAGTTACAGTTACTGGAGCTACAGTTTTTTTTGGAATAGCCATTGCCGTATCAGATAAGCAAAGAGTGATGCCATTGGAAATGAGTAATTGCACAGTCATCACTACAGACCTGTCAGACGAGAGAAGTCCTGCTAATCCACATAGATGGTAGAGTTTCAGCTTCGAGTAGAAGTGAAATTTATAATTCATCATCTAGAATGGATGTCTTGCAGGCAACAGCTACAGGAAGCAATTGATCAGATTTTTAGTGAGGACCAGGAAACGGGCAAGGACTGTGCTTTCTCAGAGACGGAGCTGTATGAGTGAATAATGGAGCTGGCTATGGCTTCAACGGACATCAAAAATTTCCCAAAAAAAAACTCTTGGAGACAAAGGAAGATTGTGGCATTGACTGATTGCTAAATGGTGCTGGAAAAAATGAAGTCATTTTAGCTGGACAACAATATCAGGGCTTTTGCTCGAAACGTTGATTCGCCTGCTCCTCAGTTGCTGCCTGACCTGCTGTGCTTTTCCAGCACCACAGTCTCGACTCTAATTTCCAGCATCTGCAGTCCTCACTTTTGCCTAACAATATCAACAAGCATTAGGTGCATTTACTAGTATTGACTCTGTGGTCGGGATGCAGAAATCAAGCACACTGTGCAAATAACACGGCTGTTGCCCCAGTGTGAAGCCGTACTGCATACCAAGATTTTTGCAGGTCTTGTGATGCAAAAGGAATTTAGATTGACCTATGCAATAACTCTGGTCTTATGGATACAATCAAAGGCTGTGATAGGATGCAACCAAGTGCAGCGTAATTGCAGCAACAACTAGGAGTGCCAGAGACTGGCATAAATGTAAGCACATACATAAGATTGGCAGCCAACAGACCATAGTGAAGATTTAGAGTGAAAGAACCTTAAATAGGAAGGCAGACAGATTATCCACATTGTGAATGTGACATATTGTGTAGAGGAGGTCAAACAGTGGAAAATTTTGCCATTATTAAGATCAATTAACATAGTAGGCCAAAACTAAATTAGTAAACACATCTAAAGACTAAAGTTGACATGAACAAATACAAACATCCTGCCACTTGGACTTCGAGCAATTCAAGTACATGGCTTTCGGAATTCCAAGATGCAACCTCCAACAGCAGAGCTAATGAATAAAGTGACATCCCCTCCCTACTATTGTACCTTCATGATGTTCCAGTCGTGATGATCATTTCATCCAGGATGAAATGTAGCCCTGGCACTTCTGCATGGAAGCCATAGGTAACTCTACCTTTGATCTTGTGCCAAAATTGGTTGAGCTGTCCCATTGACTAGTTGACCAACATCCTGACACGCTCATTCTCATGAAATCCTAACTTTAAAATATGCCAGACATGCCATCATTACCTTTGGATATGTCAAGCCCCACTGACAGGACACAACCACCAGAAATGGCAGCTAGGACGGAGTTGCTCTAGGAGTCTTCAGCACTGTTTCTAGTCTGCTTGAAATCTCATGGCATCAGATCAAACATGGGCAAGGAAACCTGATTAGCACCTACCACTTTGCACACCCCTCTCAGCTAGTGAATCAGTACTGCTCTATGTTAACACCAATTAAAAGAAGCATTAAGGTTGACAAAGGCACAGAACGTATTCCGGATTGAGGACTACAATGTTCATCATCAAAAGTATTTCATGAGTTCTGGGCGGCATGGTGGCACAGTGGTTAGCACTGCTGCCTCACAGCGCCAGAGACCCGGTTCAATTCCCGCCTCAGGTGACTCTCTGTGTGGAGTTTGCACATTCTCCCCGTGACTGCATGGTTTCCTCTGGGTGCTCCGGTTTCTTCCCACTATCCAAAAATGTGCAGGTTAGGTGGGATTGGCCACGCTAAATTGCCCATAGTGTTAGGTGAAGGGGTGAATATAGGGGCATGGGTCTGGGTGGGTTGCGCTTTGGCGGGTCGGTGTGGACTTGTTGGGCCGAAGGGCCTGTTTCCACACTGTAAGTAATTTAATCTTAAACTACTGACTGAATTGATCCAAGTCCTTGGAGGGACAACTCATTGTCTGGGTCTACAGCAAGTGGTAAGGAAATCAACAAGAAAGCGATGACTTACTTGACTTCATTCTTACTAATCTACCTGTTGTAGATGCACGTGTCCATGCAGTATCCGTAGGTGTAATCACCACACACATCTTGTGGAGCCAACTCCCATCTTCACATTGAGGACACACTCCATTGTGTTGTGTGGTACTATCAATT
Source organism: Chiloscyllium plagiosum (assembly GCF_037043375.1). Lineage (NCBI taxonomy): Eukaryota > Metazoa > Chordata > Chondrichthyes > Orectolobiformes > Hemiscylliidae > Chiloscyllium > Chiloscyllium plagiosum. The sequence continues at coordinate 86,249,769 of NW_028270141.1, read as the reverse complement.
GCACATATGCTAAATGGGATAGATTTTAAATAAATCTAGCAGTTCAAGACTGAGTATAAAGGAGGCTCTGTCGACTATCAGCAACAGCAGGATTTTATTCTACTATAAACCATAACCTCATAGCCTGTCTACCATTACCACTAAGCTAGGGGATATAATAGAATAGCAATTTACTGTCACGTGCATTTTTATAATAACAAACATAGTGAGAAGTTTTATAAGTCTCTATACCACTGCACCTGTATTAATAAGTCATAGATAAGAAGAAAAACGATCCAGGCAAAGTTAATCTCAGATGAATTTCAGTTCGGGAAAGCTGGCTAAAGCAATGAACATTGGAATCCCCAGAAGCCACCACTGATGAAGACCTCCACGGTGGGACAAGACTGCTAAACCCGGAGAGCATGCCAAACCAAGACTACCCATCTGGAACAATGATGTGGGGATGCCGGTGTTGGACTGGGGTGTACAAAGTTAAAAATCACACAACACCAGGCTATAGCCCAACAGGTTGAATTGGAAGCACTAGCTTTCGGAGTGCTGCTCCTTCAGCAGGTGGGTGACAACCTCTGAAAGCTAGTGCTTCCAATTAAACCTGTTGGACCCTAACCTGGTGATGTGTGATTTTTAACATCTGGAACAAGGCCACCATGCCGAATCAATCCTGGTTCAAGGAAGAGTGAAGGAGGACAGGTCAGTAGCTATACCTTAAAACTGATGAAAAAATTCTGCACAATATGGAATCACTTACATGCCAAGCAGTGTATCAGCAAATGAAAGACATAGCAAATGGTCCCACAACCATTGGGTCATATATAAGCTCTGTAGTTCACTTGTATCCAGACGTGAATGATGGTGGATAATTAAACATCTCATAAGCGGAGAAGGTTCCACAAATGTCCTTTTTCCTAACTATGTATAGCCCATGGCTGCACCATCTACATGAATTTTCAGACAGATTATTCATCTTAGCCTCCTCTTGAGGTCTGTAGCATCAAAGGTGCCAGCCTTCAGTGAATATGATTCACTTCATGTGGAAATCAATAAATAGCTGAAGGCACTGGACAGTGCAAAGGATATGGATCCTGACAGCTTGGCAATAGCATTGAAGAATGTGCTGCTGAACTAGCTAAGCTCCTAGCCAATTTGTTCCTATACAATTATAACATTGTCATCAATGCAACAAGGTGGAGAATACTGTCCATAAAAACAGGATCAACTACCGTCCAATCAGTTTACCCTCAATTGCAAAATGAAAGTTGTCATCAATTGCACTATCAAGTGGCACATACTCATAGTTTAGATTAGATTCCTTACAGTGTGGAAACAGGCCCTTTGACCCAACCAGTCCCCACCGACTCTCCGAAGAGTAACCCACCCAGACCCATTTCCCTCTGACTAATGCACCTAACACTATGGGCAATTTAGCATGGCCAATTCACCTGACCTGCACATCTTTGGACTGTGGGAACGAAACCAGAGCACTCAGAGGAAACTCACACAGACAGTTGCCCGAGGCTAGAATCGAACCTGGGACCCTGGTGCTATGAGGCAGCAGTTCTAACCACTGAGCCCATGAATGTGATGGTTCTACTGGGGCCTGAACCCAGGACCTGCTGCATGTAAAGCAGACATGATAACCACTACACTATGGAACCTACTTTCCTCCAGTCTTTCTCAGTTCTTAAGTCCCTCATTACGTCCATGCTCCAAACATATACAGAAGAACTGAACTCAAAAGAGAAAGTGAGGGATGCTGGCCTTGACATCAAGACAGCATTTAACAGAGAGTGACATGAAGGAGCCATAGCAAAACTGGAGTCAATGGGAATTGGGATAAACTCTCCTTTAGCACATAAGAAGTTTGTTCTGCTTGTTGGAGGCTAATCATCCCAGCAACAGCACAATCGCTCCAGAAATTTTTCTGGGTAGTCTCTTAGGCCCAACCATTGTCAGCTGCTTCATCAATGACTTTCTCCCCATCCTGAGGTAAGAATTGCAGACATTTGCTGTTTGTGCAATGGTCAGCATCGTTCATGACTGCTCACACTCTGAAGCAGTCCATGGCCACATGCAGCAAGACCTGGACAACATTCAGGATGAGGCTGATTGCAAGAGTACAGCTCAAGTTGCGAGCTGTACAGAATTTTGGTTAGACCACAGCTCTGGGGTACTGTGTGCAGTTCTGGTCATTGCACTGCAGGAAGAATATAATTACAGCGGTATACTTGGAAGGCAGTAAATAGGAGATTCACTGGGATGCTGCCTGGGATGGAGCCTATCAGCTATGAAGAGAGGCTGGATAAACTTGGGCTGTTTTCTTTAGAGCACAGAAGATTGAGGGGGGAACTTGATAGAGGTGTGTAAGATTGTGAGGGATCTTCATAGGGTGAATTAACTGAAGTGTTAATAACAACGGGGAATAATTTTTAAATGAGATAGAGGTTTAGAGGGGATTTGAGGAATTTCTGTATTATTCAGAGCATAGTGGCGTCTAGACAGTTCTGCCGAGGAGGGTAGCTGAGGGAGGAAATGTCACAGCCTTTTAAAATGTACTTGGATGAACATTTCAAATGTAATATTCAAGGCTGTGGGGCTAATGCAAGAAAGTGGGACTAGTGTAAGTAGTAGTACACTTCTGATGGTGCAGACTTGATGTTCTGAAGGGCCTCTTCTGCACTGTATGATTCCATGATTTGATGGACATTATAACCTCATGCAAAATGATCACCACACAAACAAGTTGAGTACAATCAAGTGTATAATGTCTTGATCACCAGGAGATTGCTTATAATGTGTTCCTGAAGAATTGTCAAACTGCTTCTATATTATGCAGATGAAGTAGTTGCAAATCGATTTAAATAATGTGTATGCGCATATATATATCTATATATATATATATATATATATATTTTATATATATTCACATACACACACACATATATATAATATTTTAGTCTTGTTACATGTAATTTCATCTTGGATATATAAGGATATTGTCATACTACTTTAAGAGTTGATATGAACCAAGTATCAGGATGACATTACATTCATGAGGAGGCCAACCAACAACAATGAAGACCAAGGATGTGTACGTAAGTTACTGTCACTGTAAGTCATCAGTTTGTTACTTAAACCTATTTGATTCTGCAATAATGAAGAAACACAAGAATATGACAATGAGAGGTTATGAAGTGTTGAGGTATAAAGGGACCTGCTGTCCTTTTCATAAGTCACTAAAAACTAGCATGCAGGTGCAACAATCAATTAGGCTCAGTGGTTAGCACTGCTGCCTCAAAGCACCAGGGACCCCGGTTCGATTCCAGCCTTGGGTAACTGTCTGTGTGGAGTTTGCACATTCTCCCTGTGTCTGCGTGGGTTTCCTTCCACAGTCCAAAGACCAGCAGGTCAAGTGAATTGGCCACGCTAAATTGCCCATAATGTTAGCTGCATTAGTCAGAGGGAATTGGGCCTGGGTGGGTTACTCTTCGGAGGGTCAGTGTGGACTGGTTGGGCCGAAGGACCTGTTTCCACACTGTAGGGAATCTAATCTAATCTAGGAACAAAATTTAAAATCATGGTATGATCCTGCAAAAGAGGATTGATGTGGGCAGAGCGGTAGATGTGATCTATATGGACTTCAGTAAGGCATTCGACAAGGTTCCCCATGGGAGACTGGTTAGCAAGATTAGAATTCATGGAATACGGGGAGAACTTGCCATTTGGTTACAGAACTGCCCAAAGGTAGAAGACAGAGGGTGGTGTTGGAGGGTTGTTTTTCAGATTGTAGGCCTGTGACCAGTGGAGTGCCACACGGATCGGTGCTGGGTCCACTGCTTTTTGCCATTTATATAAATGATTTGGATGCGAGCATAAGAGGTATAGTTAGTAAGTTTGCAGATGACACCAAAATTGGAGGTGTAATGGACAGTGAAGAAGGTTGCCTCAGGTTACAACGGGATCTTGATCAGATGGGCTAATGGGCTGAGAAGTGGCAGGTGGTGTTTAATTTAGATAAATATTAGGTGCTGCATTTTGGGAAAGCAAATCTTAGCAGTATTTATATACTTAATGGTACTGTCCTCGGAAGTGTTGCTGAACAGAGGCCTTGCAGTGTAGGTTCATAGCTCCTTGAAAGTGGAGTTGCAGGTAGATAGGGTAGTGAAGAAGGCATTTGGTATGCTTTCCTTTATGGTCAGAGTATTGAGTACAGGAGTTGGGAGATCATGTTGCGGCTGTACAGGACATTGGTTAGGCCACTGTTGGAATATTGCGTGCAATTCTGGTTTCTTCCTATCGGAAGGATGTTGTGAAACTTGAAAGGGTTCAGACAAGATTTACAAGGATGTTGCCAGGGTTGGAGGATTTGAGCTATAGGGAAAGGTTGAATACATTAGGGCTGTTTTCCCTGGAGCAGCGGAGGCTGAGAGATGACCTTATAGAGGTTTATAAAATCATGAGGGGCATGGATAGGATAAATAGACAAAGTCTTTTCTCTGAGTTGGGGGAGTCCAGAACTAGAGGGCATAGGTTTAGGGTGAGAGGGGAAAGATATAAAAGAGACCCAAGGGGCAACCTTTTCACACAGAGGTTGGTACATATATGGAATGAGCCAGGGGAAGTGGTGGACGTTGGTACAATTGCAACATTTAAAAGGCATCTGGATAGGTATATGAATAGGAAGGGTTTGGAAGGCTATGGGCCAAGTGCTGGCAGGTGGGACTAGATAAGGTTGGGATATCTGGTTGGCATGGACGAGTTGGACCGAAGGGTCTGTTTCTGTGCTGTACATCTCTATGACTCTCTGACTCTATGTGACTGGCAGTCTGCATCCAACATTGCAGAATACATAATTCCAGCTCACAGTTCAATAGAGTGCATAGAAAAACAAATTCTACTTGGCTCAACTTCTCAGCCACTTATAGTAGGCTTTTGTCATGTCTTAAACTGGTCACTAGATGGCGAGGTTTACTGCTGCACACTATTCAATTGAGGAGGAAGCAGTAAAACCAGAAACACAACTCAGAACTTAAAGGGGAATAATGTGAGGAAACACATTGGTTTTAATCAATAGTGAGATTATATTGAGGCAGCGCATACATTAAGTGTTTGTCAACTGTTTCATCACATTTTAGAAAGACATGAAAGGTAGCAGAGTGGTAATTCAGGCTAAAGACTGCTTCGCCTAATGACTCGAGGCAACACATTTCGCAGACTCATGAACAGTTACAGGTCAAAGCGATGTCATTCAGCAGTTTGTGTTTACACTGTCTCCCCAGATGAGCAATGCACCATCTTAGTGCAATAGATTTGACGTATCATCTTATCTTTCACCCAACAGACTTTGGTTTTTCAAAGCTTTTGATATTTATTTTTCAATAGTTTTAAAGTTCAGTAGTCATGAAGTCTTTACTATAAGCAAAGGCATTTTTACATGATGAGTTTATTAGCCATATACCTTCCTGAGCCAACTAAGTGCACTGCCATTAGTTATCCCAACTGTTGTGCATTTTTTTCAGCCATTCACAGAATAAGGGCCTCGCAGGCAAAGCCACTAATTGCCTAAAGGGCAGTTTAAGAGTCAGCCACATTGCTGTGGGTCTGGAGTTACATGTAGGCCAGACCAGGTAAGAGTGGCAGTTTCCCTCCCGAAAGGACATTAGTGAATCAGCTGGATCACCATGAAACCATTGTTGATTGTTGGAAAAAAACAGCAATTTGACTGACTCTTAAACTATCCTCTCAGTCATTAGAGATGGGCAATTTTGTTTTATTGCATTCAAACACCACCATCTGTTTTAATTTGAAGATGCCGGTGTTGGACTTGGGTGTACAAAGTTAAAACTCACACAACACCAGGTTATTGTCCAACAGGTTTCCAACGCACAGCCACCTGATGAAGGAGCAGCGCTCCGAAAGCTAGTGCTTTCAATTAAACCTGTTGGACTAAAACCATCTGTTTTACTTATTCAGTGCAATATCAGGAAAATATATTTCACAACCTAAATCCTCCCATTTCAGTCTCTAATTGAAGCTGGAAATGTTGTGGGCTGTTTTGCAGAGGAGCTGCTTTGGAAATATTCCTACAATAACATTATCCAGCCTTCCTCCTATAGCTGCTGTTGGCTCAGCTTCCAGAGTGAGGAGAAACACAGCAGCTCTGTTCAGAGGGAATTAGATTGAGAGGTATGCACCTGATTGAGAAACGTCAATGTTTGAGGATGGATCCCCTCCTCTCCCATTGCCACCTCCTCCCCTCTCCTTCCACCCCCTTCTCTTCCCCTCCTCTCCCCTTCTCTCCCGCTGCCACCACTTCCCTTTCCCTTGCCACCCCCCTTACTGCCATCCCCACCTCTCCCCTCGTCAACCCCTCTCCTCACACTGCCACCCCCTCTCCAAAACGAAACACAGCAGCTCCATTCCGAGGGACATAGAGAGGTAAGCGTCTGACTGAGAAATATCTATGTTCAAGGACAGACCCCCCCTCCCATGACCTCACTGCCACCTCCTCCCCAAAACCTCCGAGTCCATTACTAGCCCTGAGCTTGAATTCTCCCTCTTCTCCGCCTGGCAGCCTTGCCTGATACCTCTCACCCTCCTCTCCACCCATCAGCCAAGCTTCCTCGTAGGATCCACTCTGCCCACCCTCCGACTCTCCTCCTCAGGCGATCTGCTATGACAGCATTCCCTGTGAGGGATCAAGGATTTATTCTTCGTGAGGAACTTTTAAAGTAATTAATATTGGAAAAGAGAAAGTCATGGACAGACTAATGAGACTAAAACGATAACTAATCTGCTGCGCCTTGTGGCCTACACCCAAGAGTGTTAAACGACAGGGCTGCAAAGGTAGTGCATACATTGGCTTGGATCTTGTAGAATGATGTCACTGATATGCTTCTCCATCCAGTTGGTGGCCTGGCCTGTTAGTCAGGCTGCACTGGGGCTGGGGGACTGATCACTGAGCCACTATTAAAACTCCACTGTATTTGGGACTCCAAAATTACAGGCACTTTACCATTTAGTGACTGAACTCCTCTCTGGAGATCAATTACAATGGTATCAATTACAATGTATGTGTCCATTGAGCACCGGAAGTCTGCCATATTTCAAAAAAATCAATGATTTTCTGAAAGTGAAATTGCATTAGATGAATTTGTTTGGATTTTTGAGGAGAAACTAGAATAATGGATAAAGGCATTCATAATGGACTGCACTAAAGCTTGTTACATAATGTTGGAGCTCATTGGATCGTGAGTAACATATTAGCATAGACTGAAGAGTATGGAGCTCATAAAGAGAAATTAGACAAATGCTCCAAAGATGCATTGTCTGTACAAGTGTGATTACTGCTAATTGTCAATAAAGGTACCTTTTTTCAATAATTTTTGGCATGATCGGCCAGCATTTATTGAGTATCCCTAATTGCCCAGAGGAGAGTGAAGACTCAGCCATATTGCTGCAGATCTGAAATCACACACAGGCCAGACCATGTAAGATTGTCCTTCCCTAAAGGGCATTAGTGAACCAGATTGGATTTTCCAAAATGCACTATAGATTTGTGGTCATTATTCCACACTTAATTCCAGATTTTTATTGAATACAATTTCCATCATCTGCTGTGGCAGGATTCAAACTTGGGCCGTCTGGATTAACAGTCCAGCGGTAATACTGCTAGGTCATCACCTAGTCAGTTCGAGGTAGTTCCTGTGAGCTTGTTTAATAGTCATGGGTTATTTCCAGTATATTGCTTAACTTGTCTTAGCATTGCCAGAGTGTTATCTATTCGTTTGAAGGAGAAAATATCTGCACAAGGACTATTGATAGTCAATTCATTTGGCAAAGCTAATCTAGAGAATCCATCAATTTTCTCATGCCAGTCCGATTGCTGATACTTAATTGTGTACTTAATTAACTAATTACTTAATTAATTGTGTAAGTGTGAGCTGATAGCAACAATGCCCACCTCTGCATTTAACTCACTGCTGGTGAAGGTATCATAGAGTCATAGAGATGTACAGTACGGAAACAGATCCTTTGGTCCAAGCCGTCCATGCCGACCAGATATCCCAACCCAATCTAGTCCCACCTGCCAGCACCTGGCCCATATCCCTCCAAATCCTTCCTATTCATATACCCATCCACATGACTCTTAAATGTTGCAATTGTACCAGCCTCCACCACTTCCTCTGGCAGCTCATTCCATACATGTACCACCCTCTGTGTGAAAAAGTTGCTCCGTAGCTCTCTTTTATATCTTTTCCCTCTCACCCTAAACCTATGCCCTTTAGTTCTGGACTCCACCACCCCAGGGAAAAGTCTTTTCCTATTTACCCTATCCATGCCCCTCATAATTTGTAAACTCTATAAGGTCACCCCTCAGCCTCCGACGCTCCAGGAAAAACAGCCCCAGCCTGTTCAGCCTCTCCCTATAGCTCAAATCCTACAACCCTGGCAACATCCTTGTAAATCTTTTCTGAACCCTTTCAAGTTTCACAACATCTTTCCGATAGGAAGGAGACCAGAATTGCACGCAATATTCCATAAGGCCTAACCAATGTCCTGTACAGCCACAACATGACTTCCCAACTCCTGTACTCAATGCTCTGACCAATAAAGGAAAGCATACCAAATGCCTCCTTTACTATCCTTTACTATCCTGTGACTCCACTTTCAAGGAGTTATGAACCTGCACTCCAAGGTCTCTTTGTTCAGCAACACTCCCAAGGACCTTATCATTAAGCTTGTTTAATAGTCATGGATTATTTCCAGTATATTGCTTAACTTGTCTTAGCATTGCCAGAGTGTTATCTACTCATTTGAAGGAGAAAATATCTGCACAAGGACTATTGATAGTCAATTCATTTGGCAAAGCTAATCTAGAGAATCCATCAGTTTTCTCATGCCAGTCCGATTGCTGATACTTAATTGTGTACTTATCATTATCATTAAGTGTATATGTCCTGCTGGGAATTGCTTTCCCAAAATGCAGCACCTTGCATTTATCTGAATTAAACTCCATCTGCCACTTCTCAGCCCTCTGGCCCATCTGGTCCAGGTCCTGTTGAGGTAACCTTCTTTGCTGTCCACTACACCTCCAACTTTGGTGTCATCTGTAAACTTACTAACTATACCTGTTATGCTCACATCCAAATCATTTATGTAAATGACAAAAAGTGGAGGACCCAGCACCAATCCTTGTGGCACTCCACTGGTCACAGGCCTCCAATCTGAAAAACAAACCTCCACCACTATCCTCTGTCTTCTATCTTTGAGCCAGTTCTGTATCCAAATGGCTAGTTCTCCCTGTATTCCATGAGATCTAACCTTGCTAATCAGTCTCCTATGGAGAACCTTGTCAAACGCCTTACTGAAGTCCATATAGATCACATCTACCGCTCTGTCTTCATCAATCCTCTTTGTTACTTCCTCAAAAAACTGAATCAACTTTGTGAGACATGATTTCCCACATACAAAGCCATGTTGACTATCCCTAATCAGTCCTTGCCTTTCCAAATACATGTACATCCTGTCCCTCAGAGTTCCCTCCAACAACTTACCCACCACCGACGTCAGGCTCACTGGTGTATAGTTCCATGGCTTGTCCTTACCACCCTTCTTAAACAGTGGCACCACATTAGCCAACCTCCAGTCTTCTGTCACCTCACCTGTGACTATCGATGATACAAATATTTCAGCAAGAGGCCCAGCAATCACTTCTCTAGCTTCCCACAGAGTTCTCAGGTACACCGATCAGGTCCGGGGTATTTATCAACCTTTACCCATTTCAAGACATCCAGCACTTCCACCTCTGTAATATGGACATTTTGCAAGATGTCACCATCTATTCCCCTACAGTCTATATCTTCCATATCCTTTTCCACAGTAAATACTGATGCAAAATACTCATTTACTATCTCCCCCATTTTCTGCGGCTCCACACAAAGGCCAACTTGCGGATTTTTGAGAGGCCCTATTCTCTCCCTAGTTACCCTTTTGTCCATAATGTATTTGTAAAAACTCTTTGGATTCTCTTTAATTTTATTTGCCCAAGCTATCTCATGTCCCCTCTTTGCCCCCCTGATTTCCCTCTTAATTATACTCTACTTCCTTTATACTCTCCTAAGGATTCACTCGATCTATCCTGTCTATACCTTACATATGCTTCCTTTTTCTTAACCAAGCCCTCAATTTCTTTAGTCATCCAGCATTCCCTATATCTACCAGCCTATCCTTTCACCCTAATAGGAATATACTTTGTCTGGATTCTCATTATCTCATTTCTGAAGGCTTCCCATTTTCCAGCTATCCCTTTACCTGCGAACATCTGCACCCAATCAGCTTTCGAAAGTTCTTGCCTAATACCATCAAAATTGGCCTTTCTCCAATTTAGAACTTCAACTTTTAGATCTGGTCTATCCTTTTCTAGCACTATTCTAAATCTAATGGAATATGGGGTCGCTGGCCCCAAAGTGCTCCCCCACTGACACCTCAGTCAACTGCCCTGTCTTATTTCCCAAGAGTAGGTCTAGTTTTGTACCTTCTCTAGTAATTAAATCCATATACTGAATCAGAAAATTGTCTTGTACACACTTAAGAAATTCCTCTCCACCTAAACCCTTAACACTATGGCAGTCCAGTCTATGTTTGGAAAGTTAAAATCCCCTACCATAACTGCCCTATTATTCTTACAAATAGCTGAGATCTCCTTACAAGTTTGTTTCTCAATTTCCCTCTGACTATTGGGGAGTCTATAATACAATCCCAATAAGGTGATCATCCCTTTCTTATTTCTTAGTTCCACCCAAATAACTTCCCTGGATGTATTTCCGGAAATATCCTCCCTCTGCACAGCTGTAATGCTATCCCTTATCAAAAATGCCACTCCCCCTCCTCTCTTGCCTCTCTATCCTTGCTGTTGCATTTGTATCCTGGAACATTAAGCTGCCAGTCCTGTCCATCCCTCAGCCATGTTTCCGTAATTGCTATGATATCCTCGTCCTATGTTCCTAACCATGCCCTGAGTTCATCTGCCTTCCCTGTTAGGCCCCTTGCATTGAAATAAATTAGTTTAATTTATCAGTCCCACCTTGTTCTCTGCTTTGTCCCTGTCTGCCCTGACTGTTTGACTTGCCTTTGTTCTGAACTATACCAGTCTTGGATTGAAATCTTTTCTCACTATCTCTCTGGGTCCCACACCCCACCTTACTAGTTTAAATCCTCCTGAGCAGCTCTAGCAAATTTCCCTGCCAGTATATTAGTCCGCTTCCAATTTAGGTGCAATCCGTCCTTCTTGTACAGGTCACTTCTACCCCAAAAGAGATTCCAATGATCCAAAAATGTGAATCCTTCTCCCATACACCAGCTCCTCAACCATGCATTCATCTGCTCTATCCTCCTATTCCTGTCCTCATTAGCTCGTAGCACCAGGAGTAATCCAGATATTACTACTCTCGAGGATCTCCTTTTTAATTTCCTGCCTAATTCCCTGTAATCTCCCTTCAGAATCTCAACCTTTTCCCTTCCTATGTCGTTGGTTCCAATGTGGACATTGACCTATTGCTGATCCCAACCTGGTGAGAACATTCTGCACCATGTCTGAGACATCCTTGATCCTAGCACCAGGGATGCAACACACCATTCTGATTTTTCGCTGCTGGCCACAGAAACGCCTGTCTGTACCTCGGACTAGAGAGTCCCCTAACACAATTGATCTCTTGGAAACCGACGTCACTCTCATTACATTGGAGCCAGTCTCAATACCAGAAACTTGGCTGTTTATGCTACGTACCCCTCAGTGTCCATCACCCCCTACACTTTCCAAAACAGCATACTTGTTTGAAATGGGGATAGCCACAGAAGACTCCTGCACTACCTGCCTACCTCTCTTACCTTTCCTGGAGTTAACCCATCTATGTGACTGTATCTGAGACTTTCTCCCTTTCCAATAACTGCCATCCATCTTCTCCTCTTGCTCTTATAAATTCCTCATCGCCTCTAACTGCCTCTCCAACTGATCCATTCAATCTGATAGGATTCACAACCAATGGCATTTATTATGGATATAATCCGCAGTAACCCATAAACACTCTCTAAACTCCCACATCCGACAAGAAGAGTATATCACTCTACTAAGGGCCATTTTTGCTTCTTTCAATATACAGACCTAGAAAATAGCTCTGTCTTATTCCTCTACAAAACCCTGCTTCACGTTAAATTAATATTTATGGCTTATATTTTAAGATTAATCAAGAGACATAGCTCATTAAACATATAATCAAGAAAGAACCCACTCTACTCATTACTGCAGACTTATTTTAAGGCTGCACTTGAAATCCACTTTTCTGCTTTCCCAAACAGGTTCCTCCAAATCAGTTGTGAATTTCACTGTTTTGTAATTTTTCCAGACGCACTCCAATGTCCAGCGATACATGAATTCAACAGCAAAGGCAGTAACAGCTAACTCTGTCAGTTAGCAATGTGGGTTTCCTTCTCTCTCTATCTCCTGCGCTGACCTCACAATGTGCTTCCTTTGTCTGTTCTTCTCCTTTTTAAAACTGCTGTTGTTTTGACTTTTTCTTCTAAGTTCCAAAACAATGCAACAGCATATAAAACAGCAATTGCTGCTCCTGGAATTCAAGGAAATAATCTCCAACAGTTAAAACACCTCAAAAAGGAGCAGCTGTTACAGCCAGAAATTTTTCCCATCCTCCATCTTGGATTACCCAGAATCCTTGTTCTTGAGCTTCTTTCTCTATTTGTGCATTGTTTATTTCTGCTTAATTAAAAGATCTTTATGCAAAAGCTATTGGCTTCTCTTCACCATGGCATATTATGTGAGCAGCAACTGCTCCCATTCCATACTGTGAGGCTTTGCATGTAGTTGCAATCATAAGTTTGGGTCAGAATAGGTCAGGGCTTCTGACTTTAATGAAGTCTCTTTGGCTTGTGTCAAGGCTCTTTTACATTGATCTCTCCATTTCCAATTCTTCTTTTGGCATCATACATTGCTCAACAGCTTGAGAATGGTTATAAACCTGCCAAATTTAGCAATCCCAAAAATGATGGTAGTTTTTTTACATTTTCTTGAGCTGGTGCCTCCATTCTGGTGTTTACTTTCGAAGTTGACTTGTATAGTCCCCTTGGCCTAAGCATTCGATGGATGTCTGTAGACAAAAAAGGCACATTTGTCTTCCTTTATTCTTAGGCCATAATCTTAAGAGTGTCTGCACAGAAGTATCTAAATTGTGGAAATGCTCTTTTACATTTCTCCTTGTGACTAAAGTGTTATGTAGGTTACTTTAAACGACTTTCAACCCACTTCAGATCTGGTCCATGTCATGTTGGAATACCACAGGTGCAGATGTGAATTCACATGTAAGTATCTTATATTTGAATGGTCCTTTATGTGTTGCAATTGTCAAGAGTTTCTGTGACTCAGAATTTGTACTCATCTAGAGACAGGCTTGACTAAAAGGTCCGTTTTACTGAAAAGCTAACCTCCAGCTAGTCCAGCAAAAAGAGCATTGATTAAAGGCAACAGATACTGCTCAGCAGAAAGTACTGGATTAATAGTGATCTTAATATCACTGCATGTGTGTACCGAATACTTCTTTCTTCATCACTGGTATAATAGGTGTGGCCTAATCACTGATATTAACAGATTCAAGGAATCCTGTCTTGACCAACCTCTGTAATTCAGCTCGACTTTTGATTGCGTGATGCAGTAGATCTAGTCTTGCAAAATATTGCTTGATTCTCATCCTTCGTTTTCAATTTGAAAGAGATCTTTTCCATGCTTCCCAGATCCCGATTAGAAACATATTATTTAGATCAGTTTCAGAATCTAATAAGCAAATTGCTTCAGCCGAGTTGACTTTCATTTTCTCCAATCACCTTCTTCCCAATAAAGTTGGAACATTACCTTTGACAAGTTGTAAGGGCAAATCTTCAGATTGACCATAAAACTAAACATTTACATTGATAGCATCTCTTAAAGGGCCCACTTTACCTGCGTATCTTCTTAATGCAATATTTGAGTGCTACAGTACAATGTGACTCAGATGCTCTGATACACACTTTCAGATGTGAATGAAACCGCCTGACCTGCTGTTCACCTCTATTCTTAACAGTTTGTCATTCAGTAAGGGAGTGAGCCAATATGTTCAAATTGAGTTCCTTGTCCTTCTAGGTGGAAGTTGTGTGTTTGGAAGGTACTGTCTGAAGACATTTGATGAATTTTTGCAGTGCATCTTGTAGATAGTACACCTTTCTGCTACTGAATGTCAATGATAGAGGGAGTGCTTATGGATGTGGTGCCAATCAAGCAGGCTGTTTGACCTGGATGGTGTCAAGCTTCTTGATAGAACTGCACTCATCCAGGCAAGTGACATTCCATCACACTCCTGACTTGTCTTGTAGATGGTGGACAGACTCTGGGGGGGTCAGGAAGTGAGTAACTCGCCATAATATTCCTCAACTCTGATCTGCTCTTGTAGTCACTGTGTTTATGTGGCAAGTTCAGTTGAGTTTCTGGTCAATGGTAAGCCAAGGATTTGATAATGGGAGATTCAGTGGCTGTAACACTAGTGAATGTCAAAGGTAGATTGTCTCTTATTGGCGATGGTCATTATCTGGCATTTGTGTAGGGCAAACGTTACTTGCCATTTGTCTGCCCAAAGCCTGGATACAGCCCAAATCTTGTTGCATTTGAACATGGATTGCTTCAGTATCTGAGAAGTTGTGAATGGTGCTGAACATTTTGCAACCATCAGCGAACATTCCTATTTCTGACTTTATGATGGAGGGAAGGTCATTGATAAAACAGTTGAAGATGGTTGGGCCCAGAACATCACCCTGAGGAATTCCTGTGAAGATGTCATGTAGCTGAGATGACTGAATTGCAATAATATGAGAACAAGGATCATTATCCTAAGATTGAGCCAATCTTTGTTAACCTACCAGTGCACAACCCACTTGATAAGTCAAGGTTTGCTGGCATTAATCATGATAAAGTGTCAGTTGTGCACAACAATTGATTTTCTGAACCCATGCATGATAAAACATTGTTGCCAGGAAACAATAGAATCAGGTTTCCATAGAGGGAGCAAGGCCAAGTGCTGAGTTTTACAAAATGGTTAAGAAGTGCTAGCGAAGAATTACACCACTGGTACCAATCATCATTGTAGCACAGACTTAATCGGTTTCCTATACTCTACAGATGAGAGACAATGTAATATGGAGAAGGCATATAGATCAACTCTTATTAACCAGAACAAGTATGCCAGGGTGACATCAATTAAGATTCTTAAATAATTGTGCCACTGGAGACCTGGATACACCTGAGAACGGAGCAAAAACTGGACCATGTAAAGGAGACAGTACCTTACTGGAAAATATCATGACATTGTGCAAATCTCTGACTATTCAGTTATTTCAGGAAAAGGCAACAACAGATGATGTTCCTAGTGCATCTAAAAACCACAGGGTTAAACCCAATTAGAAAAGTAAACAGGTGCATGAGGTGCATAACACTCATACAGAAATCAATAACTTCCAGAATATCTTACTGACTGACTGTTGGATGTAACATTGTAAACATTGTGAATGTTTTCATTTCAGAAACCATTGTAAAGGGGAGGAATGTTTTGTCTTTGTGTAAGTATGGTGGACTGTCATCAGCTGCAGACCAGTGTTCGTAATAATATGTGAATAAATTTTAATCTGCATTTAGTTGTTATTTGCCAAAGAACGTTTAACGTACCACTTCACAAAGTTTTATAGGAGTTTTTAGAGGAGTTGTGTGTATTATTTATATAGTTACACAGTAGAGGAGTTGTGTGTATTATTTATATAGTTACACAGTTTAAATGTTTTGTTAGTAATCTTTTCATCTTTGTTCAAATAAGCTCAGTTTCCAATAAACACTTTTTTGTGACTTGTAATCTGACCGTCTTGTTTCTGTATACTGAGCTTTATACAGCCTGATTTACGCAATCAGTAATATTAGTTTCCTTTTAAATTCAAATTTTGTTGTGCCAGTGGAGAAGTAGGACAAAGAAAGAAATCAATTCACCCATTTTAACTGGATTGTAACAAAATTGATAACTTAGTTAAACAACAGTTGAAATTGCAATATTGTTTCTAATTAAAATAACTATGAAATGTTTGAAGTGAATGTTTCTCATGAATTTCTAATTTTGCAAATTTGCAGAGCAATGTCTGTCCGTTATTAGCATCATGACAAAATACATTGCATCTAATAGAAGCCAATCATCCTCGTACATCTGTACCTGCTGTTTGTGTTGTGCTTTGTCCCATATCTCTGCTTTTTGTCTGTAATCTTCACAGCCCCAAGCACATGAATGACTCACTTGTAGCCCTATGGAACCACGTTTCAACAGATTTTCAGGCAGAATATTCCAGATCCCAACAGCTCTCTCCTTTTCAAAATTGAAAACTGCTATGAGGTTACCTTCCAACCTTCCGAGGAGATCAGTCCGAAGTTTTCCTACCTCTCCTCATTGCTACATTGCCTTATCCTTGGCACAATAAATCATTGCTTACCACTGCTTCAGCAAATGTTGTCCTTGTTTAATATCTGAACTGCAATCTGTGAATGAAATGCACTGAACATCATGAAATTTGCTATGAGGTCTTCTGTGCACCACATGATACGCCCTGATGTGATCTTAGTGGTGTGTTTGATGTGAGTAAGAAAGGTGTCTCAAGTTAGAAGTGTTGTTATTTGCTATTGTTATTTCAGTTTCTTGAGGAGACAAATTGAACACCGTGCGTGACTTAATTATTTGCAGGGGCAAGGTAAATTGAATTGCTTAATATTGATTCTTCTGCTTGATGGGGATGCTGCAGGAGATTTCAAGTTTAATGGTGCTTCTGAAGAGACATGTTTGATTTGAAATGTTAATTTTGTTTTTTTTCTCTACAAATGCAGTCAGACCTGCTAAGTTTCTCCAGCACTTTCTGTTGCTATTTCAGGTTGCTATCATTCACAGTACTTTGCTTTTATTATAGGGGCTTTAAGGAACATCTCATATCATTTTGCATTCAAATATGAAAACCTGGATGACCAAGACATTTGTTTCAAGAATATTTCTCTCTGTACACTAAGCCTTCTTTCAAGGAATATTGTGTCAGAGAACACATTGACTTCAAGATCTTAGCAGGGTCTTTAACTTTCCAAATATTGACTGCGAATACTATAGTTCAAGTACTTTACATGGGTCAGTTTTGTCCAATGTGTGCAGGAGGTTTTCCTGACAGGCCAACAAAGGGCGAGGCCACATTATATTTGGTACTGGGTAATGAACCCAGCCAGCTGTTAGATTCGGAGGTAGGTGAGCACTTTGGTGATAGTGACCACAATTCGGTTATGTTTACTTTAGTGATGGAAAGGTATAGGTATATATCGCAGGGCAAGATTTATAGAAAGGCAATTATGATGCGATGAGGCAAGATTTAGGATGCATAGGATGGGGAAGGAAACTTCAGGGGCTGGGCACAATTGAAATGTGGAGCTTATTCAAGGAACAGCTATTGTGGATCCTTGATAAGTATGTATCGGTCAGGCAGGGTGCAGGAGCCGTGGTTTATTAAGGAAGTTGAATTTCTTATCAAGAAGAAGAAGGTTTATGTTAGGATGAGATATGATGGCTCAGTTAGGGCACTTGAGAGTTACATGTTAACCAGGAAGGACCTAAAGAGAGAGTTAAGAAGAACCAGGAGGGGACATGAGAAGTCATTGGCAGATAGGATCAAGGAAAACCATACAGCTTTCTATAGGTTTATCAGGAATAAAAAAATGACTAGAGTAAGATTAGGCCAATCAAGGATAGTAGTGGGTAGTTGTACCCACCACTGGAGTCAGAGGAGATAGGGGAAGTGCTAAATGAATACTTTTCATCAGTATTCACACTGGAAAACGACAATGTTATCAAGGAGAATGCTGAGGTACAGGCTACTAGACTAGATGGGATTAAGATTCACAAAGAGGAGGTGTTAGCAATTCTGGAAAGTGTAAAAATAGATAAGTCCCCTGGGCTGGATGGGATTTATCCTAGAATTCTCTAGGAATCCAGGGAGGAGATTGCCAAGCCTTTGGCTTTGATCTTTATATCATCATTTTCTACAGGAATAGTGCCAGAAGACTGGAGAACAGCAAGTGTTGTTCCCTTGTTCAAGAGGGGAATAGGGACAACTCTGGTAATTATAGACCAGTGAGCCTTACTTCGGTTTTGGGTAAAGTGTTGGAAAGAGTTATAAGAGATAGGATTTATAATCATCTAGAAAGGAATAAGTTAATTAGGTATAGTCAACATGGTTTTCTGAAGGGTAGGTCGTGCCTCACAAACTTTATTGAGTTCTTTGAGAAGGTGACCAAACAGGTGGATGAGGGTAGAGCCCGTTCATGTGGTGTACAGAGGAACCTCGATTATCCGAATACCAATTATCCGAAAATTGGATTATCCAAAGGAGATCTCGAGGTCCCAGTAGAAACATTATATCAAAGATGTGTTTCAACAGTGATTGCTTCTTTTGTTTACAGTGATTAAATAGGCACCGTCTCAAAATGACTGACCTCCCGCCCCTTCTCTCTCCCCACACTTTCCCTGGAGTTCTATAGGGGGGTGTACCCTAAACCCCCCCTTCCCCAGATAATCTCTCCAACATTGTTCTGTACAGGGCAAACGTGGAACCTCTCAAAAAGTTGCAGTAAAACGTTCTGTGTGTGGCTCTGTTTGTGTGTGTGTGTCTGTGCTATTTGGAGACTTACCCCACAAAGGCAGCTGCAGCAGTAGTCTTGCTGTTGGTGTACAGTCCGGCTGCCCCTGAGAGGGGTCGCTGTGGACGGGGTTTGGGGTGGGGGGCGTTGTTGGATGGGTTTGGGGAGCTGGGGGGGTGGTGTTGGATGGGTTTGGAGGGGTTGGGGCGGTGTTGGACAGGATTGGAGGGTGGGGCGGGAGGCAGAACTGGATAGGTTTGGGGGATGTGGGCGGAATTGGATGGGGTTGGCGGATGGGGGCAGTATTGGAAGGGTTTGGGGGATGGGGGGGTGTTGGATGGGTTGGGGGGGGCAGTGTTGGGGGTGGGGGCTTGTACGCTACAGGCTCCTGAATGGGGAGCAGACTTTTAAACTCCGAGCCCCAGAGGAAAGCCATTTAATCGATTAACTGAATAATCGATTATCCGAATGAAATAGTGTCTGCCCATCTCATTTGGATAATTGAGGTTCCCCTGTATATGGGTTTCAGTATGGTGTTTGATAAGGTTCCCCACAGTAGGCTATTGCACAAAATATGGAAGCATGGGATTGAGGGTGACTTAGCAGTTTGGATCAGAAATTCGCTAGCTGAAAGAAGACTGATGGGAAATATTCATCCTGGATGTTCAGTTACTAGTGGTGTACTGCAAGGATCTGTGTTGGGTCCACTGCTGTTTGTGATTTTTATAAATGACCTGGATGAAGGCATGGAAGGATGGGTTAGTAAATTTGCAGATGATACTAAGGTCGGTAGAGTTGTGGATAGTGATGAAGGCTGTTGTAAGTTACAGAGGGACATAGATAAGCTGCAGAGCTGGACTGAGAGGTGGCAAATGGAGTTTAGTGTAGAAAAGTGTGAGGTGATTCACTTTGGTCGGAATAACAGGAATGCAGAGTACTGGGCTCAAGGTAAGATTCTTGGTCGTACAGATGAGCAGAGAGATCTCGGTGTCCATTTACATAGATCCTTGAAAGTTGCCACCCAGGTTGATAGGGTTGTTATGAAGGCTTTTATTGGCAGAGGGATTGAGTTTCAGAACCATGAGGTCATGTTGCAGCTGTACAAAACTCTGGTGCAGCCACACTTGTAATATTGCACACAGTTCTGGTCACTGCATTTTAGGAAGGACGTAGAAACTTTGGAAAGGGTTCAGAGGAGGTTTACTAGGATGTTGCCTGGTATGGAGGGAAGGTCTGATGAGGAAATGCTGAGGGATTTGAGGCTGTTTTTGTTAGATAGAAGAAGGTTGAAAGGTGACTTAATTGAGACATATAAGATAATCAGAGGGTTGGATAGGTTAGACTATGAGAGCCTTTTTTCCTTGGATTGCGATGGCTAGCATGAGGGTACGTAGCTTTACATTGAGGGATGATAGATATAGGACAGATGTCAGAGGTAGTTTCTTTACTCAGAGAGTAGTAAGGGTATGGAATGCTTTGCCTGCAACGGTAGTAGATTCGCCAACTTTAAATACATTTAAGTCGTCATTGGACAAGCATATGGATGTACATGGAATAGTGTAGGTTAGATGGGCTTCAGATTGGTTTCACAGGTCAGTGCAACATCGAGGGCTGAAGGGCCTGTACTGCGCTGTAATGTTCTATGTTCTAAGATACAGCTTCTCCTAGATAATGCTCTCGGTCATCCTGTCAACCTTGATGGCCTGTCAGAAATTTCAATGTGTTTTTCCTGTCGCCTAACTTTTTCTATTCTAGGATCATAGAGATTTTACAACACAGTAAAACGCTATTTGGCCCATCATATTTCTGCTGGTCATCAAATATCTATCTTGGCCTGTGGCCTTTTATACAATGGCATTTCAAGTGCTCATCCAGTTGGCTCTAAAATGCCTTGAGGGTTTCTGCCACTTTTGAGCAGTGAGTTCCAGATACCCACAGTCTTCTGGCTGAAAAGGATTGACAGGCAATGGCTCAGTGTGTAATAGCAACAATCAAGGCTTATTGTTTACATTTTACATTCTCGTTGTTCACCCCAGAATTGGATGGTGAGAATAAAGCAATAGTAAAGGAATAATGGAATGCATAATATCCTCAAGGATATCAACAACATTGCTCATTTGATGGGATAAAGTTAATGGTGTATGAGAAAAAAAATGTCCTGAATGTGGTAATGACCTCAATGGAGTTAACGACATTGTCTATGAAGTTCAGCAGGAGACCACTATCCAGCAGAGGACATTGGCTTTGAAGAGATGGTGGAAACTGATGAATGACGTGATCAATCATAGCATTAACCTCTCAAGGAAATCTATTAATGGATGAAAAATAGAGTCCTGTCCAACCCTCTTTTGATAAATCCTTAAAGGTCATTGATAATCGTGTCCCTTTTGTCGCATTAATTCCACTGGAATCTGGCTTCTCAAATGATGCTGCCTTTAATTTGAAACCAAAATCATCTCATCTTAAGGCATTGAACCTCTGAATATAGAAGATGCTTGTGTGCGTGAGCTCCTTCGGGAAAGCTCTGATAATATGAATCATTCATTAAACACCAGTAAACAATTTCCTCTTTCAACCCATTCCCAAGGTCACTGTTGAGATGAACCATTCTCCATATTTTCTGTGCATCCTCTTAGCAAAGGACATGTCAATGACAAAATTCACCATCACCTCCAAATGTGCCTGTTAAGCCTTTAGCTGACTGAGAAAGAGCATTTGAGGACCAATATTTCATACCTGAGACCAAGTTTGTTTACTTGGCAGCAGTGATTTTCCCGGCTTTATATGCTTCAGAGATATGGAAAATCAATGGCAGGCACTTCAAAACACTGAGAGTGGGTAGAACATTGATGGATACAGTCAGATGTGGGGAAATGTGAAATTGTCCACATTGGCAAGAAGAATAGAAAAGCAGCACATCACGTAAATGGAGAGGGTTTGCAGAACTCTGTGATACAGAGAGATCAGGTTATCATGGTACTTGAATCAGAAAGGTTGGTGTGCAGGTACAGCAATTAATTAATTGAATATGTAAGTAGAAATGTTTTACTAGATTTAATATGCAAGATCACACTCCTGAGAACAGAATTCAGAGAGGGATCACTTGACTGGTTCCTGGGATGAAAGAGTTATTTTAGGGGGAAAGGCAAGACAGGTTTTGAGCTGGATCTATTTGATTATAGAAGAATGGGGGATATCTTATTAAAACTATAAGGTTCTGAAAGGACTTTACAGGGTAGAGGCTAAAAAGATGTTTCCTCTTGTGGAATGCCTAGAACACAGTTTAAATATTAAGGTTCTCACATTTAAGACAGAAATGAGGAGGAATCTTTTCTCAGATGGTTTTAGGTATTTGGAATTCTCTTCAGTGGAGGCAGGGCCAGTGAACATTTTAAAGCAGAGGGCGATAGATTTTTGACAAATAGGAGTTCAGTGGTTAGCACTGTTACCTCACAGCGCCAGGGACCCGGGTTCGATTCCCGGCTCGGGCAACTGTCTGTGGGTTCTCCCCTTGACTGTGTGGGTTTCCTCCGGGTGCTCCGGTTTACTCCCACAGTCCAAAGATGTGCAGGTCAGGTGAATTGGCAATGCTAAATTGTCTATAGTGTTACGTGGATTAGTCATGGGTGTGGGATATAGGTAAAGTAGTGTTACTTCTGCAATCATAATTACTTATGCAAGGTAAATGCACTCACACCAGTGTATAATTGTTTCAACCCAAGAGCTGAGTCAACAAGAATGAAAACTATGTGGAGGAAATATATAATTGTTTTTGTATTAGCTTCAATGTGAATGCAAGAATGAAACGTGCCTGCTAACAATGGTAGACAAATAGATACAGTGCTGTGAAGCAGATATGCTGTGCCAGATATGATTGTGCAAGCAGTAGTTATAAGCATCTGTTTCCCACTTTTGCAAAAACACAAAAACAAACCCCAATTAAAAGGTCATAAGGATCAATATGGTTGGGGAAAGGGAGGAAATCGCACATGTGGAGGAAGTAGATAATCATGAAGAAGGATATACCTAACAATGGGCCACAGCAGGATGTGGTAAAATGGCCGAGTAAAACTTGTACTTTGTTATGCACAAGGCCGGATACGGCAAGAGATAAACAATAGTAATGGGCACCGGGTTTGGAGTAGTGAATCCTATATAAGATATGTACTTGCTAAACTCTATGTGCCTTACCTCAGGCACCTCACTTGCAAGCGTATAATAAATATACGGATTGCTTCAGATCTTGTCTCGGACTGAAATTATTGAAGTGAGTGAGCTTTGATTCTCACATGGGTAAATGTAGGGGAATGGGTGGGTTGCTCTTTGGAGGGTCGGTGTGGACTTGTTGGACTGAAGGGCCTGTTTCCATACTGTAGAGAGTCTAATCTAAACAGCAAAGTGGAATTGAGACCACAATTAGATCAACATTGATTTTCTTAAATGGCAGAGCAGGCTTGGGGGACTAACTAGCCTCTTCCTGCTTCTAATTTGTTTGCAGGAGGGGCATTGTGAGAAGGTGGGTGGGTAACAAGAGGGGTTGAGCAGTGATCAGGGACAGGAGGGAGTTGACTGCTGGGAGGGTGATAGGAAGGGTAGACGGCAGGAGGGTGAGCAGCAGTTGATGGGGATCTGGAGTAAGGGATTTGATTTTAGTGCATTTTTATTTCCTGGGTGGATGGCTGTGAAAATTATTTAAAGTGATTGAAAACAAAAACATAAATTGCTGAAGAAACTCTGCAGGTCTGGCAGCATCCGTGGAGAGAAAGCAGAGTTAATGTTTTGGGACCAGCGACTCTTCTTCCACTGTTTCATTCCAGATTTCCAGCGTCCCGTAGTTCTTTGCTTAGTTTCAATGTAATTGGTTGCTTGAAAAACTTGTCACTCATCACCGCAGTTCCTGTTGAGAGCGAATACAGAATAACGCAATCAGTCTCCCATGGAAAGAGTTACAGTGGTCGCCACCGATATCAACACATCTGTCGGCAAGGCTTTCTTCCAAGTTGGCAACTAAACAGGATTAGCTGCTGGTCACGACGGTTTGTGAGGCTAGAACTATCTTAATTCGATGCAGTGCCTTCCATTGCAGCCACAAATGCTCCGGTTTTGCATCCTCGCTCCATTCTGAGGGATTGGGGAAGCAATGAAATCAGAAGGCGAGCAGGCGGATTCCTGAAAGTGCAGGTGCAAGTCTAGACTATGCTTTTTACCTGTCGAGGAATAATCTTTGTTTTTAAATTTCAGTATTGCAGCCAGCATTAACGGTACAGGTCAGAGATCTGGAGCCAAGAGGCCCGCAGAACTTTTAACTGAGAAGCTAAACTGGTCAGATGTTCGTTTTTTTTTTAGATTAGATTCGGTTCCTTACAGTGTGGAAACAGTTAGGCCCAACATGTCCACATCGACCCACCGAAGAGTAACCCACCCATACCCGTTTCCCTCTGACTAATGCAATTGGCAATTTAGCATGGCCAATTCACAGGACCTGCACAGCTTTAGATTGTGGGAGGAAACCCACGCAGACACGGGGAGAATGGGCACGGTGTTTGCACAATGTGGATTGCTGGGAAGACATAAGAATTAGCAAACATATTGTCAAAAGTATCAATTGTTACAATTATTGACAATTATTACAAAAGGGAACTAACACAGCTGCAGTGCCTTATCGAAATATATAATAGTCTAACTACTTAATGTAACAAGGGATTTGGGAACAGGGGCTATCTTCCAATGACTTGTCTATATTTATAATACTTGGTTGTGATGAAACAACTTCAACACTTATTTTGCACTACGAAAGATGGTCAAAGGATGTCAACTTCAAACCCACTCCCCAACCCCACAACCTGCCCCAAATTCTGGATGGTGAAAGTCCTGTATTAACTCTAATTTTGCATTTAGCACCCCTGCAAAGCAGAAGAAGTATTTTCTAAAATGTTTTGGTGTTTTCAGAATCACAAAGTCATGTTACATCAATCTAAGCATACACAGAATGTTACTGTCATAGTTTTTTTTAAAATCTGCAATGAAATGTGTTGTATTGTGAGGAATATGCACTGCAAAAGAGCTGACTCGATTTCCTTCAATTTCCAAAGCGGTCAAAGTAGTGGATCTCAAAGGAACAACTGGAGGTCGCTAAAGATGTTGGGACAGTTGTTCTCTATGTTTTCTTTAAAGTGTATAATACTTGAAGTTCCCAGGTTACACTGTTCCTTGCTGTACTGCTCTCTACCCTTATTACATCGATGATGCTGGATTAGTGGTGCTGGAAGAGCACAGCAGTTCAGGTTGTTGACCCTGGGTTTGCAGGAGGTGCAGTGCCTCATGCCGCAATCATACTTCTTCCTCGGTCCCAAGTCTCCTGTCCCTGCATTGAGCTCTAAGTAAGTCAACGTTCTAAGATATCTGGCAAATTAACAGGAATGGGTAGCCAGTCCATACAGGTGAACATCTAAACACTAACAAGGAGCAATCCTTCCACAGAACAAGCAAATTTTTCTCTTGTATCAAATGGTTAAGATGATCTTCTTCTCCCGTGGTACAGGAGCTTTAGCTGCTAGATTGTTGAGCCATTGACCCCCTTTAGTGGCAGGGTCAGGATGTTTCATTTTGATCCTCTAGTCCAACTGATTCCACCTTACACAAGAGGGACTGTCTCTGACCTGTCTGGCTTAACTCTCAACATCATTGTGCTCAGGCAACTTGCACAATTAAATGACACAGTGATCCCAGTTGTATCACTACATTTTAGATGTTCCAGTCCTAAACCCTAACAGAATATCACCTACCCACCCCTCTATCCATGCCATGTCTCTGCTCCCTTGCCAACTGCAGAGGTTTCTGAAGTGCAATGCAGCCAACCAGGACTCAGGTTGTTCCCTCACTAGCCACACCCCTGTGTCACCCTACTGCCAGTAATGGGGGCAGAAGTCCATTTTTCAATGGTTCTCAAGTCTTTCTGACTCTGTGAAAATCTGAACCAAAATACAGATCCTTGAAAATAAAGAGAAGCTTTACCTGATTGGTCCCAAGGATAAGAGACTTGAGCTACAAAATTAGCGTGAAGATGTATAGTTTATCTTGTTAGGAAAAGGAAGTTAAGGAGCAATCTATGAGAAGTGTATGAGAATATGACTGGTTTAGATATGGTAGCTTAAGAAAAGTTGCTCCCATTAGCTGTTCACTCACTAAAGGATACAGATTTAAGTTTTATTTTAATATAAGAGACCCAGGAGTGATTTGAAGAAGCACATTTTCATGTAGGACAATTAAAGTCTTGGAACTTGCTATTTATGAGAGTGGTGAACACAGACAATTAATGATTTTAAAATCAAATTGAATAGACCATTGAGGGAAATAAACTCGCAAGGCTACAAGAATGATGAAAAATATCAGACTTACTGGCTTGCTGTACAGAGCTGTCATGGAGTAAATGAATAGCTTTGATCTATGCTGTAATACTGCTGCTATTCTGCAGTCAGTCTCTCCTTGCATGTGATAAAGCAGGTGTCATAACTTCAGCAGCTAATTTTAGAGAAGTGCTTCTGCCATATACACATTTCTTGAGACACCTAAACTTGCAACCTCTATCTAAAAGAGTAAAGGTAGCAGATGTACAAGCGCATCTCCACTGTTTCTAAAGGCTCAAAATTATGGAAGTCCCTTCCTAACAGAATTATGAGTGTTTCTATGCTCTGAAGATTGTCAAGTTTTAAGGCAGCAGCTCCCCATCGTCTTTTCCATAGCAATTAGGTTGGGTAATTATGCCAGCCCAGCCAATGGTGTTTATATCACAGGAAATAATTTTAAAATGGGGGCACCAGTAGTTGGAGAATGTTTATTTCCTGCATAGCCTCACTAACCTAGAGTCATACAGCATACAGACCTTTTGATCCAACTCATCCCGCTGACCAGAAATTTCAACCTGACCTTGTCCTATCTGCCAGCATTCGGTCCATATCCCTCTAAACCCTTCCTATTCATATACACATCCAGATGCCTTTTAAATGTTGTCATTGTATCAGCCTCCACCACTTCCTCTGGCAACTCATTCCATACATGCACCATACGCTACGTGAAAATGTTACCCCATGCCCGCTTTAAATCTTTTCCCACTCACTTTAAACCTATACCCTCTAGCTCTGGACTCCCCTACCCTCGTGAAAAATACCCTGGCTATTCACTCAATTCATGGCCCTCATGATTCTATAAATTTCTTGTAAGGTCACACCTCAGCCTCTGATGCTCCAGGGAAAAAGCCCCAGGCTATTCAGAGTCTCCGTATGATTTAAACCCTCCAGTCCCGACAAAATCTTTGTAAATCTTTTCTGCACCTTCCCAAGTTTAACAACGTAGTTTCTATAGAAGGGTGACCAGAATTGTACACAGTATTCCAAAAGAGGTCTCAGCAATGACCTGTACAGCAGCAACATGACATCCCAACTCCTATACTCAATGTTTTGACCAACAAAGGAAAGCATGCTATTCTTTTGCACGAGTGATTTCACTTTTTTTTTCAAAGGCATTAATAAAATGTCATTCCCAGTAGCAAACGTATTGTTCCAACTTTAGAATTAATGATGTCTGTGCCAGCTTGTAGGTAGATGGTAAACCAGCAGGAAAATAAAGAGTGAGAAACTAAATGTTTACTGCAAATTCTTTCCCAATTTTTGCTAGATTCTAAAAATCCATTTCCTGTCATTTCTAGCTCCAGACATCTATGTATATGGAAAGTTCTGCAAGCTGTTCTGCAGATGAATTAATCATCCCCTGCAGGTTTGCTCTTTCTGCTGCCTCTGGATGATTCAATATGTTCAAGTGCAGGAATGTGAAACTTTACTCCGTTGTTCCTCTCCGAACTGATTATCCGTTAACTAACGTGACTAACTGTATGAAACCACAAAATAGAGCTGAAGTTTCACTTTGTGTAATTCGAGCAGAGAAGATTTTTCCAGCATTACAAATTCTGGAAAATGTTCAACAACTATTATCTGGTGTGATTTCCACCCCCTACAAACTAAAGATAAGCTAGAGTACAGAGGATAATAAGACTGAAAGCTGTAAAACAATGTACATTCAGTAATGAACTCAAAAACGTAAAGTGAGGCAGTATTGATTTATTATGTGTTCTGTAAGGAAGATTGTTCCCTGGAGTTTCATGAAAAGAAAGGGCAACAGCAGCAGAGAAGGTAGATTTTGGAATGGAAAACATTGAAATTTGCTGACAATATTTATTTGCATTTTTAAAAATTGCTTGATTGAATAAATCGCATTATGAAAAGTTCTGCTTTCAGGATAAGAGCTATATGCCTGTGAGCACAAAATGAATGTGAATGAACAGAAACTTTTATAAAAATTTATTTATTTCAGTTTTTTTGTTTATTGATCTATTAGTTAATCAAAATTTCTGTGTTCTCCCAATTATCCAACACAATTTTGGTGTTGATTAGTGAAAACTCTGGTGTTAATATTTCCTGTTATTATGCTACAAAGTTTATCTGGTATGTAATGGTAAGGACGCTGATTCACAAGACTGCAGTGTCTTTCTTTCCAAAATGCAGCAAGATTTCTGCACAGTCGTTTAGTTAATACCAAAAAGTACTGTACTGATGGAGTTGCTGTCGGTTGGACAAGATATTAAACTAAAACTCCCTTTTCCTATTCAGATAGACGTTAAATCGCCTGTTGGAAGAGGAACAGGCAATTTCCAGGTGTCCATTCTGCTTTCATTGAGAAGGACCTCAAACAGGTTTTCCAGTTGCACATCTCACTTGTTTGTGGAACATTCCTGTGTACACATTGGCTCCAGCTGTGCCTGTGTAAGGAAAATTTCACAATTCAGAAGGAATCTTCGGATTTGAAGTGCTTTGTAACGCGATAAGGTATTATTTAAATGCAAATTATTTCTTTGCTTTACTTGCTAATTGGGGTGGATTATTATTTGAATTAACATTAGCTGATTCATTCCCAAGCCTATTTTTCCCTCAGCTAAAACATGTTTATACATCTGTATATCTTGTGGGCCATTTGTTTTTTTTGTCCATGTTAATTATTGATTTGTGTAAATAGCTTTCAGCAGTGATTTATAAATGTTGCATTTTAAGGTTAATCAGAGTGAAGTTATATTGTGTGCATGAGCAAAAGAAAACATGCAAATAATTTAAATTCATCTTTCTTAGCACAGAACATAACCTAGTTAGAAAAAATAAACCTGCAAATTTAAGTCCCACAGTCCACAGCCTTTGAGGAAAATAATTTCCAGATTTCACTATCTTTTGTGTAAAAATGTACTCCTTTATTATTTCCATCATTAATATCTTGTTGTCATTACGAGACCGTGAAGGTTATGCTGAATTTACAAGAGCAGGGAGATGGTGTTGAACTTAATAAGACACTTGTTAGACCACAGCTGCTGTATTGTCTACTTTTCTGGGTGCTGCACTATTGGCAGGGTGTGGGCGGAGTGCAGAGAATACAGAAGACATTTACAAGAATGTTCCAAGGATTTATGAGATTAAATTGGAGAGTTTGAGACTGTGATTTGACAGATGCTTTCAAATCAAAAGGGGGTGCATAGAGTAGACAGGAAAAATGGTTCCTACTGATAAAAGTGAGATTTGAAACTGTCTGCAAATGCAGTAAGTGCGCTGTGAGAAAAAGCTTTTTCACACATTAATGTACTGCAGGAACTATGGTGGAGACAGGTTCAACTGAGGCATTCAAGAGGGCATTGGATGATTATTCAAATGGAAACAATGTGCAGGAGTCTTGGGAAAAAGTACAAAATTAACACTAAGTCACGATGCTCATTTGGAGAGCCAGTACAAGCATGATGGGCCAAATGACCTCTGTCTCCACCCTAATACTTATGTGATTCTATGAAGTCTATTAATGCGGATTCCTGGTCTTGATTTCTCTATTTGAAGAAATAGTCTCCTTGTTTCTGTCTTATCCTTTTAACATTTTGAGTGCTTCAATCAAATTATGCTTCAATGTTCTGTACACAAGAGGTGAATTGGCTATGCTAACTTGTCCATAGTTGTTAGGTGCATTAGTCAGAGGGGTGGGTGGGTTACTCTTAGGAGGATCAGTGTGGACTTGTTAGGCTGAAGGGAATCTTATCTAATCTAAAAAAAAAGGGAACATAAACCAAGTTTATGTGACCTGTCTTCAGAAGAGGTGCTGCATTTTGGGAAAGCAAATCTATACACTTAATGGTAAGGTCCTAGGGAGTGTTGTTGAACAGAGAGACCATGGAATGCAGGTTCATAGCTCCTTGAAAGTGGAGTCACAGGTAGATAGGATAGTGAAGAAGGCGTTTGGTATGATTTCCTTTATTGGTCAGAGTATTGAGTCAGGAATTGGGAGGTCAAGTTGCGGCTGTACAGGATATTGGTTAGGCCACTGTTGGAATATTGCGTGCCATTCTGGTCTCCTTCCTATTGGAAAGATGTTGTGAAACTTGAAAGGGTTCAGAAAAGATTTACAAGGATGTCGCCAGGGTTGGAGGATTTGAACTATAGGGAGAGGCTGAATAGGCTGGGGCTGTTTTAGATTAGAATCCCTACAGTATGGAAACAGGCCCTTCGGCCCAACAAGTCCACACTGACCCTCTGAAGTGTAACCCACCTAGACCCATTTCCCATATTCGCCCCTGACTATGGGCAAATTAGCATGACCAATTCACTTAACCTGCACATCTTTGGATTGTGGGAGGAAACCGGAGCACCCGGAGGAAACCCACGGAAGAATAGGGAAAATGTGTAAACTCTACACAGTCAGTTACCCAAGGCAGGAATCGAACCTGGGTCCCTGGTGCTGTGAGGCAGCAGTGCTGACCACCGAGCCACCATGCCACCCCTGGAGCAGCAGGGGCTGAGGGGTGACCTTATAGAGGTTTATAAAATCATAAGACACATGGATAGGATAAATAGACAAAGTCTTTTCCCTGGGGTGGGGTGGGGGGGGGGGTCCAGCACTAGAGCGCATAAGTTTAGGGTGACAGGTCTCTTTTATATTTTTCCCCTAAGGGGCAACCTTTTCACACAGAGGGTGGCATGTGTATGGAATGAGCTGCCAGAGGAAGTGGTGGAGGCTGGTACAATTGCAACATTTAAAAGGCATCTGGACAGGTATATGAATAGGAAGGGTTTGGAGGGATATGGGGCGGGTGCTGGCAGGTAGGACTAGATAGGGTTGGGTTATCTGGTTGGCATGGCTGAGGTGGACTAAAGGGTCTGTTTCCGTGCTGTACATCTCTACGACTCTATGACCTAAATCCTCTATGTTCCAGTATCATTCTGGCAGATGCAGGCCGTTGCATCTGCTAAAGTAGCAGAGAGTATAATTTCTGATGTATAATGTATCAATAGGCAGATGCTGGTATATCACATCGAACTTCAGGAACTGAGAAAAAAATACTTTGTGAAAACATTCCCATAACTCTAACTGCTTGCAGAAGACCTTGAGAAGAAGCAAAATCAGACTGATGTCCTGTACAAGTAACTTATTTCTATAGAAACTGGACTGGTAGAAACAAATGTTAAGATATGCACTTTTCTGCTCAATCTGATAACTTTTGATAAATATGTTTAAGCAACTACCTAGATATAGAAATTGGCAACGATTAAAGAAAATGCACTTTATGATCTTGATATTTATTTTTTGTTAATTTTCTTCTAAATCGCATTGACCTCTTTGTCATTCTTCATGGGAGAATTCAAATTGGTCAACTTTCTTTTCAAAGTTGATTGCCCAGAATTAGCAACTCCTTCAGAAGTAAACAAGGGAGTTAAAAGGCTTGAATGCTCTGAGGGTAAATTTCTGGTTAACTAAATGTGCTCATTGTGAGTTTCCATAAATCTGGTCATTAACTTCAGTACAGCAGTAAAAGATAGTGCTGATATCTCGATTGTATTCCTAGGTAACAGAAAGTTTTACTTATTCTGTATATAAAAGGAGAAAATTGGAACAGTTATCTATTTTGAATCTTAGAATCCCTACGGTAAACATTTGGCCCATTAATTCTGCACTGACACTCCACATCCTACCCTGATCTACCCCCATCTGTATAACTTCACATTTACTATGGCTAATCCACCTAGTCTGTAGATCCCTGTATACATGGGCAGTTTAGCATGGCTAATACACCTAATCTGCATATCTTTGGACAGTGGGAGGAAACTGGACTACTGAGAAAACCCACACAGATATGGGGAGAACAGGTAGTTACCCAAGGCCGGAATCGGACCTGGGTCCCTGGTACTGTGAGGTAGCAGTGCTAGCCATTTTGCCACCATACAGCCCCTAGACTTTTGTTTAAAAAAACAAGCTGGTCTGAATTCAGAGCCTTTGATCTCATTGCTTCTGAAGCAAGATCCACATAACCAAACGAGTGCAAATAATACTGATAGGTAACATCATAGAAGTAAGCTCCTGCTCAGTGCACAGAGACTTCAGTCAATGACTAATAAATACCCAGGTGCTGTTAATGAGAACGTTGTTGTTAGCTCTGAGCAATGTCTGCCATCCCCAAAATGATAACATGGAATTGTACTGTCCCAAAGAAGACCATTCAGCCCATCAAGCTCCTGATGTAAAACTATTTAAGAACATCCTGCTCTTGGAAGGAACACTAACCTGAACTTCAGGTGAATTAAATAAATATGCAAAAGGGATACATTTTGTGGTCTTTGAAGGTACGTGAGAGAATGAGACTGATCTGATAGCTCCTTCAAAGAAACACCATTGGCAAAATGGCCTCATACTGTGCTGTATCATTATAAAATTCTGAGAAGGTTTTTAAGCTTCAGTCCATTTTTCCAATGGTGCTTCTTTGAAGAAGCTATCAGATCAGTCTCATTCTTTTACCTACCTCCAAAGTCCAGAAAATTTATCCCTTTCACTTAATTCACCTTGTAAAGTTACTATTGAATCTGCATGGACCATCCTTTAGTGTATTCTAGAACAATGTTTCTTAAAGTGGGGTCTTTCTCTGTACTTTGCTCCCTCCCAGTCTCCTGCCATCCTCACACACTCCTGCTCCCACCTCCCCAAGTTACTGTTTGCTGCTGCTGCTTACATCGCACTTAGGCTCAGGCTGCCACAAGGCTCCAGCCAGATCAGACAAGATTAGAAGTATGCACAACCATTTCACTGAATTTTAAATAATTATCTGTTCTTAAAATCTTTATTTAAAGACTGTCGATTATGCATTTTCCTGTTTTAAAATCACCGAATAGTTACAGCACAGAACACAAATCAGCCCCACTGATTCTCTGAAGGAACTATTCATGTACTGCCAGTTTCCAACTCCCGGTGTCCCTGCATATTTCTGCTCTTTATAAATTAATTTATTTAGAAAATGTAGAATCGTTCATGACACAGAATGAGGTCAGTCAGCCCATTCTGTCGAAAAAAGTGCAGCAATCAGCCTAATGGCATTTTCCAGCATTTGGTTTGTGTCCCTAGATTTCAGGGATAGTATAGTCATTGAGTACAGGCTTTCTTTCTCTATTACCCTTCAGGCAGTTAGTTCCAAACTTTACCACCTACTGGGTGGAACATGATTTCCCATCTCCCTTCTAATCTTTCTAGCAATTACTTTAAATCTGTGCTTCCTGGTCATTGAGCCTCTGCTAAGGGATGTAGATCCTTTATATCTACTCTATCCAGACTCCTCACAATCTTGTATACCTCAGTCAAATCTCCCCTCAGCCTCCTCTATTCCAAGAACAACAGTCAGTCCAATCTTCCTCATAGCTGCAAACTTCCAGTCCTGGCAACATCCTCATAATTCTGTTTTACACTTTCTGTGGTGCACTTGCATCCTTTCTGTAATGAGATGACCAGAACTGTATATAGTTCATAAATTGTGGCTTAACTAGGTTTTATATTGTTCTAACATAATCTCATTCTTTTTAAATTTTGTATATCTGCTAATCAAGCTAAGTACTCCACATGTCATGTTAACTGCTTCATCAACCTATCTTGTTACATTCAGGGATCTGTGGAGCAGTTTTGGTCTTTTACAGATCCTACTCTTTCATTAATTAATCTGTAAGCCCCTTGACACTAAAGGGGCTTAAGAATTGGCAATTCCATCCTTTTTCGTTGTGAGAACATGTTTACTCTAAACATCTTGAAGTTCCACTTTGAATATCTCCCATTGTTCTAACACTGAGTTACCTTGAAGTAACCGCTTCCAGTCTACCTATGCTAAATCACTCCTCAGCTTTAATAAAATTGGCAGTACCCAAATTTAAACCCTAACTCATGTATTGTCTTTAACCTTTTCCACAATTAAGTTAAAACTAACTGAATTATGATCTCAATCACCAAAACGTTCTCCCAGTGCCACAATTTCCATATATCTAGATTCACTTGCCAAAATCAAATCCACAAGTATTCTCTTTCTTTTTGGACTCGCTGCATACTGTTCAAAAATATTGTTTTGAATGTACTTCATGAATTCTAGTTCCTTAATTTGTTTCAACTATAACTATCCTAGTTAATATTGACATGGTTACAGATCCCTACTATTCCCTTCCTTTTGCTTTTACCCTTCTTAGAGATTTGCTGTATTGCTCATGTACATCCTTCCATGTTTTTGGGGATCTAAACTCCCAGTAGTCTGATTGTTCCTTAGCTCAATCCTTATGACTTCATTTGACAATCTTCCTCATAGCTCTATGGTGGTTAGCACTACTGCCTCACAGCGCCAAAGACCCGGATTTAATTCCCGCCTCAGGCAACTGTCTGTGTGGAGTTTGCACATTCTCCCTGTGTCTGCGTGGGTTTCCTCCGGGTACTCTGGTTTCCTCCCACAGTCCAAAAATGTGCAGGTTAGGTGAATTGGCCATGCTAAATTGCCCGTAGTGTTGGATGAAGGGGTAAATGTAGGGGAATGGGTCTGGGTGAGTTGCTGTTCGGAGGGTCGGTGTGGACTTGTTGGGCCGAAGGACCTGTTTCCACACTGTAAGTAATCTAATCTGCAGCTAATTGTTTCTTCGACCGAAATTGCACATCTCTTATTTTTTACGTACCTCTCCATCTGATATGAACACCCTATAACCTGGAATGTGGAGTTGCCATTCCTGTTCCCCTTTAAGTCATGCTTCTGTAATAGTTAATATATTTCACATTTCTGTCTGTTTATCTCAGCACTTCTACCTTGTTTGCTAAATTCTTAACTAAACATTGAGTTGTACATTATGTTACAATTTGGTATAAGGTTGGGAGAGGTGGGACTGAGCAAATACTAACCCATTAGAAAGTAAATTTTTCAACCAAAAAAATTAAGAACCAAATTCCTCTTATGTACCATTTAGTTTTTTTACTTGTAACTTTCAATTTGTATCCTCCGGTTACAAGTCCTCTTGGCAGTGAAAACAGTATCTCCACATTTACTCCAACAAAATCCTTCAGATTTTAGAACACAATTAGTAAGTATTCACTTTGAACCCAGGCAGGCTAACTCAATTATCTAGATAAATTATCTAAATATATGCATAGTCACTGTGAAGATCTAGGTGCCAAACTAAGAAGCAGAACTTCAAAGCTTGGAATTATTACCTGGGCCGCATGCAAATTAGCTTAGGGTAAACCAAAGTGGAGAGATAATATGTGACAGAAAGACTGGTGCAGGAGAGGTGGGTTCTGGTTTGTGAGGCATTGGCACCGGTTCTAGGGAAATCAGGATCTACACCATTGGAACAACCTTCACCTGAATTGCACCAGGGCTGTTGTTCTTGCCTACTTCATAATTTGGGAAGAAAAGAGAGTTTTAAAATAAATATTGGGGGCATGGGATCAAATTTGAGAAGAGGTGATGCATCAAAGAGTAGAGACAAGGCAAAAGAGAAAGGCATTAATATAGGAAATGCTAAACAGAGAGTACAAACCTGAGAGTAAATCAACAAATAAGGCTAAAGGTTACAAAAAGAATATATGGATAAAACTATAGACCCTGTATGTCAATACACATAGGATTTAAAATAAAACAGATGAACGGAGAATGCACATAGTGATGAATGAATATGATTTGGTAGCTGACTATTGAAGAGTGAAGGCCATTTAGGAAGAATTAAAAAGCTAGAAAAACCATGGAGAGGTGGCACAATTAATTATTGGTAGTATAAACCAATTTCAGAAAATCTAGATGTGGAAATGGTTTGGGTAGAAATGATAAATGAAAAATGCAAGAAGTCAGTTGTGGGACTGGTGCACAGATCCCAGAATAGTGATCATGTGCTAGGGTGGAGAATAAAGGAATAAATAATCCTTGTCAGAAAGACTTGCCAATAATCATGAGAAGTTTTAGTCTACTTATAGGCTGGAAAAATCAGGTGAGCGATGATAGCTCAGACAAGTTTGTAGAATGTTTTGGGGGTAATTTCCATGTTTTGAAGTCGCCCAGAGAGCAGGCTATACTAGATCTTGTGCAAAGAGATAAGATTGATTAACCTTTTTAGTGAAGGCAATTCTGGTAGCAGCAACCATAGTATGATTGAACATTCCGTTCAGTGTGAGGAGTGGGGTTGAGACTATTTATTTAAACTTCATTAAAGCCAATCACAAGGATTTTGAAAGCAGAGCTGGCTAAAATTATTAACAAATTAGGGTCAAGCCTAGAAAAATAGCGATGTAGTGGCAGACATATAGAACATAGAACATTACAGCATAGTACAGGCCCTTCGGCCCTCGATGTTGCGCCGACCAGTCATACCAATTTGAAGCCCATCTAACCTAAACTATTCCATGTACGTCCATATGTTTGTCAAATGACGACTTAAATGTACTTAAAGTTGGTGAATCTACTACCGTTGCAGGCAAAGCATTCCATACCCTTACTACTCTCTGAGTAAAGAAACTACCTCTGACATCTGTCCTATATCTATCACTCCTCAATTTAAAGCTATGCCCCCTCGTGCTCGCTGTCACCATACTTGGAAAAAGGCTCTCCCTGTCCACCCTATCTAATCCTCTGATTATCTTATATATCTCTATTAAGTCACCTCTCAACCTTCTTCTCTCCAATGAAAACAGCCTCAGCCTTTCCTCGTAAGACCTTCCGTCCATACCAGGCAACATCCTAGTAAATCTCCTCTGTACCCTTTCCAAAACTTCCATATCCTTCTTATAATGCGATGACCAGAACTGTGCACAATACTCCAAGTGCGGCTACACCAGTGTTTTGTACAGCTGCAGCATAACCTCATGGTTCCAGAACTCGATCCCTCTATTAATAAAAGCTAAAACACTGTCAACCTGTGGGAACTTTCAAGGATCTGTGTACCTGGACACCGAGATCTCTCTGCTCATCTGCACTACCAAGAATCTTACCATTAGCCCAGTACTTTGCATTCCGGTTACTCCGACCAAAGTGAATCACCTCACACTTGTCCGCATTAAACTCCATTTGCCACCTCTCAGCCCAGCTCTGCAGCTTATCTATGTCTCTCTGTAACTTACAACATCCTTCGTCACTAGCCAGAACTCCACCGACCTTAGTGTGGTCTGCAAATTTACTAACCCACCCTTCTACACCCTCATCCAGGTTGTTTATAAAAATGACGAACAGCAGTGAACCCAACACCAACCCTTACGGTACACCAATAGTAACTGAACTCCAGGATGAACATTTCCCATCAACCACCACCCTCTGTCTCCTTTCAGCAAACCAATTACTGATCCAAACTGCTTTATCTCCCACAATTCCATTCCTCCGCATTTTGTACAATAGCATACTGTGGTGAACCTTATCGAATGCCTTGCTGAAATCCATATACACCACATCAACCAGTTTACTCTCATCTATCTGTTTGGTCACCTTCTCAAAGAACTCAATAAGGTTTGTGAGGCACGACCTACCCTTCACAAAACCGTGCTGACTATCCCTAATCAAATTATTATTTTCTAGATGATTATAAATCCTATCTCTTATAACTTTTTCCAACACTTCACCAACAACTGAAGTAAGGCTCACTGGTCTATAATTGCCAGGGTTGTCTCTACTCCCCTTCTTGAAAAGGGGAACCACATTTGCTATCCTCCAGTCTTCTGGCACTATTCCTGTAGACAATGACGATTTAAAGATCAATGCCAAAGGCTCGGCAATCTCCTCCCTGGCTTCCCAGAGGATCCTAGGATAAATCCCATCTGGCCCGGGGACTTACCTATTTTCACACTCTGCAGGATTTCTAATACCTCTTCCTTGTGAACCTCAACTATACCTAGTCTAGTAACCTGTATCTCTTTATTCTCCTCGACAACATGGTCGTTTTGTACAGTGAATACTGTTGAAAAATATTAATTTAGTGCTTCCCCTATCTCCTCTGACTCCACACACAACTTCCCACTACTATCCTTGATTGGCCCTAATCTTACTCTCGTCATTCTTTTATTCCTTAAATACATATAGAAAGCCTTAGGGTTTACCCTGATCCTATACACCAACAACTTCTCATGTCTCCTCCTGGCTCTTCTGAGCTCTCTCTTTAGGTCTTTCCTTGCTACCTTGTAACCCTCAAGCGCCCTAACTGAGCCTTCACATCTCATTCTAACATAAGCCTTCTTCTTCCTCTTGACCAGAGATTCCACTTCCTCCATAAACCACGGCTCCCACACTCTACAGCTTCTCCCTGCCTGACAGGTACATAGTTATCTAGGACACTCAGGAGCTTTTCCTTGAATAAGCTCCATGTAAATGAGTACTTCAGAATATACAGAATAAATACAAAAAGAAAATTAAAAGGGATAACCCACCATGATAACAAGGGATAGAGCTTACAAACCTAAGAGTAAATCAACAAATAAGGCTAAAGCTTACAAAACGAATAAAAGGATACAACGAAAGACCAAGTATTTCAATGTACATGGCATTTTAAATAAAACACATTAACTGAGAGATGCAAATAGAAATGAATAAATATGATTTGCACTCTCAATTTATTTGCTTTATTTTAAGTGCCATGTGCATTGAGATACAGGGTCTTTAGTTTTATCCTTCTATTTGTTTTGTAAACTTTAGCCTTATTTGTTGATTTACTGTTAGGTTTGTAAGCTCTATCCCTTGCTATCATGGTCTGTTAACCCATCTGGTGGTTAACGAGAAAGGTTAAGGATAGCACTAAACTTAAACGAGAAACAAATAATTGTGAAAAGACAGGTGAAAGGTCAGAAAATTCGACAAGATATAAAAAAGATCAAAAAGTGATAAACAGATTAATGAAAATTTGAGAGAAAGTTAGCCAAAGATATAAAAACTATCCAGAAATATAAATATAAGAGTTGCTATAAAGAATTGAAAAAGAAAAGTTAACATTGGTCCTGCAGAAAGTGAATCTGGAGTATTAGTGACGGAAAATAAAGTGACGGCAGATGAATCAAACAGGAAGTTCACAACAGTCTTCACTACAGAGGATACAAAGAATATCACAGAAGCAGTTATCATTCAAGAAATGTAAGGGAGGGAGGAAACCTCGAAAATAACAATCACCAGAGAAGTGATGCTGAGTACACTGTGGAAACTGTGAGCTGACAAATGCAGGGGTCCTAATTGATTTAGAACATACATAGAACATAGAATATTACAGCACACTACAGGCCCTTTGGCCCTTGATGTTGCGCTGACCTGTGATAACAATCTGAAGTCCATCTAACCTACACCATTCCATTTTCATCCATATGTTTATCCAATGACCAGTCATCCTAGAGTCTTGAAAGAACTGGCAAATGAGAGAGTTGATGTATTGGTTTTCATTTTCCAAAACTCCCTAGATTCTAGGGTTCTCTTAAATTTAAAGACAGCAAATGTAATTCCTATATTTACAAAAAGGAGGGAGACAACGGCAGGAAATTGTAGGCCAGTTGGCTTAACATCTGTCATAGGGAAAATGTCAGAAGCTGTTATTAAATAAAGTTATTGGAGGGTACATAGAGGAGTTCAACGTGCAGAGTCAATCATTACATTGGCTAAACATCATTCCTTTTTCAAAATCTAGGATGCAACATGAGCTGTAAGGAACTGGTGGATGTCCTGTACTGCAGTTTGCACAGACATTTGATAAAGTGCATGATCAAAAGTTCCTGTGGAAAATAAAGCTCATGGCATATGCCATAACATACTGGCATGAATAAAAGATTGGCTGGCTAACAGGATGCAGAAAGTAGACATAAAGTGGGCCTTTTTTCAAGTTGGCAAGATGTATGTCACAGAGATCAATGCTGGGATCTCAATCGTTTACCATTTAAATAAATGAAGAGACGGATGGTATGCATATCAAACTTGCTGATGACACAAAGATAAGAATGTAACTTGTGAAGAGGATATAAAGAGATTTAAAAAGATTTCAATAGGTTAAGTGAATGGGCAGTTATGTGGCAAATGGAGAATAATGTGAGCAATGTGAAATTATCCATTTTGGCAAGAAGAAAAAGAAAGCATATTATCTAAATGGTGGGAGATTGCAGACCTCTTAGAGGCAGAACGATTTGGGTGTCCTATTCCATGAGTCAGAACAGGTTGGTTTACAACAAGTAATCAGAGAAGATAATAGAATGTTTTTGAATATGAAAGTGGACAGTTTATGCTTCAATTATACAAGGTACTGGCGAGATCCTATCAGGATTACTTTGATCTCCATATTAAAAAAGGACACAAATACATTAGAACCATTTCAATGGTTTACTAGACTGTTATCTAGAATGGGGAGGTTGTCTTATGAGAAAACATTGGACAGGCTAGGTTTATATCCATTCAAGTTTTGAAGAATAAGAAATAACTTGGTTGGAATATATAAGATCCTGAAGGGTCTTAACAGGATGGATGCAGAGAGGACATATTCTCTTATGGGAGAATTTTGAATGTGGGATCAGTGTTTAAACATAAGGGATTGCCCAGTTAAAGCAGAGAAGGGGCTTTTTATTCTCTCAGAGGATGTAAGTCTTTGCAACACTTTTCTTGAAAAGTTTGTGGAATCAGAGTCCATATATATTTTTAGGATAGAAGAAGATGGATTCTTAGCAACAATGGTGAAATGTTGCTCAGTATAGGTGGCAGTGTTGTTTTGTGATAACAGTCGGATCAACCGTGATCTTGTTAAATGGCTGAGCAGGTTTGTGGGGTTGATTGGCCTACTCGTGATCCTTTTCATGTTTTGGTCAGAATGTTAGACCTCTTCAGAGATGTTTTGAGGGTATCCTTAAAGTGATTTTGCTGTTCTCCTGGGGGTCTCTTTCTGTAACATGGTCTGAGTAGAACAGTTGGGTCAGGAGCCTGGAATCACACCAAAAAATGACTCATTCTAGCAGCAGAGTTGATTTTGAGTGATTAACGTCTCAATACAGAGGAACCTTGATTATCCGAAAGACACAGGCGGGGAGTATTTCGTTCGGTTAATCGAATGCTGGATAATTGAATGCCGGATAACATAGTTTAGCCAAGCATTGGGACTTGCGATCTTGTTTGGATAATCCAAAATTCGGATATTCGAGGTTCCTCTGAATTGGGTACCCCTTCTTGCCACCTAATTTGGAAGATCTCATACAGGCACCTTTAGTGGCATTTTTCTCATGATTTGAGGACCCAACTAGAAGTTGTTCGTATAACTGAAGCATATAGGAGGACAAGGATCACTGCTGCCCAGCAAACCATACCTTAGCATCAGGTTTGAGATCCTCTTCCTCACAACAACTTTTCCTCAGTTGGCTGATGGCTGATCCAGCACATTGAAATAAAGATGAGGAATTTCATCATCTGTGTCTGCCTTCCCTGAGAGGAGGCTCCCAAGATTTGGAGAATGCTCTATCCTTTCCTCATGTGTCTCAGAAAGAGAAGTCAATGATGAACTGGAGCTCAGATTCTGTGTTAACCCACATGCAATGGTCATCTGTATCTTCAGTGCCTCAGACTGGAATGATCTTGGTTTTGTATTGAAGGCAACATAGGTTGAATAGTTTCCCATTTGTTTTGTAGATTTATGTCCATGCTGAAACTAGTTTGTTGCTGGCAACATAGCACTTCAGTGAGGAAAATGGTTGAACAATGGAGTCTTCTTTGATCTGAGTAAACTCTTGAGATGGGGAAACTTTCATTAAATGCTTTCTGGAGAATTTTGTTTTAGTTCTAGCAACTACGTGACAGATAGGCCATGGCGATGGTGCAGTGCATAAGGGGCACGAGGGGGCATGGCTTTAAATTGAGGGGTGATAGATATAGGACAGATGCCAGAGGTAGTTTCTTTACTCAGAGAGTAGTAGGGGCATGGAACGCACTGTCTGCAACAGTATTAGACTCACCAACTTTAAGGGCATTTAAATGGTTATTGCATAAACACATGAATGGAAAT
Source organism: Chiloscyllium plagiosum (assembly GCF_037043375.1). Classification (NCBI taxonomy): domain Eukaryota; kingdom Metazoa; phylum Chordata; class Chondrichthyes; order Orectolobiformes; family Hemiscylliidae; genus Chiloscyllium; species Chiloscyllium plagiosum. The sequence continues at coordinate 86,207,685 of NW_028270141.1, read as the reverse complement.
GGAATAGTGTAGGATAAATAGGCTTCAAATCGGTTCCACAGGTCGGCACAATATTTGGGGCCGAAGGGCCTGTACTGCGCTGTAATGTTCTATGTTCCATAATCTGCAGAATCATTCCAGAGCTAATAATGCTAAAATTGATCATGCTTGTAACCACTTACATATAGAAGATTAAAGGGAGATCTAATTGTGACGTTTAGGATTATTAATGAAATTTGTGGGATAGAGAGAAACTGTTTCTCCTGGTGAGGAAATATGGAACAAGAGAACATTACCTTTATAATTAGAGCTGTCTGACACAGAGTCAACATGGTAAGGAGCTTCCTCATGTCAGTGAGTAGAAAGCTTTAACATTGTGCCGCAAAAAGCTATTGAGAGCTGTGTCAATTTAAAAATGTAAAATTGAGATTGACTGAGGGTTACAGAACCAGGGGCAGCCTGATGGAGCGAAGATGCAGGTCAGCCATGATCTAATTACATAATGCAACCAATTCAAGAAGATGATTGGGTGGCACAGTGGTTAGCACTGCTGCCACACAGCGCCAAAGACCTGGGTTCAATTCTTACCTCAGGCAACTGTCTGTGTGGAGTTTGCACATTCTCTGCGTGGGTTTCCTCTGGGTGCTCTGGTTTCCTCCCACAGTCCAAAAATGTGCAGGTTAGGTGAATTGGCCATGCTGAATTGCCCGATGTGTTAGGTGAAGGGGTAAATTTAGGGGAATGGGTCTGGGTGGGTTGCTCTTTGGAGGGTCAGTGTGGACTTGTTGTTTCCACGCTGTAAGTAATCTAATTTCTACTCTAGCTCTTCTGTTTATTTCTCTTAAACTTCACTATTCCAAGGAACACACTTGGACGTTCTCTAGTCTCCCTACATGACTAATGTTTATCATTCTAGTAAATGACGTATATGCATTCTCTTGAAAGCCTTGACATCCTTCCAGAATTGCGCACAGCACATCTGAGGCCTAAGCAGTGATTTGTAAAGATTTAGCATCGTTTCCTTGGTTTTTTTGTTCTAGACATCAATAGAGTTAAGGAATCTTTATGTTTTTTCAGTCAAGTTGATGTTTAGTGTCTACTCTAGTAGCCAAATTACCCAGTAATCCAGTTGCTGCTCTAGTGGCCAACTGCCTGGGAAACGGGTCCTCATTCTCGTGGCCTCCCTGTCTGGAAAACTACTCCCCATTCTAATTGTCACTCTGCTCAAAACATGAATGCCTTCTTGTGGCAGCAATTGTAACAAAGACTAAAACACTGGGCTGGATTACCCCTAGAGTATTTCCTTTTCTATCATTTGGTTGTTGGTTGTGAGAGAAAGATGAGGTTAAAGTTAACAAAAAAACATGCCTGGAAAAGAGTTAAAATCAGACCAGAGATAATGTTACCACTTGTTAGTGAAGCTAGAACTCAGGATCATAAATATAAGATAGCCAAAGTGAATTCAGAAGGAACCTTCATATGCAGCCAATGGTTGGAATGTGAAATTTGCTGCCCTTAGGAATAGTTGAAATGACTTGCACAGATGAATTTAAGAGAGAGCTACACAAATTGGGGAGAAGGAAACAGCAGGCTGTGCTGATAAGGTAAGAAGAATGAAGGGTGTGAAGAGGCTACTGTGGAAAATAAACCCGAGTATGGTCTTGTTGGGCCAAATGATGTTTTCTTTCTGAGCTGTAGGTACTTTAACTGTGGATGGAGTGAGAAACAATCATAAACTAGGTAAGGAGATAACAAATACAAATTGGGGAATGACTGAAAGAAATACAGAACTTAATGGGTAGGAGAGGCAAGTTGATGCTGGCCTATGATGTAGACTTTATATAAGGTAGCTTGTTTTCAGAGTCAGTTAAGTGCATCTGTGACAGCTGAGTATTGCCTCTTTGAAGCTGGGCAGTACGACATCTATAAAGTATTGTTATATTCATACCTTGGCACTGGACGTCAGGAATGCCAGGAATCCAGTTGTGGACAGTAGGCATTAACAAGAGAAGAGGATGAAGTTCAAAGGTCCGCTGGTCAGATTGCCATAAATAGCTCCAGCGTCTGACTTAATGATTTCAATAACTTTAACTCCAGGAACTAGACTGGAGTTGAGAATGAACACAAAGTGGGTAGAATATGCTTCGTTCAAAGATCTGCTTGTGATACAGCAAAGAAGCTGATCTCGGATGAGAATAAATGCATTACCTCATCATGAAAAACAGTACAACCTGATTCAGATCTCATCTTCTGTCTCCTGGCGTACCCTTTCCAGCAGGGGTTCCTCGATAAGGATCATTAACTTTTAATAACCTTTACATCAGAACATTTTAACTGAGACCAGTTTAACTCAATATGGGCTAGGGATTGTGCCTGGAAAGTGTTAATCGTACAGGTGTATAATTGACCAGTAACTCTTGTAATTTAGCAGAGTCTGCGTTGCATTTCTATTGTAAGGAGCATATTTTCCGAATTTACTGTGTTTTTGATTATGACAGAAGTGAGAAAGCAACTGCTTTAAAAACCAAAGACCTAGAATGTATTAAAAGCAAACTACCAGCATTTCTTGTAAGTGCTACTTACACTGTTGCTTGTTCAACCACTGGGACAGGTTTAGTTGCAGATGAATGGGCACCAGGGGATGTATAGAAGTGAGATTCAGCCAGGAAAAAGTAACTGATTAGCCTACCATTGGTCAATGTCAAGGCCTTTTACCTGACACAAATTGCCATTGCTTCCCAATTAGCTGGACAGCTTGTAGATATGAATGATGTAGCCAGAAGTCATCTGAGAAGTGATGTTGTGTGCTTTCTCATGCAGTAGAAACTACCTAAAGAATTAGAATTATAATTCCTATAGTGTGGAAACAGGCCCTTCAGCCCAACAAGTCCACACCGACCCTCTGAAGAGCAACCCACCCAAACCCATTTCACCACAGTATATTTACGCCTGACTAATAACCTACACCATGGGCAGTTTAGCATGGCCAATTCACCTAACCTGCACATCTTAAACCTAATCTATTTCCCTCACCATTTACTGTAAGCTATTGATTTTCCCCTAATAAGTCAGAGATTTTATAGATTGTGAACCAGTTGCTCTGTGCTTCGTGCAGGCCAATGAAAGTACTGGAAAGGAGAGAAATCATTATGCAGGAAATTTGGACAAGCAAAAGGATCACCTCAGTGAACCTCATAGTTAGACAACATTGAGCTGTCCTCTCAGTTTTCCCGTCTACCCATAATTCCTATACCTTTTGTGTGTCTGTTAGAGGTGTATAAAGGGGTTAGAGTCTTATCTAGTAGAGTTATATGTCAATGATTCATGATAGTTTATCTGTAACTAGACTTTACAGTACTAGTAATTCTTGTTTAGTACACAAATCTACTCCTTGCTTTGTTATCCTGGTCTTAAAAGACGGGTAAATTGGGGACCCAAATCAGAAATTACTGGAAAAGGTCTGGCAGCATCTGTGGAGAAAGATCAGAGTTAACATTTCAGGTCGAGTGAACCTTCCTCAGAACTCAGAAGGAAATTGAGGAATTCTGCATAACATGTTTAAATTTATGATGACTCTGGGACTTGCTAAACTAACTCCATTGCTCCTCCCCTCTCTTCCATAACAGGAAGTCAAACATTATTAGCTCTTCTTGTATTCACCCAGCTGCTTTCAGATGTTCCTTATGTAGTAAATAACTCCAGAATGTCTGAGGTCAGGTACTCTTGAGTTTTCATCATATTGGTCAATGTTGACCATCAAAAGGCCAAGTGCATCCCACTGAGCAATTTGTCGGCTAAAATAAGAAGTGGGTCTTGTCGACCTAACTCCAGGCCTGCACATCATAAAAATGGATTTTAGCAATGAGCATTGTTAAGTTAGGTGAGTATTTTAGAAATGCCCCTAATGTAATAAGCGCTGGTATATTAATCAACTGACTCCCTTCTGACTCCACAAGCTTTGGTAGATTCAGTAATGCCAGTTGTCAGCACAATCATATCTATTTACTTGTTTTCAAGATTACTGAACCTGAGCTTTTATTTTTCCATTTAGGTCGCTTAATATCACCTCCTGTTACTTTCAAGCTCAGTCTAAATTAGTTCCAGATATTATTTACATATTTTGTGATATGATTTTCCATCTGGTGATGTGGTGTTCATTCTTCCCTAAGGCAGTTCGTGAGACAATTCACTGGTTCCTACAAAACTGCTTACTTCCTATTTGCACGATTTTAATCAGAAATGAAACTCATTGTCATGATTATTGTTTCATTGCCCTTTGATTTTTTTTTCATTTCCTGTCTGAAAGTTCAATCCACAGATTTCCTTTCCCTGATAGATATCCTGCCAACATGAGTTTGAAAATATTAGCAGGAGTATGAAGAAAATAAGATAACTGTGCTCCTTACTAGTGTTTTTGTCTTTAAGAAGCAATTTTCAAGCAAGTTTTCAGTACGGATATTTGTTCTGTGAAGAATTGATCCCAGAGTATAAAGTCATAGAGATGTACAGCATGGAAACAGACCCTTCGGTCCAACCCGTCCATGCCGACCACATATCCCAACCCAAACTAGTCCCACCTGGCAGCACCCATCCTGTATCCCTCCAAACCCTTCCTATTCATATATCCATCTGAATGCCTCTTAAATGTTGCAATTGTACCAGCCTCCACCACTTCCTCTGGCAGCTCATTCCATACACGTACCACTCTCTGTGTGAAAAACGTTGCTTCGTAGGTCTCTTTTATATCTTTCCCCTCTCACCCAAAACCTATGCCGTCTAGTTCTGGTCTCCTCGGCCCCAGGGAAAAGATTTTGCCTATTTATCCTATCCATGCCCCTCATAATTTTGTAAACCTCTACAAGGTCACCCCTCAGCCTCCGATGCTCCAGGGAAAACAGCCCCAGCCTGCTAAGCTTCTCCCTATAGCTCAAATCCTCCAACCCTGGCAACGTCCTTGTAAATCTTTTCTGAACCCTTTCAAGTTTCACAACATGAGGAAGACAGGAAGAGAAAAATGTGCTGAGTAGATGAAGGATGAAAGGTGGAAGGATGGCCACGTGAAGGTACGGCAAGACACAAATTCTATCTTCTAAGGAAGTGGATCTGTATTCACATTGACCTGAAGAATAAAATGTAATTAATGCAAGTGATCCTGCCAGAAAAAACAAATGTTTTCTGCATTTGTAAAGAAATTAGTTAGCCTAAAACCTATACCAGAACAAACCAGTTAGATTCACACTCATTTATTATGTTGAAGGCTTGCAAAACAGTTGTCTTGCATTCAAAGTTTGTGAGAAGATTTGTAGCTCGGGTGCTCATTGTTGTGGTTCTGTTCGCCGAGTTGGGAATTTGTGTTGCAGACGTTTCGTCCTCTGTCTAGGTGACATCCTCAGTGCTTGGAAGCCTCCTGTGAAGCGCTTCTGTGATCTTTCCTCAGGAATTTGTAGTGGTTTGAATCTGCCACTTCTGGTTGTCAGTCCAGCTGTCCTTTGCAGTGGTCGGTATATTGGGTCCAGGTCGATGTGCTTATTGATTGAATCTGCGGATGAGTGCCATGCCTCTAGGAATTCTCTGTTTGGCTTGTCCTATAATAGTAGTGTTGTCTACTACTATTATAGGACAGCACTACTATTATCGGACAAGTCAAACAGAGAACAGCCAGGGAATTCCTAGAGGCATGGCACTCATCCACAGATTCAATCAATAAGCACGTCGACCTGGACCCAATATACAGACCACTGCAACGGACAGCTGGAACTGACAACCGGAAGCGGCAGAGACAAATCACTATAAATGCCGGAGGAAACACCACAGCTTCACAGGAGGCTCCCAAGCACTGAGGATGTCACCTAGACAGGGGACGAAACGTCTGCAACACAAATTCCCAGCTCGGCGAACAGAACCACAACAACAGTTGTCTTGCATGCTATTACTTCACAGCATTCATATATCAGTTAGGTTAGAATGGCATTGAGCTTCAATCAGGGCCAGTCTGAGGAAAGTTAAAAATCACACACACCAGGTTATAGTCCAACAGGTTTAATTGGAAGCACTAGCTTTCGGAGTGCTGCTCCTTCATCAGGTGGTTGTGGAGTACACAATTGTAAGACACAGAATTTATAGCTTCCAAATAAACCTGTTGGATTATAACCTGGTGTTGTATTATTTTTAACTTTGTACACCCCAGTCCAACACCAGCATCTCCAAATCAGTTTGAGGAACAGTTGTGATTTCCTGGTACACTCCATACCCTGAGACATTATAGAAGACTCCCCAACTCCTGTTGTCACCAGAGTTAGATGCTCGACTGAAATAAAAGCGGCAGGAACTATGGGTGAAGTCAAGAATCCTTGACTGCGCAACATGAAAACTTTTTTTAAAAAACCCCAAAAAACTGTGGATACTTGAATTCAGAAACAAAAACAGAAATTGCTAGAAAATCTCAGCAAGTCTGCCAGCATCTGTGGAGAGAAAGCAGAATTAACATTTTAGGTCTTGTGATCCTTCTTCAGTTTTGAAGCGTTCTGAAGAAAAGTCACTGGAGCGAAACGTTAACTCTGCTTTCTCCCCACAGTTGATGCCAAGCTTGCTGAATTTTTCCATGAAAAGTTTTGTGCATGATACTGAAGCTGTCATTCTGACACCTACTTTCACTTAACATTATGTGCCTAATTTTTAGTAATTTGTGCTTTAAGCTTTAAGCAGACATTTCTCATTTTTTGTTTAGTCTGAACCCAGAGGGAGAGATGGAGGTCAGAGAAAACAACAGGGCTTTCAGAGGCATCCTCCTTTTCCCCATCTGTGCCTCTGTTTGTCCTCAGATTAGGGCAGTAAGCAGCTCTCCCTTGGTTTTTCCATTGAGAAACTGGCCATCTTTCTAGTTCACTGTGAAATAAACTGATTGGGGTGATGGTGAGTTGAGGCTTTGAAATGGCCATTAATTGATCACTTAAGAATGATAAGTGTTGGCAGGTTGAGAAAGTCACCCAAGGAACTTTGTTCTCAGAATATAATTATCAAGACTGCAGGAAGGCAGTGAGTTTCTCTCCAAGACTACATTGCCTCATTATTTCCCCTTCTTACCACCCTGGTAGGGAATTCTGCCCAAGGGATTAGAAGCTGCTCAAGTATGGATCATGGATCTTCATCAGATGGGCCAAAGGCCTGAGGAGCAGCAGCTGGAGTTTAATTCAGATAAATGCGAGGTGCTGCATTTTGGGAAAGCAAATCTTAGCAGGACTTGTACACTTAATGGTAAGGTCCTAGGGAGTGTTGCTGAACAAAGAGACCTTGGAGTGCAGGTTCATAGCTCCTTGAAAGTAGAGTTGCAATTAGATAGGATAGTGAAGAAGGTGTTTGATATGTTTTCCTTTATTGGTCAGAGTATTGAGTACAGGAGTTGGGAGGTCATGTTGCGGCTGTACAGGCCATTGGTTAGGCCACTTTTGGAATATTGCGTGCAATTCTGGTCTCTTTCTTATCGGAAGGAATTTGCAAACCTTGAAAGGTTTCAGAAAAGATTTACGAGGATGTTGCCAGGGTTGGAGGATTTGAGCTATAGAAAGACACTGAAAAGGCTGGGGCTATTTTCCCTGGAGCGTCGGAGGCTGAGGGGTGACCTTATAGCGGTTTATAAAATCATGAGGGGCGTGGATAGGATAAGTAGACAAAGTCTTTTCCCTGGGCTGAGTGAGTCCAGATCTAGACGGCATAGGTTTAGGGTGAGAGGGGAAAGATATAAAAGAGACTTAAGGGGCAACTTTTTCTCGCAGAGGGTGGTACATGTATGGAATGAGCTGCCAGAGGAAGTGGTGGAGGCTGGTACAATTGCAAAATTTAAAAGGCATCTGGATGGGTAAATGAATCAGAAGGGTTTGGAGAGATATGGGCCGGGTGCTGGTAGTGGGACTAGATTGGGTTGGAATATCTGGTCAGCATGGACACGTTGGACCGAAGGGTCTGTTTCCATTCTGTACATCTCTATGACACAGTTCACCACTCGTAGGTTTTTTTTACATATTCTAAATTTGCATCCATTTAGTAATCTGTCCATATCCTCTTTAAAACATTTAAATCGTTGCTGAAAATGAGAAAACAAGGTAGGCTTGATCTGAATGATTCTGCTTAATACTGTTCTGACTACAGTAACAAAAGCCAGATTAACTTATTTTTGGGTTAAAAGCCTTGCATAAATCCAATGTTCTGAGGCACATCCAAGGACAGATTTGGAGACGCCGGTGTTGGATTGGGGTGTACAAAGTTAAAAATCACACACCAACAGGTTAAATTCCAACAGATTTATTTGGAAGCACTAGCTTTCAACAACCACCTGATGAAGGAGCGTCGCTCCAAAACCTAGTGCTTCCAAATAAACCTGTTGGACTATAATCTGGTGTTGTGTGATTTTTAAGTTTGTACAAAAGGACAGAGTTAAAGAAACATTGAGTCTTCAGAGTGCTGTCGGTTGTAAGGTTCTGGATATAGGTTGGGATTTGCCTATGGTAATTTGAACATCTGACAATCTTAAATTGAGGACAGTTAGGGAATAGGCTTGTTAAACTGGCGACTTGGGGCAATTGATAGTAAAATACTCCATTAGGATATAGCCATGTTATTCAGTGATAATCTATATTGAGTGGTGCAAACAAATTGCCTTTTTTCCTCATTTTAAAAGACTTAAAACTGGGTAAGATTGTTGATGTTTGCCTTTTGCAGATTTCTCAACCGTGCAAGAATGTCCAAGACAAACAATTACTACTTTCAGTACAAAGGCTGTAACTTTGTTTCCACTATCTACACGAAAGAACATTTAGAACAACTGGAACATTTTGAAATAAAGGACACAGATGTCTTTATTGTGACGTACCCTAAATCTGGTAAGAAACTTGTTAGTTTCTGCAAATACATAGAGACTCAGAGATGATTATTTGTACTGCTCCTCTTTAACATGACACAAACCTGCCAACAACCTACAACAAAGTATTTAATTTTAAACTAATTCCTTCCCAGGAGAGTTGCATATAGTTGCATTGGTGTTACCTGTTAGAGGTTTTGTAAATGTATTCAATGATCTTTGAAGTTTAGTGAAATTGCTTCTCCTATAAGCTGATCTTATGCTCCCAATCATGGAGTTGATCTTCACAGTTCAATGCTTAATTGTATGATTTATGTCCTTGGATCATTAAATCAAAATTCCTCATGTGAACTGTTATGCTTCAGAGTTTTGCATGTTCCCATGTTCAACTCCCTGATTACTGGAAGGCAGAATAATGGATGATCTGATAGAAAGTTTAAGGTTGTGAAGAAGATCATACAGAGGTAGATGTCGAGGAAACGCCTCTATTTGTATGAACGCTTGGAACTAGCATCACAGGCTGCGACTAAATGCTCTGACATTAAGCAGGTGACTTTATTATTCAATCATGGGTGCAGGAGCACAAACTGTGACAGTGTTTACTGCCCATCCCTAGATGCACTTGACAAGATGGTGGTGAGCTGCCTTCTTGAATTGTTGAGGTCCATTTGGTGTAGGCAGAGCCATAACTCTGTTAGAGACAGACATCCAGGACTTTGACCCAGCAATAGTAAAGGAATAGTATTATATTTCCAAAGTGTAAAAGTGTCCTGCTTGGAGGAGAACTTGCAGGTTGTGATGTTCCCATGTATCTCTGCTGCTATCCCTTTGAGATGGTAGCGAAAGGTGCTATCTCAGGAGCCTTGGTGAATTCTGCAGTGCATTTTGTAGATGGTACACAGCCTATGAGGAGTGTCGTTGGTACATGTTAATGGATGTGACACTTATCAAGCAGGCTGTGTTCTTTAAGATTGTGTTGAGCTTTTCAGGTATTGTTGGAGCTGCATGCATTTAGGCAAATGGGGAGTAGTCCATCATGTTCCTGACTTGTGCCTTGTAAATGTTGGATAGGCTTTGGGGACTCAGGAGATGAGTTATTTAGTGCAGGATTCCTGGCTCATTATTCTTCACCACATGGATAGTCCAGTTCAGTTTCTGGTCATGTGATTAGTGATGAATTCAGCAATATTAGTACCTTTAAATGACAAGGAGTGATGGTTAGATTCTGTCTTGCTTATCATTGCCTGCCTTGTGTGATGAAAATATTACTTGCCATTTGCCAGCCCAGGCCTGGATATTGTCTTAAGTCTTGCTGCATTTGGTCATGGACTGCTTCGGTTTGTGAGGAGTTGTGAATGGGACAATCATTAGTAAACATCTCTACTTCTGACCTTATGATAGAGGGAATGTCATCACTTTTGGAATACTGTACCCACTTTGGTACTCCCTACTATAAGAAGGAAGTTATGGAACTTGAAAGGGTTCAGAAAAAATTTACAAGGATGTTGCCAGGGTCGGACGGTTTGAGCGATAGGGAGAGGTTGAATAGGCTGGGGCTGTTTTCCCTGGAGTAACGGAGGCTGAGGGATGACCTTATAGAAGCTTATAAAATCATGAGGGGCATGGATAGGGTGAATAGACAAAGTCTTTTTGCCTGGATACGGGAATCCAAAACTCGAGAGTAAAGGTTTCAGGTCAGAGGGGAAAGATTTAAAAGGGACCTAAAGGGCAACCTTTTCATGCAGAGGGCAGTGTGTGTGTGGAATGAGCTGCCAAAGGATGTGGTGGAGGCTGATACAATGACAACTTTTTAACAGGCATCTGGATGGGTATATGATTAGGAATGGTATAGAGGGATATGGGCTAAATGCTGGCAAATGGGACTAGATTTATCTAGGATATCTGGCCGACATGGACGAATTGAACCAATGGGTATATTTATGTGGCGAACATTTCTATGACTCTAAAGCAGCTAAAGATGGTTGGCCTGAGGAACCCTGTAGAGATGCCTGGGAGCTGAGATGACTGACCTCCAACAATGACAACCATCTTCCTCTGTACTAGGTATGAATCCAACAAATGGAGACTGTTCTCCCTGATTGGCTCCCAGTTTTTCTTGGGCTCCATGATGTCACACTCAAATGCAGTCTTGACGTCAAGGGCAGTTACTCACCTCTGGAATTCGGCTGTGATTAACCTCCACTCACACCAATTGTAAAAACCTGCTGGGACATGCACCAATTAGGTATTTCTTGTCAATTCATGAGCCTCAGTACTGGAGCCCAGCCAACCTGATACTGCCAGCCAATCAGATGCTCTCAGTCTTGGGGAGCTAATGGGTGTTAATGTAGACCAAGGTTGCACAGCAATGAAGAGCTGTATCATTGTCAAAGAAATATTTTATTGGGGTGGCTTGTGGATTAATTGTCATGGAGAGAGGATATCTGAGGCCACCCTCTTATCTCCATGCTTGAAATATTTTGACCTGCCCCACCTCCCCTCACAACCGGAGAACCTGGTCTCCCAGGCTTCCCGGTTGAGAAAACAAAATCTACTCTTGCCTGCTGGGAAGGCAGGTAATCATGCTGGTGGTGGGATTAGGCCCGAAACTAATTTTTTAATTGACCACTAAGGGCCCTAAAATGGTGGCAGCTGGAGAAGGTTGCTCATGAGCCTTTTTTCCCCCAAAGCTAAATTGCTGAAGTGATGGGAAAGGGGTCCATATCTCTCTGGGGCCAAGCTGCCCCATTATTTGCTCTTTCTCCGCGTCCCCATCCTCCTCACCACCACCAGCAAGGAGAGAAATTGTACCCACAGAATATTAGAGTTATAGAGAACTTCACACACAGAAAGAGACCTTTTGGCCCATTGTATCTGTGCCAGTCATCAAACATCCATGTCCAGAGGAACCTCGATTATCTGGCATTCGATTAACCGAACTTCGGATCATCCGAACAAGATCGCAATGTCCCGATGCTGGATAACATAGCCACACATCAATTACCCGGCATTTGATTAACTGAACGAAAGAAACCCTGCCCATGTCCTTTGGATAATCGAGGTTCTTCTGAATTCCACTACCTTTTTGCAGCACTTGGCCTGAAGCTTTGTTTGCAATGGTGTTTCTTCAAGTGCTCATCCAGTTCTTAAATATCTCTTTCAGGCAGTGAGTTCCAGATACTGTCAAAATGGTTACACAACAGAAAGTGGCTATTTGGCTCACTGTGTCCATGTGGCTCACTGCAACAGGTGCTCAGGTAGTCCCACTCCCTTGCTTATTCCCGCAATCTTTCTCTTTTTAGATAATAATCCAATTCCCTGCTGTTAAGGTAGTGGACTTCAGATCCCAGCCACTACAAAATTATCTTTTCTCATATATCGCCATTTGTTCATTCTCTAATCAGTTAACTAGGAGGTACAGCATAAGTAGTCACTTAAATTCAATAGGAAAATCTGGAGAATTGTTATTCAGAGTGGAATGTGAAATTTGCCACAAAAATAAAAAGTTGAGGCAAATTGCAGGCATTTGTTTGGATACTCAACAAAACTGGGGAGAAAGGAATTGAGTTTGTGCTGATAGAGTTAGATGAAGGTGGGAGGAGACATTTTAAGGATGTTTGGGATGCATGATCTGTTTTTGTGCAATAATTCCATACATCTATAAATTTCTCAATGATGTAACGAGATTAGTTGTAAAGCAGAAATTTAATTTATTTGAGCAATGCAACCACATTGAATTAGTACTTAAAAATCCACACAACACCAGGTTATAGTCCAACAGGTTTATTTGGAGGCACTAGCTTTCGAAGCGCTGCTTCTTCATCAGGTGGTTGTGGAGCAGAATCATAGAGCACAGAATTTATAGCACCAGGATTGCAGTGTCATGGAATGTAAAGGATTAGATTAGATTGCCTACAGTGTGTAAACAGCCCCTTCGGCCCAACAAGTCCACACTGACCCTCTGAAGAGTAACCCACCCAAACCCATTTCCCTCTGACTAAAGCACCTAACACTATGGGCAATTTAGCATGGCCAATTCACCTGACCAGCACATCTTTGCACTGTGGGAGGAAGCCAGAGCACTGTGGAAACCCACACAGACATGGGGAGAATGTGCAAACTCCACACAGACAGTTGCCCAAGGCTGGAATTGAACTCGGGTCCCTGGTACTGTGAGGCAACAGTGCTAACCACTGAGCCACCGTGCCACCCCAAGATTAAACAAATTTAGCTTAAGTCTTTCATCTTTTAGAATGATAATTTTAGTTTTGGTTCCTTCATATGTGAATCCCAGAAGTTTTTTAAAGTTACATTCTCAAGATAGCTTTTAACAATAGGTGCCATCTCAGCTCAGGTAATGCATTAAAGGTGTGAAGTTAAAGTCTGTCTGTTTCCCAATCTTAGGTCAGACTGATTCTGTTTCTGAAGTGGGATTCACAGAATTTTGCATGGATTTATGCAGTTTTTGAGCAAAATCAAATGTAAATCAGCAAGTGCAAATTCACCCCACAGACGTGTGTGTGTGTGTGTGTGTGTGTGTGTGTGTGTGTGTGTGTGTGTGTGTGTGTGTGTGTGTGTGTGTGTGTGTGTGGGGTGGGGGAGGTGGGGGGGAGCGGGGGTGTGAGTGTCTGTGAGAGGGTGTGAGTTAAATGGGGTACAAGTCTGTGAGAGGGTGCATGTGCGAGTGTGGGGTGTGTATGTGTGTGCATATGAGAGAGAGCTTTTATATGAGAGAGGGTCTTCATGGGTCTGTAGGAGGGTGTGTGTGGGCACGCACTTGTGTGAGTGTGTAGTGCAATGGGGTCACCTGTAGTGCGACATGAACCCAAGGTCCTGGATGAGACCATCCCCATGGGTACCGAACTTGTTTATTGGCCTCTGCTCGGCCACTTTGTGTTGTTTCCTCTTTCGAAGTCTGCCTTGGAGGATAGTCACCCGGAGGCTGGAGGCTGAGTGTCCTGGAATGCTGAAGTGTTCCCCGAACGGCTGGTTATGTTCACAAAACCACCCAGTCGGGGAACACTTCAGCAGTCAGGACATTCGGCCTTGGACCTTCAGTTGACCATCCTCCTAGGCAGACTTCAGAATACATAACAACGCAGAGTGGCCGAGCAGATGCTGATAGCCAAGTTCGATACCCATGGGGATGGTCTCATCCAGGACCTTGGTTCATGTCGCACTACAGGTGACCCCACTGCATTATAAACTCTCACACACACCCATACTAGTGTGCGCGTGCACACACACACCTAGTGTGGGCGCCTATTGTTCAAAGCTATCTTAAGAATGTAACTTTAAAAAACTCTGGGATTTGCATATATGAAGGAATTTAAAATGATCACTCTAAAAGATGAAAGACTAAAGCTAAATTTGTTTAATTATTACATTCCATGACACTGCAATCCTGGTGCTATAAATTCTGTGCTCTATGATTCTGCTCCACAACCACCTGATGAAGAAGCAGCGCTTCGAAAGCTGGTGCCTCCAAATAAACCTGTTGGACTATAACCTGGTGTTGTGTGGATTTTTAACTTTGTACAGCCCAGTTCAACACCGGCATCATCCAAATCATGAATTAGTAGGATAGAGATTCAAATGAACTTCACTCAGGATCCTAAACAAAAGCAAGCATTGCTGAACGCTGTCAGAACATTTGCACCTGAGGTTTAGACATATTTCAAGATTTACTTCTAGATTTCTTACAGTTATTAAGAAATGTTTGGAGGGATATTGGCCAAGTGGGCAGGCAGGTGGGCCTAATTTAGTTTGGGATTATGGCTGGCATGGACTGGTTGGATGGAAGGGTCTATTTTTATGCTGCATGCTTCCAAGACACTATAACTGCGGATGCTGGAAATCTGAAATGAAATCAGAGATTGCTGGAGAAACCCAGATATCAAGGTTGCATTCGACTGAGTGTGGCAACAAAGAGCCCTAGCAAAACTGGAATCAGTGGGTATCTAGAGGCAAACTGTCCGGTGGTGAGAGTCGTACCTGACACAAGTAAAGATGGTCATGGTTGTTGGAGGTCAGTCATCTCAGCTCCAGGACATCTCTGCAGGAGTTCAAGGTGGTGTCCTAGCTTTAACCATCTTCAGCTGCTTCACTAATAACCTTCCCTCCATCACAAAATCAGAAGTGGGGATGTTCGCCAATGATTGCACAATGTTCAGCACCAATTGTGACTCCTCAGACACTGAAGCAAACCGTGTTCAAAGGCAACAAAATCTGGACAATATCCAGGCTTGGGCTGCCAAGTGGCAAGTAACATTCGCACCACACAAATGCCAGGGCAATGACCATCACCAATAAGAGACAATCGAACTACCGTCCCTTGACATTCAATGATGTTGCCATCACTGAATCCCCTGCTATCAACATCCTGGAAGTTACCATTGATCAAAAACTGAACTAGACTCACCACTTAAACACAATGGTTCCAAGAACAGGTCAGAGACTAGGAATACTACGGTGAGTAACTCATCTCCTGACTCCTGAAAGCCTGTCCACCATCTACATGGCACCAGTCAGTAGTGTGATAGAATACCTCCCAAATGCCTGGATAGTGCAGCCCCAACAGCACTCAAGAGGCTTGACACCATCCAGAACAAAGCAGCCCGCTTGATTGGCACCACATCCACAAGCATCCACTCCCTCCATCATCAACGCTGAGTAGCAACAGTGCGTGCGATCTACAAGACTCACTGCAGAAATTCACCAAAGATCCTCAGACAGCACCTTCCAAACCCTCGCCACATCCATCTAGAAGGACAAGGGCATCAGATACATGGGAACGCCACCACCTCACATTCCCCTCCAAGTCACTGTCCATCCTTACTTGGAAATATATCATCATTCCTTCACTGTCGCTGGGTCAAAATCCTGGAATTCCCTCCCTAATGGCATTTTGGGTCAACCTTCAAAAGGTAAACTGAACAGTTCAAGAAGGCAGCTCACCACCTTCTCAAGGGCAACTATGGACGGGCAATAAATGCTGGCCAACCAGCACTACCCACATCCCACAAAATGAATAAATAAATAAAAGATCTGGCAGCATGTGTAGAGAGAAAGCAGAGTCAATGTTTCAAGTCCAGTGACCCTTCTTCAATTCTGGTTCTAGAACTAAAGAAGCAAATCCTAACAGGACTTATACACTTAATGGTACAATCCTGGGAAGTGTTGCTGAACCGAGAGACCTTGGAGTGCAGGTTAATAGCTTCTTAAAAGTATAATCACAGGTAGATAGGATAGTGATGAAGGCATTTGGTATGCTTTCCGTTATCGTTCAGAGTATTGAGTACAGGAGTTGGGAGGTCATGTTACGGCTGTACAGGACATTGATTAGGCCACGTTTGGAATATTGTGTGCAATTCTGGTATCCTTTCCATCAGAAGGATGTTGTGAAACTTGCAAGAGTTCAGAAAAGATTTACGAGGATGCTGCCAGCGTTGGAGGATTTGAGCTATAGGGAGAGGCTGAACAGGCTGGGGCTGTTTTCCCTGGAGCATCGGAGGCTGAGGGGTGATCTTATAGAGGTTTATAAAATTTTGAGGGGCATGGATAGGGTAAATAGAGAAAGTCTATTCCCTGGAGTGGGGCAAGTCCAGAACTAGAGGGCATAGGTTTAGGGTGAGAGGAGAAAGATATAAAAGGGACCTAAGGGGCAACTTTTTCATATGAATGAACTGCCAGAGGAAGTGGTGGAGGCTGGTATAATTACAGCATTTAAAAGACATCTGTATGGGTATATGAATAGGAAGGGTTTAGAGGAAAATGGGCCCAGTGCTGGCAAATGGGACTAGATTAGGTTAGGATATCTGGTCGGCATGGTCAAATTGGACTAAAGGGTCTGTTTCCATGCTGTACACCTCTATGACTGTCTGACTATAAGGGTCACTGGGCCCTCAATTAAAAGAAGTTGGTGGAAAGGAAGAAAGAGAGTTAGAGAAGTGGTGATGAAGGGAATGAATGGTGTAGGTTGTGGTGGGGTGTCAATCAAGCAGGCTGCTTTCTTCTGAATTGTAATGAGATTCTTCAGTGTGGCGAGAGCTGTACCCATCCAGGTAACTGAAATAACTTCCATGACATTCCTGACTTGTCTTGTAGATGGTGGCTAGGCATTAGGAAGATAGGGGATGACTGACTGACTGATTTCCTGGAGTCTGACTTGCTGTTCTAGCTACGATGTAGATATGGTTGGCCCAGTTTAGTTTCTGCAGTGGCAAGCCTCAGATTGATGCTGATGTGGGATTCAGTTATGGTAAAGATTATTGAATGCCAAGGGTAGATTTTCTCTTCTTTCAGAAGGTCATTGCCTGAAGCATTTATCCAGATCATGCTATTTGTCATTTCACAGCCTCAGACTGGATGTTGTTCAGATCTTGCTGCAAGTGGACACACTACAGTACTTAAGTATCTGAGGAATTGTGAATGGTGCTAAATATTTGTATTCTGATGGAGATATATCATTGTAGAAACAGGCGAAGATGGTTGGGTCTAGGACATTGAGGAACTGAGATGATTGACCTCCAACAACCACAATCATTTTCTTTGTGCGAGGCATGACTCCAACCAATGGAGAGATTTTTCCCAATTCCCATTGACTTCTGTTGTGCTAGGGCTTCTTGATCCATGCTCATCAAATGAAGCCTTAAAGATACGGATGATCAATCTTGCATCTACTTTGGAGTTAAAATCTTTTGTATATGTATGAACCAAGGTTGTAACGAGGCCGGAAACTGGGTGATGCTGGCAGAATTCAAACTGAGTGAGATTGAAGTCCCCTATCCAACCCAAGAGTACATGCTGTTCCCACATTCAATGTTCAATGTGGTGTCATGCTAATTCACCAGCTGAGGAATTGGGTAGGTCTAATCAGAAGGGCATGCAAATCTCCTCATCTGATTTGATACCATGAAACTTCATGGCATCCAGAATCAAGTTTTAAGACTCTCAGAGCAATTCTTTCTTGATTTGTATACTACTGTACCACTGTCCCTGGTGGGACAGAACATACCCAGGGATGGGTAGCCTGTCTTGGACATTGCCTGTCATATTTCATTCTGTGGATATGTTTATGTCAGGCTGGTGCTTGACTATTTAGTGAAACAGCTCTCCAATCTTTTCATAAGGTCCTAGATGTTGGTAAGGAGAACTTTGCAGGATCAATAAGGCTGCCTTTGATAGAATCATAGAATCGGAACTGGAAATGTGTTGCTGGAAAAGCGCAGCAGGTCAGGCAGCATCCAGGGAACAGGAGAATCGACGTTTCGGGCATAAGCCCTTCTTCAGGAATCCTGATTCCTGAAGAAGGGCTTATGCCCGAAACGTCGATTCTCCTGTTCCCTGGATGCTGCCTGACCTGCTGCGCTTTTCCAGCAACACATTTCCAGCTCTGATCTCCAGCATCTGCAGACCTCACTTTCTCCTCATAGAATCATAGAATCCCTACCATGCAGAAAGTGGCCATTCAGCCTATTGAATCTGTACTGATCCTCCAAAAAGAACCACCCTATTTCCATTACCCTGCAGTTTCCCATGGCTAATCTATTTAATCTGCACATCCCTAGACACTACAGACAATTTAGCATAGCTAATCCATCTCACCTGCACATCTTTGGATTGTGGGACAAAACAGGAGCACCCGGAGGAAACCCATGCAGACATGGGGAAAACATGCAAACTCCATTGTCATTTTCATTACTGAGGTGGTTGTCAGGTGGTCTGTTTGATTTGCTTCATATTTTTAGATTTTATAGTGTTTTGATACAGCAAAGTGGCTTATTAGGCAATTTCAGAAAGTAGTTAAGGATCAACCATATTTCTGTGAGTGTGAAATCATTTGTATGCCATATTAGGTAAGGACAGTAGATTTCCTTCCTTAAAGGGGTTCAGTGAGCTAGGTGGATTTTCGCTACAATCATTTCATGCTCATCATTAGATTAGCTGGAATCTCTGATTTATTCATTTAATTCCATGACTCTAGGCCATTATCTTAGGCGTCTGGAGTATTAGTCCAATAATGATATCAACATGCCACTATCTCCCCTTAATATATGAAGTCACTGTGTGTGAATCCACAATTAGATGAGTACACATATTTCTCAAGGTTGTAGAGCTGGAGGTAATTATATAGATAGTGAGGGGCGAAGCCATGGAGATAATTACAAACAAGGATAAGAAGTTTAAATCCTCGAGATGTTGCTCAGCCAGGAGCTAACAATGTTACAGGCTAAAGTGACTCCCAGAATGACAACAGAAGTGCTGTAAGGATATTGTCAAAGCATCCCTGAAAAAGTCAAACATCCCATTCGACTCAGGGGAGTCCTGGCTTGTGACTAGGAATGCATTTGAAATATTCCAAAAATGTTAGGAGCCTTTGTTGGGAACTCAAAAAGGGGAAGTTGCAATATTGGCAATTTATCCACCTGAACTTCCAAACGCAACTGCTCTGTATACAGCAAAGTCCACAGATTGCAAATTGGACTTATCGGCCATTTCAGAACGCATTGACTGATATGGAAGCATGTCATTTGCAGTCCCAATGGATGCCAGTGAAGTCAATAAGCAAGGAAATCAGTGGTTATTATAGATAAGTATGAATGTGAAGTTGAGGCTACACTCCGATCAACCGTAAGCTGACTGAATGGCAGAGCAAGTGACTGAATAGCCTGATTCTGTGTCCTTTATATATTCTTATGTAGACAGAAGATAGATGATTGGGGTTTTGTGCATGTTAAGATGTGGGCAGCAGAATTTAAAATCTTTGGAGAATGGAAGTATGGTGCCAATTGGACAACATTGGAATAGTCAAGTCTGGTGATAACAAATGCATTTATATGTTTCAACAGTAGATGAACTGCAGCAGGGGCAAAATCAAGAGATGTTACAGAGCAGGAAATTGATTTTCTTTGTGCTAGCTCTGATGTGTAGTCAGAAGCTGAACTTTGGGTCAAATATGACAATAAAGTTAGATGTTCAGTTTGGCTCAGCCTCCCCTAATTACAAGGAAGAGGAGTGGACCTAAGTGCTTAGTTGGAGGAAATTTCTGCTCATTCAGTACTGGACTTTAGGTAGGCTGAAAAATTTGGACTCATTGAAGAAGGCTGGAAGTTGTGGTAAGTTAACGTTGGGTGATAGTGAAATGACTAAGGCTGGCTATTTATTCTCTGTAACTGTAGCTCTGC
This sequence comes from Chiloscyllium plagiosum, assembly GCF_037043375.1. Classification (NCBI taxonomy): domain Eukaryota; kingdom Metazoa; phylum Chordata; class Chondrichthyes; order Orectolobiformes; family Hemiscylliidae; genus Chiloscyllium; species Chiloscyllium plagiosum. The sequence goes on along the minus strand of NW_028270141.1, from coordinate 86,187,666 downwards.
CTCTGTTCAGCTGCTGTTGAAGCCTTCATTCATGCATTTTGTTACCTTTAGACTTGTCTATTCCAATGCATTTCTGGCCAGCTTCCCTTTGCTTTCTGTAAACCTGAGGTCAGCAAAACTCCACTTCCCTATTCTCAACTTCTACCAAATATTGTTCACTTGGGTTGTTGGGAAGTCCTGGGTAGCTAGTACTATATTTGGCTCTTCCACAATATCAAACTTTTCACCGCTATTTTCAAATGCCTCCATGGCCTCACTCCTCCCTATATCTGCCATCTCCTCCAGCCCTCTGTGATACCTGTGTACTGCTCTAAATCTGCTTCTTGAGGATCCTTTATTTGAATCATTTCACCAATGATGGATGACTCTTCATCTGTCTAGATGCAAAGTCCTAGAGTTCCTCCCTGAATCTCCCTGCCTGTCTTCCTTCCTATCTTCTCTGTTTGAAGGCAGTCATCAATAGCTACCTATTTGCTCACACGTCTTGGCCATCTTCTGATGTGACTTAGTGCTTTGTTTTATTTTATAATGCTTCTATAAGGAATCTTGAATATTTAATTATTTCAAAGGTGCTATGTAAATGAAAACTATTGATATTTGCTTCCAGACATGCTCAATTGACCTAAACCCAACTTCATGTTCAGGTCTGTTGTGTCTCAGTGTGATGCCACAACTGTTACATCCATGTAACTCTTTGTGCAAATGGCAATAGATTGACATCTCATATGACAGCCAGTCACAATGATAGTAAGGATGGCTAAGTGAATTTAAAGATCCCACAGGAGCAAGCCCTGGGTGATACAAGGACTTCAACTGACAACCAAAAGATATTCAGCATATTCATTTAGCAGAAGAAGCTAATGATTAAGAATTTTGATAGCACATACAATGTACCAGACTTAAGGGAAAGACTGGGAAAAGAGCATATTATTACAAATGAAGTTGATAAATTAGTCACATGGTACTTGTAGTAAAGTGGCTGCTTGTGTCCAATAAATGACTTGCAGATTGTGGGAGCGCAAAATAAATGATGGGCACTCATGATAATTGAAAAAGTGGAAGGTGTTGCACCCATACCAACACACCACTCCTATAAAGGACAACACAGGTTTATTTCTCGATGGTAGTTTTATTAGTATCTGACATGGTTTGTTTATCTTTGTGGTAATGTTGGTGTTCCTGCAATGATATTCTTTATGTCCATATCCACATTCTTTATCTAACTTTTTCTGCTTGCAAAGAATAATTGTGCAAAGTATTGAATGATCATCAATTTCAAGCATGGTCCTTATTACTCAGTGGAGTTTTATGTAGCATGCTTAAGTGAACTCAAAATCTGAGAAAAGGCAGGAAATGATAACAAGGAGTATTAGGTCAGCTATGACCTCATTGAATACTGGAGCAGACTCGATGAGTTGAGTGGGCTACTTATGCTTCCATGTTTTATGGCCGTATTGCCTTACGTACACACAAGAACAGTCTCTCTTTTATCTTATTGCAATTCCAAAACTATTAAACCTTATAAAACCAATCACTGGCTTACCCACAAACATACACAGCTTCCCTGCTTGGGCAGATTTTGATCATCTTTCCTTCTTGCATCATCCAATTTTGAAATTTGGAGCTGTTATCTGTTGCAAATGTTGCAGAGTACGTTTTCAGACTAAAGAAATGACGTCTCTGACCCCATTATTCCAGCCTTTTACACAGAGATGTCAATCGTTCTCCTCTTACAACATTCCAGCAAAGTTAGACCGACTTTGGTTCCTGTACACAGTTAGCTGTGCTCTGTTCTTGTGGGTAGCTTTCACTGTTTTGTTATCAACTTGTTTCAATAATTCTATAAAAACTTCTATTAACCCACATGATTAATATTAAAGAATAATCTGAAGTAGCTGGTATAATGTTGCAATGGTTGTGTACAGACCCTGATTCCTTATAGTTGGGGGCTCGGCTTTCATATACAGCATGGATAAACTTCCTTCAATGAAAATAATGTGAAGTGCATAGAAGATGCCAATCAGCCCTTGTCAGGACTGTATTGAAAATTTCTCCATCATTCAAGCTGTTAATGGTATGCTGTATACTAATCCTGGCATTGTTTATATGTGTTGACAGCCTGCTTCTGCCTGTAACTACTAATAAGAAGGGCTGAAGAACCTGGATTCCTAAGGAGAAATATTTCAATTTGCCTTTACCTTCCAATAATCCTGGCATATGCGTTTGCTTAAAATAACTTAACCTGTGAGGCAGATGTTGAGGCACAATATTTGGGCTGTAGAAAACCCAGCAGTGTATCCTGTTTTGCTGTATCAGTGTGAATACACCGTTAAAACTATAAAACTATAAAAAATTAAACAATATAATAGTCATCTATTTGATAATATAATAGTCATCTATTAGATAAATTTTTGTGCCTCAACATCTGCCTCACAGGTTAAGTTATTTTAAGCAAACGCATATGCCAGGATTATTGGAAGGTAAAGGCAAATTGAGCTATTTATCTCTGTCAGACTGACAGGTTTAGGACATTGTATGGAGAACATTAGTCATCTTGAAAGCTTTATTTAGGTTCAGGCTGTTGGGAGGTTTATAAAGTTGCAAAGGGTGGTAGTAGTGTCAAGTCTGAGGATAGGGTCTAGTTTAGAAACCAGCAAAAAAATATAAAGTAGAATATGAGAGCAAGATGGGCAGAAAGAATAGTAACTTTCATAAATATATAAAAAGGAAGAGAATAGCTAAAGTAAACAAGGATCTTGGAAGCAAATATAGGAGCAATTCTTGTTGGGTGTAAGGAAATTACATATGCACTGAACAAATATTTTCACAGAAGAAGACACAAGTTGCTTCTCAGAACTGGAGGATAACATAATTGCTTAAAAAAAATGAGGAAATTAAGTTAACTTACACCAGCAGGATAGACATATTTAAGGGGCTGAAATCTGATGAATTCTTAGGATCTGACGGCCACATGTATGATTCTAGAAGTGATGCCTCAAGGATAGTTGATTCTCTGGCTATGATCTTCCAAACTTCCCAGCATTCTTGAATGGTTCTAGCAGATTGGAAGTTAGTAATATGACACCAATATTCAAGAAAGGAGGAAGAGATTTAATTTAATATTTAGCAAATGCAACTCCCTAGAGCCATTTGCGAGGTTTTTAAGATGATTAGTCTGTAGAGGTGACGCTGCTTGGTAATGCACAGAGTTATTTGTGTTTGATCACAAGTGCAAAGGGGTTTCCACAGAGGCTGTAATTGTAAAAGTTGGCTGTGCAAGGACTCTGGTTTGTTCAGAAAAGACCACTTTTGTCATGATATTTCACAGCTTACCATTCAATAGATGGGGTTGGTCACCAGGTGTTAGGAGGCAATGAGAAAATGGGGAAACTACAGGACATTTAATCGGACAGTCGTCATCAAAAAATGTTTATAATCTAATACTTAGGGAAGTTTTAACAACGCACTACAGAATTCATAAAATTATCTGACAGTCAGTATAGTTTAATGAAAGAGAAAGAGTTTTCTCTTTCATTAAACAATTATTAGAGCTTTTGAGGGTGCACTAGTAAGCTAGAATAAAGGAATCAGTAAATGTAGCATACATGCTACATTTCCTAAAGGCATTTGATAACTTGTCACACTAATAGTTAATATGCAAGGTCAGTGCTCCCAGATTAGGGATAATTTGCATGGATAGAGGATTGGTTAACAGCCAAGAAGCAAAATGTATGCACTAATGGATGCTCGCAAATCATCAGGCTGTGACTAGTGGAGCATCTCAAAGCTTAGTGCTGGTGCCTCAGGTATAGAACAAAGGACCATATAGCTTAGGAACAGGCCCATCTAGACTGTGTCAAAAGATTATGCTTTCCTAAAACTAAAAACATTTTTAGCTGCTAAGCTGTCCATACCTTCTATTCCCTGCCAATTCATATATCTGTCAGGATGCCTGTTAAAAGGTTGTTATTGTATCTGCCTCCACCATCATGTCTGGAAATGCATTCCAGAGTTTACCACCCTCTGGATAAAAAAACTTGCCTCTCACACCTCTTTTAAACTTATCCCCTTTACTTTAAACCTATATCCCCTAATATTTGACATTTTTACCATGCAAAGAGGAAGACAGGTTAAGTGAGTGGCAAATGGCATATAATGTGGGGAATTGTAAGATTATTCACCTTGGTTGCAAAGATATAAGAGTAGATATTTTTTATAGAAAGAAATTAACCTTGAATATTTTGATATTCAGAGATCTGGGTGTACTTGTATAAGGAACAAAGTAAGTTAACATGCCAATGCAGCAACAATGTGGAAGGCAAATGGATTACAGTACAGGAAAAGAGAATCTTGCCACAACTGTACAGGGTTTTGAGATCACACTTGAAATATCATACTTTTTTGCTTCTACATTTCAAGAATAATATATTTACTTTTGAGGCAGTATGGACAGTTCATTAACATGGTCCCTGAGTTGAGAGAGTTGTTCTATGTGGAGAGGCAAAGTAAACTAAGTCTATATTCTCTGGAGTTTTGAAGAAAGAGAGGTGATCTCATTGATTTGGAGACACCGGTTTTGGACTGGGGTGTACAAAGTTAAAAATCACCCAACACCAGGTTATAGTCCAACAGGTTTAATTGGAAGCACTGGCTTTCGGAGCACCGCTCCTTCATCAGGTGGTTGTCATTGAAACATACAGAATGCTATCAGGGACTTGTCAGGGCAACAACTAAAGTTTTTTTTCTGCTGGTTGGAATATTGGGATGCAGTTTAAAGCCAATGATTCAATCACATAAGACTGATATAAGATAAATTTCTTCACTCAACTGTACATCTTTGAAGTTTTCGAGCATATAGTATTATAGCTGCTCATTGGGTTCAGTTAGCTCAGTTGGTTAGATAGCTGGTTTGCGATGCAGGGTGATGCTAACAGTGTGGGTTCAATTCCCATACAGGCTGAGGTTACCATGAAGGCATATCCTTTTCAAACTCTTCCTCAGGTTAAACCTCCACCAGTTGTATCTCTCTAATGAGAGAGCAACCCCACAGCCCAGTTAGACTGTGGTGACTTTACCTTTGTAGATACTCCATTGATGATTATATTTATGTGTGGTACACAAGTTTTTGCCAGTCAGGGAATCCAGGAAAATAGGGAGTGGTAGAAAAGTGGAGATGACTCCAAACATAACTGGCACAAGAGATTTGGCAGTATCTGAGATAAGGTCATTTCTGTCTTTTGTGGTCTTGTATTCCTGTGTTATGGCACTGTTTTTACCTTCTTCCTCACTTACCCCCAAGGATCTCTGCCAATCATTCTGTGTGAGATTGGCATATTTAAAACTGGGGGGATTTTGGTTTTGGAAGGATGGAAACAATATCAATTTTACAGTTGTATTAATTAGTAACCAACCTCTGATACATCAGTTCTGAAGAAGGGCCACTGGACCAAAAATGTTAACTCTGGCCCATGTGATCTTGTGGAGAAAAAACAATGGGCCAGAGAGTGGCAGGTGATGTTTAATTTACATAAATGTGTGGTGTTGCCTTTTGGTAAGCCAAACCATAGCAGGACTTATACGGTTAATGGGAAATGTTGCCAAACAGGGAATCCTTTGGGTGCAGGAGCATAAATCCTTGAAAGAGGAGTGGCAGGTGGACAGGATGGTGAAGAAGGCCTTTGGCACACTTGCCTTCATTGGTCAGTGCATTAGCGTCATGTTGCAGCTGTACAGGACATTGGTGAGGCCACTTTCAGAGTACTCTGTACAATTCTGCAGAAGGGATGTTGTTAAACTTGAGTTCAGAAAAGATTTACAAGCATGTTGCTGAGACTGTACAGCTTGCGTTATGGGGAGAGGCTGAATAGGCTGGGGCTCTTTTCCTTGGAGTGTCAGAGGCCGAGGGGTGACTTTATAGAGGTTTATAAATTCATGAGGGGCATGTTTTGGGTGAATAGCCAAGGTCTTTTTTCCCAGGATGGGGAAACCAAAACCAGAGGGCATAGATTTAAGGTGAGAGGGGAAGGATTTAATAAGGACCTGAGAGGCAACATTTTCACACAAAGGGTTCTGCAGGAATGGAAGGAGAGGCCAGAGGAAGTGGTGGAGGCTGGTTCAATTACAACATTTAAAAGGCATCTGGATCGGTATATGAATAGGAAGGGTTTAGAGTGAAATGGGTCAAGTGCTGGTAAATGGGGCTAGGTCAGATCGGGATGTCTGGTCCCTACAAATGAGTTAGATTGAGGGTTCTGTTTCTGTGCTGTATGAATCTACGACTCAAAGTGCTGCCGGATTTGCTGAGTTTTTCCAGCAATTTCTGTTTGTGTTTTTGACTTCCAGCATCTGCAGTTCTTTGTTTTTATCTTTTGGTATATCCCATTGTTTTCTTGTTCCTCCAGAGATCTTTTCTTCTTCTTCATAGTACACTAATTCTGAATAGTCTCATGTAAAATAAATGAACAGGGCTGTCATGCAAGTACGTGGTCTAAATTTAGTTCTTTTTACCTTCTTGGTCCCTTACCTTTGCTGTTATTGTTAACTGATGCTTATTTATTTTGGGTATGGGCAGCATGGTGGCTCAATGTTTAGTACTGCTGCCTCACAGCATCAGGGACCTGGGATTGATTCCACTGTCAGATGACTGAGTAGAGTTTGCAAATTCTCCACGTGTCTGCATGGGCTTCCTCCAGGTGCTTCGGTTTCCTTCCACAATCCAAAGATGTGCAGGTAGGTGAATTGGTCATGCTAAATTGCCCAAAGTGTCCAGGAATGCGTAGGTTGGGTGGGTTAGCCAGGGAAATTGCAGAGTTTTGGGGATAGGGTCATAGGGTGGGACTGGATGGGATACTCTTCAGAGAGTCAGTGTGGACTCAATGGGCTGAATGGCTTGCTTCCACACAGTAGGGATTCGACGATTTTATTCATAAATGGACAAACCAGCATGCGGTGGTCTCCTGAGGGGCTTATTGAAAACATAACACTGCAGCCTTTCTGCAGTGATTCATCAGTGAGTGATACCATTTCCGGCTCTGCCCACCTGTGTAACATATTGGAGACTTTATCCACCCAATTCTTTCCAGTTCAATAACTGAGCATGCTCAGAGAAGTGAGCATGCTCCTATTTTCAAAGTGTATGCTTTTACTAATTTAATATCCAGCTAAAACAAAAGCAAAACATTGAAAATAATTTAAATATCTCCAGCTAATCTTACCTCAGCCTTCACTATTTTAAGAGAAAAGAGCTTTCTTGATAGATAAAATAATCCTGATCACCTTTTAGAATTCACCCTTCTCTAAGATGTCTTCCTCTGGCCTCTCATCCTCTACAGATCATTGCATTATTGACAACTGCTGATGTTACATTGGTCATCTCAATTTTTCTGCCTCCCGCACTCTAAATTAGCTGTTCTCTATTCCTCAGGCCTAGACTTCTTAGTGTTCTCAGACCTGATGTTTGACAAGTTTGGTAGAATTGTTGTTTGGCAAAACAGGTCAACACTTATGGAGGCTAATTGTCAATTCTCTGATTAATATCTCCTGCTACTCCCTTGTAGGAGTTTTTATCTGTTACTTGCAGTTCTTTTTAATCTATGAATCCCAAAATAACAGATTGGCTCATTCCAAAGCTGTTATACTTAGTGGGGTTTGTCTATTTGTGCTCATAATTGCAGATATAGTATGGGCACAAATTTGAAATAGTTGTTGAAAAATTAAAGAGGTAACAGATTTGACTGCTTTTAAAAAGTTAGAAACAGCTGTTGCTTGTTTGCTCCCAGCAATGCAGCTATTCACTTACATCTAACATCAGAATGCTCAGGATTTGGAGATGCCAGTTTTGGACTGGGGTGAACAAAGTTAAAAATCACACAACATCAGGTTATAGTCCAACCGGTTTAATTGGAAGCACACTAGCTTTCGGAGCGACGCTCCTTCATCAGATGATCGTGAAGGGCTCGATCGTAACACAGAATTTATCGCAAAAATTTACAGTGTGATGTAACTGAAATTATACATTGAAAAATTGATTGTCTGTTAAGCCTTTCATCTGTTAGAATACAGTGATAGTTTCACTTCTTTCATGTGTAAAGAAAGTAGTCATAAAAACGGAATCCCCTGGCTTCTGTGGTTGTATAGGTTCGTTCCCTTCCCATGTGATGTTTCCTTCTGCCGATTTCTGGGAATTTTCTTTCTTCGGATGTCGAACAGGTCTCCAATATGTTCACTCATCATACCCTTTTTCTGAGAATGGGTTTATTTTACTATATTAACAAATTATTTTTTCAAATCACAACATACACATTTATACTGCAGCTTTTCCTATAAAATTGCTCATCTTTTTGCTTTCCCCAGTGTGTGAAGATATTTATAGTTAATTTTCCAACAAGAATATTTATATTTTACTGGAACACCCTACCTCAATTCAGGACCTATTCTTTATAACTAAAACATAAGTAACTCTAGCTGGGCTGTATTGTTTCTTTTGGAAGTATTTGTATCTCAGCATTGTAAATTCAGGAAAGTTTTAAGAAGACTAGCAAACAAACAGAGTCATAGAGTCATACAGCATTGAAACAGACCATTTGGTCCAACCAGTCCACGCCAATCATAATTCCAAACTAAAGTAGTCCCACCTGCCTGCTCCTAGACCATATCCCTCCAAACCTTTCCTAGTCATGTACTTTTTCAAATGTCTTTTAAACATTGTAATTGTACTCGTATCCACCACTTCCTCGGAGAATTAATTCAACATGTGAACCACCCTCTCTGTAAAAAAGAAATTACCCCTCATGTCTTGTTTAAATCTCTCTCCTCTCACCTTAAAAATATGCCCCCTAGCCTTGAAATCCCCCATCCTAAGGAAAAGACACCTCCTGTAACACTATCTATATCCCTCATGATTTTAGAAACTTCTATAAGGTCACCTCTCAACCTCCTACACTCTAGTGAAAAATATTCCAGCCTTTCTTTATAATTCAAACCTAGCATCTCTCTTCTGAACCCTCTCCAGCTTGATAATGTTTAGATTAGATTCCCTATTCAGTATGGTTAAATCACCTGACCTGCACATCTTTGGATTGTGGGAGGAAACCAGAGCACCTAGAGGAAACCCACACAGACACAGGGAGAATGTGCAAACTCCACATAGATAGTCGCTCGAGGCAGCAGTACTAACCACTGAGCCACCATGCTGCACTGTATCCAAACCCTCTCCAACATGATAATATCCTTCCTATAAAAAACTGGGCAACCAGAACTGGATTCGGTATTCCAGAAGAGGCCTCACCAATGTCCTGTACAACCTCAACCTGACTTCCCAACTCAAATACTCAAAGGACTGAGTGATGAAGGCAAGAGTGCCAAATGCCTTTTAACCACCTGCCTGTATGTGATGCAAACTTCAAAGAATTATATACCTGAACCTCTAGTTTCCTCTGTTTTGCAACATTACCCAAGGTCCTACCATTAATTGTATAAGACCTACCCTTGTTTGTTGTACCAAAATGCAGTACCTTGCATTTACCCACATTGAACTCCTCCTATCATTTTTCACCCTATTGATTCATTTGATCAAGATCCCTTTGTAATCTTAGAAAACCTTCCTCATTTCCTTTTATGCCACCAATTTTGGTGTAGTCTGCAAACTTACTAAACATTCCTTCTATATTCTCATCCAAATCATTTGTATAAATGATAAGCAAAAGAGGACCCAGAACTGATCCCTGAGGCTTACTTGGAGCAAGTGAGAGACCTCTTGTCTGAAAAACAACCCTCCAGAAAATGAGGACTGCAAATGCTGGAGATCAGAGTCGAAAAGTGTGGTGCTAGAAAAGCACAGCCAGTCAGGCAGCATCCAAGGGGCAGGAGAGTCGATGTTTTGAGCTTAAGCTCTTCATCAGGAAGACCACCACTATCTCCTGTCTTTAAGACAATTATGTATCCAATTAGCAAGCTCACCTGTGCTATGAACATGCTAGTTTGACATCTTGACCATCTCTCTCTCCTGCTGCACTTAACACAACAATGAGATTTCAGCCAAACACCTAATTCATCACTAAGACCTTCTACTTTGTGCTCTGACAAATCATAAGCACAAACGAGGAAATCTGTGGCTCAAACGTTTTGATGCCTTTGTTACCTATCACCTGATTAATGTAATCTGACTCATTGCCAACATTCCATGAACAAGGTTGTTAACAATAAAGACAATTTCAAAAGTTGCTTACCACAAAAGCAGGCAGGTTGTTAACTAGCAAGATAAGGTGTAAACGTCTTCAGGAAATGGCTTTGTTTTAGCAGAATAGGTTGAAGAGTGAATGATCCTATTCCATGTGGTCAACAAAGAAACAGTGCATGTTGTATGAAAAACAAGAAATGGGAATTATACATAGAAGAAAAGGCAGCAAGGGATGAAAATAAACAGACAAACCTAAAGGTTTTGATATATAATTTTCTTGATGTTTGTGTGTATGTAAAGGCATTCAAAAACACACAATAATTTTAAAATATAAATAACAGAATAGACTATAGAGTATCAAAGTCATGACAACATCGATTAGACAAAGTCAAAGTAATAGATGATATTTTGGGAACCCCATTTTAGAAATGGTTAGGGCTAAAGTTGCATAGGTTAGTGAACATTCAGGAGAATTATACCAGTGATGGAAAAGTTATAATTATATGAGTAAACTAGAAATACTTAAATGATTTATATTTAATGCACTCTGGGGCACAGATGCTTCAGCAGAGGATTATCAACTAAAGATAGATATGGAAACATCACTGGCAGGGAGCAGTGATGACCTAGTGGTATTATCATTGGACTATTAATCTAGAGACTCACATAATGTTCTGGTGACTGGCGTTCAATCTTGCTATGGCAGAAAACGAAATTTGAATTCAATGAAAACAAACTCTGGAATTAAGTTAAAAATCACACAACACCAGGTTATAGTCCAACAGGTTTAATTGGAAGCACTAGCTTTCGGAGCGACGCTCCTTCATCAGGACACAATCATCTGATGAAGGAGCGTTGCTCCAAAAGCTAGTGTGCTTCCAATTAAACCTGTTGGACTATAACCTGGTGTTGTGTGATTTTTAACTTTGTACACCCCAGTCCGACACCGGCATCTCCGAATCAAAACTCTGGAATTAAGATCTAATAATGACCATGAACCCATTGTTGATCATCAGAAAAACCCATCTGGTTCACAAATCTCTTCTTCAACATTTTCCTAAAGCTTGCTGATTGAACGTCATTTAAAAAACTATCGGAATGTTTTCTGGCAACCTACACCCTGAAAAATAACCCACCACTGAATGTCAAGTCATTGTTTGCAAACCACTTGGGGCAGTCAGGGACAGGTCCTCTGATTGTAGTGGTGAGGAGCTAAATGTTGGTCACTCCATCACCTAACGTGGCTCCTTCTGTCCCATTACGGATCATTTTATCCTAGATTTAGTGAGGTGAAAGTGGGTGTCACAGTGATCTGCTTTGATGCAGGTGCAGGCAAGTTGGTGAGGTGACCTGAGTGATTGAGTAAGAGGTATAGAGACCATGCAGTGTTAGTACCGTGGGGGAGATTGGGTGGTTGAGACTGAGGGGGGAATGATTTTGCACACAATTGCGAGAGTGGTAGGGCATGAGCCTTGGTGGAAGTGTGTGCAGTAACAGAGACTGAGTGAGGAGTATCAGCGAGACAATGGTAGCACTCGTGCTGACAGAGTGGAGAAGATCATTGATCTTCTTACGGCATTGCTGGGTGAATTTTTTCAACAAAACAAACGGGGACCACATTAACCCAGGTAACAATGTCACACCATTCTGGCAGTGTTCAGTATCTAACTAGCAGAAATGGATTGCTGCCCTTTGCACTACCCTATTCCTCCAGTCCTCCTGGTCCCTGTCCAAAAAGCGGACCACTATAGAGTTGTGGAGTTGTATAGTTTCCCCTGTGCTGCAATGTTTGGGGCAAATGTGACAATCTATGCAGCACGGCTCTGGACTGCGAATGCTTGTCTGAGTGTATTATGGCCTTTTAATCAGAAAACAATGTTGACAGTCTATTTGGGAACATTGGACAGTAGTGAGTTGTTCTGGTTAGGGGGAGTGGTAGAATCAGGCCAGCATCCGATGAAAAGGATGCAATAGGTAGTTAGTGAAGTAAGTTTGAGGGAATAGCACAAGAAATCCGATGAGTCTCATGGACGAAAACTGTCCATGAAAATTGACAAAATGACATCGCTAAAGTATCATGAGATTCAGACCACTGATTCTTACTCGATAAGCACAAGTGTTTATGCTTTACCACTTTTCCTGTCAGCTGTTTGACAGGCAAATTTTGTCGGGTAATTTGTCCACAGAATTTACCTATGTCATTCCTCCCTCTTAATGTCCTCATTCACTTACCTTTTTGTATTTCCTAACAAATGTAGATTACAGTTGTAGGGGTTGCTCAATGTTGGCCATTGTTCCTTGACTAAATATGTGATGTAATCTCATGATATCAAGACAATGGTTGTATTACAAGGAGGATGACGCAAATACTGTAGATTGTCCGGTATAGCTTGACCATTTAATGCTTTGTAAAATATCTCTTAAAACAGTCAATTTACGTGCAGAATACAAAATGTGAGCCACCGGTGCTGGTGCAAGAGGGTCCATTTTTGCTTGTCGGTTGCCATATGCAGACTGCTCTGTGTTTATGTGTCTCCAACTTTCCCTTTTCTTCTTGGCAATCCAATCCATATCATCTGTTTGATCCCTTGGGTGACCTATAAAGCAAGGGTAACCTTGGACCTGTAACTCTGAGATGAAAAATTGAGGCCAACACTAATGCAAGCATAGCACTAAACATTCACTTAAAAGCTAGAAAACAGGAAGTGAATTGGGAGGTCCATGCATGCCCGAGGAATAGGCCTAAACAGGCAATATAATGCCAAAAAATGAGGTTGACTTGTATGCCAGGTCAAACTATTTTCCATGGTATGGTTATTTAAAATGTATCCTTTGGGGGCCTTTAATTGCTAGTAAAACAAGTCGACTCTTGCATAGTGGAAAGTTGCTTCCCGAAAATGATAATGAGAATCTATGAATTTGATGGGTCCCTGATTTCCTATTTTTGAAAATGCTTATTGCTAGAGGCAAATGAGTACTGTTGTCAATGGTTAAAAGTTCCCATAATAAGTAAAAGTAACAAAAACTTGGCAAAAATGGGGATGTTAGTCTTTTGACTTCATTTAATTAACGCTAAATCAGCTGACTTACACCTGTGCCCATTCCTCCATGTGTTGAAAGGTTCTAGGTGTTGTATGATGAGCTTGAGATTTTCTACTGATTATTTTATTTTTCCACTGTATACCAGGTACGATATGGATGCAGCAAATAATGAGTTTAATTTATTCTGATGGTGACCCAGCTGCTGTACAAAACAAACCAGCAATCGAACGTGTCCCTTGGATTGAAGTACCAAACTCAAATTTTCCAGCACGCCCATCCCCTCGCCTGAGTGTGACACATTTGCCCTATCACCTAGTTCCAAAAGCCTTGAAGGAAAAGAAGGGAAAAGTATGAATTTTCTTTCACTTATTTATTTTTACAAGTAGCTTGGTTCTCCATTATTTTTATGTATTTCCACTAAAAACATTTTCCTTGCTGCATATTGGATGCATACCAATGGATGACTAAGACAGACAATGATATTTAAGAACATATTTGCTCTTGTACTTTCTAATGTCTTTATATTTCGCTGTGATTAAGTTTCCCAGCTCTGGCTCACGTTGAGATAAAACTTGCTGTGCTGTTGCCTCCCCACAACCTCCAAAACAGCAAAGATTGGACCTTTTTACTTTGCTTTCTGACCCAGTCATTTCGTAACTGATTGACTGAGTCAACAGTTTGAGAAGCAGCATTAGCCATCTGTCACATCCAATGGCTTTAAAAGCACGGAATGTTCCTTTTGTTTTAAGTTTCAAGTTTGGCGTCTGATACTATTATTATCATTTTTCATTTGTACATCTAAGTCTCTCTTTTGTTACTGTAATGGTAAACCATTATAACTGGCATTGAGAATCTAGACCACTAGGCACCTCCTTGTTCTTTTGCAAATCTTTTGCTGATGTTTTGAATTTTCCAAAGGGAAGTGCATTTATTAGAATGCAAAAAACAGGAACATTTCAATCACACAACCACAATCCTAACATCAATCATGAATTTGGAAATGTATTAAAGCAACAGTTTATTATGACAGGATTCCAAATCATGTTGGCAAAGGATATGTTAGAGATCCTTCACTATAGAAAGGGAGCTGGAGTGGTTCTCCTATCTTGAAGCGAGAAAACCCCTGGTTCAAGTCCCATTTCAGGACTTGTTGGCTCCAAGAAAACACAGCCACTGCTGCAGTCAAGTGAGTGTATATCAGTCCCTAGCTTGGATAGGGAGGACTAAGCAACAAAAGTCCATTTGCTGTAAAACAACCTACCGAAGAAATGATGGTTGGCTAGCATTGTCGTGATGGCATGGAGGAGAAAGAACCATTGTTGTACTGAAGGTTTGTCATACAGCACAGAAACAGACCCTTGAGTCCAACCAGTCCATGCTGAACATAATCCCAAACTAAACTAGTCCCACTTGCCTGCTCTTGGACCATAACTTTCCAATTCATGCATCTATTCAAATGACTTTTAGATGTTGTAATTGTAATTGCATCCACGACTTCCTCAAGAAATTCATTCCACATGTGAACCACCCTCTGTGTCAAACAATTTTACCTCAGGTCTTTTTTAAATGTCCCTCTTCTCACCTTAAAAATGCCTCCCCCCAGTCTTGAAAACCCATATCCTTGGGAAAAGACAAATAACTTAATGTTTACCTTTCATTATATTACATACTTCTATCAGATCACCTCTAAGCTTCCAAAGCTCCAATGAAAGAAGTCCCAGCCTATCCAGCCTTTCTTTATATCTCAAACCTTCCATACCCTGCTAAATCTCTTCTGAATCTTCTCCAGCTTGATAATATCCTTCCTATAACTGAGTGACCAGAACTGGACACTGTGTTCTAGAAGTCTCACCAATATCCTATACAACCTCAACATGACTTCCCAACTCCTATACTTGAAAGAACTGAGTAATGAAGGCAAGTGAGCCAAATACATTTTTAAACACCATCCCAGTATGTGATGCAAACTTCAAAGAATTATGTATCTGCACCCCTAGGCTCCTTTGTTCTACAACACTACCCAAGGCCCTACCATTAATTGTATAAGCCCTACCCTGGTTTGTTGTACCAAAATGCAATACCTCACATTTATCCAGATTGAACTCCATCAGCCATTTTTAGCCCATTGACCCATTTGATCAACATCCATTTGTGATCTTAGAAAACCTTCCTCACTGTCTACAATGCCACCAATTTTGGTGTCATCTGCAAATTTACTAACCATGCCTTCTATATTCGCATCCAAATCATTTATATAAAATGAGAAACAAAAGAGGACCCAGAATCGATCCCTGTGGAACACTGCTGATCACAGGCCTCCAGTCCGAGAAACAACTCTCCACTGTTACTCTCTGTCTCCTGCCATTACGCCAATTATGTATCTATTTGGCAAGTTCACTAATTAGTCAAAGGCTTTACTAAAATCCAGATAAGCAATGTCTACTGCTCTGCCATCATCAATCTTTTTGGTAACTTCCTCAAAAACACCCAATCAAGTTGTGAGACGTTTTATTCCTTGCACAAAACCATGCCGACTATCCCTAATCAATTTTTGTCTTTCTAAATGCCCATAAATCCTATCTTTTATAATCACCTCCAACAATTTACCCACAACCAAAGTCAGTCTATAGTTTTCCGATTTCTCCTTACAACCATTCTTAAACAAAGGTACAGTATTAGCCACCTTCAGGTCATCACGCACCTCACCTGTAGTTATAGATGATGCAAATATTTCTGCAAGAGGTCTTGAAATTTCCTCTCTTACTTCCCAGTACATTCTGGGATACATTAGATCAAGTCCCGGAGATTTATCCTCCTTTATATTCTCTAAGACCTCCCAAATTCATCTTCTGTGATGTGAACTATTTTTTAAAGCAGCAAAGTTTATTTCTCTGCCTTCTCTAGACTCCATTTCTTTCTCCACAGTAAAAATTGACATGAAATATTCATCTAGTATCTCTCCTATTTCCTGGGGTTCAACACAAAGACGACCTCCTTGATCTTTAAGAGTCCCTACCATTTCTCTCGTTACCCTCTTGCTCTTAATGTACTTGTAGAATCTGTTTGGATTATCCTTAATCTTATCATCAAATGTGTTTTTAAAATGTTCTTAAATTTACTATTCCAATTTGAAACATCAGTCCAAATCTACTTCATAATAAGTTTAAAGTCTATGTGAATGACACACAAATATAAAATCACTTGAATGACCATGGAATCACAGTCTGCACTGTCATGTTGACTCCTCACCCTTAAAAAGCAAATCAAAGATTTTCAATTTCACTTTGAATAAATAATAACACTTCTTTTTGTCTACATTATTAGCCAATATATGAGAAATACTGCAGCCTGGAATCTGCTGGAACAGAGCTTCTCATGATTAATCAGATTCTCATGATCTTGTAATTTGATTTGTTCATGCACGTTTTAGTTTTTTTTTCTTTGTGCACTTATAGCAATGTTTTAGATAATAAGTAGAACAAGAATAACAAGATCTTTGGGACATTAGTGAACAAAGTGCCAATAGGGTTGCTAACTGTGATTAAGAGTTTTCATCACATGCTGTAGCCATTAGTCAGCCAGTACATCATTTCTTGTGACTCACTGCCTTTCTATGCCAACTGGGATGCAAAAATATTCATTATCCAGTGGAGGAATGTTTGGCTGCCAGCCAACGAGCCTTTTTTCAACATTTGTGTGTCTTGTAAAGAGAACTGTTCAAAGGAATGACAAAAAAAATCTTTATAATGTCTCTATGATTTTCCTCCATGGCTTCTCACTGCAATCTTCTGGTGATTTAATTTAAATTCCTGGAGCCTACAAACCATTCCTAGAGGCATAGAGATTTAGTCAAGGGTTTTTCTTAACCAATAAAATTAAGTGATTAATAAAATAAGCAGAATGACTAGGCAAAGTGTGTAAAATTAATGTCAAATCAGATACAGAATGGCAAAGAAAGTTTGAGAGGTAAAAGACAGACTAGGGTAAGTAAGGAAAAGAATCACATGCTTAAAACCTCCAAAATTTCACAACCTGAAGGGATGAGACTTTGAACTTTTAATTGTCTACTTACAGTGTAAGAGAAATGTATTAATGTAAGAGACATTAACAATTATCAGTATTAAATGGATACTTGTGCTGTTAACTGCTAAACTTAACATAACATTACCTGGCAAGTTTAAATCGCAAGTAAACTGCAGCTGCAATGACTTCCTGAAACTCAAGGGGCGGGCAAGTGCAAGTTGCTGATGGTGTGTCACAAATGAACGAGCAGCTTGTAGGGAGTTGCACTTTATTAAAGCATCTTTTTCTTTTATACAACTTTTGTGCAAGTTGCTGGCTAGTTTGTGAACTAATAATAGTGTTCTTTATTTATTATCTGTTGTTTCTTTACTAAAACCTGAACCAATATAATCTCAAATTAAAGTTCATAGTAAATTGCTGAAATGGTTAATATCAGTATATATTTTTATACTGTACTGAATAATATTTGTGTTTCACACTCTTACTTTCCATGCAGATTATTTATGTTGCACGGAATCCTAAGGATGTACTGGTGTCTTCCTATTATTTCCATCAGCATCTTGCCCTTTATGAGTCACCAAAGGATTTTCCAGACTTTCTAGAAAAATTCCTTGAAGGCAGAGGTAAATAGTTATAATTTCATGTGTGCTATGTAGGTTTCAGCTTGATCATCAGTTCTTATGGTTCTGTATACCAGAATTATATTGAATTATAACATACCGATTGAATGAGTCTTACCTCTATGCGTTCCATCCATCATGATTATATTTCTTTTAGCTGAGAGGAATATCTTCAACTAAATGTAGGCATTGCTTAAAACAGAGTATTATGGTCCCCACCAAAGAGTTAAAGGAGTAATTTGCAAGGCTCTAGCCTCCGTGAACACGTCATCAGTGAAAAGCAGTGAGTGTATAATGAAGGTTGATTGGTGAACCTGAAAAGGAACATGCCACAACAGATGGATCCTTGCTATGAGCTGTGCTTCCATCTTACTCATGTGACAAATATGGGTAAAATTTAATTTTTTGTTGGCCTTCCATCCTGGGAGCAGCCTCAGAGGCGATGGGGAGCTCAGAGTTGAGAGGAAGTGCAGGAATAAGATACTCATTGCATTCCTGACGCTCTGGTTTAAGTTGGGGAAAGGAAAGGTCAGGAGCGACTGATGGTTAGTTAAGGGTTTCATTTCGCAATACGGTTAACCCAAACCCTATTGTCATTGGTAATGACATGAGTATGGTAGAACATGACTGGGGGAGGTTGCAAAGTAAACATTCCCCAGGCTGCACGAGCACGGGCATGGGCTGGGGGAACCATTCTGATTCAGCTGATGGAGAGATCCCTCTTTGAGAAGGATCACTCTTGCTGAAAGACACCCTCCACCCTCCACAATGACTCCCCTTTACTTGCCTGACTGGCCATGGTAAACCTGCTCTCTGGGGCCTACTGCACTCCTGTCAGGAGCAGCCACTCCTGAGAGAGCTGCTGAGACTGAAGAGTTCTGGCCCCCCTGATTGGCAAAGAACATGTTATAAGTGTAAGACAGAAAATATGACTTTAATGGGAGCACATCCTGGACCAATCATTTCTTGTGTAGCCCACTATGAAAATCTCACCTGTCTGACAACTTGTCTTGATATACCACTGTTAACATAAAAAAAATACACAAAGATAATTCACCAAAGTGTTTTGAAGCAGTTTAGATTGCAGCCACTTAAGATAGCGTTGGCGTAAATGGCGGAAGGTTTGGTCAATGCCTAAAAATGCCTACATTTTTAAGGAGCTCTTATAGGTAGAAAGAAACTGAGAGGGTTTTAAAAAAGGAATTCTAGAGCTTCGTGCTTCTGCATTTTGTCTAGAGTTAAGTACAGAAGATATGACTTTCAAAAAGAATCCTGAATTAGGTCTGTGCTGCCAGAGTCCATTTTTTCACTCTTTAACCCAGTTTTGCCTGGGAGCAGTGAAAACTAATAGACTTAGCAGGGGTCCCAATGTTCTCTTTTAAGGGAAAATGGGAGAGTGACTGTTTTTCTCCTCAATTGGTAACTATTAATTCCCTTCCTGTAACTCACTAAACCAAACTCCTTCCAAGTTTGTAATCTGTTCCAGCTCAGAACTGGAGTCTTTCAATGATTTCTCTCCTATTTCTTTTCATGTCCTCTTTGAGAACGCCTTGTCTACAAAAGGTACCTCTTCTATCTCAAATGCATTTCCATGAAACTGTTATACATTCATTTTCCTTTCTTGACCCTCCTGCTAATGGATGTTATGAGCACTTCCATCTCTCTAGGTGCAGTTCCTCTCTTTTGCAAATCTGCCATCAAGAATATCGTTAAAAATCACACAACACCAGGTTATAGTCCAACAGGTTTAATTGGAAGCACTAGCTTTTGGAGCACCACTTCTTCATCACCTGATGACAGCTAGTACTTCCAAATAAACCTGTTGGACTGTAACCTGGTGTTGTGTGATTTTTAACTTTGTCCACCCCAGTCCAACACTGGCACCTTCAAGTCATCAAGAATATCCACCTCAAAAACCCAGACTTAATTCTTCAGTCCGACCTTTCCATCTGCAACCCCCCTTTCCTTCAAGTCTTTCAACTTGGGTGTCATCTCCCAATTCCATGCTCCTGTTTCTTGCAATTCCATGTCATGGCACTAAAATAATCTCAGTCAAGTCAACCTCCTTTGTAATTGTGCCCAAGATCAATGATCTCCTACCATCCTTCTTGAACAGGCTACAAATTTAAGCAAGGTTGATGTAATGTTAGGCTGAAGTCCCTTAACTGGTCTTTAAGGTCAATCAAAATGAATACAGGTAGATACATGCACTTAGCTTATAATCATAAACTACTTTAGACATATTCAACAAGTGAGCATCAAGCTCGTCAGGGAACCTCAGTGATGGCTGGCACTTGGAGCTTGATCTCATTTCTGGTCCAATGGTGAAGTCCAGTGAACTGTGAAACAGCTGCGTTTAAACTAAATAGCGAGGGGGAGGGGGCAAACTGGAAATTTAAGAAGGAAGTTAAAGGGAAAGTTAGAACAAGAGAAGTCAAGAAAGACAACGGAATCAATGGAGCAGAAAACTCAAAAAAGGATCATGCTGTAAAGTCAAGTGAAATAGATTAGATTAGATTAGATTAGATTAGATTAGATTACTTACAGTGTGGAAACAGGCCCTTCGGCCCCACAAGTCCACACCGACCCGCCGAAGCGAAACCCACCCATACCCCTACAATTTACCCCTTTAACCTAACACTACGGGCAATTTAGCATGGCCAATTCACCTGACCCACACATCTTTGGACTGTGGGAGGAAACCGGAGCACCCGGAGGAAACCCACGCAGACACGGGGAGAATGTGCAAACTCCACACAGTCAGTCGCCTGGGGATTGATAGGAACGGTGAGGGGAGTAACAAATTAAAAATATTATATATGAATGCACGAAGCATTAGAAATAAGGTGGATGAGCTTGAGGCTCTTTTGGAAATTGGCAGTTACGATACTGTGGGGATAACTGGACAGTGGCTGGGAAATGAATATTCAAGGCTATACGTGCTATCGTAAGGACAGACTGATGGGCAGAGGGGGTGGGGTGGCCCTGTTGGTAAGGAATGATATTCAGTCCCTTGCGTGGGGGGACCTCGAATCAGGGGATGTAGAGTCAGTATGGATAGAGCTGCGAAATTCTAAGGGTAGAAAGTCCCTAATAGGAGTTATCTACAGGCCCCCAAACAGTAGCCTGGATGTAGTGTGTAAGTTGAATAAGGAACTGAAATTGGCCTGTCGCAAAGATATTATGTCAGTTGTTATGGGGGATTTCAACATGCAGATAGACTGGGAGAATCATGATGGTACTGGACCTCAAGAAAGGGAGTTTGTGGAGTGCCTCTGAGATGGATTCTTAGAACAGCTTGTGCTGGAGCCTACCAGGAAGAAAGCAATTCTGGATCTGGTGTTATGCAACAAACCAAATTTGATCAGGGACCTCAAAGTAAAGGAGCCATTAGGAGATAGTGACCACAATGCAATAAGCTTTAATCTGCAGTTTGAAAGGGAGAAGGTAGAATCGGAAGTGACAATATTTCAGTTGAATAAGGGGACCTATGGAGCTATGAGGGAGGAGCTGGCCAAAGTTCAATGGTGCAATACCCTAGCAGGGATGGCAGTGGAACAACAATGGCAGGTATTTCTGGGTATAATGCAGAAGGTGCAGGATCAGTTCATTCCAAAAAGGAAGAAAGATCCTAAGGGGAGGAGGGGTGGCCGTGGCTGACGAGGGAAGTTAAGGACCATATAAAGACAAAAGGGAAAAATATAACATAGCAAAGATGAGTGAGAAATCGGAGCACTGGGAAGCTTTTAAAGAACAACAGAGGATTACTAAAAAGGAAATACGCAAAGACAAAAACAAGGTACGAAGGTAAACTGGCCAAAAATATGAAGGAGGATAGTAAAGGCTTTTTTAGGTATATGAAAGGCAAAAAAATGGTTAAGACTAAAATTGGACCCTTGAATTCAGAAACGGGTGAATTTATTACGGAGAACAAAGAAATGGCAGAAGAGTTGAATTGGTACTTCAGATCTGTCTTCACTGGGGAAGACACGAGCAATCTCCAAGATGTAGTAGTGGCTGAAGGACCTGAACTGAAGGGAATTTATATTAGGCAGGAATTGGTGTTGGAGAGACTGTTAGGTCTGAAGGCTGATGAGTCCCCGAGACCCGATGGTCTGCATCCCAGGGTACTGAAGGAGGTGGCTCTAGAAATCGTGGATGCGTTGGTGATCATTTTACAATGTTCTATAGATTCAGGATCAGTTCCTGCGGATTGGAGGGTGGCTAATGTTGTCCCACTTTTTAAGAAAGGAGCGAGAGAGAAAACAGAGAATTATAGACCAGTTAGTCTGACCTCAGTGGTGGGAAAGATGCTGGAGTCAATTATAAAGGATGAAATTATGACACGTCTGGACAGCAGTAACAGGAGAGGTCAGAGTCAGCTTGGATTTATGAAGGGGAAATCATGCTTGACTAATCTTCTAGAATTTTCTGAGGATGTAACTCTGAAGATGGACAAGGGAGATCCAGTGGATGTAGTATACCTGGACTTTCAGAAAGCCTTTGATAAAGTCCCACATAGGAGGTTAGTGAGCAAAATTAGGGCACATGGTATTAGGGGCAAAATACTGACATGGATTGAAAATTGGTTGGCTGATAGGAAACAAAGAGTAGTGATAAACGGCTCCATTTTGGAATGGCAGGCGGTGACCAGTGGTGTGCTGCAGGGATCAGTGCTGGGACTGCAGCTTTTTACAATATACATTAATGATATAGATGAAGGTATTAGAAGTAATATTAGCAGATTTGCTGATGACACAAAGCTGGGTGGCAGTGTGAAACGTGAGGAGGATTTTAGGAGAATACAGGGTGACCTGGACAGGCTAGGTGAGTGGACAGATGCATGGCAGATGCAGTTTAATGTGGATAAATGTATGGTTATCCACTTTGGTGGCAAGAACAGGAAGGCAGATTACTACCTAAATGGAGTCAAGTTAGGTAAAGGGGCAGTACAACGAGATCTAGGTGTTCTTGTACATCAGTCAATGAAAGCAAGCATGCAGGTACAGCAGGCAGTGAAGAAAGCTAATAGCATGCTGGCCTTCATAACAAGAGGGATTGAGTATAGAAGCAAAGAGGTCCTTCTGCAGCTGTACAGGGCCCTGGTGAGACGGCACCTGGAATATTGTGCACAGTTTTAGTCTCCAAATTTGAGGAAAGACATTCTGGCTATTGAGGGAGTGCAGCTTATGTTCACGAGGTCAATTCCCGGAATGGCGGGACTATCTTACGCTGAAAGATTGGAGTGAATGGGCTTGTATATGCTTGAGTTTAGAAGGCTGAGAGGAGATCTGATTGAGACGTATAAGATTATTAAAGGATTGGACACTCTGGAGGCAGGAAGCATGTTTCCGCTGATGGGTGAGTCCAGAACCAGAGGACACAGTTTACAAATAAGGGGTAGGCCACTTAGAACAGAGTTGAGGAGAAACTTCTTCATCCAGAGAGTGGTGGGTGTATGGAATGCTCTGCCCCAGAAGGCAGTGGAAGCCAAGTCTCTGGATACCTTCAAGAAAGAGTTAGATAGAGCTCTTAAGGATAGTGGAATCAAGGGTTATGGGGATAAGGCAGGAATAGGATACTGATTGAGGATGATCAGCCATGATCATAATGAATGGTGGTGCTGGCTCGAAGGGCAGAATGGCCTACTCCTGCACCCATTGTCTATTGTCTCGAATATTATAGTATGCTGGTTTTGATGTTATGTGCTGAATCGTCTCTTCTGAGTACTTTCCCCAAGCATTCCTCTCTGCTTGGTGGTTAAAAACAAGTGTCCATCCAAATGCCTTTTAAATGTTGTAATTATATATGCATCCACCACTTCCTCTGGCAGCTCGTTCCATCCACGCAACATCTTTTGCATGAAAACGTTATCCCTCAGGTCTTTTTTAAATCTTTCCCCTTTAAATGTATGCCCTCTAATTTTGGACTCCCTTGTCCTCGGAAAAAGACCCTATTCATGCCCCTCATGATTTTATAAACCTCTACAAAGTCATCCCCCAGCCTCCGACACTTCAGCGATTAAAAACCCCAGTCTATTCAGCCTATTCCTAATACTCAAACACTCCAGGCCAGGCAACATCCTTGTGAATCTTTTCTGCACCATCCCAACTTTAACAACATCCTTCTTATTGAAAGGTGACTAGAACAGCCTGTTCTCACATATGTTTCCAGTCTGCAACAATTTCTTATTGCTATGTTCAATGAACCTTTAATCTCACTTGGGGATATCATTTTTGGATGCAGACACTACAGTTGACCCTGTATGCCTACCCTCTATTCTAAGCTGTGTGGAAAAGCCCTTATTTTATTCCACTCTTTCATATCCAGGAGTTCCCTGAAGATTTCTCCTCAGTATTCCTGTTTCACATCTATATGTTGGCCATCAATTATTACATTATTCCAAAACATAATATCAGATTCCAGATGTACAATGATGACAGCTAACTGTACCTCCCCAAATGCCACCACTCTTGATACCTCCTCTGCATTTTTTTTAGATTCCTTACAGTATGGAAACAGGCCCTTCGGCCCAGCAAATCCACACCGCTGAAGAGTAACCCACCCAGACCCATTCCCCTACCCTATATTTACCTCAACTAATGCACCTAACACAATGGGAATTGAGCATGGCCAATTCACCTGACCTGCACATCTTCGGGTTGTGGGAGGAAACCGGAGCACCCGGAGGAAACCCACGCAGACACGGGGAGAATGTGCAAACTCCACACAGTCAGTCGCCTGGGGATTGATAGGAACGGTGAGGGGAGTAACAAATTAAAAATATTATATATGAATGCACGAAGCATTAGAAATAAGGTGGATGAGCTTGAGGCTCTTTTGGAAATTGGCAGTTACGATACTGTGGGGATAACTGGACAGTGGCTGGGAAATGAATATTCAAGGCTATACGTGCTATCGTAAGGACAGACTGATGGGCAGAGGGGGTGGGGTGGCCCTGTTGGTAAGGAATGATATTCAGTCCCTTGCGTGGGGGGACCTCGAATCAGGGGATGTAGAGTCAGTATGGATAGAGCTGCGAAATTCTAAGGGTAGAAAGTCCCTAATAGGAGTTATCTACAGGCCCCCAAACAGTAGCCTGGATGTAGTGTGTAAGTTGAATAAGGAACTGAAATTGGCCTGTCGCAAAGATATTATGTCAGTTGTTATGGGGGATTTCAACATGCAGATAGACTGGGAGAATCATGATGGTACTGGACCTCAAGAAAGGGAGTTTGTGGAGTGCCTCTGAGATGGATTCTTAGAACAGCTTGTGCTGGAGCCTACCAGGAAGAAAGCAATTCTGGATCTGGTGTTATGCAACAAACCAAATTTGATCAGGGACCTCAAAGTAAAGGAGCCATTAGGAGATAGTGACCACAATGCAATAAGCTTTAATCTGCAGTTTGAAAGGGAGAAGGTAGAATCGGAAGTGACAATATTTCAGTTGAATAAGGGGACCTATGGAGCTATGAGGGAGGAGCTGGCCAAAGTTCAATGGTGCAATACCCTAGCAGGGATGGCAGTGGAACAACAATGGCAGGTATTTCTGGGTATAATGCAGAAGGTGCAGGATCAGTTCATTCCAAAAAGGAAGAAAGATCCTAAGGGGAGGAGGGGTGGCCGTGGCTGACGAGGGAAGTTAAGGACCATATAAAGACAAAAGGGAAAAATATAACATAGCAAAGATGAGTGAGAAATCGGAGCACTGGGAAGCTTTTAAAGAACAACAGAGGATTACTAAAAAGGAAATACGCAAAGACAAAAACAAGGTACGAAGGTAAACTGGCCAAAAATATGAAGGAGGATAGTAAAGGCTTTTTTAGGTATATGAAAGGCAAAAAAATGGTTAAGACTAAAATTGGACCCTTGAATTCAGAAACGGGTGAATTTATTACGGAGAACAAAGAAATGGCAGAAGAGTTGAATTGGTACTTCAGATCTGTCTTCACTGGGGAAGACACGAGCAATCTCCAAGATGTAGTAGTGGCTGAAGGACCTGAACTGAAGGGAATTTATATTAGGCAGGAATTGGTGTTGGAGAGACTGTTACGTCTGAAGGCTGATGAGTCCCCGAGACCCGATGGTCTGCATCCCAGGGTACTGAAGGAGGTGGCTCTAGAAATCGTGGATGCGTTGGTGATCATTTTACAATGTTCTATAGATTCAGGATCAGTTCCTGCGGATTGGAGGGTGGCTAATGTTGTCCCACTTTTTAAGAAAGGAGCGAGAGAGAAAACAGAGAATTATAGACCAGTTAGTCTGACCTCAGTGGTGGGAAAGATGCTGGAGTCAATTATAAAGGATGAAATTATGACACGTCTGGACAGCAGTAACAGGAGAGGTCAGAGTCAGCTTGGATTTATGAAGGGGAAATCATGCTTGACTAATCTTCTAGAATTTTCTGAGGATGTAACTCTGAAGATGGACAAGGGAGATCCAGTGGATGTAGTATACCTGGACTTTCAGAAAGCCTTTGATAAAGTCCCACATAGGAGGTTAGTGAGCAAAATTAGGGCACATGGTATTAGGGGCAAAATACTGACATGGATTGAAAATTGGTTGGCTGATAGGAAACAAAGAGTAGTGATAAACGGCTCCATTTTGGAATGGCAGGCGGTGACCAGTGGTGTGCTGCAGGGATCAGTGCTGGGACTGCAGCTTTTTACAATATACATTAATGATATAGATGAAGGTATTAGAAGTAATATTAGCAGATTTGCTGATGACACAAAGCTGGGTGGCAGTGTGAAACGTGAGGAGGATTTTAGGAGAATACAGGGTGACCTGGACAGGCTAGGTGAGTGGACAGATGCATGGCAGATGCAGTTTAATGTGGATAAATGTATGGTTATCCACTTTGGTGGCAAGAACAGGAAGGCAGATTACTACCTAAATGGAGTCAAGTTAGGTAAAGGGGCAGTACAACGAGATCTAGGTGTTCTTGTACATCAGTCAATGAAAGCAAGCATGCAGGTACAGCAGGCAGTGAAGAAAGCTAATAGCATGCTGGCCTTCATAACAAGAGGGATTGAGTATAGAAGCAAAGAGGTCCTTCTGCAGCTGTACAGGGCCCTGGTGAGACGGCACCTGGAATATTGTGCACAGTTTTAGTCTCCAAATTTGAGGAAAGACATTCTGGCTATTGAGGGAGTGCAGCTTATGTTCACGAGGTCAATTCCCGGAATGGCGGGACTATCTTACGCTGAAAGATTGGAGTGAATGGGCTTGTATATGCTTGAGTTTAGAAGGCTGAGAGGAGATCTGATTGAGACGTATAAGATTATTAAAGGATTGGACACTCTGGAGGCAGGAAGCATGTTTCCGCTGATGGGTGAGTCCAGAACCAGAGGACACAGTTTACAAATAAGGGGTAGGCCACTTAGAACAGAGTTGAGGAGAAACTTCTTCATCCAGAGAGTGGTGGGTGTATGGAATGCTCTGCCCCAGAAGGCAGTGGAAGCCAAGTCTCTGGATACCTTCAAGAAAGAGTTAGATAGAGCTCTTAAGGATAGTGGAATCAAGGGTTATGGGGATAAGGCAGGAATAGGATACTGATTGAGGATGATCAGCCATGATCATAATGAATGGTGGTGCTGGCTCGAAGGGCAGAATGGCCTACTCCTGCACCCATTGTCTATTGTCTCGAATATTATAGTATGCTGGTTTTGATGTTATGTGCTGAATCGTCTCTTCTGAGTACTTTCCCCAAGCATTCCTCTCTGCTTGGTGGTTAAAAACAAGTGTCCATCCAAATGCCTTTTAAATGTTGTAATTATATATGCATCCACCACTTCCTCTGGCAGCTCGTTCCATCCACGCAACATCTTTTGCATGAAAACGTTATCCCTCAGGTCTTTTTTAAATCTTTCCCCTTTAAATGTATGCCCTCTAATTTTGGACTCCCTTGTCCTCGGAAAAAGACCCTATTCATGCCCCTCATGATTTTATAAACCTCTACAAAGTCATCCCCCAGCCTCCGACACTTCAGCGATTAAAAACCCCAGTCTATTCAGCCTATTCCTAATACTCAAACACTCCAGGCCAGGCAACATCCTTGTGAATCTTTTCTGCACCATCCCAACTTTAACAACATCCTTCTTATTGAAAGGTGACTAGAACAGCCTGTTCTCACATATGTTTCCAGTCTGCAACAATTTCTTATTGCTATGTTCAATGAACCTTTAATCTCACTTGGGGATATCATTTTTGGATGCAGACACTACAGTTGACCCTGTATGCCTACCCTCTATTCTAAGCTGTGTGGAAAAGCCCTTATTTTATTCCACTCTTTCATATCCAGGAGTTCCCTGAAGATTTCTCCTCAGTATTCCTGTTTCACATCTATATGTTGGCCATCAATTATTACATTATTCCAAAACATAATATCAGATTCCAGATGTACAATGATGACAGCTAACTGTACCTCCCCAAATGCCACCACTCTTGATACCTCCTCTGCATTTTTTTTAGATTCCTTACAGTATGGAAACAGGCCCTTCGGCCCAGCAAATCCACACCGCTGAAGAGTAACCCACCCAGACCCATTCCCCTACCCTATATTTACCTCAACTAATGCACCTAACACAATGGGAATTGAGCATGGCCAATTCACCTGACCTGCACATCTTCGGGTTGTGGGAGGAAACCGGAGAACCAGGAGGAAGCCCACGCAGACACAGGGAGAATGTGCAAACTTCACACAGAAAGTCACCCAAGACTGGAATTGAACCTGGGTCCCTGGCACTGTGAGGCAGCAGTGAAACCACTGAGCCACTGTGCTGCCCCTAGGGAAAGGGCACAGGAGGCATCATCATAGAATCCTTACACAGTGGGAATGGGCCATTGGCCCAACACGTCCACACCGACCCTCCGAAGAGTAAGCCACGCAGACCTATTCCCCTACCCATTACTCTACATTTACCCCTGACTAATGCCCCTCCACATCCTTGAACACAATGGGCAGTTTAACGTGGCCAATTCCCTTGTGCTATCTTGAGCCAATTGCAATCAATTTATAGGGGAAACTGAAATCACAAACACTGTTTTTTAGACACAGATTATGTGGCTGCTATCTCAAGACTCATAGAGATGTGCAGCGTGGAAACAGACCCTTCAGTCCAACTCGTCCATGCTGACCAGATATCCCAACCTAATTTGGTCCCATTTGCCAGCACTTGGCCCATAATCCCTCTAAACCCATCCTATTCATATACCCATCCAGTTGCCTTTTAAATGTTACAATTGTACCAGCCGCCACCACTTCCTCTGGCAACTCATTCCATTCATGCACGATCCACTGTGTGAAAACCTTGCTGCTTAGGTCCCTTTTAAATCTTCCTCCTCTCACCCTAAACCTATGCCCTCTAGTTCTGGACTCCCCCATGCCAGGGAAAATACCTTGTCTATTTATCCTATCCATGTCCCTCATGATTTTATAAATCTCTATGAGGTCGCCCCTCAGCTGCTGCAACTCTAGGGAAAACAGCCAAGCCTATTCAACATCTCCCTATAGCTCAAATCCTCCAACCCTGGCAACATCCTTGTTACTCTTTTCACAACATCCTTCCGATACGAAGGAGACCAGAATTGCACGCAATATTCCAATAGTGGCCTAACCAATGTACTGTACAGCCGCAACATGACCTCCCAACTCCTGTACTCAATGCACTGACCAATACAAGAAAGCATACCAAACGCCTGTCTACCTGCGATTCTACTTTCAAGGAGCTATGAACCTGCACTCCAAGATCTCTTTGTTCAGCGACACACCCTAGGACCTGAATATTAAGTATATAAACCCTGCTAAGATTTGCTTTCTCAAAATGCAGCACCTCACATTTATCTAAATTAAACTCCATCTGCCACTCCTCAGCCCACTGGCCCAACTGATCAAGATCCCGTTGTAATCTGAGGTAACCTTCTTCGTTGTTCACTGCACCTCCAATTTTGGTGTCATCTGCAACTTACTAACTATTCCATGTCTGTTCATATCCAAATCATTTGTACAAATGACGAAAAATAGTGGACCCTGCACCTTGTGGCACTCCACTGGTCACAGGCCTCCAGTCTGAAAAACAACTCTCCACCACCACCCTCTGTCTTCTAATTTCGAGCCAGTTCTGTATCCAAATGGCTAGTTCTCACTGTATTGCATGAGATCTAACCTTGCCTACCAGTCTCCCATGGGGAACCTTATCGAATGCCTTACTGAAGTCCAGATAAATCATGTCCACTGCCCTGCCCTCATCAATCGTCTTTGTTACTTCTTCAAGAAACTTAATCAAGTTTGTGAGAAATGGTTTCCCGCGCACAAAGCCATGTTGACTATCCCTAATCAGTTCATGCCTTTCCAAATATGTATAAACCTCTATGAGGTCACCCCTCAGCCACTGCAACTCTAGGGAAAACAGCCGAGCCTATTCAACGTCTCGCTATAGCTCAAATCCTCCAACCCTGGCAACATCCTTGTAAATCTTTTCCCAACATCCTTCCAATACGAAGGAGACCAAAATTGCATGCAATATTCCAACAGACCACAGGATTCTCTCCAACAACTTCCCACCACTGACGTCACACTCACCAGTCTATAGTTCCCTGGCTTGTCCTTACCACCTTTCTTAAATAATGGTACCAAGTTTGCCAACCTCCAGTGTCTGGCACCTCACCTGTGACTACTGATAATACAAATATCTCAGCAAGAGCCCCAGCAATCACTTCCTAGTTTCCCACAGTTCTATGGTAAACCTGATCAGGTCTTGGGGACTTATCCACCTTTATGCATTTCAAGACATCCAGCACCTCCTCCTCTACAATATGGACATTTTTCAAGATATCATCATCTATTTCTCTACATTTTATATCTTCCATATCCTTCTCCACAGTAAACACTGATGCAAAATACTCATTTAGTATCTCCCCCAGCTCCTGCGGCTCCTCACAAAGGCCTCCTTGCTGATCTTTGAGGGGCCCTATTTGCTGAAAAATGTGTGGCTTTGATCTCCAGCATCTGCAGTCCTCAATTTCTCCTGGGCCTATTTGCTTCCTAGTTACTTAATGTATTTGTAAAAATCCTTTGGATTCTCCTTAACCCTATTTGCCAAAGCTATCTCATGTCCCCTTTTTGCCCTCCTGATTTACCTCTTAAGTATACTCCTACTGTCTTTATACTCTTCTAAGGATTCACTCGACCTCTGTTGTTTACACCTGACATAGACCTCCTTCTTTTTCTTAACCAAACCCTCAATTTTTTCTAGTCATCCAGCATTCCCTACACCTACCAGCCTTTCCTTTCACCCTAACAGGAATATATTTTCTCTCGTCTCTCGTTATTTCGTTTCTGAAGGCTTCCCATTTTCCAGCCATCCCTTTACCTGCAAACATCTGGCCCCAATCGGCTTTTGAAATTCTTGCCTAATACCATCAAAATTAGCCTTTCTCCAATTTAGAACTTCAACTGTTAGATCTGGTTTATCCTTTTTCAGTACTATTTTAAAACTAACAGAATTATGGTCGCTGGCCCCAAAGTGCTCCCCCATTGACACCTCAGTCACCTGCCCTGCCTTATTTCTCAAGAGTAAGCCAGGTTTTGCACCTTCTCTAGTAGGTACATCCACATACTAACTTAAAAAAGTCTCTTGTACCCTCTTAACAAAGTCCTCTCCATCTAAACTTTTAACACTATGGCAGTCCCAGAATATGTTTGGAAAGTTAAAATCCCCTACTATAACCACCCTATTATTCTTAGAGATAAGTGAGATCTCCTTACACGTTTGCTTCTCAATTTCCCTCTGATTATTAGGGGGTCTATAATACAATCCCAATATGGGGATCATCCTTTTCTTATTTCTCAGTTCCACCCAAGTTACTTCCCTGGATGTATTTCCGGGAATATCCTCCCTCAGTACAGCTGTAATGCTATCCCTTATCAAAAATGCCACTCCCCCTCCTCTCTTGCCTCCCTTGCTATCCTTCCTATAGCATTTTAATCCTGGAACATTAAGCTGCCAGTCTTGCCTGTCGCTGAGCCACGTTTCTATAATTGCTATGATATCCCAGTCCCATGTTCCTAACCATGCCCTGAGTCCATCTGCCTTCCCTGTTAGGCCTCTTGCATTGAAATAAATGCAGTTTAATTTAACAGTCTTACCTTGTTCTCTGCTTTGTCCCTACTTGCCCTGACTGTTTGACTTGCCTTTGTTCTCAACTGTACCCGTCTCAGATATATCTCTTTCCTCACTATCTCCCTGGGTCCCCCCCACCCAAAAAAAATTAGTTTAAATCCTCCTGAGCAGCTCTAGAAAATCTCCCTGCCAATAAATTAGTCCCCTTCCAATTCAGGGGCAATCCATCTTTCTGGTCCAAGGCACTTCTACCCTAGAAGAGATTCCAATGATCCAAAAATGTGAATCCTTCTCCCATACACTAACTCTTCAGCCACGCATTCATCTGGGCTATCCTCCTATTCCTACCCTCTCTAGCTTATAGCACCAGGTGTAATCCAGATATTACTACCCTTGAGGACCTCCTTTTTAAACTCCTGTCTAACTTTCTATATTCTCCCTTCAGAATCTCATGCTTTTCCCTTCCTGTGTCGTTGATACCAATGTGTACAATGACCTCCTGCCTTTTCCCTTTGAGAACATTCTGCATCCTCTCTGTGACCTTGATCCTGGCACCAGGGAGGGAGCACACCATTCTGATTTTTCGCTGCTGGCCGCAGATTCGTCTGTCTGTGCCCCTGACTAGAGAGTCCCCTCACACAATTGATCGCTTGGAACCCGATATACCCCTCATTACATTAGAGCCAGTTTTGAGACCAGAAATTTGGCTGTTCCTGCTACATTGCCCTGAAAGTCCATCACCCCCTACATTTTCCAAATCAGCATACTTGTTTAACATGGGGATAGCCACAGAACACTCCCGTACTACCTACCTACCTCTCCTACCTTTCTTGGTGTTAACCCATCTACCTGACTGTATCTGTGGCTTTTCTCCCTTCCTGTAACTGCCATCTATCACATCCCCTAGTTCCTCATTGCCTCTAACTGTTGCTCTAACCAATCCATTTGATCTGACAGGATTCACAACCAATTACATTTATTGCCGATATAAACCTCAGTAGCCCTTAAACTCTCCTGAAACTCCCACATCTGACAAGAAGAGCATATCACTCTACTAAAGGCCTTTTTGCTCCTTCCAATCTATAGACCAAGAAAATAGCAACGTCTTATTGCTCTACAAAACACTGCTCTGGACTAACTTCATACTTATGGTTTATGTTTTTAAAATTTAATGAAGAGACAGATCCCAATCAAGAAAGAACCCACTCTACTAACTATTGTCGATTTACAGCAAGGTTTTACTTAAAACTATTTACTTATCTGTTTCTGTGCTATCATCTCTCCCAAATAGGTTCCTCCAAGATCAGTTGTGAATTTCACTGTTTAAGTTTTCCTAGACACACTCCGATGTCCAGCGATACATGAATTCAAGCAACAATGGCAGTAACTGTGCAGATTCACTGCTGTGTCAGTTAGCAGTGTGGGTATCTCTCTCTCTCTCCCTTACAGACCATGTGCTTGCCGCCTTTGTCTGTCTTTCTCCCTTTTGAAAGTGCCGTTGTTTTGACTTTTTTTTTCAAAGTTCCAAAACAATGGCAACAGCATATAAAACAGTAATTGCTGCTCCTGGAATTTGAGGGAATCACCTCCAACACCTAAAATACCTCAAAAAAGGAGCAACCTGTTACAGACAGAAATTTTTCCCATCCCCTGTGTTCAATCAACCACATTCCACATTGATGAACCACCTGATGAAGGAGCACGCTCCAAAAGCTAGTGCATCCAATTATACCTGTTGGACTATATCCTGGTGTTGTGTGATTTTTAACTTTTTTGAAGCTGCCTTCTGGATACACGACATGTGGTGTATGTAGACTCACTGTGCTGTGAGGAAATGTGTTCCAGGATTTTGAGGTGATTCACTTTGGGAAGAATAATAGGAAGGCAGAATACTGGGTCAAGGGAAGTATTGTTGGTAGTGTGGATGTGCAGAGGGATCTTGGAGTCCATGTACATAGATCCCTGAAAGTTGCCACCCAGGTTGATAATGCTGTTAAGAAGGCATACAGTGTGTTAGGTTTCATTGGTAGAAGGATTAAGTTCCTGAGCCGTAGTGTCATGCTGTACCTGTATAAAACGCTAGTGTGGCTGTACTTGGAGTATTGTGTACAGTTCTGGTTACCATATTTCGGGAAGAATGTGGAAGCATTGGAAAAGGTGCAAAGGAGATTTAGCAGGATGTTGCCTGATCTGGAGGGAAGCTCATATGAGGAAAGGCTGAGCGACTTGGGTCTGTTCTCATTGGAAAGAAGAAGACTAAGAGGGGATTTGATAGAGACATACAAGATGATCAGAGGATTATATAGGGTAGACAGTGAAAGTCTTTTTCCTAGGATGATGATGTCAGCGTGTACGAGGAGGCATAACTACAAATTGAGGGGTGATAGATTTAAGACAGATGTCAGAGGCAGCCTCTTTACTCCAAGAGTGATAAGGGCGTGGAATGCCCTACCTGCTAATGTAGATAACTCAGCCACATTAGGGAGATTTAATCAACCCTTAGATAAGCACATGGATGATGATGGGATAGTGTAGGGGGATGGCCTTGGGTTAGTTCACAGGTCGGCACAACATCAAAGGCCAAAGAGCCTGTTCTGCACTGTATTGTTCTATGTTCTATGTTCTATGATCCAGTGGTAGTGAAGAATCAATAATATAGTTCCAATTCAGGATGGTATATGGCTGGAAGAGGAACTTGGTGTTCCCATGTGTCTGCTGTCTTCTTCTAAATGGTAGAGATTCGGGGTCTGGAAGGTGTTGTCTGGAAAGCTTGGTGGGTTACGCAGTGCTTCTTATAGTTAGTAGACCCTGTCACCACAGTGCATCAGTGCTGGAGGGAGTGAATATTGAAGGTCTTCAGTGGAGTGCCAGTCAAGCAAGCTGCTTTGTCCAGCATGGTGACTATTGTTGGGCTATCTTTGAACTAGAGAGTATTCTAACACTGTTCTGACCTGTGCTTTATATATAGTGGACAGACATTGGAAGGCAGGATTTAAGTTACTTGGCACATAATTCCCAATTGCTGACCTGCCTTTATAGCCATGATATCTATATGACCTGCATACTTAGGTTTCTGGTCAGTTGTAATCCGGAGGATGTTGTTAGTGGTGGCGGTGATGCCATTGAATGTCAAGGAAATGGTCATTATCTGGAAATTAAGTGGGATGTGTATGTTATATGCCACTCATCAGTCCAAGCCTGAATGGTGTCCAGGTCTTGCTGCTGTCACAAACTGCTTTAGATGAATCACTGATGTTGCTGAACACTGGGCAATCTCTGTGAACGTTTCTATCCTGCTTTATGAAAGAAGCAAAGTCATTGAAGCAGCTGAAAATAATTGGGCAGAGGACACCACCCATAGGAACACCTGCAAGCATATCCTCGAGCTGAGATGATTGACTTCCTCCAACAACTTTTTTTTATGCTAAGTATCACTCCAACTGTGGAGATTTTCCTGCATCCCCAGTCCCTCAGTGATTTCCCAGTGACTCCAGTTTTGCTCAGGATTCTAGATGCCACACACTGTCAAATGCTGCCTTGATGTCAAGTGTAGTCACCCTCACTTCCCCTCATAAGTTCAGCTCTTTTTCTTGTCCATTTCTGGAATGAGGTCAGGAGCTAATTAGACCTGACAGGACCAAAACTTCAATGCCAACGACTAGGTTATTACTGTGTGGGTGCTGCTTATTGACACTGTTATCAACTACCT
Organism: Chiloscyllium plagiosum; assembly: GCF_037043375.1. Classification (NCBI taxonomy): domain Eukaryota; kingdom Metazoa; phylum Chordata; class Chondrichthyes; order Orectolobiformes; family Hemiscylliidae; genus Chiloscyllium; species Chiloscyllium plagiosum. The sequence continues at coordinate 86,151,972 of NW_028270141.1, read as the reverse complement.
CCATCACTTTGCTGGTCATTAACAGCACACTGATGGAGCAGTAAGTGGCCACATTGACTTTGTATTTGTCCTGCTTTTTTGCACAAGACATACCTGGACAATTTTCCACGTTGCTGGATAGATGCCAAAATTGTCGCTGTACTAAACCAGCTTGGCTCGGGATATAGTTAGTTCTGCAGCACATGTCATTGGGATTGACTGGAATGTTGTCAGGGCACATGGCCTTTGCCAAGTCCAGTGCCATTAACTGTTTCTTGATATGATGAATTACTGAAACTGGCTGAAGGATGCATGTGTGATGCTGAGAATGTCAGGAGGAGGCCAAGATGGATTGTTTGCACAACACTATCACTTTAACAAAGTTTGTTCCCTGACTTTAACAGTAAAGTGCCTGGAAATGTTTTAATTCATGAAAGGTACAATATGAAAGTTTTTACTGGTGTAATGAAATTTATAGTGATGTGTGGTTCTGGAATATAGGAGTTTTGAAATGATTTGAACAGTTATGTTGCAGTTAGATTTGTAAAGTTCATTTTCTCATGAATTAGCTCGATGATGCTTTAATTGAAAATTGCAGGCTGAGAAGGTCAATTATTTTCAGGCGTTAACTCCAGAAAAGAAAGACCCTGAATTAAAGCATTGTAAATTTCTTTTTCAAATTTTTTTCATTAATTCACAGCTATGCCAATGGTGTGGTCTTCAAACGTTCTGGCCATTTATAGTCAACATAGTCATACTCAGGTGCTACCATCCATGTATTTATTTTAAGAAGCATACTGTATTTGCCTGACTTTTTTATGAAACATACTAATGATTTGTATTCTGCTTTATCTGATTATGTTAACTTATGCAAAATAGTATAGATTGTGACAAATATATTTGAATTTGTTTAACTGTTCATAATTATTAAAGCAACTGAACTGAAATATAGCCTTAATTTTTTTTTCTCTTAACAGTGGAATTCAGCTGCTGGTTTGACCATATCAGAGAGTGGTATGCTCACAAGGATGCATTCAACTTTTTGTTCATGACTTATGAAGAGTTGAAGAAAGTAATGATATTTTGAAAATATACATTTTCCTATATTCATATGATCAGGTGTTGGCCATGTACTATTTCTGTACTTTCATGCAATTCCTTTTCAAGATATCAGCACTTCTCTAATTCTGGTCTGTTAAGCTTCCTGATTTTAGTTGCTCCGCATTAACGGCCATGCCTTAAGATGCATGGGTTCAAATTTTAGAATTATTTTGCTGAACTTCTCCAGCTCTCTTTCCTCCTTCAAGATGCTCCTTGAAAGCACCTTCTTTATGCAAATTTCTTTATGCCAACTACTCTAAAATCAGATGTAGTTCAAGTTTTGCTTTGTGATGCTCTTGTGAAACAATCGTGGACATTTCACACTATTAATGGTACTTTACAGAAATGTTTGTGGTAATAGTAGTAATCTGGCTGTAACTGTATGACACTGTCTCCTAGTGCTGGACTCCCTAACCAGCAGAATTGGTTACCCTGTGTCAACTTCCCCTCAATGTTTGAAAACTTTACAGCCACCCCTTGCTTTTTGAAATTCAGGGGAGTGTTGCACTTGATTATGCAATCTTTCCCAAATAATTTAATGATTGGAGTCCAGTGACCATTCCAGTAAATGCTTAATGAACTCCCTCCATGCTCAGTGTAAAAATTAGCAAAATATAATTCCCAAAACTGAAACAGGTAAGTCCAAACTAGAGCTCTGTACAGCTGCAGCATGATATTCACCTGTTTGTTTTTCCTAGCCTGCTCTATATAAAAACCAACATTTTATTTATCATTTTGATTTTTTTAATATACTGTGCCTGATATTTTAATGGTCATGTACATGGATTTTGGGATTCCTCAGACCTCCACAGTTTCAAAGTTTATCACTATTTGGAAAGCACTTTGATTTTAGCTTTTTCAGACATATATTAATGGATAAGGAATATGCTCAAGTGGCCTATTTGTTTTCATAAAATTTGCCTGTGTTGAATTTTATAGCCGCATTTTGAATTGAAGTGAGGCATTACTTACATATGGTTATTAAATTAGATAATCAAATGGCTAATATAGTTGTATTTTGAGATGTTCATAAACATGCTGAATGGGAGATATTGTCTCAGTGGACTTCCAGAAGGCATTTGATTTGTCACATTTAACAGGTTAGTAATGGTGAAAATACATGAAATTATAAGTAATTTTGTGATCTACATTATTGATTGGTTGAGAGGTAGAGATTAAAGGAATGCTCTGGTAGGATAAGGCAAGTTGTGTTTGTGAGTAATTTGTATTGTTAGCTATTGAGCATCTATAATAATAGTTTAGTTGAATGAAATTGAATGGAACTCCCATTTACTATATGTATTCTTGCTCAGTCCAAATCTGGATATCTAACTCAATTCCTTCCTGTACTTTCACTATTGATAACCAGTTGTTCTATCTATATTTAACCTATATCTGAACTGTATGACATAGCAAGACATTTTCCACATTGAACATTTTAGACAAGTATAAACTTCACTCTATTAACATAATAATTTGAGTCATGTTTCCACAATCAAGGCACAAATCCTGAAGGAGGGTTATTATCAAATTGCTTGATCACGGTTCAGCTTCTTAAAAAAAAACCTTGCAATTATACAACCACTTTCATGACTTTGTGGTGTCCCACAGTGGTTTACTGTCAAATAAATAACTTTGAATTTTAGTCAAAGCTGTATCAAAAGAACAATATTCGAAAAGAATTGCTGTGGCTTCAGTAGAGGTAGTTTCATGAATTCTGACTGAGGTTTGCTAGCCATAAGCAAGGGCTCGCAACTAATCAATGAAAACAAGATTGAGAGACATCAGATGTGCAATCAACTTGGTATTGTGGGACAATACCAGGAGTGCAGGCTTGAAAAGGTTATTTTACTCAAATTGGTTTTAAAATCCTAACCACTTTATGTACTTCCGTCTCAGGAGTAGCCAGTATTCAGAAACCAATCCTGGCCAAAACTCTTTCACCACAAGAAAAAAGATTGTAATGCATTTACAATGTCAATGTACATGAGAACAAGAGTACATTTCTCAACATGTTATCGGCTTTTACCTTTGAGCGTTGAATCTGGGATGAATCAGTAGCTTTCCATTGCACTTTGGCATGTTTAATTCTTAAAATTCTGCAGCAAAATATCTAGAAATTAGCACATATATCAATAGTTTCAGTTTTACAGGGTATCTCGTGAGTAATTTCACAGTGAGTGAAAGTATTTTAGTTTTCAAGTATCAAAGAGGCTGTTGCCATTTTTAAAGTTTCGAGGTTAGCTAACTGTGTTTACTGTATTGACCCCTGACAGGATCTTAGAGCATCAATACAAAAAATTTGCAACTTTGTTGGAAGACAGCTGGATGATGAAAAACTGGACAGCGTGTTAGAACACTGCAGGTTTGATATTATGAAAAAGAATCCAATGGCCAACTATGAAGGAATTCCCAAAAGATCCGAAGAAGGAACATTCCTTCGGAAAGGTACCTAGCATGATTTCATGGAATTCTAGAATGGGACAGTACATAAGAGGCCCTTCAGCCCATCAAATCTGCACCATCAAAAAAAACCTCTAAGTCTACGCTAGTCCCACATTCCAGCACTTGGCCCATTACCTTGAATGTTATGACATTTTAACTGCTCATACATGTACTTTTTAAGAGTTGTGAAGTTTCTAGCCTCAATTACCTTTCCAGGCAGTGCATTGCAGAATACCATAACTCCTCGGAGGTGAAAAATCTCTCCTCAATCTCTTCCAAATGTGCTGCGTTTCACCTTAAAATTATGTAATCTTGTTATTGACCCTTCAACTAAGGGAAACAGATAGTTCCTATTCACACTGTCCATGCCCCTCATAATGTCATACACCTTAATCAGGACCACCTCAGTCTTCTGTGCTCTGAAGGAAACAATCTGAGCTTATCCAACCTCTCTTCATAGCTAAACTGCTCCATTCCTGGCAATATCCCAGTGAATCTCTGCCTCTCTCCGGTGCAGTCACATCCTTCCTATCGAGTAGTGACCACACCTGCACACACTGCTCCAGTAGCGCCCTCACGAAAGTTTTTTGTACAGCTTAAACTTGACCTTAAACTGATAAAAGCAAGTGTCTCATGCCGCTTAACTACCTTATTAACCTGTCCTGCTGCCTTCAGGATCTGTAGACAAGTACCCCTTGTGGGCGGCACAGTGGTTAGCACTGCTGCCTCTCAGCGCCGGAGACCCGGGTTCAATTCCTGCCTCAGGCGACTGACTGTGTGGAGTTTGCACGTTCTCCCCGAGTTTCCTCCGGGAGCTCCGGTTTCCTCCCACAGTCCAAAGATGTGCAAGTCAGGTGAATTGGTCATGCTAAATTGCCCATAGTATTAGGTAAGCGGTAAATGTAGGGGTATGGGTGGGTTGCGCTTCGGCGGGTCGGTGTGGACTTGTTGAGCCGAAGGGCCTGTTTCCACACTGTAATGTAATGTAATCTAAAGATCCCTTGGTTCCTCTAGGCTTACTAGCGTCCTGCCATTCTTTGGGTATTCCTTTGCCTTGTTACTACTTCCAAAGTGTATCATCTCACACTTACTTGGGTTAAATTCCATCTGCACTACTGACCAATCCAACTATATCCTTCTGTTATCTAAGACCTTCTTCCTCACTGTCAACCTTCATGTCATCTGCAAACTTACTAATCACAACTACTACTTGCATTTTGTTTCCTATCGTTCACATATACCATGATCAGTAACGGAACCTATGGTATACCAATGACCACTGGCCTCCAATCACGTAAACAGCCTTCTACCACATGTGTATCCTACTGCTTCCCTAAGTCACCTTGGACCCCATGTGCTTTACCTTAGGTATTAGTCTCCCAAAGGCTTTGTCAAAGGCTTTCTGAAATCCATTTGGATTCTGTTGTGGAGGATGACTTACTGGGATAAGCCATGGTGGACAGGTCTCTGGCACAGAATTTGTCCCTGATGTCAGAAGGGAAGGGGGGAGGTGAGTAGAGCATTAGCCATTTGGGGACTCCATAATTAGGGGGACATATAGGAAATTCTGTGGGAATGAGAGAGACCCACGGATGGTGTGTGGCCTCCCAGGTGCCAAGGTCCGTAATGTCTTGGATTGTGTTTTTGGGATCCTTAAGGGGGAGGTGTTGGGGGGGGGGGGAGGGGGAGGGGGGGGTGGCAGTGCCAAGTTGTGGTCCACATAGGCACCAACAGCATATGTAGGAAAAGGGATTGTATGTAAGGCAGAAATTCAGGGAGCTAGGATGGAAGCTTAGAGCTAGAACAAATTGTAATCTCTGGTTTGTTACCCATGCCACATGATAGCGAGGCGAGGAATAGGGAGAGAGAGAGCAGTTGAACACATGCCTCCAGGGATGGTGCAGGAGGGAGGGATTCAGATACCTGGATAATTAGGCCTCATTGTGGGGTAGATGGGACCTCTACAAATGGGATGGCCTACACCTGAACCAGAGGGGTATCAATATCCTGGGGGGGGTGTTTGCTTTTGTTCTCCGGGAGAGTTTAAACTAATTCATCAGGAGGATGGGAACTTGAATTGTAGCTTCAGTGTACAGGAGGTTGAGAGTAGTAAGGTCATAAATAAAGTTTCAAGGGCGCAAGAGTGTACCGGCAGGCAGGAAGGTGTGTCTACTTCAACACCAGGAGCATCCAGAAAAAGGTGGGTGAACTTGCAGCATGGGTTGGGACCTGGAACTTCGATGTTATGGCCATTTCAGAGACATGGATAGAGCCGGGACAAGTACAGTTTTTGCAGGTTCCAGGTTTTAAATGTTTCAGTAAGAACAGGGACAATGGTAAAAGAGGGGGAGGTGTGACATTGTTAGTCAAGAATGGTATTATGGTGACAGCAAGGACGTTTGATGAGGACTCATCTACTGCAGTAGTATGGGCTGAGGTTAGAAACAGGTAAGGAACTGTTGGGAGCTTTCTATAGGCCTTTAAAAAGTTCCAGAGATGTAGGGGAAAGGATTGCAAAGATGATTCTGGAAAGGATCGAAAGTAACAGGGTAATTGTTATGGGGGCCTTTAACTTTCCAAATATTGACTGGAAACACGATAGTTCGAGTACTTTGGATGGGTCAGTTTTTGTCCAGTGTGTGCAGGAGGGTTTCCTGACACAGTATGCAGATAGGCCTATAAGAGATGAGGTCACATTGGATTTGGTACTGGGTAATGAACCAGGCCAGGCATTAGATTTGGAGGTAGGTGAGCACTTTGGTGATAGTGACCACAATCCGGTTATACTTACTTTAGCAATGGAAAGGGATAGGTACATACTGCAGGGCAAGAGTTATAGCTGGGGGAAAGACAATTATGATGCATTTAGGCAAGATTTATGATGCATAGGATGAGGAAGGAAACTGGAAGGGATGGGCACAATTGAAATGTGGAGCTTGTTCAAGGAACAGCTACTGTGTGCCCTTGATAAGTATGTACCTGTCAGGCAAGGAGGAAGTGAGGGAGCGAGGGAGCCATGGTTTACCAAAGAAGTTGAATATCTTGTCAAGGGGAAGGAGACTTATGTGAAGATGAGACATGAAGGCTCAGTTAGGGCATTTGAGAGTTACAAGTTAGCCAGGAAGAACCCAGAGAGAGAGGTACGAAGAGCTAGGATGGGACATGAGAAGTCTTTGGCAGGTAGGATCAAGGAAAACCCTAAACTTTCTATAGGTGTGTCAGGAATAAAAGAACGACTCAAGTAAGATCAGGGCCAAGATTAGAGTGGTGCTGGAAATGCCCAGCAGATTAGGCAGTATCTGAGTAACAGGAAAATCGATGTTTCGGGCAGGAGCCCTTCATCAGAAATGGGTGGATATATGAATAGGAAGGGTTTAGAGGGATATGGGCCAAGTGTTGGCAAATGAGACTAGATTAGGTTAGGATATCTGGTCAGCATGGACGAATTGGACCGAAGGATCTATTTCCGTGCGGTACATCTACGACTGTCTGACTCTTGCCAATCACATCACATCAATGTGCTTTCATTCTCAATTCTTACCCCAAAGGGATTCCTTTTATCTTACCTGTTGTGTCCCCATACCTTTATTGAATCTCCTCCCAACTTTCTTTTCTCGAAGGAGAATAATCACAGTTTTGATAATCTATCCATGTACCCTACCTGAAGTCTGTCTCCAGGACTATTTACTCTGTACTCTACTAATGCCTTTGCATCTTTCCTGAAGTATAATGCTATGAACTGGGCACAGTAATCTGATTGAGATTGAATGTGTATTTTATAAAAGTTTACCATAACCTTTTTTTGCTGTTGTATTCTAAATTTGTGTTCCTGGTGCTGCACTTTCTACTTTTGGAACACAACAAGGATTTAGCCTCTGAGGTCAGTGTACTCACTGGGGGAAAAAATAAAAAATGATCAGAAAATCATATGGGAGCATGGTGCCCTTAGCAGCTAAGTTTCTGATGAGCATTCCTGTTGTACAGATTTTTGTGATTAGAGTTTGAATTTGTAATAGCCACCCAATGGAGTTGTTTCAGGCAGAGCTTTAGCGTTGCATCCATCTGTGCGTAAATAACTATTGTCATCAAAGGACCAAAGGCACCTGTCTGTGTCTCACTCTTGTGCTCTTTCTCTCTCACTCTCTCCCTCTCTGTTTTAGGGAGACAGCTTGAGGGGCACTGTTCTGTGTCAACCATGAGTGATCAGAAATTTCTCACCTCTTACTGCTTCCGTGGATTAGATTAGATTAGATTACATTACATTACATTATGGAAACAGGCCCTTCGGCCCAACAAGTCCACACTGACCCGCCGAAGCGAAACCCACCCATACTCCTACATTTACCCCTTACCTAACACTACGGGCAATTTAGTATGGCCAATTCACCTGACCCTGCACATCTTTGGACTGTGGGACGAAACCGGAGCACCCGGAGGAAACCCACGCAGACACGGGGAGAACGTGCAAACTCCACACAGTCAGTCACCTGAGGTGGGAATTGAACCCGGGTCTCTAGCACTGTGAGGCAGCAGTGCTAACCACTGTGCCACCGTGCCGCCCACAAATCTTCTTGAAAAAAATGGCCCTGTTGATACTGGGAGTTTGCAAGTTTTCTTGTAAAGGTTTTATAATCCCTCGTAAAAATTAATAACCTTAAAAGAAATGAATCCTCAAGCTATCCCAAGTGTGGTCTCAAAGTCATATAAACAGTGCCTCTTGTACACAAGTTCCTTTTCTTTTCCCACTCAATGGATCTCACCGTTTTCACGACCAGTTGCAATCTATTCAAGTTCTCCGAATGCAGTTACCACTAAAGGCCCTTATGATGCAGTGGTAGAGCCCCTACTTCTGAGCCAGGCGAACTGGGTTCACATCTCACCTGCTCCAGAGGTGTGTGGTATTATGCCTGAATAGGTTAGTTAGGAAAATATCTCCAGTTCCTACCAGTAAGGCACAATTCTACAAATCCTCATGCTGTTAGCATAACTTTCCAGAGATTCTTTAATGAGAATATGATAACACCCCAGTTCATGGTTTGACCACCTCTGAAACACACTAGAGTGTCCCTGAGCTACTCCCATAACTTACAGATTTAAGTCACTTTGTTCCTTTCTAACCTCTTTCTTTTCTATTTTCCTTCCTTTTTAGAGATACCTTCATGCTCCTCGTGAACAACCAGAGTACTTTGCAGCACAAAAGGCTGAAACCCAGTATTTCATATCCATTTCAGTTTGTGTTTTTTTGTACACCTAGCTATTATTTCCATAACAGTCTCAGACAAAGTCTATTTTTGCACACCTTCTCATCAAGAATGTCCTCTTTGTAGAAACGTAACTTAGTTTTCTTTTCAATTCTGGTGATGGTCTCAAAAAAGCAGGCTTTTTACGAGCTGCTGAGTTCGTCATAGATGGAAGATATTTCTACCTGTTACAAGACAGTTCATGCCAATGGAACAATACAAAAGGGACACAGTAAGGGGTGGGGACTCCCTGTGCCAAGAAATCCTGTTGCTTGGCCGCATTGGAACTTGGCATACCAGTGAAGGCTGCATATGAAGTGAATTGAAGTCTTCAGGTTTCCACATGTGCCAGTGATGGGTTTAGATTCCATACAGTGTTGAAACAGGCCCTTCGGCCCAACAAGTCCACACCGACCCTCCAAAGAGCAACCCACCCAGAACCATTGCCCTACATTTACCCCTGACTAGTGTACCTAACACTATGGGCAATTTAGCATGGCCAATTCACCTGACCTGCACATCTGATCTGATTATGGAAGTGAAATATCCATGAAGAAATGAATTTCTGTTTTTGTCATCTGCATCCAGTCTCAGGGTCTGAGAAGCATTGCATGTGTCAAAGATCGTGGAGCCTGGGTGACTCTTCCACATTAATGAGTCCTTTCAGTTTTGCCTACAGGCACCATAGTGCTGCCTTCCCATGCCAGCTAGGTCTGTCTCATTGATCCTGCAAACTTTGGCTGAGGACAGCATTGGTGAGCACCAACACACACTTTTCTACAAGTTATATTGTACCAGGATTGTCTCTTGTGACATTTCTTTTGCCATTAGAAACTCAAACTACTTTTTTGAAAAAGAAATAAAAATGTCAAAGGAAATTAAGCGAAGTCTATTCAGTTCCCTTTGATTTATCAATGTAGAAAGGCCCTCAGAATATCCCAGAGTTTTTGCTGTCAATTGGAAGTTCGTTCAGTGTGTTGGTCATTTTTTGTGTGAAGAAAACATCTTGATTTTGTGTCAAAATTGTGTTTCTATTTTGAATCAATGTTCCTTTGTACAATTCACACAATACCAAATATTTTACTGGAATTACAGACATAAGGAATATGAATTAGGAATATGAATATGAATCGTAACCACTTGAGCTGGTGCTGCTATTCAATAAGATCATGGCTGATCTTAAGTTACTTAAAGATTGCTGTTTTCTTTATCACATACATGTTGTATTCATTAGCAAGGTGGGAGTCAATTTAAAATTGTGTCTGCAGGTTGGGAAGCAGGAGGTAGTGGATCCATTCTGCTGTCCAATTCATTGTTTCAACAGCAGTGAATGGACAGGAAATCCAGCAGCATTTAAAAAGGGTGACCAACGTAACCTTAGCAACAACAGCTAAAATTGGTCCCCACTTCTTGGATATCTCCTTTCAAGGCTGAAAATCTTTATCTCCATCTACATAACTCAGATTGCTAACACTACAAGTCATGCTCATAGCTTTGCATTGCTTTCAAAACTTGAATGTTTCCCTGAACATCAGGAACTACAATCGAATATAGTACTCAATGTGATGGGATCAGAATGGACCTTAAATGGTTATGACTTTTTTCTGATATATTCAACCATCTTGTGTATATTGTTCAAGAAAAGTTTCTGCTTTGCATTTGTGATTTGTATAACTTTGGTTAAAACCCCTTGTATCATTTCACCATGTCACATATGGTTTTCTACATTTGGTCTTTTTAAATTTTCCAACTTAAATCTGCAGACTTGCATATTTTTCTGACTCATTGTTATTTCTACGCTGTCTTTATTGATATTCTTATTTGTTGCATTGAGTTAATGAATTCAGGTCAATTGGTAGAATTTATTAGCATCAGTCTTCCATACACTAAATCCTGGGGGAGACCTCATTTACCATTTCCACTCTTTATTATTTTCTTAACTTCAGTTAACTTATCTGCTGCCAAGATTTACCAGTGTCTCCACATTTCTTCCCCCAAAATATGCTTTGTTGATAACAGTTATAAAAATATATTAATTAATGATTCAAAATTGCAGTGGCTGACTCAAGCTTTGATACATCCCTCAACATGTGGTCCTGGCCCTCAGCATGTGTCAGTCTGCAATACTTAGTCATCAAATGCAAAGACTAGGATCACCACAGCTTTGACTTTAATAGTCTTTTCTTAAATACTTTTGAATGTCCTTGTCAATAATCTGAAAATAAGCATTAGACTTTTTACATATGTAAGGACTTAATGCCATCTTTCACCACCGTACCGTGATTGAAGTAATTGGTACGAGTACGGCAGGAACTAAGAACTGCAGCAGAAGAAGCAGCTACCAACCAACAGTAAGTTAAGAGTTCACAATTAATACTTGGAAAGCCAAGTTCTCCCAATTCCACATCCCAAAGCCTCCCATCTCCTCCTGCTCTACCTCTTTATTTGCTGATTGTATTGATCCTGTTTATGGAATTACATTCTCTTCTTTACAGGTAAAATTGGAGACTGGAAAAATCACTTCACTGTGGCTCAATCTGAAATGTTTGATAGAGTTTTCCAAGAAAAAATGAAGGATGTGCCTTTAAAGTTTATCTGGGACAATGAATAAATCAAATGCAACAATGAACAGTATGTGATATTCTGGAAACAAAGGAAAATGAGAACAAGAGAATATGTATGTCTAAACAGTGTATTTGTGGAGAATTATACTTAGAAGGGTAAATTTATACATTTTAAATACAGGCAAACATTCAATGTATGAAAGTTTAGATGCAAGCAAGCATTAAGCATTTGATTACTATTGATCAATCAAATCCTGTGGATTAGCAAAAATTGATAATCTGGATTTCTTGTGTTTTCTGGTTGTAGAATATGGTTCTAAATTCTGCATTGGAAATAATGAGACACATACTCAAGATTTTCAATCATTGTGCAAAACATAGAACAGTGACATATTATTTGCTTTAAAAATTTAGAATATTGTCATGTATTTCTCAAAGTTCAGACCTGGGAAAATTTATGGATTTCTGGAGCATGCATGTACTTGATTTCTTTTGTAGTCTAACAAGTTTGGATGTGCTAGTTTCTGAAGTTCTTTTCAAGTAGTTAGTTGTTTTATTTTTCCATGAAAAAGATGTATAAATGTAGATATTCAGCTGTAAAATTTAAAAATTGATCACTATGAAATGCTAAATACATTTACATAGAATTGCATTTACAGCACAGGAACAGGCCTTTCAGTCCAATCTGGAAAATGCTGGTGTTTGTGTTCCATTCACGCCACCTCACAGCTATCACCATGCATTCCAAAAAAATAATAGCACACTGTTAGAAATTGATTTCTCCTACTTCTCTCACAAAGCATGAACACGGCCTCAGGGAATGCTTTAAGGGGCCAGAAACAATTTCCGCTGCTGCTGCAGAGCTTCCTTATTCCTGAATGGCCCCAGGGGCTCGGCATTGCTCCCTTCGACGGAACTGTCCACTGCTGTCCTCAAAGATTCCAACTACTCCACAGTCCTCTATGGCCCTGTTGTTTCAAGTAAAACAATCAGTTAAAAATTCTGCCCCTGGTATCTGCTTTAGCTTTACAGCTACCAAACGATAAAGTGGTTAATTGATTAAGTTTCTGGTAAATTGGAACGTCATAGACATTGATTAGAGGAAGACTCACTGGTGGTTATGAACGAGAGCTGATTAGGCATTATTTGTTGAAAATAAGCATTCCCTTTGTCCAGATATAGTGCAAATGCTATCTGACACTGGTCATCCCAGGCTGGATGAAGTCCTGGCTCAGCTATAGATTGGCAAAAGCTTTTTCAGTAACAGTAATTTGAATGCTACTGAATACTATAGAATCACTATTACAAGAGTGGTACTGAAATGATGATGGTCCCATGGTGATGGATGAATTTGATGATTTTGGGGCTAAGAACACTGTTCCTGAGGATCTTCTGTTGCAATGCCCTGACTTGTGTCATCTCTGGAAAGCTCCTAAGTAGAGCAATCCTAGCTCCTTTGTCAGGTATGACTCTAGCGACTGGATGATTTTCCCCTCTAGTCCCCATGCATTTACATTTTGCCTGGGCACAGCTTTATTCATAATAAGATTGTTTAATTATATTGGGAATGGATTTATTTTGTTTGGAGTGGAGAGGAGTCAAACGAGCCAGGATATTGTCACAAATGTTGTGATTTGGTGTGATTTATGATATTCTGGCCTGTGTTTATTAAAAAATACAATAAAACTTGTTTTACTTTCTCATGTAAATAATTGTTTGCTATCTTTTAAGGGAAATGTTCTTTGAGGTTTTTTTTGTAACTGGCCTCTTTGAGAATTTTCCCACTGTTCTAAAAATTTAATGGAAATAGTAATTAATATGTAATGAATTGTTTGAATATGTACTTTTTTATATCATGTTTAAACTAAATAGACAACATTTTCTAATGTTAACATGAGGTCTTTATCTCCATATTAACTTCCATAATTTTTCAATAATTGATTATTTCAAATAGTGATTTGAATAGTATAAATTGATGCGAAGAAATAAATCTTATTAACCATATAATTTGTCGTTTTAAATTAATAACATTTTTAACACCGTGTGCATCCCCCTTTTATTTTGCTGTTTTCTTCTCCCTTATCAAATGATTCCATTCTGATGTCTCAATGTATTAGTCCCTGCCAACGTAGTAGCAGCTTTTCCCATAATGTTTCACTTCTAGGTTTGTATCAGCTGTAAAGTTGTAAATGAGTTTTAAAGAAGATCAGGACTTATGGAATTGAGAAGATTAGTAAACTGGCCTGGCAACATGAAAACAACTAGTGACAAATTTATTTTGGATAAATTGGATACTTGTGTGCACAAACCCTCACCATACTTTAATCTCTGGACCAAGCTACTGAGAAATTGACTTTGGCAATGAAAGAATAGACAATAGATTTATATAGTTCTCCTTAGAAACCCAAGATGCCATAAAGCTCTCTGATATCAATTGCCTGATGCTGGGATCGGAATGTACGATTTAAAAAATTGCTCTTTGTGTAAGGTAGTGTATGATCAAGTTAAATATCGTCCAGAACCTTAAGTGAAAACGGGTGGTGTGGATTGGGGCATTTCAACTGTTCCAGTAAAGATATGAATGTTAGCCAGTGGTTTTGAGGAAATAAAGGACAAAGACCCATTGAAGTATATTTAGGTCACCCTTATCTCATTGAATGATGGAATAGGCGTGTGAAACTAAATGGCCAGTTTGTATTCCTAGGAAGAAAGATGTGCAACTCTTGCTTACTTATTTATTTACTTACAGTGCAGTGACTGGTAAACTCACTAAAGGTTTGTGAACTCAGTTTGAAAGGGACACAGAGAAGTCTGGAGAAACTCGATATATCTGGCAGCATCGAGAAAGAAAGAGTCTAAAGGTTTGAGTCCAATTATGACCCGTTTTTCTGTTCTGTCTTCAAATTTGTTTCAGAATTCCATCATGTGCAGTATTTTGCTTTGCTATCAGTTTGAAATGGGACTGGCTTGCAGAGCTATCTCGAGCTGAATCCTCCAGATGCGCTATTCAATCATCACAAAAATCTGGAGTATGTTGGGTTTTGATGATTCAGGTACCAGATTAATAAATCTGCCTTGAAATCTACTCCTTTCAAATAATATCATGGAATCTTCTCCACCCATGTGTTAAAAGCAGATGGAAATTCAATCCAAATCTTCTTCAGAAATCAGCAGTATAGCACGCCAACTACTACACTGAAGTTAAGGATACAAAGTGTGCCTTGTGCCTTTTGAAGTCCTGGTCCTCTGGCTTAGAATCAATACACAACCAAGCAGGTCTGCCTGATCTAAAAGTTCAACACTCTCCATCCACATTACAATTCCCTAAGTTCAGAGGATCTGACTGATGGTTGACAGTAGCCCAATGTATGCTCAGGTAGATTGCAAATGACTAGAAAAATAATTCCGTACTGCCATTGTAAATGGATTTCAGTTGCACTTTTAGGAACATTATGGCAATAGAACTAGACCAGCAAAAATAAAATCTACAAATTGTAACTTAGCAATGCAGTAGCTTGGTAGAGTCACAAGGAATGGGTCACTGTTGCTTAAAACCCCTATCTACTTTAACAAATATCCAATGACAGATCTAACAGCACAGTCACTTGTGTTGTCCCAGTAGGGTCTATCTTTAGCCCCGTTGTATTTATCGGCTATATGATTCCCATCGGTGACAGCTTTAGTTTTTATAGGTGCACTGCTAACATCCACACTGTCGATTGTTCCAGTTTTGCAAAATTATCAAATTATTTATGCAGAAGTGGATGAGAAGAAACTTTCTCCAATTACATATTGTGAGGATTAAAGCCTTTGGTTTTATGTCCCACTCCAAACTCTGTTCCCTAGTTGCTGGTTCCAATTTGAGACTTGTTTGCACACTTGGGCCTGGATGATCACTCCTGGATAAAGAATACAAAGTCAGGACATTCCCCAGCTCTGCAAACCTGACCCAGAAGAAAGTGCTTTGGAATTTCGGGGTTTTGCTCTGGGGTAGTTCTGGCTACTAAGTTTTCTCGGCATTGTAATGGTCGACCCCAGTTGAGGCAGCCAGGTGCAGAGGCAGGCTGACGACGATCTGCCTTGCTGCTCAGACACTGTGTTAAAGTTGCTAAAGAAAATCATAAGACTGACTCCAGGCTTATTATAACCATTCACTCATTGACACACTCGCCATCCATGTCATGTTATGCCCTCTACTGTCCTTCATGGCCCATCATCCCCTCAGTGCTGTCTTAAGCATCTGTGCTCAACCCCCATTGCTCCTCACACTCCATGGCAACCTATGCCTTCTATCCAAACAATGGCTCTTTATAGGACCTATGCCAACAGCACCAATGTATGCCCCCCACATAACACCTCTTATTCTTATATCTAACATGCCAACTCACCCAGTATCTATCATGAGCAGATCAGAGGACCTGTTTTGAAATGAGACAAAATGAAGTTCTTAAATGGTGACTCTGGGCTTCAGTTGGTATTTCTGATTTGCCAGCGATTTTCAACAAATGGGACTTCTGTCCCTTGGGTCCTTGATCTTGGGAAAGGCTTACTGCAGCATAGTAGTGCCTGATTGGCACTTCATGTCATAGGTCTTCATATAAAGAGGCAACACAAGGCCTTCACCGGGTGTTTCACCTGGCGGGTGAGACCGCATTTCATTTGCTTTAAATTCTGCCCTAGTCATTCATCTCAAGTTTTTATAAAGCAGTAAGCCAGCTGCAACATCTTTATCATTTCCTTATTGATCCTTCTAGATTCTGCTTAACTATTCTTAGCTGAGCCAACCGCTGCAAATAAAACAAGGAAAATGACTGCAGACGCTTAATGTTTGTTGATGGGGTGCTAGAACTGTCCCTTATATTCCTCCATCTGCAATTGCAGTGTGAAATTGAAAAATTGCTGGTTTTTTTGTTGGTTTTGTTGTTAGGCAGAACGTTCCAGGATATTGTCAGTAGAGATTGAAAGAGCATGGATGTATGTCAAATCAGTATTGTGTGTGACTTGTAAGAGGAACTCTGAGATATCAGAGCTGTTTATGCTGAGGAAAGTAAGATGGTTTTCTGTTTGCACCTTGTCTTGTCAGTTTATCATAGTTTGGAATTGTTCCCTAGATTTTGGTAAATCTGCATCCTCCAAAGAAGCATCCCTATTCTTGTTTCTCCTTTGCTATTTCCTGCCTCTGCCAAACAATTGTGTTGATCATTGTTAACATGTAAAATGTCCTTAGTCTGAACAGTGATGAAATGTCATAGTTCTTGGTTGATCACATGAAACCTTACTTCTCTAACAGTATCAGATGATACTGGGAAGAGGCACACTGACTGCAAATTACTGCAAATTATGGGATTTGGTCTAACTACAGCAACTTCATAATTTGTGTAACCATAAGTAAGCACTCACACAATAAGGCCGAGAGGAAAAATTAATCAAGAAGCTCAAAGATAAAAAACCTGGAAGTAAATGGATATGGGAGCTAACCAGAAATTAGTACCATGTTACATTTCAAGACAGAAAAGACTGATGAAACATGTTCTGAACACTATGATACTGTAAATAGCAAGCCAGTTTGGCACAATTAGTAACCACAATGTTAATCCTGCCCAGTCAACAAGAATGGATTTGAGGCAGGTGTCAATGTTAAATTTTCCAGAAATTCTGAGTTCAAATCTCACCTGCCCAAGTCCGAACAGCTTGATGCATTTAAAAAACAAGTCTTGTCTTCTGTCTGTTCAGTGTGCAGCATTGATATTCCTCTTCCATCAAATGTAAAGATCCTTACAATGTTTGCAGTACTTTGGGTAGTAAACAGTTCTTATTTTTGACGAATGGTAAGCTCAACGCTATGGACATTAACCTGCCTGCAATGTTTTCTGCCCATTGTTTCTTATCATCACCACCCTTGCCACTGCCCATTAATGTTCAACTTCCAGGTCTGTTGAGCCAAAATTCTTCCTCACAATTGTCCTTACATCGTTATTTATAATCAGGGCTACCCCGACCTTTCCCTTTCACCTGTCCTGTAACCCCCAAGTTTCTGGCGTGGCTGTGGTCATGCGCTATAGGCAGTTGGGAACTGTTGAGTATTTGAATATCAGGGTGAGATGGCAAATTTAAAACCAAACCAGCCATGCTCCTTCTGACCACAAACAAACGTTGAGTTCCCTTTGCTCAAGACTTCTCTAACTCACAGCCTCCAAAGTGGCCTGCAGCTACACAATATCCATCTCTGTCTGTTGGTCTAGCAAATATTAAAAGTTCTCTGGCTCTCGTGCTAGCATTGTCATAGGCAGCTAACTTTATGCTTTGTTTCAGGTTGCATTCAGACCCTATTACACTTAAGTCTAATTAAACCAAGAGCTGACAAAATACAGATGAGTCCAGAATTGAGAGCGGGCTAAGCTTTGCACTGGAGTGTTTTAAAGCATAAAAAATGTAAATTTGGAACATTATTTTCTATTAAATTACATGATTAGAAGACAAACTCAAAATATTAAAATGTTGTTTACACATATAGACTTCAATAAGGCGTTCGACAAGGTTCCCCATGGGAGACTGATTAGCAGGGTTAGATCTCATGGTTTACAGGGAGAACTAGCCATTTGGATACAGAACTGGCTCAAAGGTAGAAGACAGAGGGTGGTGGTGGAGGGTTGTTTTTCAGACTGGAGGCCTGTGACTAGTGGAGTGCCACAAGGATCGGTGCTGGGTCCTTTACTTTTTGTCATTTATATAAATGATTTGGATGTGAGCATAAGAGGTACAGTTAGTAAGTTTGCAGATGACACCAAAATTGGAGGTGTAGTGGACAGCAAAGAGGGTTACCTCGGATTACATCAGGATCTTGACCAGATGGGCCAATGGGCTGAGAAGTGGCAGATGGAGTTTAATTCAGATAAATGCGAGGTGCTGCACTTTGGGAAAGCAAATCTTATCAGGACTTATACAGTTAATGGTAAAGTCCTAGGGAGTGTTGCTGAACAAAGAGACCTTGGAGTGCAGGTTCATATCTCCTTGAAAGTGGAGTCACAGGTAGATAGGATAGTGAAGAAGGCGTTTGGTATGCTTTCCTTTATTGGTCAGAGTATTGAGTACAGGAGTTGGGAGGTCATGTTGCAGCTATACAGGACATTGGTTAGGACACTGTTGGAATATTGCGTACAATTCTGGTCTCCTTCCTATTGGAAAAATGTTGTGAAACTTGAAAGGGTTCAGAAAAGATTTACAAGGATGTTGCCAGGGTTGGAGGATTTGAGCTATAGGGAGAGGCTGAACAGGCTGGTGCTGTTTTCCCTGGTGCATCGGAGGCTGAGGGGTGACCTTATAGAGGCTTACAAAATTATGAGGGGCATAGATAGGATAAATAGACAAAGTCTTTTCCCTGGGGTCAGGGAGTCCAGAACTAAAATGCATAGGTTTAGGTTGAGAGGGGAAAGATATAAAAGGGACCTAAGGAGCAACCTTTTCACGCAGAGGGTGGTACATGTATGGAATGAGCTGCCAGAGGAAGTGGTGGAGGCTGGTACAATTGCAAGATTTAAGAGGCATTTGGATGGGTGTATGAATAGGAAGGGTTTGGAGGGATATGGGCCAGGTGCTGGCAGGTAGGACTAGATTGGGTTGGGATATCTGGTCAGCGTGGATGGGTTGGACCGAAGGGTCTGTTTCCATGCTGTACATCTCTATGACTCCATATGGAGTAATTCTAATGTGAAGCACTAAGAACCAGGATGGAGCAAATGGCCTCCATCTTTGGTATTACCTTATAATATTATGAGGTGACAATTAGCAATCGATGGATATGATGTGGAGTTTCAGTCTCAGATCGGTACCTAATGAGGCTTTGATAATTTGTATGATTTTAATCAGCCTGCACAAAGTCCAGGAGAAGCCTGGGTCAGGGATCAAAATTGTTTTCCCAGTAGTTAATTGAACTAAAATCATCTTCCTCTCTTGGGATTTTAGATACACATCTGTCTCTGGAGTGAAGGAAATGCAGGTGGGAATGGGAGATTAAGAGCTTTTTCACGACACATTTTGAATTGAAATCATGCTGTTAATCCCACTCTCCACTTTGATATCTATCTGGAAAAGGGCCATTACAAAAAAATGTGTGCTACCACTTAGGAAATTTTGAATTTGCCACAGGAAAGGGCTGATGAGCCGACGTGGCTGAAACTAGCCCCAATTCCTCTTTTGCACATCCAGATGGGATTTCCTGGCCCCTCAATCCCATGATCAAAGCCGGACACACCAGGGCTCTACCCTCATTCCCCTCCCAAACACTGCCTGCTCCCCACACATCTTTGCCCGAACCCATTTGCAGCTAAATCCAACCCAATCACTTCTAAGCCCACCACTGACTGCAAGCAGCTCTCTCTCTCTCTCTCTCTCTCTCTCTGTCTTTCTCATGGTTTTGTGATTGCAGCCTCCTATAATGCTAATTCCCTTCCATTGATCAGTTAACCAATTACTGGATACTGGCAGGTCATTTATATACCTGTAAATATGGGCGACAATGACATAAGGTACTCCTGGTCTGCTGCCCATTTTGACGATTCTAGTGTGCTTACCCATCCAAATCAAGGCCCTGCATTCTGCACCTAGTCTAAAAGTAAAAGCGCCTGACATTTGAGTTTGATTTATTGTTGTCACATGTACCAAGAAAAATGTTGTTTTGCGTGCTATACAAGCAGATTGTAGCATGAATTAGGGCCTTTTTGTCAGGAAAGATGGAAACGATACCAATTCTCTTGCATTGACAAGCACTAAATGCACTGTCAGTCAAAAGGCTTTTAATAAGTGATGCTGGATTAAAATATCTTTGTGGGAATAATGATTTCCTGTTGATTTCTCTGGGGTGATAGAACTTTGGAACACATTAAAATTCATCTTATCAGCTTTATTATCACTTCAGACTTTCTCCACCCATTTTTGAACTCTATATAACAGCTAATCTAGTTTTCAAATTTGGTTAAATTTCTTTAGTACAAGGTACCAAAAGGTACTAAATCTGACTCAGCAGAAACATAATCACAATTTACACAATCTATTCACGCATTTGATTTAATCCTATTTATACTTAAACCTTTGTACAAACTGTGTATCTGTTTTATCTGAAGTCTTGACAGCATGGCCTATAAAATATTACAATTGTACAATGCACAACAAACTTTTATTAACAATCTTACAATAAAACAAATCTGGGAACAAACACTTGATTTCTATCCCATGAGTGGTTGACCTGATAGATCACCAGCTATGAAGTCACGTCTGTGTTGTTGGCAGTAACCCACAGTTTGTCACCACACATTGTGATAAAAACATAGCTGAACAAGTAATTAAAATGAGATGGCGAAAGTGAATTTAAAGTATTAGTTAGTAGCAATCTCATCTTTAAGTCATGGGGTTGTGGGTTTGATTCTCAATCCAGAACCTTGCAAATCTCCAAAAGTCCCACAATAACCTTGGCAGGCATCCACTGGAGCAGCCAGAACTGGGTGTACATCACAATGTGCCAGAAAGAAGCAACAAGATACATTTATGTATAGTCTTTCGTAACCTCAACACTTCATAGCTAGAGGAGTACTTTTAAAGTTTAATTGCCATTAAAATGTGGAAATACATCACCAATTTGCAAACAGCCAGGCCCTAGAGGTATCAAACAAATAAAAACCCAATCATCATAGAATTCCTACAGTGTAGAAATAGGCCATTAGGCCCAACAAGTCCATACCGACCCTCCGAAGAGTAACCCACCCAGACTCTACATTTACCCGACTAATGCACCTAACCCATACATCCCGGAACACTATGTGCAATTTAGCATGGCCAATCCACCTAAGGTGTGCATCTTTGGATTGAAGGAGGAAACCGTAGCACCCGAAGGAAACCCACGCAGACGTAGGGAGAATGTGCAAACTTCACACAGATAGTCATCTGTCTGTTGGCTGGAATCAAACGCAGGTCAACGGTACTGAAATGCAGCAATGCTAACCACTAAGCCACTGTGCCACCCACATGTTTCAGTCATTTGATAGAATGATAAATACGAGCCAGGAAGACTCCCTTGCTTTTTGCTTCACTTTTAATAGGATATTTTATACCTACCTACAGGGGGGTTCTCAGTTAACATTGAATCTGCAAAATAGTTACTAGGCTCTTGTGGTGCAATGGTAGTATTCCTACCTCTAGAACAGGAGGCTGCTGTGACTAAAGCAGCACCACCCCAGTTTTACATGACACTTTCAGACTGGAGTTTGTGCTCAAGGCTCCAAAATGCCACTTGAACCCACAAGAATCTGACTGAGAGGCCATGCAAATGCAAAATAGTGCAGACACTGGAAATTTGAAATATTCCAGAAAATGCCTGTAATGATTCTGAGGAATGTTATCAGTGTGTAATGTTAATTCGGATAATTGCTGTCCTGGTGCTTGACACGGGGATGTACCCATACCTGGGCCTACATTGGGACACATCTTGTGGGAGATGCAGTCACACTTCTTAAGACCAGGAATTCCAGTTGATCATAGGAGTGGAAGTGGGATTCATGTGATAGTTCTGGCTGGAATTGTGTCCAGTAATAATATTAAAACAACGCCTTTACAAATAGCCTAAAGACAGTCATAAGATGTCCTGGCCCAGGATACTTTGCTTATAATTTCCAATCAGGGTGTAATTGATTGTGTATAAGCACGAAGGTTATCAGGAAGCACCAGATATTTTCCAAGACTATGGAAGTTATTTAAATTGAAGGGTGCGGTAAAATTCAGGTCAAAACCAAGGGTGGGCTCAAGTCTATATTTACACCAAGAAATGGCATCTGACAAATATTTCAAGCATAGAATACGAGCAAATCATCTGTGTTTTTGCTTTACTGTAGCACCAATAATGTGCTATATAATTTTAGCTCATTTTCAGTTGAGACATTAAATCATGACATCATTTCATTTCCATTTGCATTTAGGGAGCAATGTAACAATGTCTAATTTGTGTATCGCAACTTATGCATTATTCCCAAAGGGTGGGCGTCCAGCATCTATATTTGCATCCATAATAAATGCAAGCATTAAACAAAATGCAAGTCCAGTCACTTGTCTCATGATCCTCTGGGTATGTCTGAAATTTATCTCAGATTAGTTCAGTGCTGATTTTGAGCAGGCAAAGAAAGCAGAAGGGTGTACATGTTATCCTAAATTACTTTCTGAAAAATATATAGGTAGATGTAGCTTTATTTTATGAAATGTTGTCAACTTTGCCAGCATGATACATATCCAGTAGTTCAAAAGAACGAAACTGAGGAGCTGTTTCAGTGCCATAGAATCCCTACAGTGTGGGAGGAGGCCATTTGACCCATCGTGTTCATACAAATTCTCTGAAGAGCACCCCACCCAGACCCTGTTGTATTCCAGAACCCTAGCCTAACACATCCCTGAACACTATGAATAATTTTAGCATGGCCAATCCATCTAATCTGGACATTTAGACTGTGGGAGGAAACCAGAATACCTGGAGGAAACCCATGCAGACACGGGGAGAATGAGCAAACTACACAGTCTCCCAGTGGTGGAATCAAACCCAGGTCCCTGGCACTGAGAGGGAGCATTGCTAACCAGTGAGCCACCATGCTAATCTATTGCTTTATGTCTTTTCCAACTACCTTTTCAATGAAATTTGGTTAGTTGAGATTTGTTTTGTCAGACCTTGACTAGTTTGACACAAAACTTTTTAATTTATTTAAAGCTTTATTAAACATAGTGTGTTTAAATAAGATTATGGTAAGATTTAATAGAGGTATCCAAATTATGAGATCAAGTAAATAAGGAAAAGTTTCTCCCACTGTTAGAAGATACACATTTTAGGTAATTTTCAAACTGTTGGGAGACAAAGTGAATTATTTCATGCTTCAAGGTGGAATGACCTGAAGGTGTGGTTGAAACAGATTCAGTAGAGACTTCCACAAGAGAGTCGGATAAATATGTGATAATGAAAATTTATGAGGAAAGCATAGGGGAGGAGTACAGGACAAAGATAGTTGTTTCAAATTGCTAGCACTAACACAATGGGAAGAATGGCTTATTTATGTGCTGTATGACCTTACTTAAAATAGAAATTTTAAACATTATAATTAAACTATCTATAAAAATTTGAGCATTGAACATAATTAGGGGGAAAATTAATTTTGTCCAGAATGCATTATAGAATGTACTTTGAAAACAGTGTTGCAAATTCTAGGTCATCTAGAAAGCATTTGAGATAGTGCTTGAGAAATGTCGTACGAACTAAAACTCTGCAACATTTTATGAAATATTAGGATGCCAGCTTCTGATTTTATAATATTTTTATTTCATATTTATTTCATAAAGACCAGCTGTTACAATCTTTTTCAATAACAGATTGTTTCAAAACTGCTTGTTAAAATGGGTGAAATTGACATTAGCATAAAATATATTTTCATGTTTTAATTGGTAACAATTAATAATTTTGAAGAGGTCGATGTACTTGGCAACAAAACAGTGAACAATCATCAATTTTTAGCATATTTTCACAATACACATAAGCAACCAGATGGGCTAAATTTTATCTTGCGCTCAAGTGAGTAATGCCGCTTAAGTTGGTATTGTTAATTTAAAATAATGCTGGAATTAAACAACCCCAGAAACTTGACAACTTTTTGCCTGACAATCTGTTTAACTGTAAAAGGCCAACTGTAAAAGGTCACTGTAAAGGTATGGCTAATCCCTCTGAGCCATTGACTTTTAAAATAAGCAGGAGTGAGAAAGCTATTGAGATGGCACAGGAGCTTTAGTGGCTGAGGCATTGAGAATTGAAGAATCCAACTTTGTATGAAGACCAGGTCAGGCAGGTTGAAGGCTGGCTGATTGTCAGGTGGGCTGACCTATGGTTTAGAGCAGCAGTGAGTGATCTGGCATTCACAGAGAGCAGTCCCTGGGACGTCTCTAATCTGCTTGCCCCAAAACAATACGTGAAAGACACTTAGCTGTTGGTGCAGCCATTCATGTCTTCCCTTTTATATAAGAATGAACGTTATGTTGAAATGAAGGTACTTTTGATTAGTGCATGTCCTGAGAACAGGTGCTTCACCTGACTCTAATTAGCCCAGCTCTTTTAAATCTGTAAGTGGCGGATGTGTGATCAATTCATTATTTTTAGTCTCCTATCCACTCCACAAACTTAAAATTATTCCCAATGTCTCTAACATAGCATCTACCCATCCCAAATATTATCATGTCCCTACAATTATTGGTATGAGCATCACGATGGTATATTAATCTGAGCTGAGAAGACTATTTTCTTTGCCGAAACATGAGATTAGTTTTACTTAGCCTGTGTCTGAATGGTACATTGGACATTTCTGTCAGACATTTAGCTATTACTTTTTTAGTCAGCTGCCTACACAGTTCAATTTTGTGAAGGTATGATGGATCTCTTGATAGAGTTGTTGCTATTTCTATCTTGGGGTGAGAAGAAATAAAGCGAGACATCACTGAAGCTGATTATCAATAGCCACTCAAAGTTTCAAACCCAATAGGTTTTGCTTAGGCTTCAGTGCAAGTTGAAAGCTGCATTTCCTTCTGGGATTAATAAGGCAATATGTTAGCATCTGGTTGAGGGTTTTCAGCACACTATTAGCAGCTAAGTGACAATTCTTTTATCAAGGGAAGTCAGCACTGCATTTCAGAGTCATAGAGTCATAGAGATGTACAGCAGGGAAACAGACCCTTTGGCCCAACTCGTCAATGCCAACCAGATATCCTAGATAAATCTAGTCCCATTTGTCAGCATTTGGCCCATATCCCTCTAAATCCTTCCTCTTCATATATCCATCCAGAGTCCTTTTAAGTGCTGTAATTGTACCAGCCACAACCACTTCCTCTGGCAGCTCATTCCATACACACACTTCTCTCTGCATGAAAAAGTTGCCCCTTAGGTCCTTTTATATCTTTTTCTCTCTCACCTTAAACCTGTACTATCCAGTTTTGGATTCCCCTAACCTAGGGAAAAGACCTTGTCTATTTTCCCTATCCATGCCCCTCATAATTTTATAAATTTCTGTAAGGTCAACCCTCAGCCTTCGACACTCCAGGGAAACTAGCCCCAGCCTATTCAGCCTCTCCCTACAGCTCAAACCGTCCAACCTGGTAATGTCCTTATAAACCATTTCAAGTTTCACAACATCTTTCCTACAGCAGGGAGACCATACTTGAACACAATATCCCAAAAGTGGCCTCACCAATGTTCTGTGCAGCCGCAATATGACCTCTCAATTCCAATACTCAATACACTGACCAATGAAGACAAGAATACCAAATGTCTTCATTTTCTACCCTATCTGCCTGAAACTCTATTTTCAAGGAGCTATGAACTTGCAGTCCAAGATCTCTTTGTTCAGAAACACTCCCCAGGAAATTACCATTATTGCTTCAGCATTTTCTCTTTTGGTACCATTATTGCTTACCTCCTGCCGTTCCAAACCTCAGTTTATCTAAATTAAACTCTGTGTGCCACTCCTTTGAGCCATCTGATCAAAATCCTGTTGTACTCTGATGTAGCATTCTTCACTGTCCACTACACTTCCAATTTTGGTGTTATCTGCAAACTTACTAACTATGCCTCCTATGTTCACATCCAAATCATTTATATAAATGACAAAAAGCAATGGACCCGGCACCAATCTTTGCGGCACACCACTGGTCACAAGCCTCCAGTCTGAACACAACCCTCCACCACCACTGTCTGTCTTCTACCTTTGAGCCAGTTCTGTATCCAAATGGCTAGTTGTCCCTGTTTTCCATGAGATCTAACGTTGCTAACCAGTCTGCTATGGGGAACCTTGTCAAACACCTTACTGGAATCCATGCAGATCACATCCACCTCATCAATCCTCTTTGTTACTTCTTCAAAAAAATTTAATCAAGTTTGTCAAATATGATTTGCCACGCACAAAGCCATGTTGACTATCCCTAATCAGTCCTTGCCTTTCCAAATACATGTACATCCTGTCCCTCAGGATTCCCACCAACAACGTGCCCACCACCGAGGTCAGGCTCACTTGTCTATTGTTCCTTGGCTTTTCCTTACTACCTTTTTTAAATAGTGGCACCACAATAGCCATGGCACCTCACCAATGACTATCAATGATACAAATGTCTCAGAAAATGGCCAGCAACCACTTCCCTATTTTCCCAGAGTTCTAGGGTACACCTGATTAGGTCCTGGGGATTTATCCACTTTTATGTGTTTTAAGCCATCAAGCACCTCCTTATGTGTAAAATGGGTATTTTTCAAGATGTCGATACTTATTTCCCCATGTCCCATGTCCTTCTCCACAGTAAACACTGATGCAAAATATTTGTTTACTATCTCCTCCATCTCATGCTGTTCCACGCAAAGGGCCCCTTGCTGATCTTTGAGGGGTCCTATTCTCTCCCTGGTTACCCTTTTGCCATTAATTTATTTGTACAATTCCTTTGGGTTCTCCTTAATCCTATTTGCCAAAGCTATCTCATGTCCCCTTTTTGTCCTCCTCATTTCCCTCTTAAGTATACTCCTACTGCCTTTATAATCTTCTAAGGATTCATTCGATCTCTGCTGTCTATACCTGACATATGCTTCCTTCTTTTTCTTGACCAAAACCTCAATTTCTCTAGTCAGCCAGCGTTCCCTATACATACCAGCCTCGTCCTTCACCCTAACAGGAACATATTGTCTCTGGACTCTTGTTATATCTTTCTTGGAACTTTCCCATTTTCCAGCTGACCCTTTACCTGTTTTGTTCCACTGGATCCTTCCAGACAGAGTTGGGAAACAGGGACTGGGATATCATATCAATTACAGAAACATGGCTCAAGGATGGGCAGGACTGGCAGCTTAATGTTCCAGGATACAAATGCTGCAGGAAGGATAGAAAGGGAGGCAAGAGAGGAGTGGCATTTTTGATAAGGGATAGCATTACAGCTGTGCTGAGGGAGGATATTCCCGGAAATACATCCAAGGAAGTTATTTGAGTGGAACTGAGAAATAAGAAAGGGATGATCACCTTATTGGGATTGTATTAAAAAAACCCTAATAGTCAGAGGGAAATTGAGAAACAAACTTGTAAGGAGATCTCAGCTATCTGTAAGAATAATAGGGTGGTTATGGTAGGGGTGTCAGTGTGGGAGCACTTTGGGGCCAGCGACCATAATTCTATTAGATTTAAAATAATGATGGAAAAGGATAGACCAGATCTAAAAGTTGAAGTTCTAAATTGGCGAAAGGCCAATTTTGATGGTATTAGGCAAGAACTTTCAAAAGCTGATTGGGTGCAGATGTTCACAGATAAAGGGACGGCTGGAAAATGGGAAGCCTTCAGAAATGAGATAACAAGAATCCAGAGAAAGTATATTCCTGTCAGGGTGAAAGGAAAGGCTGGTAGGTATAGGGAATGCTGGATGACTAAAGAAATTGAGGACTTGGTTAAGAAAAAGAAGGAAGCATATGTCAGGTATAGACAGGATAGATCGAGTGAATCCTTAGAAGAATATAAAGGAAGTAGGAGTATACTTAAGAGGGAAATCAGGACGGCAAAAAGGGGACATGAAATAGGTTTGACAAATAGAGTTAAGGAGAATCCAAAGGGTTTTTACAAATACATTAAGGACAAAAGGATAACTAGGGAGAGAATAGGGCCCGTGCTGAAAATGTGTTGCTGGAAAAGTGCAGCATGTCAGGCAGCATCCAAGGAGCAGGGGAATCGACGTTTCGGGCATGAGCCCTTCTTCTGGCAGGCTTCAGAACTGATCCCTGTGGAACAGCACTGGTCACCTTTCTCCATTTCAAGAAACTCCCTTCAACTACTACTCTCTGTCTCCTATTGCTCAACCAATTCTTTATCCATCCAGCTAGAACACCCTGCACACCATGTGACTTCACTTTTTCTATTAGTCTACCATGGGGAACTTTATCAAACACCTTACTAAAGTCCATGTATATGACATCAACAGCCCTTCTTTCATCTATCAACTTGGTCACTTCCTCAAAGAACGTTATTTAAAGTTGGTAAGGCATGATCTACCCCACATAAAACCATGTTGCCTATCACTGACAAGACAAATTCTTTTCCAAATATAAATAGATTTTATCCCTCAGTACCTTCTCCGGCAACATTTCCACCACTGATGTCAGGCTCACTAGTCTGTAGTTACACGGAATATCCCTACTACCCTTCTTATACAGGGGGACAACATAAGCAACCTTACAGTCCTCCGGCACCTCACCTGTATTTAAGGATGCCACAAAGATATCTGTCAGGGCCTCAGCTATTTTCCCTCTCACCTCCCTCAGCAACCTGGGAGAGATCCCATCTGGTCCTGGGGATTTGTCCACCTTAATAATCTCTAGCCTACCCAACACATCTTCCCTACTTATATCAACATGATCCAGAGTAATTAAACTTCTATCGCTAATCTCAACATTCATCATGGCTTGTGGGTTAATGGCCCCCCAGCAGCAGCCGGATGCTTCCACCTATGCACCACCTTCACTTTCTCAGCAAAATCATGCCCCTCCATGCCCTCCCCCACCCTGAGACCCTAGGGCTTCTGCAGGATGGAGGTTTTGCAGGCAGCCTATATGCACCTCTCACACCCCCCATCTGAAAATCCAATGATGGATGTGGAGGTGTGGGGGGAGGTCATCTCATTTCAGTTTTGACGGACTCGAGAGCCATACACTCATCTGTGCCTCCCTCTGTGGAACTTCCCCTCAGTTCCGAAACTGTCCGCACTGTGGGTGTCTCTGGAGTATTCTTGGTAGAGCCATTTTTCCGGTGCGCTTTAGTATCAGACCAGCAACAGTCCCTGACACAGCTATAATTTCCTCATCCTGTCCAATAGACTTGTTGGTCCGCCAAACACTTTGTAAATTAAATGTCTCCATTCACTGCTCTCCCAGGAGTCTCACCTTAGACATTCCCGATTCTCATTACTCCATGCTGCAGGCTGCCATTAACACCAGCCTGCACTTACCCTCCCCTGTCAAGAACACCTACAGTTGGTCATGCCCATAGACAACTGTGCATGCCCTCCTTGACCTCTTCCTTTCCAATTTGCTGAGTGCCCCTCCATCCCCCTCAACCTCCTTCCTGCGCTGGGTGGTTCTGACAGGCCGTTTCCTACGTCCATTCCCCTCACAAACCAGGCTCACCCTACTCTACGCTTGCTGACCGCCACCTCACCTTGCCCTCCTCACTAGCGCTGACTGGACTGTGTTTTGTTGGCTTCGAGGGAGTAGCTGTGGAAGTTCTGCTCACCACTGAGCAGTTAGCACTATTCTGCCCTGACCTTGCCTTGGTTCTGCAATTCCCCCTTATTGTTAAGGCATCCTGGCATCCCAAGGACTTGGGACCGAAGGTAACTAGACTATGACAGCTGCCTCAGCACTTTGTGCCTCTTGACCCTGGAAAGTCCTTGTCAGTTCATGCATGTGCTGCCCTCCCACATCAATTGAGGCTATCTTTACTGGGTACCCACCCCCGTGACGACCCCCTCCTACAAAAACCCCTAAATGCTGGCTGAACTTCCGGCCTTGCTTTAGGCACAACACTTGAATCATACAGGCCTTGTGCTCTCCGCCCTGCCACATACTGTCACATGTAGGGGCTGTACTACCGTCAACAGAGGGAATCAACCTGTCATCAAATCCCTCCTACAACAAGACATTTTGGTGCTGATCAGCAGCCCCTGTAATACACCTGTACTACCAATCCCATAACCTGGGAAGCCGGGAAGGTGGCATTTTGTCCATGACAGGTGGGCCATTCCCCTGCTCCTCGGTGGTCCCAGACACTAATGCCATCCTTACCAGTATCCTTCCCTCAGCCACTTGCTTTTCTGGAATTGACCTATGTTCAGACTTTTTCTCCATCAGACTGTCCCTTGAGAGCCAGTGTCTTTTCACCTTTACTTATGGTGGCCGCCAATACACATGATCTGGCTTCCCCAAGGGTATACAGAGAGTCCCACGGTATCTGCCTCCACAGTGCACTGGACGCTCAGGACTCTCCACTTGCCTTATCAAAGCATCTTGCTCCAATATGCTGATGATTTGTTAGTGGCCTCCACCTCCACTGATGCCTACATGAAAGACACTGTCATCCTGCTCCATGGCCTGGCACAGGATGGACACAAAGTCCCTGGAGAAGAAAAATGCAACTTTGCCAGTGCACAGTCCGTTACCTGAGCTACAAACTATCGCATGGCCTCAGAGTGCTGTCTAACCGCCATCACAAACCTCTCCACGCCTGCCACACGAACTGAACTTTTAGCTTTCTTGGGTATGATCAAGTACTGCAGACGCCGGATACCTGACCATCGTGCTATTGATGCACCCCTTCACATGGTGTCCTTGCCAAAACAACCAGCAAAGGTGTGCTGGACACCTGAAATGGAACAGACTTTTAAGGAACAAAAACAGCGTTTGATTTCTGCTCCTCCTCTCGGGGTCCCTGACTATACACAACCGTTTCAACTGTATGTGACTGAGAAAGAGGGATATGCGTCCGGGTTTTTGACACAGATGCATGGGGATCTCCGGCACCCTGTAGCCTTTTATTCTATACAGTTGCCACCTGTTGGGAGGGGAATGTCGGCCTGTTTAAGAGCCATAGTGGCCACTACCATAATGGTAGAAAAGTCCACCCCTATTAGGCTGGTTTATCCATGCACTGTTTTGGTTCCCTATTCGGTCACCCTGCTGGCCAATTCAGCAGCAACTCAACATTTCACAGCCTCTAGGAGAACAGGCTATGTGGTCACATTAATATCCCGTGCCAATGTGCCCCTGCTTTGAACCCCACCACCCTTCTTCCTGTCAGTCTAAATCCTCATGTGGAAGGTCATGACTGTTTGGATTTAATTCAGTAGTTTTTAGCCCCGTGCCATTATGGCACCAATAAAAAACCCTGACCTGATCCTCTTTACCGAAGGGATCCTCACTTAGGCCCTCGGATCAACAGATGTTAGTGGATTAGGCAGTTTTTACCCCCTTTGAGAAACTTGAGTTTGCTGCGCTACTGCTCGGGACATCTGCACAAGCTGCTGAGCTGTTTGCCCTCACTCGGGCTTGCATTCGCGCCAATGGGTAGTTCTGCTAGTATCTACATGGACTCCAGATATGCCTTTGGGGTTGTGCATGACTTTGCACCCTCTAGAAACAGATAGGTTTCATTATCTCTTCCGGGAGACCCCTGCAGCTATTCCTGACTGGTCGACAATCTATTGAAAGTTATTCTGCTGCCCTCTGCTGTAGCTGTTTTAAAATATGCTGCCCATGCCAATGCCGATGATCCTGTCACTCATGGGAATGCTTGCACTGACCAAGCAGCTCGACAAGCTGCATTGAATCCCACCACGTGTGTGTTGCAAGCTCTCAGAATCTGGGAAGCCTCGGCAGCCCCTGACCTCACAGAGGGAGTGCGAGCAGCTCAACATACTGCTCCCCAGGCTGAGAAGGATAGCTAGGTCCACATCAGTGCTAAGGGATCCCTTACTCTAGGACTGCTCGTGCACCCTGATGGATGTATCATTTGCCCCAGGCCCGACTTGCATCTCCTGGCACTGGCAGCCCATGGAGTCGGCCACACCAGAAAGAGAGGGATGACACTTGCTGTGAGACAGACCAGATATGCACCAGGGTTTGCAGCTGCTGCCCAAGCGCTGATGTCACACTTTTTGATATGTCTATAGAACAATGAGGGTAAGCCCGTGGCCAGGCATGCCCATTTGCCCATCCCAGAGGGACCCTTCACTCAGCTGCAAATTGACTTTGCTAACATGCCAACTAAACAGGGTTTCAAATATCTCCTGGTAATCCGAGACATTTCTCTAAATGGGTGGAAGCATTCACCACAAAAAGGGATGATGCTAGGACAGTGGTTAAATGTCTAATGAAGGATGGCATTCCCAGATTTGGGATTCTGGGTAGCATAAAGAGTGATAAAGGGACTCACTTTACCGCAACCATCACCACAGCTGGGGTTAGCAAAGCACTGGGTATTACATTGATATATCACATCCATGATCAACCCCAGTCCTCAGGCATGGTGGAGCTGATGAGTCCCCTGATTAAAATTACCCCAGAGACAGGTCGCGCATGGCCAGGCGCCTTGCCTTTGGCCCTGTACACTTTATGTAGCCAAGTGAACCAGACCACTGGACTGACCCCTTTTGAGATCCTTAAGGGCAGACCAATGCCTATGGGGGCCAGACCCCCGAAACTCCCTGCGGATGTAGCATTACTTCTGACACAAGAGGCTCTGCTGTCTAAGCACTCAGCAAAATGGTAGCCCATAACTACGAAATAGTGAAAGCAGCCATGCCCATACCTTAAAATGAGCCACTGCATCCATTCCAGCCTGGGCACTATGTCATGATAAAATCATTTGCAAAGAACCCTTTCTCTCTTCGGAGAAAAGGCCTGTTCATTGTACTCCTGACAACCCGGACAGCTGTGAAAGTGAAAGGAAGGCGAGGTTGGACACATCGGACCCGATGCAAAAGAGCACCGCCCCCTGAAGGAAACTGAGCAGAAGGTACAGCAGACCCCAGCCCTCCAGATAACTGTGCAAGAGGCCGACTAGCCACTGCAGCTGTCACCGTCCTTCTCTTCGCCCTGGCAACATTGTCTGGACATGAGTGGATCACAGAGAATGGAGTGAGGGACCTTAGCATTCAAGAATTACATGACAGTACATTCCTGTTTATGACTTATGTCTATGCTCAGAAAGTTAACTGTACTAGCTGCTGGGTGTGTGCTCACGTACCTATGCACTCCTAAGGGGATGTTCCACTGAGGCCCATTCCCTTTAATGAGTCAGCCATGGCTGAATGGTGGCAGAAGCAAGACAGGTGCCCCGAGGTCACGACCCTGACATTTGTAGCTGGGAGGGGGATTTATGGGGATAACGGCCAGGCATGCTGGAAGTCAGTGGGATATAATTTGGACAAATTGAAGTGTTGGTTCTACCTTCGGTACAATCTCTCCCATGAAGTCCCTGGCCTTGCTCCTCATGGACACTACAGGGGGAGGTACACCCAGGAGGACCATCCGTCTGAGAAGTATCCATTTGTCAGGATGGAATGCTGGCATCAGCAGATGACCTCATCGACAAGTCGATCCAGAGCAGACAAAAGCATACTGAACATTCAGGTTCTTAACAAGACTGCCCAGAATGCCAATTTCACTGCCTTTTGGATGGGGACTCAGACTGACCATCTCCCTTTAAGAAGTCACCCCTCCCCTCACAGAAGGCGAACTATTACCTCATTTGACCAGATCCTCTCCATCTTTTAACCACCTTATGCAGCTATCCAGCTGGAAACAGAGATCTGCCAAGTGGACACCACCCTGGAAGAAGTGGCAAATGCCACAGCGAAGGCTCTGGGCCAGCTTAACGTGGAAGCAGTTGCTTTTCGCACCGTCACTTTCCAGAACAGGATGGCCTTGGATTATCTGTTAGTTGAAAAGAGGGGGCACATGCGCCCTCATCAGCTCCAACTGCTGTACTTATATTCCCGACCCCAGCGGAAACGTTACTAACCTCACCCGATATATCTGACAAGCAGCCTCTGCTCTTAATAAACAACACCCCCAGTGGGACCTGTGGAGCAGGATGAGCTCCTGGCTCAGGTCCTGGGGCAGTGCCGTTTTACAAGGGCTCATCATCTTTATTGCAATCCTTGCCCTCATTGCGATCCTTATTACTAGGCGAAAGTGAGGACTGCAGATGCCTGAGATTAGACACATGAGTGTGGTGCCAGAAAAGCACAGCAGTTGGGCCGAAGGGCCTGTTTCCACACTGTAGGGAATCTAATCTAATCATATAAGGTCAGGCAGCATTCGACAAGCAGGTAAATCGATGTTTTGGGCAAAAACCCTTCATCAGGAATGAGGCTGGGAGCCTTGGGGCAATCCTTATTACGTTTGTTAAGCAGTGCTGCCCCAATGACCAACCACTTGGCCAGGATTCACTTTCATGACAACCCGAGCCAAGATGCAGAGCATCCAGGTTCAGACCACATTGTGTCTGACCACTCTGAGACTGAGGGCTACTCATCTGACTTCGAGCCTCCCCCTGACTCTGGCTACATTCCCCCTTTTGCCGAAGCTCCCGACCTGTAACTTGGATTTTAAAAAGTGGGAAATTGTGGGAGAAGGGGAAACCATTTTTGCTTTCGGAAACCATTTTCCCTAGCTAAGAGGGGACATGCCCACAATATCAGTTATGACTCAAGCTACACACAGGAGTTGGCTATGAACAAGCCATTTCTTAATCGGAGGAAACACATTAACTAAATGACCTGCTAATGGGATTCTCTCACCGACAATGACACTCCACCTCTACACCCATTGGCAGGAGCCCGAAGGGGCTTTCTGTCCCTATGGGGAATCCTAGCTACAACAGTGTACCCAAAGACTATATGTCTCCAAACTACTTAATACTGATGACTATAGACCATGAGCCATTCTGCACAGGATGTGACTGATTGTTCAACTAATCAAGGCAGTTAGACCAGTTGTATTGTTAGTCCTTTTTAATATTGTTAAACTATCTATCGTAGTTAGACCTGTATTGTTCTGTAATCAACTATCAACCAGTTGTAACCCTTTATAAACTGCATATGCCAGTAACTGAGCAGGGAGGTTACAACTCATCAGTGCGGAGCAGCCATTCTGTACCCGAGTGGTCATCGACCTCTTCCCATGAAATTGTGAAATAAACAAACTTGTCAATTTCACAAGGTCTGCTTACCAGCTTTATTTGAAATTGGACAATTCTCCAACACCAGCAGAAAGAGTTAACTATCTGTTGGTGTGGGAAAGGGGAGGGAGCCCAAATCACCAAGATACTTCATGTTGTAAATTGATTTTGTTTAGGAAACTACTGAAATGTTCAGATCATTTCAAACTGACCTTTTAAATTGTGAAAAGTCTTTCTCAGATTTTCCACAATGTTTTCAATAATTTCACCACTCTTTTAGCATTCCCCAAGTCACCTTCACAATAGATGCACGTATCCTGCACCTTTACATTTCTCATATTTTCTTTTTGTTAATTTTCAAAGTGGACATCTTAACCAAACGAGTTAATCTATGTTTTGAGAACAAGCCAACGACAGCACTTTATACGAACAAAATATTCCCAATTCTAACAAATTGGATTTCTTCCAAAATGAAGTTATCTATGTTGTGAGAACAACTTGAGCTTGTACAATGTAAAAAAAAGCATTAAAATTAAAATTGAAGAAGACAGTTCATACCCTTTCCAAAGATTTGAACAGATGTTCTGTGAACTATATCCTAATTTACGTTGACTTCTTTCTAACTATAGGGTGAGTTCTGCTTTCTTGAACTATAGTGCAGCGGGCAGTTGTGACTCATTATACAGAGCCAGATGAATCCTCTGCATTTTTTCAGCTGTTTCTATCTTATCCTCATTGATGCCAGCCACAGGCACTGACTTATGGTTTCATTTTCTATTAACATCTGCACAGTTGTAAATTTAAAATGACAATGATGATTTCTTCCTTCTGTTTTAGTTGCATCCGATTTCCTGAACTTACTAGTTTAATCAGTTATTGTCCTATGGGCCATAAGGTTAATATCCCCACAAGCTGGGGTGGTTGCTGATAATGCTTTATCATACGGAATGGTCTCTCCCCTCCGTACTCACTGTACTCATTGCAAGCTCTTGCCAACTGTCATCTCCTCCCCAAGATCTTTCCACTCATTTGTCTAACCACTTGTAAATATAGACCAGTAACTATTATCATTGCTTTCTGCTCTCGGCCCTTGTGTTAACTCACTCACCAATGTTTCCATTCTGCAGATGCGTTACACAGATCCCAAACATCCTCCTGCATTTTCTACATTAGTTTTGCTTAGTATTCCATTATGAACCTCCCGCTGGGGTCCTCGGCTGCCCAATCAAAATCAAAGCCTTTTCCTCTTTCTTTCTGTTAGGCATTCTCCTGCCTGACCCAGTCAGTTCTCAAATCTGCAAGGCTCCTGTAATTAGTATAAGTAAGGTTCCTTTCTGGAGCCTATATGGTTTTCCTGAATTTATCTGAGTTACTCCAATGTAGATATGGCCTACTTTATCTTTAGTCCCAGCACTGTTTGTTTGTGTGGATCCAATCTAGCCCCAGTGCAGATTGTCCAGGGTGGATTTGGCTTCACTCCCTCGCTTGGCCCAAGCGTAGATTATCCAACATGGATTTGGCCTTGTCTCTAATACCTTCCCTCGGAAGCCTCCTTCTCAAATACCCTTTCAGATTCTTTGAATTCTTGACTGGGTTGTTCCTGAACTTTCTGCACTAAATACGAGTGTTAAATTAAAATATGCTCACCCATTTGCAGAATCTTTTTGAGGTTTGAAGCACCAGTTGTTAAGGTAGATTATTATATGAAATAATCTCAGGTGCCTCAAGGTTCAGGCCAACAGCCATGTATGAAGCCAACATTAGCAGAAAGTGAGGACTGCAGATGCTGGAGATCGGAGCTTAAAAATGTGTTGCTGGAAAAGCGCAGCAGGTCAGGCAACATCAAAGAAGCAGGAGAATCGACGTTTCGGGCATAAGCCCTTCTTCAGGAATGAATATTAGCAGAGCCTACCCAAGAAACAAAATTGCCAGGTAGCTATCCAACTCATTGAGCATTCATCAGACATTTAAACATTGTAAATCATTGTAAACAATAGATGACTTCTGGAATGGTCTGTTTTAAATAAACACCTTTATTTTCACAAATTCCAAAAGTGGCAAGGAGCCTGTTACTCCTGGTTTCACCACTGCCTACCTTCCCCAGCGCCATCCTGACTCCTCTCTGAACTCTGTTCTTCATTCTCAGCCTTGACCAAATCCCATTGCTTTGTCTTTCTTGGCATGTTATGGGATCATCCTTATGTTCCATTTCTAAATAAGGCCTAACGGTTAACGCTAGTCCAGCCATGTTGCATTGTCACAGAAATTCTGTCTGATGCATCAGAATCTGAATGTGATTATGCTGTTTAGCTAACTTTTTCTTTTAACCTCACTACTACCTTGAATCAAAATAAAAGAAAATTAATCTTAAAAATCAATATGATTTTAGCTTATGAAATGAACCAAACACACTACTTCATTCTAATCCCAGTTGGAAATTCGTGTGGATTGACGTGCTAACTCATGTCAAACCCAAATTGCCCTCTAAAAATCCACAATTTATTTAGCAATGTTTTAATCTGGTGCTTTGTCAAATGCATTCTTCAAACCTATATAAGTAGGTAGAATCAGAATCCCAGAAGACCATTAACTTACTACAGAGTGATGCCTGATAATGGAGGTCACCTTTCCTCAGGTGAGCAGTAGCAGTGAGAAGGCAGGACTCTTCTGGTGACCTCAGCTAGTACAGTCAGTGTACCTACACCATGGGCATCATTCTGCATTACAAACCAATCACCCAGCAAAATGAGCTAACCACATCTAATACATCTCCCCCTTTAAACTTGTCTGTTACTTCAAAAATACTGATTAGATTGATCAAATGTGACTGTATTTTACAAATCCAAGCCTATCTCTCTATTGCTTTCCTGTACCTGTGTCTGAATGTGAAGGTATCAATCTTCAAACTTAGAATTCTTACTTCACATCTGAACAGATTGTTCCTTGCTCTTCTCGCATATTCATTATAGCACATTCCTCCAGTTGCTCTCACCCACCTCAACCCCAACCACACTGACTCTGCATGCAGTCTGCACTGCCTAATCACTCTCTTGAAACATCTCCTCAACCGTACCATGATCAATAGATGTGCTAACCACTTTCAGTTCCTGTAATACCAGACTCTCTCTTATTTCATGAGGAAAACAGCCCCCAGTAGAATACAGTCCAGATGGGTAGTGGGCTGCCCAACATTCAGCTTCTCACCCCACACACAAAAAGCATCCTGACTCTGTCCATTCTGAGTATCTGACTGACCATGTTTAAGCCTCTGGACTGGTACTGGAGGCACGCTTGACTTACTATCTCACTTGACTTGACTGAGACCTGCTAAAAATCATGACCAGCTTCCTGCCTTTATATCTGCAATAAACAACATGGCAAGACCTAATAGCTCTGACTGAAGGGACAAAGTGCAAAAAGGCAAGGCAGCGCATGGCAGGATTATTGGGAGTATCAGAGTAAAAGATTTTTTTTATTTCAAAAATATACTTTATTCATAAAATAATTTGATGGTCTGTACAGTTGGTCACGCCATACATATGTAAACATGTACATACAGAGATCAAAGCTTATCATTTTTATACAGGTCTGTACATTTTTCAATCATATGCCCATATGATTAGCTGAGGCGTCAGCAGAGCCCAAATGACTGCATGGGCCCCCTGTTCTTCGTTAGGCAGGCAGATGTTACACAGTGGTCTTTCCCCACCGCGCCTTGGCGGCAGCTGCCCCAAGCTTCAGCGCATCCCTCAACACGTAGTCCTGGTCCATGGAATGTGCCAGTCTGCAGCACTCAGTCGGGGTCAACTCCTTCAGCTGGAAGATCAGCAGGTTTCGGACCACCCAGAGAGCGTCCTTCACTGAGTTGATGATCCTCCAGGCAAGTTGATGTTCGTCTCGGTGTGCGTCCCGGGGAACAGGCCGTAGAGCACGGAGTCCCGCGTCACGGCGCTGCTCGGGACGAACCTCGACAAACACCACTGCATTCCTCTCCAGACTTCCTCTGTGTAGGCACATTCCAGAAGGAGGTGTGTGACAGTCTCGTTCCCCCTGCAGCCGCTTCGAGGGCAGCGTGCGGTGCGGCTGAGAGTCCGGGCGTGCAGGCACAGGCAGAACCCTTCTCACCACCAGCCAAGCCATGTCTTGGTGCTTATTGGAAAGTTCTGGCGATGAGGCATTCTGCCAAATGGCTTTGACAGTCTGCTCAGGGAACCGCACGATTGGATCCACCCTCTCCTTTTCCCGAAGGGTCTCAAGGACACTACGCGCTGACCACTTCCTGATGGACTTGTGGTCAAAGGTGTTTTTCTTCATAAACCTCTCCACGAAGGGCAGGTGATACGGAACGGTCCAACTACTTGGAGCGTTCCGCGGCAGCGAGGCCAGGCCCATCCTTCGCAACACCGGGGACAGGTAGAACCTCAGTACGTAGTGACACTTGGTGCTTGCGTACCGGGGATCCACGCACAGCTTGATGCAGCCACACACAAAGGTAGCCATCAGGGTGAGGGTGGCATTGGGTGTATTTTTTCCCCCGTTGCCCAGATCTTTGTACAGCGAGTCCCTTCGGACCCGGTCCATCTTTGACCTCCATATGAACTGGAAGATGGCCCGGGTGACTGCAGCGGCACAGGTTCTGGGAATAGGCCAGACCTGTGCCACGTATAATAGCAATGACAGTGCCTCACACCTGATGACCAGGTTTTTTCCCGCGATGGAGAGCGACCATAGCGTCCATCTGCCCAGTTTCTGCCTCACTTTGCTGATAAGCTCCTCTCAAGACTTGGCGCACGCCCCAGCCCCCCCGAACCAAATACCCAGCACCTTCAGGTGGTCAGTCCTGACGGTGAAGGTGATCAAGGATTGGTCGGCCCAGTTCCCAAAGAGCATGGCCTGGCTCTTGCCTCGGTTTACCTTGGCCTCCGAGGCCCTTTCGAACTGGTCACATATGCACATGAGTCTGTGCACGGACAGCGGATCCGAGCAGAAAATGGCGACGTCATTCATGTACAGGGAGGCCTTAACCTGCAGGCCCCCGCTACCAGGAATAGTCACCCCTCTCAGGCTCGCATCCTTCCTGATGGACTCGGCAAATGGCTGTATGCAGCACACAAACAAGGCAGGAGAGAGAGGGCAGCCCTACCTGACTCCAGATCTGACTGGGAAGCTATCTGATTCCCACCCATTGATTGAGACTGCACTGACAATGTTGGTATAGAGCAGTCTGATCCAATTGCAGATTCCCTCCCCAAAGCCCATTTTGGAGAGCACATCTCTCATGTACCTGTGTGATATCCTGTCAAAGGCTTTCTCCTGGTCCAGGCTGATCAGGCAGGTGTCCAACCCTCTGTCCTGCACGTAGGCGATCGTATCCCTGAGGAGCGCGAGACTCTCAGCGATCTTTCTGCCCAGCACAGCACAGATTTGGTCAGGGTGAATCACCGACCCTAGAGCAGACCTGACCCGGTTGGTGATTACCTTTGACAGAATTTTGTAATCCGCATTCAACAGTGAGATTGGTCTCCAATTTTTGAGTTCCTCCCTCTCCCCCTTCCGCTTGTAGATGAGGGTGATGA
The DNA here is from genome assembly GCF_037043375.1 of Chiloscyllium plagiosum. Classification (NCBI taxonomy): domain Eukaryota; kingdom Metazoa; phylum Chordata; class Chondrichthyes; order Orectolobiformes; family Hemiscylliidae; genus Chiloscyllium; species Chiloscyllium plagiosum. Next base: position 86,111,308 of record NW_028270141.1, on the reverse strand, counting down.
TGTCTTTCCTCATGGATTTACTCATGGTACCTGCCCGAAGCATACTGACATACACCTCCAGCAAGTCCTGGCCAATCAAGTCCCACAGAGCGGAATAGAGCTCGACCGGTAAGCCGTCGCTTCCGGGAGTTTTATTCTTTTCGAAGGACTCGAGGGCCTTTGTCAGCTCGTCCAGAGATAGTGGCTGGTCCAGCCTCTCCCGTGTTCTGTCGTCTAAGACCTCCGTGATAGAGGACAGGAACGACTGGGAGGCCGTGCTGTCGGTGGGCTTCGCGTCATACAGACTGGCATAGAAGGATTTACTGATCCTCATGACGTCAGCCTGAGATGACGTTAGCGAGCCATCTTCTTCCTTCAGGCTGCTGAGCACAGAGCTCTCTTTGTGCACCTTCTGGAAGAAGAAACGTGAGCACGTCTCGTCCTGCTCCACCGAGCGGACCCTGGACCGGAAGATTATCTTGGAGGCCTCCGAGGCAAAGAGCGAGGCTTGCTGGCCCTTCACCTCCTTGAGGTCCTCCGTGATATCCACCCCCATCGTCTGCAGCAGGAACAGGTTCTGCATACTTTCCTGGAGCTGGGACAGTTTTCCCCGTCTCTCTCTCTCTCGCCTCCTGAACACCTTTGAGGATGAAGAACCTCTTGATGTTCCCTTTTACTGTTTCCCACCAGTCCGCTGGGGACTCAAAGAGGGGCTTCACGGTTCTCCAACCTGCGTAGTCCCTCTTGAGCTCCTCAATATTTCCCAAGGTCAGCATCTTTGTGTTCAGCTTCCACGTTCCCTTACCAGCTCGCTGCTCGTCCTGTAGGTGACAGTCGGCCAGCAGGAGGCAGTGGTCGGAGAAGAACACCGGCTTGACGTCGGTGGATCTGACCGAGAGCGTTCGGGACACAAACAGGTAATCTATCCTTGAGCGGATAGACCTGTCTGCCCGTGACCACGTGTATCTACGCTGCGCTCTGTCTGCAGGGGTGCTGAAGACGTCGTGCAGCTTGGCATCTTTTACCGTGTCCATCAGGGCTCTGGACGTGGCATCCAGTTTACTTTCCCCCCGCTGGATCATCCATCTGCATCAATGATATAGTTGACGTCTCCGGCCAGAATGACCAGCCTGGACGTAGCCAGCAACAGTGGAAGCTGCTGCAGGACGGCCAACCGTTTACTCTTACCCACTGGGGCGTACACATTAATCAGTCTCAGGGGAGCATTCCTTAACCTCGGAGATGGTGAAGTTGCCTCCTCTCAACAGGTTCCCCAGGCCGGAGGCGCGGCTATCATTGCCCCCCGACCAAACTGACGGCCCATGGGCCCACAAGCTCGACCATCTCCTGTAGCTGCTGAGGTGCGGTATCCCACACTCCTGCAGAAACAGGACGTCGGCTTTAACGTTGGCCAGGAAGGCCATCATAGAACCACATCGCGTAGCCGATTTGATGCTACGCACATTAATGCTGGCAATTTTTAACCCCATTTTAACATTTTACAAGGTTAACAGTGTCCATTTGCTGCTGGTCTTGCCCCTCTGGGGTAGCTGTGTGCATTCCCGTGGTGACTGCAAACTGCTGGACCCTCCCAGGGCTGAGGTAGCTGTCCGGCTCCACGGTGGAACCATTTCCCCACTCTGGTGTCTTCGGGTCGGGCCCAGGGTCCTCATAGTTCAGTTCTCCATCTGACAGCAGGGCTGTCACAGGACCACTGCTCCCAGTTCCCTGGAGCTGTGGGCCGGTGGGTACCTCTTGGTTCTCACCGGGTGGGGGGAGGCCTTTACCCGTCCCCTCAGAGGGATCGTCTTTTCCTGCTTGGGCGGTGCTGTCCTCCTTTTTCCCCACGGCGCTCTGTCTCTTCCTCTGGTGACGACCCTCCTTGCGCCCGTCCTCACCGTCGGAAGAGCTGCCTGTATCCTCGCCGTGTAGGTGTCGCTTCCCCCATCGCTGGGTGGCTTTGGGAGGTTTCCTCTTCCTGCTTTTCACGGTAATCCAATCCTCTGCCTCCTTTGATCCCTTCTCTTCCATTTCCTCCGTCTGTCCTGAAGGAGCTTGGATCGGCTGCTGCATCTCCCCGCTGTCTGCCGTCTGCTCCGCTACAGCCTACCCTTCCGTCTGGGTGCCTTCAGACACCGTTCCCGTGCTGTTTTGTGGTACCTTGCTGGTCTTAGGCGGTCCACGGCTCGTGTTGCCACCTCCGGCCATCTGTGCGTAGGTGGCGGCCCCTCGTCTTGGGCAGGCCTTGTACATGTGGCCCGCCTCTCCGCACAGATTACAGTTCTTGGCCTCCTTACATTCCTTGGTTGGGTGGCCTTCCTGCTTGCAGTTTCGGCAGACGGTCACCTTACAATCCGCCGCCATGTGGCCTGACCTCCCGCAGGTTCGGCACACTTTTGGCTGCCCTGCGTATGTCAGGTAACCTCTGCTTCCTCCGATGGCAAAGCTGGAGGGTGGATGGAGGATGTTCCCACTGGCATCGACCCTCAGGGTTACCCTGACCGGTCGTTTGCTGGTCTAGATCCCGAAAGGATCGACCACACTGGTACTCTCTCCCTCGACCTGGACGTATCTTCTCAAGAAGGTCAGGACATCTGCTGCTGGGACGTGAGGGTTGTACATCTGGATTGTTACAACCCGACTCCTCTTCGCAGGAAGCACACACAATGGGACTGCCAACATGGAGAACAGAGGTTCCCCTTCCTTCTCCTTGAAGACCTTCAGGAGCTGCTCGCAATTCTTCACGCTCCTGAAGGTCACATCGAAATAGCCAGCCGCAGGGAAATCCTGCAGGCAGTACACGTCCTTTTTTTTATTTCAAAATATACTTTATTCATAGAAATAAATCTTTGGTACTTGTACAATTTGTCATGTCGTTCATAAATATATACATTGCATGTCGTAAAGAACAGATTGAATTACTCGAATTTACAGTTATCCTATTTACAGTTCCCTTTATTAACCATCCAGTCTCTTATTATTTAGCTGTGGCTTCAGCGGAACCCACCTACTGAGTGGGTGCCCTGTTATACGATAGCAAAGGAAACTTCTTTAACCCCCAGTTTATGGGGTTACCGTTGTCCATTTGACTGTCCTGTCTCTGGGGTAGCTGTCTGCATCCCCATGGTGAGCACGAACTGCTGGACCCTCGCTGGGCTGAGGTAGCTATCCGGGCTCTCACTGTGGTCATTTACCTGCTCTGGAGTCATTGAGCCAAGGCAAGGGTCCGCACCATCCAGTTCTGTGTCTGACAATGGGACTGTCAGAGGATCACAGCTCTCAGTTACCTGTTGTTGTGGGACAGTGGGTACCCCCTGGTTCTCACTGGGTGGAGGGTGGACTTCTGGGGGTCTGTTGTTTCCTGGTTGGGAGGAAATGCCCTCCTCTTTATCTACGGCACTCTGTCTCTTCTTCTGGTGGTGATGACGTTCTTTGCGCCCGTCTTCCCCATCCGAAGAGCTGTCCGTCCCTCCCTCGTGCAGCTGTCTTTTCCCCCTTTGCTGGGAGGCTTTGGGGGCCTGGCCGGATTTTCTCTTCCTGTTTTTAACAGGTATCCACTCCTCTGTCTGCTCGATTACCTTCTCCTCCATTGCTTCCATCTGCCCAGCGAGAGCTAGGATCAGCTGCTGTGTCTCTCCGCTGGTTGCCACCTCCTCTACTCCAGCCTGTTCTTCTTTCTGGGTGCCACCAGACTCTGTTTCCCTGCTGTCTGGGTGCACATTACTGGTCTTTGGGGGTCCACGCCTCACATTGCCACCTCCAGCCATCTGTGCGTAAGTGGGGCCCCCCCGTCTTGGGCAGGTCTTGTACATGTGGCCCACCTCTCCGCACAGGTTGCAGCTCTTTGCTTCCTGACAGTCCTTAGTCAGGTGACCCTCCTGTTTGCAGTTCCTGCAGATGGTCACTTTGCAATCCGCCAGCACATGTCCCGACTTCCCGCAGGCTCGGCATACGTTCGGCTGCCCTGCATATGTCAGGTAGCCTCTGCTCCCTCCAATTGCGAAGCTCGAGGGTGGGTGGAGAATGTTCCCATTGTCATTGACCCTCAGAGTTACCCTGACCTGCCGCTTACTGGTCCAGATCCCAAAGGGGTCAATCACATCGGTGGCTTCTCCCTCAACTTGGACGTACCTTCCCAGGAAGGCCAGGACATCAGCCGCTGGAACATAGGGGTTGTACATATGGATTGTAACAACCCGACTCCTCTGTGCAGGAAGCACACACAATGGGGTCGCCGACAAGGTGGAGAACAGCGGCTCCCCAGGCAGTACACGTCCGCTGCTTCGAACCCGCAGCACTCCAGCAAAATCTTCTTCACAAACACTGTCCGATCGACCGGTGTGTCCTCCTCCACTTTCTTCACAGTCACCCTGACTGTGTTGCGAATGCCCTGGCCAGGGCTGCGAGTGGCTGCTGAGGCCATAGCTCTGAGGTTGGCTGGTACCTGAATTGGCGTTAGGCCGAAGCCAGCATAAAGATCCACCAAGAGCAGGTCAGCACAACCAAATGATCCTCCAACGTCCAATCACGATCCAGCGATGGTCTCCAGCAGCTCCGACGACTCGCAACACGATCCCCGTGGTTTTTCCCCCGCCAGCACATGTCCGCTGTGTCGAACTGACAGCACTCGAGCAGAATCTCTTCCTCTGGTCCTCAGGAACTACACATATTCTGAGCCAAAAGGCCGAGAAGCGATCAGACTAAAAGATCACTATAAGAGCAAGCAAGCAGTCTTGAGATATACCCTGGTCCAGTCCATGAGTGGACATGTCTCTGAATGTTCTGTGTCCTTGCTGCAACATTACAATGATAGTTACTGGTACAGCCTGGGGTGCAACAATGAATTGCATAAGTCAATTGGAAATGGAGAATGCAGCCAGCAGCAAGCTAAATGTCCCAGAAACTCCCTTGAAGTTTCTCGACATCTCGCTTGTTTGGCATGTTTGGTGAAATAATCTGAATATTAATTAGATGATTTGGGGCACCAACAAGGCAGTTAATATGCTAGAAACCCCTTTGATTGGCAACTTACCATTGTCCAGCAAAACACTCTCGCTACAGAGAGCTGTGATGGCAGAATCCTTAAACATATTTAAGGCTGACACAGATGGATTCTTGATCAATGGGGAATCAAAGGTTCTGGGGAAAATGAAGGAAAGTGGATGTGAGGAATATTGCATCAGCCATGATCACAATTAATGGTGGAGCAAGCTCAAGGCTGAACTACCTATTCCTATTCCTATTTCTTATTTTAAACATGTCACTCCACTTGTCAAAAGTATAAAACATTGAGCAAGTTGCTCCCAACATTGAGATAAGTCTTGTTGGACTTCTCATCCAATTCTGCCACAAATCTCAATACAGCCCATATTGCTCAGACTCCTCTATAGATTGAATAATGTCAGTTCACAAGTTTATAAACCTAGTACAATCCATGTTATTTGTTCCTTTCTATGTATATGGACATACACACATACTGGTTAGAATCAGGGATTGGCTAAAAGGGATTGACTGCCTGATTCACCATTTAATAATATCATGGCTGATTGTAACTTCATTCCACATTTCCAACTATCTCAATAACTTTTCACCCTAATTTTGCTTGTCAAAAATCTACATACATCTGCCTTTAAAATATTTAAAGGCTGCTTCATCTGCCCTTTGAATAAGAGTCCAAAGACTTAGAATCCTCCAAATGAAAATATTTCTTTATTTAAATAAGCCACCACTTATTTTTAATGGTAACCCCAATTCTAGATTCTATTACAACAAGAAACATTCTCTCCACGTCAAATTCACTCAAAGTTTTGTATCTTTCAATTAAGACACTTCATATTATTCTAAACTAGTATTAAGCTTAGACAGTCCCATCTTACTTCATAAGATGAACCATCCATTCCAGATATTGTTCTCATAAACCTTCTCTGAATTGCTTCCACTTTATTTATGTTATTCCTTAAAAATGAAGGCCAGTGTTGTACACAGTACTCAACACGTGGTCTCACTAGTAACCTGCATAACAGAAGCATAATATCCCTGCTTTTGTATTAAATTCTGTTCACAAGATGATAACATTCTATCAACTTTCCTAGTTACTTTCTGTACCTGCATACTAACCTTTTGTGATTCATGCATTAAAATACCCAGATCCTTCTGCAGCTTAGACTATTGCTGCACCCTCATTATTTAGAAATATGCTCATTTATTATTCTCCCTGAGATAATGAACACTTCCATGTTCTACCACCTCATACTCTCCATTTACCTTCTTGCCGATGTACTTAACTTTTCTATACCCTTTTGTAGCCTTAAGTCCTCTTCACAATTTACTCCTGCATCCATCTTTGTGACAGTAGCAAATCTTGGAACTGTACCTCAGTCTCTTCATCCAAGTCACTTACATAAATTGCAAAACATTTTATCGGTTATCGGCAGCACTGGCCTGGCAGCAAGAGCAGGCCACATGCAGAGCACTGGACATGCCTTCTCTAAGATAGAAAATCTTACTATCTGTTATCATATTTCCTAACAGTGATAGGAGGCAGCAGCAGACAGGCATTCTCCCATCGTTCGGGGCAGTGGCAGCAGCAACAAAACTCCTCCAGTGATTGGGGCTGGCAAAGCCAGCAGCAGGGGTTTCTTCAATGTGGCGATGCCAGCAAGGCGACATCTGCACTGAAGAGGGACTTATGACCCATCGGTGGCCTGACCTGGCAGCAGAGCCACAGAGTTTCACTGGGGGGAGAGTGTGGGCTCAGCGGCATCAGTGAAGTAGGCCCAGCAGGGAAGAGATGATGCCTAAAGTGGGCAACTCCTACTTTGGTGGATCTGGTGCAGGCAGCAGCGAGGCAGTGGAGGCCTCCCTTGAAGTTAGGTGCCAACGTGGACTGCGGGTCAGAAAGACTGATATTCTGAAGTTGTTACTTCTTTATTTTTCTAATATATTTTTATGACCTATAATGCTGGACTATTAATTTCTTTACTTTTCTGTTTTGTTTTGTTCGCTATGAATTTGTCTGTTACCTAGATACTTTTGTACTTAAGGTAGCACTGCAATGCACCAACTGTAAACCTTTCACTGTACTCATTTGAGTAGAAGTGACAATAAAGCTAAGTCAATTCAATCCTCCAGTCTCCTTTTATCCATAGCATATGTTACTTCCTCAAAGAACTCTAGTAAATTGGATAAATATAATTTGATTATCTTGAACATATCAAGTTCCCTGCTTGAATGTTTTAATAAAAGTTTCTAACATTTTCCCTATGACTGTTGTTAAATTACACAGCCTGGAGTTTCCTGCTTTCTGTCCCCTCTTTTTGCATAAAGGAGTTACATTTCTTTTAATCATCAAATCTATTAGAACCCTCAGGGACTTTGAACATCTTAACCAATGCATCCAATATGTTGCTCGCCATCTCTTTTTAAGACCCTAAGATGAGTTCATCAGGACTCAGCACTTGTCAGCTCTGACAAATTGCTTCCTCAGTGTTAGTAATTTTCCTGAGTTTCTTCCATTTCTTAGTTTACAGCTTTTTCTCAGATGTTACTTATATTCTCTGTATAGAAAACTGATGAAAAAAATAAATTATTCATCTGTCACCTCTTTATTTCCCATTATTAATTCTCTAGACTCACTTTTTCTAGGCACAACACCGGCTGTGTTAACTCTTTTCATTATTAAATATTTATAGAAAATCTTACTATCTATTATCATATTTCTAGCTAGTTTTCCGCATACTCTAAGTTTTCTTTCCTTTCTTGCCATTCTCTATATTCTGTTCTGTCCTCTGGCCCGACACTTGTCTTTTTGCAATTATATGCTTTCTCTTTAAGTTTGACACTACCTTTAACATTTTCTGTTAAAGTTGGAATATACCCATTCTGGAACCTCCCCATAAATGTCATAAAATCTCTACAGTGTGATAGCAGGCGATTTGGTCCAACAAACCCAGTGTTGGCCCCCGGGTGCCAGGGTCAAGGATGTCTTGGATTGAGTCTACAGGATTCTTAAGGGGAAGGAAAGCAGCCAGAAGTCATGGTATACATTATGGACATAGGTAGGGAAAAGGGGGAAGACCTAAAAAGAGAATATTGGGAGTTAAGTGGGAAGCTAGAAGGCAGGATGAACAGAGTAGTAATCTCAGGATTGCTATCAGTGCCACGTGCTAGTGAGGCTAGGAATAGAGAGTAAGTGCATATGAACACCTGGCTGCAGGGCTTGTGTAGGAGGGAGGGCTTCAGATATGTGAATCATTGGGACACCTTCGGAGGAAGGTGAGACCTGTACAAGAAGGACAGGTTGCACCTGAACTGGGGTGGGGGTCACCAATATCTTGGGTGGGAAGTTTGCTAGATTCCTCGGGAGGGTTTAAACTAGATTGGCAGGGGGTGGGAACCTGTGCTACGGATCAGATGATGGAATAGGTAGTCAACAGCCAGATACAGCATGCAGAGGGTCTGTGAGGAGGGATAAGGCGCTTGATAGGGCAAAGGAGCAGGTCGTGTGATGGGTTGAATTGTGCCTATTTTAATGCAAGAGTATCAGGAACAAGGGCGATGAACTCAGAGCATGGATTGGTACTTGGAACTATGATGCTGTGGTCATTATGGAGACTTGGATATCATAGGGACAGGAATGATTGTTGGATGTTCCAGGGTTTAGATGTTTCAAAAGGAATAGGTCGGGGGGGATGGGGTAAAAGAGTTGGAGGAGTGGCATTGCTAATCAGGGATAGTATCAGAAAGGGAGGTCATTGAGGAGGATTTGTCTACAGATTCAGTATGGGTGGAAGTCAGAAACAGGAAAGCAGCAGTCACTTTATTGGGAGTTTTCTACAGGCCTCGTAATAGCAATAGAGACACAGAGGAGCAAATCGGAAGGCAAATTTTGCAAAGCTTCAGAGGTAACAGGGTTGTTGTCATGAGTGACTTTAACTTCCCCAATATTGATTGGAATCTCCTTAGTTCAAATAGTTTGGATGGAGCAGTTTTTGTCAGGTGTGTCCAGGAAGGGTTCTTGACTCAATATGTAGATAAGCCAACTAGAACCAAGCCAGGTGTCAGGTCTCTTGGTGGGAGAGCATTTCGATGATAGTGATCACAAATCCCTGGACTTTACGCTACTCATGGAGAGGAATAGGAGCAGAAGGTATGGGAAAGTACTTAATTGGGGGAGGGGGAATTACAATGCTATTAGGAAGGAACTGGGAAGCCTAAATTGGGAACAGATATTCTCAGGGAAAAGAACGACAGAAATATGGAGCTTGTTTAGTAAGCATTTACTGATAGTGCTGGATAGGTTTGTCCCACTGAGGCATGGTAGATTGAAAGAACCTTGGTTGGCAAGGGATGTGGAACATCTACTCAACAGGAAGAAGGAAGCTTATTTAAGGTTGAGGAGGCAAGGATCAGACAGGGCTTTAGAGGGTTACAAGGTAGCCAGGAAGGAACTAAAGAATAGACTTAGGAGAACTACAAGGGGGCATAAAAAAGCTTTAGTGGGTAGCATTAAGTAAAACTCTAAGGCATTCTACACTTATGTGAGGAACAAGAGGATGACCAGAGTGAGGGTAGGGCTGATCAGGGATAGGGGAGGGAACCTGCGCCCAGAGTCAGAGGAAGTAGGGGAGGTCTTTCATGAATACAGGGTTAAATGCAGGATTCTTGGCAGTGTGGAGGAACAGAGGGATCTTGAGATCCATGTCTGTAGATATCTCAAAGTTGCCAATCAAGTTGTTAAGAAGGTGTATGATTTCATTAGCAGGAGGATTGAGTTTAAGAGCTGTGAGGTTATGCTGCAGATTTATGGAGCCCTGGTTAGATCACACTCAGAATATTGTGTTCAGTTCTGATCACCTCATTATAGAAAAGATGTGGAAGCATTAGAGAGGGTGCAGAGGAGATTTACCAGGATGCTACCTAGACTAGAGGGTGTTGTGGGGAAAATCACTAGTCTCGGAGGCAGAATCAGGATTCAACGACAGAGTTTATTGTACAAAGAAACCGGAGCTCCGGGGAGAGAGAGATTTCTCGCAGCCCAGCTGCCAGCTGTGAGCCTTCTCTCACCCTCAGGGCACATGTCACAATATTTTATACATTTCATGGTATAATGGTCCAGGGTATCGAGCCTGGTTTGTTTACAGAAAATGTTACAGTCATTGTCAGTTTCAGCAGCTACGCAGAAGCCCATTGCTGTAGTAATTGGTCGTGATCGTTCTTCCTGAGAAGAACGATTGTTTTCCATTATTGCAAAGTTAAGGTATGAACATGTGTATACAAGTAGTCTCAGGTAGTTAACATTTCTATTGAAGGTGGCGGCTGGACTCAAACACTTCGGCGGGCAGTAGATGTTACTGATATGTATTCTGTCCCCAACCCGCCGTAACTAATTATCTATGTTCTGTGTCTATTGTGCTGGTCTCCTGTTGGCATCAGCTCGCACCTGTGTATGCTTCACTGTACTTTTCCATGCAATAGCTCAGTAGCCATCTTGTGTCTGTGTGTCCCATGTCAGCATGCCCTGTGTCAACTCCCACTTCAAGGGCATGTCTTATGAAGAAAGGTTGAGGGAGTTAGGGCTTTTCTCATTGGAGTGAAGAAGGATGAGAGATGACTTGATAGAGGTGTACAAGATATTGAGAGAGGCATAGATACAGTGGATAGTCAGAGACTTTTTTCTATGGTGGAAATGTCTAACACAAGGGGGCATAATTTTAAGGTAATTGGTGGAAAGTTTCGGTAAGATGTCAGAGGCAAGTTCTTTACAGAAGTAGAGGGTGTGTGGAATGCATTGCTGGCAGTGGTAGTAGAGTCAGATACATTCGAGACATTTAAGCGACTCTTGGATAGGCATGTGGAAGATAGTACAATGAAGGGTATGTAGGTTAGTCCGATCTTAGAGTAGGATAAGAGGCCAGCACAACATTGAGGGTCAAAGGGATGTACTGTGCTGTACTATGTTTTTTAAATACACACCCCAATCCTCCAAAGAGCATCCCACCCTATGCCTGGAACCCTGCATTCCCCGCAGCTATTCCAGCGAGGCTGCAAACCCTTGGAATGTGGGAGGAAACCAGAGCACCCAGTGGAAACTCACACAGACACAGGGAGAACATGCAAACTCCACTCAACATGGAATTGAACCCGGCCCCCTGGTGCTGTTAGGCAGCAGTGCGAATTACTGATCCACCATACCACGTTAGTATTTCAAGTTCTAAGCCATTGTACAGTATAAATCAAGACATGCTAATACTCTGCACCCAAATGTATACATTTATTTTATTTTGTTCGGAAAGGGTACAGTTCTGGCGCAGTTGACAATGCAAGCTCCTTGGTAGAATCAAAAGGAAGAAAATTGCCTCACATATAAACAGTATAATAGTCTCCAGTTTATTTTTTTTTAAAATAACTCCATGTTGTTTGTTAGCTCAGTTCTGGGGACCTAGAACCAAAAATGAGTACTATGTAATAAATATGAAAAGGAATGGAAAGTGCATTCATGGCTGATCTCGTGACTGTTTACTCAAAATACTTTTAGTATCTCAGGACTATCTATGTAGCCCTTATACAATACTTCAAAGGCATCTTGTTTATTTTGGAAAGTATTTGCTTCTGCAAGAAACAAGTTTGCTGTTAACCCTTAATTCAACAAGATAACCCACATACGTTGATAAGGTGGCCCAGAGTTTTGACTCGGCAACATAAGGCAGTATCAAAATATTATGTAGCTACCTAGGACAGAGGGAGGAAATGCATTAGAACACAACCACTTGCAGGTTCCTGCCCAAGTTATTCCAAAAAATATCCTGATGTTACAATTGACCAGAATGCCATAGGGTGAGGAAAATAAAGTAGTTAAATACAGGCTGAGAGATTGGTGTGGGAGGAATGGATTTTGGGTAGTTGGGCACTGGCACCAGTACTAGGGTAGAAGGAAATTGTTCCTGGTGGACGGGCTTCACTTGAACCATGGTGGGCCAGTGTGTTGGCAAATTGAATAACTAGTGCCCCAGAGAGGGCTTACACTCATTCGAGTGGAGAGAAGGAAATTGTGGGAGAGGGAAAATGTAGGCTTACAAAGCAAAAAGGATATGACAGCATTGAAAAGCAGCTCTTTAGATATTGAATCCCAAAACAGAACAGGAAAGGACAGAGTCTACAAACAAAGGGGCAAAAGAATGGCAAAATTAGCAGCTCTTTGCTTAAATTCTGAACAAAAGTAAATAAATTAATTAACAACGTTAATGCACACATAAGAATTACAGAGGTATAGTTAGGAGGAGATCAAAGATGGGAACCAAATATCCAGGGGTATATGACAATTCAAAAGGACAGTTAGGAAGGAAAAAGTGGCGGAATAGAGTAGAATGGAATGGAATGAATATGATAGTAAGAAATGATTTTGAATTGGAAGATGTAGAATCCATATGGATTCATATGGAAATAACAAGTGAAAGAAATTACCGATCAGTGTAGTCTACAGGCCCTCTAACTGTAGTTATACTGTAGGACACAGAATACATCAAGAGATAATGAAAAAGCATTAGCAAAAGGCAGCCCATTAAGAATGTGTGACTTTCATCTTTACGTAGATTGGGAAAATTAATTTGGCAGAGGTAGCCACAAGGAGGAATTCATAGAGTATAATAGAACAGCTTTTTGAAGAATATATTGTGGATCCAACCAGGAATCCAACTGTTTTTAATCTGGTATTATGTAATGTGGCAGATTTAATAAATGATCTCAGAGTAAAAAAGTCCCCTAGAAAATGGTGACCATAACATGTCTGAACTTAGCTTGTGAGTAAGAAACTTTAGTCAGAAACACTATGCTGAAACTATATAACAGTAATTACAAAGCAGAGGGCAGGGCTAGCTTGAGTAATCTAGAAAAGAAGTTTAATAGAGAAAAAAAAAGTTGAGGAACAATTTATTACTCATGCCATGGATATATCCCAGTGAATAAGAAGAGTTCTACAAGGAGGTAAACCAACTATGGCTAACCAAGAACATACTATCACCTGACGAAGGAGCGTCGCTCCGAAAGCTAGTGTGCTTCCAATTAAACCTGTTGGACTATAACCTGGTGTTGTGTGATTTTTAACTTTGTACACCCCAGTCCAACACCAGCATCTCCAAATCATAAGAACATTAAGGACAGCATCAAATTGAAAAAAAAGACATGTGGCAACAATTAGTGGTAATCCACAGAACTGGAATTTTTTTCCTGAAGTCTAAAGTCTAATAATGTAAAGTATTAACTGTGAGGGTAAACTAGCAAGTGACATAAAAATGGACTGCAAGAGCCTCTTTAAATGCATAAAAAAAGAAATGAGATACCAAAGTGAACATAGATCTTAGAGATTGAGGCTAGGGAAATAATAATAGGAAATCAAGAAATGGCTGAGGAACAGAATAAATTGACATCAGTTTTCATGGTAGGTCATGTAGCAAGACACTAATAGCATTGGAACAGTACTAAATAATCAAGGGGAAGAGGAAATAAATGCGATAACTATCACAAAAGAAAACGTACGACAGAAAGTATTGGCTCAAATGTGGACCCTTTGGTAAGTCCAGAGATTGAGAGGTTAGGCATTCATTAATCATGTGAGTCACCATTCATGGTGATGTCTAAATGAATGAAAGAGTTCTAATGATGGCTGTGAGTTGTGCCCAGTTAGCTTTGGGACATAATCAATGATGGGAATATGTAACATATACCATGGGTGTTTTGTTTACTTGGAGTCTTGTTGGATTTAGATCCATCATGTCTGCACATAGGTATTACTGCAAGGGTAATTATCCGATGGATACAATCTTTTTTGCCTCCTTTTATTTTCTGGATTTCCCAAGAAACCTGACATGAGTAGGAGTGATCATCAGAATGAACTTCTGTGAAAAAACACTGGACCTGATGCGTTAATTGTGATTTCTCCCCAAAGATGCTGCCAGAACTACTGAGCTTTTCCAAAAATTTCTGTTTTTGTTTCTGATTTTCCTGCTTCTTGGATGCTGCCTGATCTGCTGTGCTTTTCCAGTACCACTCTAATCTAGACTATGTGTGACACAATCTGACTGTGAGTGATCTCAATTTGAATGGTCATTTGCATTTGTGGATGTCTTAATGGCAGCACTCAAATCTCTGAGTTCAGATTTTAATCCAGGGCTAGAGCATGAAATTAAAAATTAATACTCCCATGCAAATGGCAGAGCAGTGCTCTCTGTGCGGTGAGACATTAAACGGAACTCTAAAATAGATTAACAGCACTAATATGAGCAGAAGGTACTCCTAGTATCTGACTAATATTTATTCTTGAATTAATGTCACAAGACTGGAATAACTGGTTCTTATCAAATGACTGGATGTGGGAGCACATTCTGCAAAGAATTGGCTGACACGTTGGACTACAACCTGGTGTTATGTGATTTTTAACTTTGTCCACCCCAGTCCAACACCAGCTCCTCCACATCAACATTCAAAAAAGTACTTCACTGGCTTTAAGGTGCTTTGAGATGTCCAGTGGTCATGAAAATCTCTCGACAGATCCAAGTCTTTCTTTTAATCTTTCACATTTACTGAAATAAATCAGATACTGATGGAGATCTAAGTTGGCAAAAGGCCAATTTTGATGGTATTGCAAGAACTTTCAAAAGCTGATTGGTGGCAAATGTTCACAGGTAAAGGGACAGCTGGAAAATGGGAAGCCTTCAGAAATGAGATAACGAGAGCGCAGAGACAATATATTCCTGTTAGGATGAAAGGAAAGGCTGGTAGGTATAGGGAATGCTGGATGCTTTTAAGAAAGGTGGTAAGGAAAAGCCAGGGAACTATAGACCAATGAGCCTGACATCGGTGGTGGGCAAGTTGTTGGAGGGGATCCTGAGGGACAGGATGTACGTGTATTTGGAAAGGCAAGGACTGATTAGGGATAGTCAACATGGCTTTATCTGCAGGAAATCATGTCTCACAAAATTGATTAAGTTTTTTGAAGAAGTAACAAAGAGGATTGATGAGGGCAGAGCGGTAGACATGATCTATATGGACTTCAGTAAGGCGTTTGACAAGGTTCCCAATTAGAGACTTGTTAGCAAGGTTAGATCTCATGGAATACAGGGAGAACTAGCCATTTGGATACAGAACTGGGTGAAAGGTAGAAGACAGACGGTGGTGGTGGAGGGTTGTTTTTCAGACTGGAGGCCTGTGACCAGTGGAGTGCCACAAGGAGTGCAGGGGTCAATTACTTTTCATCATTTATATAAATGATTTGAATGTGAGCATAAGACGTACAGTTAGTAAGTTTGCAGATGACACCAAAATTGAAGGTGTAGTGGACAGCGAAGAGGGTAACCTCGAATTATAACGGGGTCTTCGTCAGATGGGCCAATGGGCTGAGGAGTAGCAGATGGAGTTTAATTTAGATAAATGTGAGGTGCTGCATTTTGGGAAAGCAAATCTTAGCAGGACTTATACGCTTAATGGTAAGGTCCGAGGGAGTGTTGCTGAACAAAGAGACATGGGAGTGCAGGTTCAAAGCTCCTTGAAAGTGGAGTCACAGGTAGATAGGATAGTGAAGAAGGCGTTTGGTATGCTTTCTTTTATTGGTCAGAGTATTGAGTACAGGAGTTGGGAGGTCATGGTGCGGCTGTACAGATCATTGGTTAAGCCCCTTTTGGAATATTGTGTGCAATTCTGGTCTCGTCCCTATCGGAAAGATGTTGTGACATTTAAAAGGATTCAGAAAAGATTTACAGGGATGTTGCCAGGGTTGGAGGATCTGAGCTATAGGGAGAGGCTGAATAGGCTGGGGCTGTTTTCCCTGGAGCATTAGAGGCTGAGGGGTGACCTCATAGAGGTTTATAAAATCATGAGGGGCATGGATAGGCTAAATAGACAAAGTCTGTTCCCTAGAGTGAGGGAGTCCAGATCTAGAGGACATAGGTTTAGGGTGAGAGAGGAAATCAATAAAAGAAACCTAAGGGGCAACTTTTTCACTCAGAGGGTGGTACGTGTATGGAATGAGCTGCCAGAGGAAGCAGTGGAGGCTGGTACAATTGCAACATTTAAAAAACATCTGGATGGTTTTATGAATAGGAAGGGTTTGGAGGGATATGGCCGGGTGCTGGCAGGTGGGACTAGATTGGGTTGGGATATCTGGTCGACATGGACGAATTGGCCCAACAAGTCCACAACGACCTTCTGAAGAGCAACCCACCCAGACCCATTCACCTACATTTACCCCTTCACCTAACACTACAGGCAATTTAGCATGGCCAGTTCACCTAACCTGCACATTTTTGGACTGTGGGAGGAAACCGGAGCACCTGGAAGAAACCCACTCAGACATGGGGAGAATGTGTAAACTCCACACAGCCAGTTGCCTGAGGCAGGAATTGAACCTAGGTCTCTAGCGCTGTGCAACAGCAGTGCTAACCACTATGCCACCGTGCCGCCCATAAATCAGGAATCAGGTTTCCTGATGAAGGGCTCTTGCCCAAAACATCAATTTTCCTGCTCCTCGGATGCTTCATGGCCTGCTGTGCTTTTCCAGCAGCACTCTAAACTTGACTCTGATCTGCAGTCCTTGCTTTCACCTCACACATAGTCTTGACAGCTTTCAAATAAATTTTAAAAATTGTTGTAAATCTGTAACTATTTTTGCACTTAGAACTTGTAAAGAAATGCCAATACAATTAAATTAAGCAATAAATTTTAACATCTCTTTTATTTTAGAAGAGAATTCCAAACAACTCAAAATATGAGTCATGAGAACAGTAATATAACACTGATGTGATTTGGCATGATATTCTGATGATGTACCACCATCACACTGTGATAGTTATGTTAGCTCCTATTTGATTACATGCCATCATACAGTGCATGACCCTTAAAGATAGATCACTTACATGATAATTCACAATATAACAAAAGCAAAACTTTTTTTAATCTCCCATCTCGGGAATCATAAAGCATTTTAAAATTGCAAAATCATGTGAAGGGGACACTCAGTAGGTAGCATATCTCTGCCATGTTGTTATTATGTGGTATTTGAAAACTGAATTCAGAATACCATTGACTCCACACAGATTTACATCTTGGACATTTTGGAAAAAATGCATTTCAAAAGAAAACAAGCTGTTCAACTGGAGTCACTAAGTCTGCAATATTTTCAGAGGGAAAGAAGTAAAACAATTAGACTTGAACACAGACAGTTAAAGAGAGGCCTATGCCATGCTCTCTATGTTTTCTCTGAAGCCATCTTATTAAAGTTTGCAAGTTATAAACCCATTGGAATACCTAATGTCCACAACTCGAGGATTCCTACAGAAGACCTTTTCATTGCTACAAATCAAGAGATCCTAAAGAAATATTCAGAATCCACCACCACTCTTTCCAGATAATAAGAATTCAATCAGTCATATCTGATTCAAAACAAAATTAGAGTGCTAACAGCTTATGAGCAAAGTGATTTTGGCTACAGATGAACATTTGGACAAATTATCATAATTTGATTTTCCCTGAAATGTTCCCTGAAACATTATTGGCCAATGTACTTTTAAGATAACACTATGTAGATGTTTACATTTTCTCCCCAGACTTGGAGCTTATCTCTATGTTATATTTGAAGAAGATTAGTTGTATATATTTACATAGTACAAACTTTTTGGTAATATCTGTACATCTTTGCCTCAAGTTTTGTTTTCAATAAGCTCTTACTAAAGGAACATAGCAGACTTCTTGTGTTACTGCGCTGTGTATGCTCTGATTTATAAATACTTGGCAATATCACTTCCCTTTTAAAATTCAAACTTTGCTGCAACTGTTGGAGAAATAGAACAAGGATAGGAATCAATTGACTCCTCCAAACGAGGCCATAACATTGTGTTAACTCCCCCATCATTACAAATGGTCAGCTGCTCCTTGATGATCTGTAACTCTAAAGCTGAAAAAAATTAATATATTTATTATGAACTTCCATATCATTGTGGAAGCCTCAGGCTAATCTAGCAACCTGTTGAGAAAACTTTGCTTGCTTCCTTTTGGCTGTGACAAAATCATCATTAGCAATGGTCATCTCTCTTGAATGAAAGTACAGAACTATGGGGACTTTATTTTTACAGACAGCAGTAGCCTTCCCCTTTTATCCAACCTCAGCAAGATGATTAAGCAATTGGAATAATTTTAGATTTTTGAGTCCTTGACATTGGTCAGAAAATCAAAATGCCAATTATATCGCTGGTGGTTTTATATTAGGAGCTGGAGACTGTCACGTTATTTCCATGATGCCAAATTTCACCAGAGCCATAATGACCTTCTGGTTTTACAATCTAGTAGATTAGTTTTACTGTACACATTCATTTTTCAATTCAGATTAATATTGTAAGCTAAATACAACACAGTTTGGAAAAGAAGGAAGAGCCAACGTTTGGGAAGGAGCATTCACACATGCCTCGTAAACAGGCATTAACATTCACACATAAATCAAGTGAAAAGAGAACTTGAGTTAAAAAGAGATGCAGACCTGAATTCTAGTTCAGAAGCATATTCTGAACTTTAGAGGAGGGGAAGAAGGTTAAAGGATTGGCAAAGATATGGTCATGGGTAAGTCTGTGTTTGGGGATGGAGTTATTTCTGATCACTTCTCTGAACATGCATTTGGGGTGAGTTATGGTTAACAAAGTGGTTCTAATACAATCCTATTTCTAACACTCAAAAGCTCAAGTGTTCAGCATGTGTTGCTGAGGCAGGCTTTCACAATTCCACAAGAGGGCCCATCCCTTGATCATGGAGTGGCCAAAAAACAAGGCTCTTTGAATGTCCCACAGGGAGATTGCCAAGGTTTGCTGTGGTCTTCCAATGTAGCACTAATACTGGAATAATGGCATGTTAGCAGGAAGTCAGCTGGCACACTCACTGATGCCATCATGCTATTTTGCCAGCTCTCCCATGTCCTAGCTCATCGTCAAGAGGTCTGGTAAAATTAAACCTTTAAAATTTGCAGCACCCATCAAGGCTTTTTGACCCATTGAGCCTCTGCCAACCCCCTGAAAGAGCTTTCGACTTCAATTCATTCTCCTGCTCACTTTTTTTAAACATTAAGAAGAGCTTAACATTTGAGATGCAGAATTTGGCATCCAGCTAGTGTAGCAAATAAAAATTGCAACACAAAGTGCTCCTGCATTTATCTTTTTCTGATCAATGCCCTGCAAGCACTATATTATGATTTACAATTATACAGCAGGGATATAAACTTGACGGCTGAATTAAACAGCCGCATAAATTTGACAATGGAAGTTTTCACGTAGTGTTTATGAAGTGCTCTTTTGTATTGATTTAGAGAATCTTTATGTAAACATCATAATTTTATCCCACTGGGGTCACAATTATTTTACTCTCCCTTTAATGAATTGCAATATATTGTTATTCATTTTAAATAAATACTGACAGAGATTTTAAAATAATGCATGTTAAATACTATGCACATGATGTATTTTGTATGAGTCAACTTTTCCAAGTGGTGATCTTTGAGCAAATCAGTCATAAACTGAGATATGATAGGGTGTAATTAATAATGGCTGGGGTAAACATTATAAATTGAGTTGAGAGTCCCAGTTCTTTTCTCCTGTTCACCCTTTTAAACTGCAAATAGTCCATCTCAAAAATTTCAAGATTTAAAGTCAACAACAGCTTGTATTCATAAAGTGCATAAAAGAAGTGTTATGAAACAAAAATTTGAAACTAAGCCACATAACAAGTTATTTGTACAGATGACAAAAAGCTTCATCAAAAAGTTGGCTTTAAACAGCATATTGAAGGAGGAAAGAGAGGGAGAGTGAGAAGTTTAGGAGGAAATCGAGAAGTTAGAGCCTTAGCAGCTGAAAGGACAGCTACTGATATAGATCTTTCAAGATTTGATGTGCACAAGAGGCCAGCTTTAAAATAAGTTAAAGATGTCTTACTGGACCAAAGGACTGCTGCATTCATTAAAGAGGACAAGTGGTGGTTTAACATTGCCTCAGGCAAAAGAAGAGATTGAGAAAGAGACCCCTCATGGTCACATCAGCTGGTGAAGGAACCCATACTATGGACATATTCTACTTTGCAAACCAATGCATCCCGTCAACAGAGCATAGCAATTCCAACACTGAAAGGGTTCAGGGTTTGGAAGAGATTAGATATCTATAAAGGAATGATGAGGATTGTGAAGTCCAGACATTGTTTAATTGGGAGCTAATGTAGGTCATTGAACAGAGTGGTGATGGATGAAGGGAATTTTATGTGAGCTAGGACATAGGAACTAGACTTTTAGAAGAAAATGATGACCTTTACTTTATGAAGAGTGCAAGATGAAAATCTGACAATGAATGTTCTGGTGTGTTTAAGTCCAGAGGTAAAGAAGGATGGGCGTGACTCATGACTGGCAGATTCTCTGAGGCAGAGGTAGAAATTGGCATTCTTGGTAATGGCATGAACATGTGGTCAAAAGTGCACCTCAGCGTCAAATACACTAGCAAGGTTGCAAACAGTCTTATTCAGCATCAGATATTGGCTGTTGGAGGAATGGGGTTAATATTTATTTATTCTTTCAGGGAATGGAGATGTGACTGTGCTCCTCCTTATTTGTCCCTGAGAAACTGGTGGGAAGTAGCCTTCTTGAACCACTACAGTCCCTTTAGCGCAAGTATGCCTGTGGGAAAGTTGTTTTAAACGATCATTCAGGAGGATATAGTTGGGCACTCAGTACTTGGGAGGAAGTAGCATAATTTTGTGAAAAGGACATTGTGTTTAACCAATTTATTGGAGTTTTTCATGAAGTGGATAAAGGAGAGATTGTTCTAGATTTCTAGAAAGCATTTGATGACGTGTTGCATAAGAAGTTATTGTGGGGAGTTTAGCATGGATGGAAGGTTGGCAGGAAATAGAGTAGATGCATAAATGAGTCTATTTCTCATTAGGAGCATGCGATGAGTGAGGCCTCATGAGGATTTGTGCTGGGCCCTCAACTTTTTACAATGTATATCAATAGCCCAAAACTTGCAATCAGGGTTGGAGAACCTAGTTCCATCCTTGATCAAATTAAAATGTATTCACTTAGGGGTCAGGTTTAGCGGCAGGAAGGTGATGGAGTCATCTGAGGAAAGAGGGATTGTATCAGCTGGTGGACAGAGGCAATGTCAGATCCAATGAAGACAGTTGTCATTGGGATAGGGCTTGTTGGAGTGGAAAACGTCAGGCCGGCAGTTTGGAAGGTAATGTGGTGGGCGGTGTAACTTTGATTCGGGGAGAATAGAGGCCTTGGTAGGTCCAAGGGAGACAGACTAGTGGGGGGGAAATGTTAGCTACTAGTGAAGGGGATCAGGCAGACAGAGATCCAGGGGTTTAAAGAGATCGGTGGGAGATATAGGTGGGTTGAATTCAGTTTAACAGTTACTCAGGAGTTCGGATAGGTTTGTAACCCTCTAACTTTCCCTGGCTAACTATTGAGTTAACAACATTGGAATCCTCCAAGTTCTCTAACTTTAATGGATTATTTTGCAGGCTTTAAGGGAGCTTGTGAATTATCCATTGAAATCTTTAGCCAGAAATGAGGCTTGTGGGCCGAGGCTGAAAGATAAATGGGAGGGGTTGGGATTGGGGGAGGAAGGTAGCTCAGAAAGCGATAGGAGGATGAAGGTGAGGGAGAAGGTGATAGATCAGAAAAGGGAGTGATGGACTGGTCCAGAGGGCGGTGCCGAGTTGGAGACTTGGGATGGGGATAATGTGGAGGGAAGGGAAATGTGGAAGCTATTGAAATCCACATTTATCCCATGTGGTTGCAAGGTCCCAAGGTGGAATATGAGGCGTTCTTCCTCCAGGCGTCGGGTGGTAATCGTTTGGCAGTGGAGGAGGCCCAGGACCTGCACATCCTTGATGGAGTGGGAGAGGGAGTTGAAGTGTTCAGCCACGGGGCTGAGGGGTTGGTGGGTGCGTATGTCCCAGAGCTGTTCTCTGAAATGATCCACAAGAAGGCATTCTGTCTCCCCAATGTAGAGGCGGTCACATCAGTTGCAACGGATGCAGTAGATGCCTTTGGTGGAGGTACAGGTAAATTTCTGATGCATGTGGAAGAATCCCTTGGGGCCTTGGACAGAGGTGAGAGGAGTGGCGTGGGCGCAGGTTTTGCACTTCCTGCTATGGCAGGGAAAAGTGACAGTCGGGAAGGTGGGCTAGTCGGGAACGTGGATCTGATGAGGGAGTCGCGGAAGGAATGGTCTCTCCAGAATAGGTGAAGGGAGGGGAATATGTATTTGGTGGTGGAGTCCTTTGGAGGTTGCGGAAGTGGCAGAGGATGACGCGATGTATGCGGAGGTTGGTGGGGTAGAAGGTGAGGACTGGGGGATTCTGTTCTTGTTGCGTTGGGAGGGATGGGGTTCAAGGGCGGTGGTGCGTGAAGTGGAGGAGATACGTTGGAGGGCATCGCCAACCACTTGGGAAGGGAAATTGTGATCATGGAAGAAAGAGGTCATCTGGGACTTTCTGAGGTGGAATTGGTCATTCCGGGAACAGATGCGGTGGAGGCAGAGGAATTGGGAATAAGGGATGGCGTTGTTATGGAATTTAGGGTGGGAGGAGGTGCAGTCTAGGTAGCTGTGGGATGTCTGTGGTTCGTTGGTCGCTGGAGGCAGTGATGGAGAGGTCCAGGAAGTGAAGGGAGGTGTCCGAGATGGTCCAGGTGAATTTGAGGTTGAGGTGGAAGGCGTTGGTAAAGTTGATGAACTGTTCAACCTCCTTGTGGGAGCATGAGGTGGGCCAATACAGTCATCGATGTAGCGGTGGGGTGTGGTGCTGGTGTAAGTGCGGAAGGTGGACTGTTCCACGCACCCGACAAACAGGTTGGCATAGCTGGGTCCAGTACGGGTGCCCACGGCTACCCCTTTGGTTTGGATGAAGTGGGAGGATTGGAAAGAGAAGTTGTTGAGGGTAAGGACCAGTTCAGCCAGGCGGATGAAGGTGTCAGTGGAAGGGTACTGGTACTGAGAGGAAGAAACGGAGGGTTTGGCGACATTTGGAGTGGCGGATTGATGTGTGCAGGGATTTGGTGTCCACGGTAAAGATGAGGCATTGGGGGCCAGGGTAATGAAAATCTTGGAGGAAGGGAAGTGCGTAGGTGGTGTCACGAACGTAGGTGGGGAGTACTGGACTAAGGGGGACAGGACGGTGTTAAGGTAGGCAGCGATGAGTTCAGTGGGACAGGCGCAGGCTGAGACAATGGGTCAACTGGGGCAGTCAGGTTTGTGAATCTTCAGTAGGAGGTAGAATCGGGCATTGCTGGGTTCACGGACAATGAGATTGGAGGCTGTGGGTGAGCAATCCGCAGGGGCGATGAGATTGTGGTTAATCTGGAAGATGATGGCTGGATGATGGGAGGTGGGGTTGTGATCAAGGGGGCAGTAGTAGGAGGTGCCTGCGAGTTGGCACCTGGCTTCAGCAGTGTAGAGGTCGGTGTGCCACACTACTACTGCGCTCCCTGTGTCTGCGTGTATCATGATGAGGTTGTGGTTGGAACGGAGAGAGTGGAGGGCTGCACGTTGGGAGGCGGAAGGTTGGAATTTATGAGACGGTTGGGCAGGTTGAGGCAGTCGATGTCACGGTGACAGATTGAAATGAAGAGGTCAAGGGCAGGTAACAGGCCAGCACGGGGTGTCCAGGTGGATTGAGTGTGTTGCAGGTGGGCGAAGGGGTCCTCGGTGGGTAGGCGGGTGTCTTGGTTGAGAAAGTGGGCACGGAGGTGGAGGCGGCGGAAGAAACGTTCAAGGTTGCAGCGTGTGTCGATCTCATTAATCTGGGAACGTAGAGGGATGAAGGCGAGGCCTTTGCTGAGGTCTGATCGTTTGTCCTCTGTGAGCGGGAGGTTTGGGGTAATGGTGAACACACGGCAGGGATGGGAGCTAGGACCTGGAGGTGGGGGATGGGGGGGTGTGGAGCTGGCGGGGGGGCAGAGACAGTTGCTTGTGGGTGTGACTACAGGGTCAGGAGTGACATCACC
Organism: Chiloscyllium plagiosum; assembly: GCF_037043375.1. NCBI lineage: Eukaryota > Metazoa > Chordata > Chondrichthyes > Orectolobiformes > Hemiscylliidae > Chiloscyllium > Chiloscyllium plagiosum. The sequence goes on along the minus strand of NW_028270141.1, from coordinate 86,087,304 downwards.
AACGGAAGTGACGCTCACAAAGGGGGCACAATTGGGGCTTACAGCTGTGTCCACAGGGGCAGAAATGACATCACGAGCGACGTAGCCGAGGTTTCAATTTGGTTCTTGGCGGATGACATCATTGGTGGTGGAAGTGACATCAGAGATCAAGGCTTCAGTGTCAAGGAGAGTGATGTCCTTCAAGGTGGAAGTGGCTGCGGTGGGAACTTCGGGGATGGATGTGACGTACAAGATAGGTATTGTGTCTGCTGGGGACGAGGAAACTAGCAGCAGCAGTGATTCTGCAGCGGGAGCCTCCACGGCAGTCGTGGAGGTGGTTGGGTGGACAGCGATGGCGGGAATGGTGTGGTCGGCAGTGGCTGCGGTCTGTGCGGTGGCTTCAGGGATGGAAGTGATGTCATCGACCGCCCCGGCGGTCATCGAAGGAGCGGCCACATGGCTAATGGTGTCTGGGTGGATCCAGAGGCCAGGAGAAGGATCTAGAAGATTTGAGGAAATCCATGTATTGAGGGAAGCAGGTGAATGTTTGTTTAACTTGCGTTCTTCCATGTCTGATGTGACGGAGAAAAAAGTGCATGAGCATATGAATTCTTCTGAGAATGTAAAAAAGCTGAGGTCCGCTGCAGGTCTGGGAGAGTGAGGCTCTGAGCTGAGTCTCTGCTGCAGGTTTGGGAGAGTGGGGCTCAGAGCTGTAGGGTCTGCTGCAGGTCAGGGAGAGTGAGGCTTTGAGCTGGGGGTCTGCTGCAGTTCTGGGAGAGTGTGGCTCTGAGCTGGGTCTCTGTTGCAGGTCTGGGAGAGTGAGGCTCTGAGCTGGGACAATCTTCTGCAGGTCTGGGTAAGTGAGTCTCTGAGCTGGGGATCTGCTGCAGGTCTGGGAGAGTGAGGCTCTTAGCTGGGGGTCTGCTGCAGGTCTGGGAGAGTGAGGCCCTGAGCTGGGGGTCTGCTGCAGGTCTGGGAGAGTGAGTCCCTGAGGTGGGGCTCTGCTGCAGGTCTGGATAAGTGAGTCTCTGAGCTGGGGATCTGCTGCAGGTCTGGGAGAGTGGGGCTCTGAGCTGGGTCTCTGCTGCAGGTCTGGGAGAGTGAGGGTCTGAGATGGGTCTCTGCTGTAGGTCTGGGAGAGTGAGGCTCTGAGTAGGGTCTCTGCTGCTGGTCTGTGAGATTAGGGTTCTGAGCTCGGTATCTGCTGCAGATCCTGGAGAGTGAGGTTCTGAGCTGGGGGGTCTGCTGCAGATCTGGGAGAGTCAGGCCCTGAGCTGGGTCTTTGCTGCAGTTCTGGGAGAGTGAGAGTCTGAGATGGGTCTCTGCTGCAGGACTTGGAGAGTGAGCCTCTGAGTCGGCTCTCTGCTGCAGGTCTGGGAGAGTGAGGGTCTGAGATGGGTCTCTGCTGCAGGTCTGGGAGAGTGAGGCTCTGAGCTGGGTCTCTGCTGCTGGTCTGGGAGAGTGAGGCTCTGAGCAGGGTCTCTGCTGAATGGTCTGGGAGATTTAGGCTCTGAGTTGGGGCTCTGCTGCAGGTCTGGGAGAGTGGGGGTCTGAGGTGGGTCTCTGCTGCAGGTCTGGGAGAGTGAGGCTCTGAGCTGGGTTTCTGCTGCAGGTCTGGGAGATTGAGGTTCTGAGCTGGGTCTCTGCTGCAGGTCTGGGAGATTGAGGCTCTGAGCTGGGTCTCTGCTGCAGGTCTGGGAGAGTGAGGCTCTGAGCTGGGTCTCTGCTGCAGGTCTGGGAGAGTGAGGCTCTGAGCTGGGGATCCGCTGTAGGCCTGGGTGACTAAGTCTCTGAGATGGGTCTCTGCTGCAGGTCTGGGAGACTAACGCTCTGAGCTGAGGATCTGATGCAGATCTGGGAGAGTGAGTCCCTAAGCTGGGACAATCTGCTGCAGGTCTAGATAAGTGAGTCTCTGAGCTGGGACAATCTGCTGCAGGTCTGGGAGAGTGAGGCACTGAGCCGGGTCTCTGCTGCAGGTCTGGGAGAGTGAGGCGCTGAGCTGGGTCTCTGCTGCAGGTTTGGGAGAGTGAGGCACTGAGCCGTGTCTCTGTTGCAGGTCTGGGAGTGTGAGGCTCTGAGCTGGGTCTCTGCTGCAGGTTTGGGAGAGTGAGGCACTGAGCCGCGTCTCTGCTGCAGGTCTGGGAGAGTGAGGCTCTGAGCTGGGTCTCTTGCAGGTCTGGCTAAGGGAGTCTCTGAGCTGCGGCTCTGCTGCAGGTCTGGGAGTGTGAGGCTTTGAGCTGCGACTCTGCTGCAGGTCTGGGAGGGTGAGGCTCTGAGCTGGGTCTCTGTTGCAGGTCTGGGAGAGTGAGGCTCTGAGCTGGGGCTCTGCTGCAGGTCTGGGAGAGTGAGGCTCTGAGCTGGGGCTCTGCTGCAGGTCTGGGAGACTGAGACTCTGAGTTGGCTCTCTGCTGCAGGTCTGGGAGAGTGAGGCTCTGAGTTGGGTCCCTGCTGCTGGTCTGTGAGATTAGGGTTCTGAGCTCGGTATCTGCTGCAGATCCTGGAGAGTGAGCTGGGGGGTCTGCTGCAGATCTGGGAGAGTCGGGCCCTGAGCTGGGTCTTTGCTGCAGTTCTGGGAGAGTGAGAGTCTGAAATGGGTCTCTGCTGCAGGTCTGGGAGTGTGAGGCTCTGTGCTGGGTCTCTGCTGCAGGTTTGGGAGAGTGAGGCACTGAGCCGCGTCTCTGCTGCAGGTCTGGGATAGTGAGGCTCTGAGCTGGGTCTCTTGCAGGTCTGGCTAAGTGAGTCTCTGAGCTGGGGCTCTGCTGCAGGTCTGGGAGTGTGAGGCTTTGAGCTGCGACTCTGCTGCAGGTCTGGGAGGGTGAGGCTCTGAGCTGGGTCTCTGTTGCAGGTCTGGGAGAGTGAGGCTCTGAGCTGGGGCTCTGCTGCAGGTCTGGGAGGGTGAGTCTCTGAGCTGGGTCTCTGTTGCAGGTCTGGGTAAGTGAGTCTCGAGCTGGGGTTCTGCTGCAGGTCTGGGAGTGTGAGGCTCTGAGCTGCGTCTCTGCTGCAGGTCTGGGAACGTGAGGCTCTGAACTGGGGGTCTGCTTCAGTTCTGGGAAGGTGATGCTCTGTGCTGTGCTGGGGCATTCTGCTGCAGGTCTGGGAGAGTGGGGCTCTGAGCTGGGTCTTTGCTGCAGTTCTGGGAGACTGAGGAACTGAGCTGGGTCCCTGCTGCAGGTCTGGGAGAGTGAGGGTCTGAGGTGGGTCTCTGTTGCAGGTCTGGGAGAGTGAAGCTCTGAGCTGGAGGGTCTGCTGCAGGTCAGGGAGACTGGGGCTCAGAGCTGGGGTTCTGCTGCAGGTCAGGGAGAGTGAGGCTTTGAGCTGGGACTTTGCTGCAGGTCTGGGAGACTGAGACACTGAGCTGGGACAATATGCTGCAGGTCTGGGAGAGTAAGGCTCTGAGCTTGATCTCTGTTGCAAGTCTGAGAGAGTGAGGCTCTGAGCTGGGGCTCTGCTGCGGGTCTGGGAGACTGTGGCTCTGAGTTGGTTCTCTGCTGCAGGTCTGGGAGAGTGAGGGTCTGAGGTGGGTCTCTGCTGCAGTTCTGGGAGAGTGAGGCTCTGAGCTGAGGGTTCTGCTGCAGGTCTGGGAGAGTCGGGCCCTGAGCTGGGGGTCTGCTGCAGGTCTGGGAGAGAGAAGCTCTGAGCTTGGAGTCTGCTGCAGGTCTGGGAGAGAGAGTCTCTGAGCTGGGTCTCTCCTGCAGGTCTGGGGGAGTGAGGGTCTGAGCTGGGGCTTGGCTGCAGGTCTGGGAGAGTGAGGCTCTGAGCTGGGACTCTGCTGCAGGTCTGGGGGAGTGAGGGTCTGAGCTGGGGCCTGGCTGCAGGTCTGGGAGAGTGAGGCTCTGAGCTGGGACTCTGCTGCAGGTCTGGGAGACTGAGGCTCTGAGCTGGTTCTCTGATGCAGGTCTGGGAGGGTGAGGCTCTGAGCTGGGTCTCTGCTGCAGTTCTGGGAAAGTGATGCTCTATGCTGTGCTGGGGCATTCTGCTGCAAGTCTGGGAGACTGAGGGTCTGAGCTGGGTCTTTGCTGACGGTATGGGAGACTGAGACAATGAGTTGCGTCCCTGCTGCAGGTCTGGGAGAGTAAGACTCTGAGCTTGATCTCTGCTGCAGGTCTGGGAGAGTCAGGCTCTGAGCTGGGTCTCTGCTGTAGGTGTGGGCGAGTGAGGCTCTGAGCTTAGGGTCTGCTGCAGGTCTGGGAGACTGAGGCTCTGAGCTGGCTCTCTGTTGCAGTCTGGGAGAGTGAGTCTCTGAGCTGGGTCTCTGCTGCAGGTCTGGGAGATGAATCCCTGAGCTGGACAATCTGCTGCAGTTCTGGGTAAGTGAGTCTCTGAGCTGGGGATCTGCTGCAGGTCAGGGAGAGTGAGGCTCTGAGCTGGGCATCTGCTGCAGGTCTGGGAGAATGAGTCTCTGAGCTGGGGCTCTGCTGCAGGTCTGGGAGACAAAGGCTCTGAGCTGAGGATCTGATGCAGGTCTGGGAGAGTGACTCCCTGAGCTGGGGCTCTGCTGCACCTCTAGGAGAGTGAGGCTCTGAGCTGGGGATCTGCTGCAGGTCTGGGAGAGTGAGGCTCTGAGCTGGGGATCTGCTGCAGGTCTGGGAACATAGAACATAGAACAATACAGCACAGAACAGGCCCTTCGGCCCACGATGTTGTGCCGATCATTTGTCCTAGCTTAAGCACCCATCCATGTACCTATCCAATTGCCGCTTAAAGGTCACCAAAAATTCTGACTCTACCACTCCCACAGACAGCGCATTCCATGCCCCCACCACTCTCTGGGTAAAGAACCTACCCCTGACATCTCCCCTATACCTTCCATCCTTCACCTTAAATTTATGTCCCCTTGTAACACTCTGTTGCACCCGGGGAAAAAGTTTCTGACTGTCTACTCTATCTATTCCTCTGATCATCTTATAAACCTCTATCAAGTCACCCCTCATCCTTCGCCGTTCCAACGAGAAAAGGCCTAGCACTCTCAACCTATCCTCGTACGACCTATTCTCCATTCCAGGCAACATCCTGGTAAATCTTCTCTGCACCCTCTCCAAAGCTTCCACATCTTTCCTAAAGTGAGGTGACCAGAACTGTACACAGTACTCCAAATGTGGCCTCACCAAAGTCCTGTACAGCTGCAACATCACTTCACGACTCTTGAATTCAATCCCTCTGCCAATGAACACTAATACACTATAGGCCTTCTTACAAGCTCTATCCACCTGAGTGGCAACTTTCAAAGATCTATGAACATAGACCCCAAGATCCCTCTGTTCCTCCACCTCACTCAGAACCCTACCGTTAACCCTGTATTCCGCATTCTTATTTGTCCTTCCAAAATGGACAACCTCACACTTGGCAGGGTTGAACTCCATCTGCCACTCCTCAGCCCAGCTCTGCATCATATCTAGGTCTCTTTGCAGCCGGCAACAGCCCTCCTCACTATCCACAACTCCACCAATCTTCGTATCATCTGCAAATTTACTGGCCCACCCTTCGACTCCCTCATCCAAGTCATTAATAAAAATTACAAACAGCAGAGGACCCAGAACTGATCCCTGCGGAACTCCACTTGTAACTGGGCTGCAGGCTGAATATTTGCCATCTACCACCACTCTCTGACTTTGACCGGTTAGCCAGTTTTCTATCCAATTGGCCAAATTTCTCTCTATCCCATGCCTCCTGACATTCCGCATAAGCCGACCATGGGGAACCTTATCAAATGCCTTACTAAAATCCATGTATACTACATCCACTGCTCTACCCTCATCCACATGCTTGGTCACCTCCTCAAAGAAATCAATAAGACTTGTAAGGCAAGACCTACCCTTCAGAACGTGAGGTTCTGAACTGGGGGTCTGCTGCAGGTCTGGGAAAGTGATGCTCTGTGCTGTGCTGGGGCATTCTGCTGCAGGTCTGGGAGACTGAGGGTCTGAGCTGGGACTTTGCTGCAGGACTGGGAGACTGAGACACTGAGTTGCGTCCCTGCTGCAGGTCTGGGAGAATTCGGTTCTGTGCTTGATCTCTGCTGCAGGTCTGGGAGAGTGAGGCTCTGAGCTGGGTCTCTGCTGCAGGTCTGGGAGAGTGAGGCTCTGAGTTGGGTCTCTGTTGCAGGTCTGGGAGAGTGGGGTTCTGAGCTGGGTCTCTGCTGCAGGTCTGGGAGAGTGAGACTCTGAGCTGGAGCTTTGCTGCTGGTCTGGAAGAGTGAGTCCCTAAGGTGGGGCTCTGCTGCAGGTCTGGGAGAGTGAAGCTCTGAGCTGGGTCTCTGTTGCAGGTCTGGGAGATGAGTCGCTGAGCTGGGACAATCTGCTGCAGGTCTGGGTAAGTGAGGCTCTGAGCTGGGGCTCTGCTGCAGGTCTGGGAGAGTGAGGCTCTGAGCTGGGGGTCTGCTGCAGGTCTGGGAGAGTGAGGCTCTGAGCTGGGGGTCTGCTGCAGGTCTGGGAGAGTGAGGCTCTGAGCTGGGGCTGTGCTGCAGGTCTGGGAGAGTGAGTCCCTGAGGTGGGGCTCTGCTGCAGGCCTGGGAGACTGAGGCTCTGAGCTGAGGCTCTGTTGCAGGTCTGGGAGTGTGAGTCTCGAAGCTGGGGCTCTGCTGCAGGTCTGGGAGAGTGATGCTCTGAGTTGGGGGTATGCTGCAGATCTGGGAGACTGAGGCTCTGAGCTGGGTCTCTGCTGCAGGTCTGAGAGAGTGTCTCTGAACTGGGTCTCTGCGGCAGGTCTGGGACAGTGAGGCTCTGAGCTGGAGCTTTGCTGCAGGTCTGGGAGAGGGAGGCTCTGAGCTGTGGTCTGCAGCAGGTCTGGGAGAGTGAGTCCCTGAGTTGGGGCTCTGCTGCAGGGCTGGGAGAGTGTGTCCCTGAGCTGGGGCTCTGCAGAAGCCCTGGGAGGCTGAGGCTCTGATGCAGGTCTGGGAATGTGAAGTTCTGAACTGGGTGTCTGCTGCAGGTCTGGAAAAGTGATGTTCTGTGCTGTGCTGGGGCATTCTGCTGCAGGTCTGGGAGAGTGAGTCCCTGAGCTGGGGCTCTGCTGCAGGTCTGGGAGACTAAGGCTCTGAGCTGGGTCTGTGCTGCAGGTCTGGGAGACTAAGGCTCTGAGCTGAGGATCTGATGCAGGTCTGGGAGAGTGAGATTCTGAGATGGGGATCTGCTGCAGGTCTGGGAGAGTGAGGCTCTGAGCTGGAGTCTGCTGCAGGCCTGGGAGACAGAGGCTCTGAGCTGGGTCTCTGCTGCAGGTCTGGGAGACAGAGGCTCTGAGCTGGGTCTCTGCTGCAGGTCTGGGAGAGTGAGGCTCTGAGCTGGAGTCTGCTGCAGGCCTGGGAGACAGAGGCTCTGAGCTGGGTCTCTGCTGCAGGTCTGGGAGACAGAGGCTCTGAGCTGGGTCTCTGCTGCAGATCTGGGAGACTAAGGCTCTGAGCTGGGTCTCTGCTGCAGGTCTGGGAGAGTGAGTCCCTGAGCTGGTCCCTGCTGCAGGTCTGGGAGTTTGAGTCTCTGAGCTGGGGCTCTTCTGCAGGTTGGGAAGAGTGAGCCTCTGAGCTGGAGCTTTGCTGCTGGTCTGGGAGAGTGAGGCTCTGAGCTGGGGCTCTGCTGCAGGTCTGGGAGAGTGTGTGAGGCTCTGAGCTGGATCCCTGCCTCAGGTCTGGGAAGAGTGAGCCTCTGAGCTGGAGCTTTGCTGCTGGACTGGGAGAGTGAGACTCTGCACTGGGACACTAATGCAGGTCTGGGAGAGTGAGGCTCTGAGCTGGGGCTCTGCTGCAGGTCTGGGAGAGTGAGGCTCTGAGCTGGGTCTCTAATGCAGGTCTGGGAGAGTGAGTCTCTGAACTGGGTCTCTGCCGCAGGTCTGGGACAGTGAGGCTCTGAGCTGGGGCTCTGCTGCAGGTCTGGGAGAGGGAGACTCTGCACAGGGACACTAATGCAGGTCTGGGAGAGTGAGGCTCTCAGCTGCGTCTCTGTTGCAGGTCTGGGAGATGAGTGCCTGAGCTGGGACAATCTGCTGCAGGTCTGGGTAAGTAAGTCTGTGAGCTGGGGATCTGCTGCAGGTCTGGGAGAGTGAGGCTCTGAGCTGGGGCTCTGCTGCAGGTCTGGGAGACTCAGGCTCTGAACTGAGGATCTGATGCAGGTCGGGGAGAGTGAGTCCCTGAGCTGGGGGTCTGCTGCAGGCCTGGGAGACAGAGGCTCTGAGCTGGGTCACTGCTGCAGGTCTGGGACAGTGAGTCCCTGAGCTCGGGGTCTGCTGCAGGTCTGGGACAGTGAGTCTCTGAGCTCGGGGTCTGCTGCAGGTCTGGGAGAGTGAGGCTCTGAGCTGCGTCTCTTCTGCAGGTCTGGGAAGAGTGAGCCTCTGAGCTGGAGCTTTGCTGCTGGTCTGGGAGAGTGAGACTCTGCACAGGGACACTAATGCAGGTCTGGGAGAGTGAGGCTCTGAGCTGCGTCTCTGTTGCAGGTCTGGGAGATGAGTCCCTGAGCTGGGACAATCTGCTGCAGGTCTGGGTAAGTAGGTCTGTGAGCTGGGGATCTGCTGCAGGTCTGGGAGAGTGAGTCCCTGAGCTGGGTCTCTACTGCAGGTCTGGGAGAGTGAGACTCTGCACAGGGACACTAATGCAGGTCTGGGAGAGTGAGGCTCTGAGCTGCGTCTCTGTTGCAGGTCTGGGAGATGAGTCCCTGAGCTGGGACAATCTGCTGCAGGTCTGGGTAAGTAAGTCTGTGAGCTGGGGATCTGCTGCAGTTCTGGGAGAGTGAGGCTCTGAGCTCGGGATCTGTTGCAGGTCTGGGAGTGTGAGTGTCTGAGTTGGGTCTCTGCTGCAGGTCTGGGAGAGTGGTGTTCTGAGCTGGGTCTCTGCTGCAGGTCTGGGAGAGTGAGACTCTGAGCTGGGAGTTTGCTGCAGGTGTGGGAGAGTGAGTCTCTGAGTTGGGTCTCAGCAGCAGGTCTGGGAGAGTGAGGCTCTGAGCATGACCTTTGCTGCAGGTCTGGGTAAGTGAGCCTCTGAGCTGGGACAATCTGCTGCAGGTCTGGGTAAGTGAGGCTCTGAGCTGAGTCTCTGCTGTAGGCCTGGGAGACTAAGGCTCTGAGCTGGGGCTCTGCTGCAGGTCTGGGAGACTAAGGCTCTGAGGTGAGGATCTGCTGCAGGTCTCGGAGAGTGAGTCCCTGAGCTGGGTCTCTGCTGCAGGTCTGGGAGAGTGAAGGTCTGAGCTGGGGCTTGGCTGCAGGTCTGGATAAGTGAGTCTCTGAGCTGGGGATCTGCTGCAGGTCTGGGAGAGTGAGTCCCTAAGCTGGGACAATCTGCTGCAGGTCTGGATAAGTGAGTCTCTGAGCTGGGGATCTGCTGCAGGTCTGGGAGAATGAGTCTCTGAGCTGGGCGTCTGCTGCAGGTCTGGGAGAATGAGTCTCTGAGCTGGGGCTCTGCTGCAGGTCTGGGAGACAAAGGCTCTGAGCTAAGGATCTGTTGCAGGTCTGGGAGAGTGAGTCCCTGAGGTGGGGCTCTGCTGCAGGTCTGGGAGAGTCAGTCCCTGAGCTGGGGCTCTGCTGCATGTCTGGGAGAGTGAGACTCTGAGCTGGGGCTCTGCTGAAGGTCTGGGAGACTAAGGCGCTGTGCTGGGTCTCTGCTGCAGGTTTGGGAGAGTGAGTCCCTGAGCTGGGGCTCTGCTGAAGATCTGGGAGACGGAGGCTCTGAGCTGAGGCTCTGCTGCAGGTCTGGGAGAGTGAGGCTCTGAACTGGGGGTCTGCTGCAGGTCTGGGAAAGTGATGCTCTGTGCTGTGCTGGGGCATTCTGCTGCAAGTCTGGGAGACTGAGGGTCTGAGCTGGGTCTTTGCTGACGGTATGGGAGACTGAGACACTGAGTTGCGTCCCTGCTGCAGGTCTGGGAGAGTAAGACTCTGATCTTGATCTCTGCTGCAGGTCTGGGAGAGTGAGGCTCTGAGCTTGGGGTCTGCTGCAGTTCTGCGAGACTGAGGCTCTGAGCTGGCTCTCTGTTGCAGGTCTGGGAGAGTGAGTCTCTGAGCTGGGTCTCTGCTGCAGGTCTGGGAGAGTGAGGCTCTGAGCTGGGTCTCTGTTGCAGGTCTGGGAGAGTGAGTCTCTGAGCTGTGGATATGCTGCAGGTCTGGGAGAGTGAGTCTCTGAGCTGGGTCTCTGTGGCAGGTCTGGGAGATGAGTCCCTGAGCTGGGACAATCTGCTGCAGGTCTGGGAAAGTGAGTCTCTGAGTTGGGTCTCTGTTGCAGGTCTGGGAGAGTGAGGCTCTGAGCTGTGGATATGCTGCAGGCCTGGGAGAGTCAGTCCCTGAGCTGGGTCTCTGCTGCAGGTCTGGGAGAGTGAGACTCTGAGCTGGGGCTCTGCTGAAGGTCTGGGTGACTAAGGCGCTGTGCTGGGTCTCTGCTGCAGGTTTGGGAGAGTGAGTCCCTGAGCTGGGGCTCTGCTGAAGATCTGGGAGACGGGGGCTCTGAGCTGAGGCTCTGCTGCAGGTCTGGGAGAGTGAGGCTCTGAACTGGGGGTCTGCTGCAGGTCTGGGAGAGTGAGGCTCTGAACTGGGGGTCTGCTGCAGGTCTGGAAAAGTGATGCTCTGTGCTGTGCTGGGGCATTCTGCTGCAAGTCTGGGAGACTGAGGGTCTGAGCTGGGGCTCTGCTGCAGGTCTGGAGACTCATGCTCTGAACTGAGGATCTGATGCAGGTCTGGGAGAGTGTGTCCCTGAGCTGGGGCTCTGCTGCAGGTCTAGGGGAGTGAGACTCTGAGCTGGGGTCTGCTGCAGGTTTGGGAGAGTGAGTCCCTGACCTGGGGCTCTGCTGCAGGTCTGGGAGAGTGAGGTTCTGAGCTGAGTCTCTGCTGTCGGCCTGGGAGACTAAGGCTCTGAGCTGGGTCTGTGCTGCAGGTCTGGGAGACTAAGGCTTTGAGTTGAGGATCTGATGCAGGTCTGGGAGAGTGAGATTCTGAGATGGGGATCTGCTGCAGGTCTGGGAGAGTGAGGCTCTGAGCTGGAGTCTGCTGCAGGACTGGGAGACAGAGGCTCTCAGCTGGGTCTCCTCTGCAGATCTGGGAGACTAAGGCTCTGAGCTGGGGATCTGATGCAGGACTGGGCGAGTGAGTCCCTGAGCTGGTCTCTTCTGCAGGACTTGGGAGAGTGAGGCTCTGAGCTGGGGCTCTGCTGCAGGTCTGGGAGTGTGATGCTCTGAGCTGGGGCTCTGCTGCAGGTCTGGGAAGAGTGAGCCTCTGAGCTGGAGCTTTGCTGCAGGTCTGGGAGAGTGAGGCTCTGAGCTGGGGCTCTGCTGCTGGTCTGGGAGACTCAGGCTCTGAACCGAGGATCTGATGCAGGTCTGGGAGAGAGAGTCCCTGAGCTGGGTCTCTACTGCAGGTCTGGGAGAGTGTGTGAGGCTCTGAGCTGGATCCCTGCCTAAGGTCTGGGAGAGTGAGGCTCTGAGCTGGGACAATCTGCTGCAGGTCTGGGAGATGAGTCCCTGAGCTGGGACAATCTGCTGCAGGTCTGGGTAAGTAAGTCTGTGAGCTGGGGATCTGCTGCAGTTCTGGGAGAGTGAGGCTCTGAGCTCGGGATCTGTTGCAGGTCTGGGAGTGTGAGTGTCTGAGTTGGGTCTCTGCTGCAGGTCTGGGAGAGTGGTGTTCTGAGCTGGGTCTCTGCTGCAGGTCTGGGAGAGTGAGACTCTGAGCTGGGAGTTTGCTGCAGGTGTGGGAGAGTGAGTCTCTGAGTTGGGTCTCAGCAGCAGGTCTGGGAGAGTGAGGCTCTGAGCATGACCTTTGCTGCAGGTCTGGGTAAGTGAGCCTCTGAGCTGGGACAATCTGCTGCAGGTCTGGGTAAGTGAGGCTCTGAGCTGAGTCTCTGCTGTAGGCCTGGGAGACTAAGGCTCTGAGCTGGGGCTCTGCTGCAGGTCTGGGAGACTAAGGCTCTGAGGTGAGGATCTGCTGCAGGTCTCGGAGAGTGAGTCCCTGAGCTGGGTCTCTGCTGCAGGTCTGGGAGAGTGAAGGTCTGAGCTGGGGCTTGGCTGCAGGTCTGGATAAGTGAGTCTCTGAGCTGGGGATCTGCTGCAGGTCTGGGAGAGTGAGTCCCTAAGCTGGGACAATCTGCTGCAGGTCTGGATAAGTGAGTCTCTGAGCTGGGGATCTGCTGCAGGTCTGGGAGAATGAGTCTCTGAGCTGGGCGTCTGCTGCAGGTCTGGGAGAATGAGTCTCTGAGCTGGGGCTCTGCTGCAGGTCTGGGAGACAAAGGCTCTGAGCTAAGGATCTGTTGCAGGTCTGGGAGAGTGAGTCCCTGAGGTGGGGCTCTGCTGCAGGTCTGGGAGAGTCAGTCCCTGAGCTGGGGCTCTGCTGCATGTCTGGGAGAGTGAGACTCTGAGCTGGGGCTCTGCTGAAGGTCTGGGAGACTAAGGCGCTGTGCTGGGTCTCTGCTGCAGGTTTGGGAGAGTGAGTCCCTGAGCTGGGGCTCTGCTGAAGATCTGGGAGACGGAGGCTCTGAGCTGAGGCTCTGCTGCAGGTCTGGGAGAGTGAGGCTCTGAACTGGGGGTCTGCTGCAGGTCTGGGAAAGTGATGCTCTGTGCTGTGCTGGGGCATTCTGCTGCAAGTCTGGGAGACTGAGGGTCTGAGCTGGGTCTTTGCTGACGGTATGGGAGACTGAGACACTGAGTTGCGTCCCTGCTGCAGGTCTGGGAGAGTAAGACTCTGATCTTGATCTCTGCTGCAGGTCTGGGAGAGTGAGGCTCTGAGCTTGGGGTCTGCTGCAGTTCTGCGAGACTGAGGCTCTGAGCTGGCTCTCTGTTGCAGGTCTGGGAGAGTGAGTCTCTGAGCTGGGTCTCTGCTGCAGGTCTGGGAGAGTGAGGCTCTGAGCTGGGTCTCTGTTGCAGGTCTGGGAGAGTGAGTCTCTGAGCTGTGGATATGCTGCAGGTCTGGGAGAGTGAGTCTCTGAGCTGGGTCTCTGTGGCAGGTCTGGGAGATGAGTCCCTGAGCTGGGACAATCTGCTGCAGGTCTGGGAAAGTGAGTCTCTGAGTTGGGTCTCTGTTGCAGGTCTGGGAGAGTGAGGCTCTGAGCTGTGGATATGCTGCAGGCCTGGGAGAGTCAGTCCCTGAGCTGGGTCTCTGCTGCAGGTCTGGGAGAGTGAGACTCTGAGCTGGGGCTCTGCTGAAGGTCTGGGTGACTAAGGCGCTGTGCTGGGTCTTTGCTGCAGGTTTGGGAGAGTGAGTCCCTGAGCTGGGGCTCTGCTGAAGATCTGGGAGACGGGGGCTCTGAGCTGAGGCTCTGCTGCAGGTCTGGGAGAGTGAGGCTCTGAACTGGGGGTCTGCTGCAGGTCTGGGAAAGTGAGGCTCTGAACTGGGTGTCTGCTGCAGGTCTGGAAAAGTGATGCTCTGTGCTGTGCTGGGGCATTCTGCTGCAAGTCTGGGAGACTGAGGGTCTGAGCTGGGGCTCTGCTGCAGGTCTGGGAGACTCATGCTCTGAACTGAGGATCTGATGCAGGTCTGGGAGAGTGTGTCCCTGAGCTGGGTCTCTGTGGCAGGTCTGGGAGATGAGTCCCTGAGCTGGGACAATCTGCTGCAGGTCTGGGAAAGTGAGTCTCTGAGTTGGGTCTCTGTTGCAGGTCTGGGAGAGTGAGGCTCTGAGCTGTGGATATGCTGCAGGCCTGGGAGAGTCAGTCCCTGAGCTGGGTCTCTGCTGCAGGTCTGGGAGAGTGAGACTCTGAGCTGGGGCTCTGCTGAAGGTCTGGGTGACTAAGGCGCTGTGCTGGGTCTCTGCTGCAGGTTTGGGAGAGTGAGTCCCTGAGCTGGGGCTCTGCTGAAGATCTGGGAGACGGGGGCTCTGAGCTGAGGCTCTGCTGCAGGTCTGGGAGAGTGAGGCTCTGAACTGGGGGTCTGCTGCAGGTCTGGAAAAGTGATGCTCTGTGCTGTGCTGGGGCATTCTGCTGCAAGTCTGGGAGACTGAGGGTCTGAGCTGGGGCTCTGCTGCAGGTCTGGAGACTCATGCTCTGAACTGAGGATCTGATGCAGGTCTGGGAGAGTGTGTCCCTGAGCTGGGGCTCTGCTGCAGGTCTAGGGGAGTGAGACTCTGAGCTGGGGTCTGCTGCAGGTTTGGGAGAGTGAGTCCCTGACCTGGGGCTCTGCTGCAGGTCTGGGAGAGTGAGGTTCTGAGCTGAGTCTCTGCTGTCGGCCTGGGAGACTAAGGCTCTGAGCTGGGTCTGTGCTGCAGGTCTGGGAGACTAAGGCTTTGAGTTGAGGATCTGATGCAGGTCTGGGAGAGTGAGATTCTGAGATGGGGATCTGCTGCAGGTCTGGGAGAGTGAGGCTCTGAGCTGGAGTCTGCTGCAGGACTGGGAGACAGAGGCTCTCAGCTGGGTCTCCTCTGCAGATCTGGGAGACTAAGGCTCTGAGCTGGGGATCTGATGCAGGACTGGGCGAGTGAGTCCCTGAGCTGGTCTCTTCTGCAGGACTTGGGAGAGTGAGGCTCTGAGCTGGGGCTCTGCTGCAGGTCTGGGAGTGTGATGCTCTGAGCTGGGGCTCTGCTGCAGGTCTGGGAAGAGTGAGCCTCTGAGCTGGAGCTTTGCTGCAGGTCTGGGAGAGTGAGGCTCTGAGCTGGGGCTCTGCTGCTGGTCTGGGAGACTCAGGCTCTGAACCGAGGATCTGATGCAGGTCTGGGAGAGAGAGTCCCTGAGCTGGGTCTCTACTGCAGGTCTGGGAGAGTGTGTGAGGCTCTGAGCTGGATCCCTGCCTCAGGTCTGGGAGAGTGAGGCTCTGAGCTGCGTCTCTTTTGCAGGTCTGGGAGAGTGAGGCTCTGAGCTGCGTCTCTTCTGCAGGTCTGGGAGAGTGAGTCCCTGAGCTGGGGGTCTGCTGCAGGCCTGGGAGAGTGAGGCTCTGAGCTGGGTCTCTGCCTCAGGTCTGGGAGAGTGAGGCTCTGTGCTGGGTCTCTGCTGCAGGTCTGGGACAGTGAGTCTCTGAGCTCGGGGTCTGCTGCAGGTCTGGGACAGTGAGTCTCTGAGCTCGGGGTCTGCTGCAGGTCTGGGAGAGTGAGGCTCTGAGCTGCGTCTCTTCTGCAGGTCTGGGAAGAGTGAGCCTCTGAGCTGGAGCTTTGCTGCTGGTCTGGGAGAGTGAGACTCTGCACAGGGACACTAATGCAGGTCTGGGAGAGTGAGGCTCTGCACAGGGACACTAATGCAGGTCTGGGAGAGTGAGGCTCTGAGCTGCGTCTCTGTTGCAGGTCTGGGAGATGAGTCCCTGAGCTGGGACAATCTGCTGCAGGTCTGGGTAAGTAAGTCTGTGAGCTGGGGATCTGTTGCAGGTCTGGGAGAGTGAGGCTCTGAGCTGGGTCTCTGCTGCAGGTCTGGGAGACTCAGGCTCTGAACTGAGGATCTGATGCAGGTCTGGGAGAGTGAGTCCCTAAGCTGGGGGACTGCTGCAGGCCTGGGAGACAAAGGCTCTGAGCTGGGTCTCTGCTGCAGTTCTGGGAGAGTGAGGCTTTGAGCTCGGGATCTGTTGCAGGTCTGGGAGTGTGAGTGTCTGAGTTGGGTCTCTGCTGCAGGTCTGGGAGAGTGGTGTTCTGAGCTGGGTCTCTGCTGCAGGTCTGGGAGAGTGAGACTCTGAGCTGGGAGTTTGCTGCAGGTGTGGGAGAGTGAGTCTCTGAGTTGGGTCTCAGCAGCAGGTCTGGGAGAGTGAGGCTCTGAGCATGACCTTTGCTGCAGGTCTGGGTAAGTGAGCCTCTGAGCTGGGACAATCTGCTGCAGGTCTGGGTAAGTGAGGCTCTGAGCTGAGTCTCTGCTGTAGGCCTGGGAGACTAAGGCTCTGTGCTGGGTCTCTGCTGCAGGTCTGGGAGACTAAGGCTCTGAGGTGAGGATCTGCTGCAGGTCTCGGAGAGTGAGTCCCTGAGCTGGGTCTCTGCTGCAGGTCTGGGAGAGTGAAGGTCTGAGCTGGGGCTTGGCTGCAGGTCTGGATAAGTGAGTCTCTGAGCTGGGGATCTGCTGCAGGTCTGGGAGAGTGAGTCCCTAAGCTGGGACAATCTGCTGCAGGTCTGGATAAGTGAGTCTCTGAGCTGGGGATCTGCTGCAGGTCTGGGAGAATGAGTCTCTGAGCTGGGCGTCTGCTGCAGGTCTGGGAGAATGAGTCTCTGAGCTGGGGCTCTGCTGCAGGTCTGGGAGACAAAGGCTCTGAGCTGAGGATCTGTTGCAGGTCTGGGAGAGTGAGTCCCTGAGGTGGGGCTCTGCTGCAGGTCTGGGAGAGTCAGTCCCTGAGCTGGGGCTCTGCTGAAGATCTGGGAGACGGAGGCTCTGAGCTGAGGCTCTGCTGCAGGTCTGGGAGAGTGAGGCTCTGAACTGGGGGTCTGCTGCAGGTCTGGGAAAGTGATGCTCTGTGCTGTGCTGGGGCATTCTGCTGCAAGTCTGGGAGACTGAGGGTCTGAGCTGGGTCTTTGCTGACGGTATGGGAGACTGAGACACTGAGTTGCGTCCCTGCTGCAGGTCTGGGAGAGTAAGACTCTGATCTTGATCTCTGCTGCAGGTCTGGGAGAGTGAGGCTCTGAGCTTGGGGTCTGCTGCAGTTCTGCGAGACTGAGGCTCTGAGCTGGCTCTCTGTTGCAGGTCTGGGAGAGTGAGTCTCTGAGCTGGGTCTCTGCTGCAGGTCTGGGAGAGTGAGGCTCTGAGCTGGGTCTCTGTTGCAGGTCTGGGAGATGAGTCCCTGAGCTGGGACAATCTGCTGCAGGTCTGGGAAAGTGAGTCTCTGAGTTGGGTCTCTGTTGCAGGTCTGGGAGAGTGAGGCTCTGAGCTGTGGATATGCTGCAGGTCTGGGAGAGTCAGTCCCTGAGCTGGGTCTCTGCTGCAGGTCTGGGAGAGTGAGACTCTGAGCTGGGGCTCTGCTGAAGGTCTGGGTGACTAAGGCGCTGTGCTGGGTCTCTGCTGCAGGTTTGGGAGAGTGAGTCCCTGAGCTGGGGCTCTGCTGAAGATCTGGGAGACGGGGGCTCTGAGCTGAGGCTCTGCTGCAGGTCTGGGAGAGTGAGGCTCTGAACTGGGGGTCGGCTGCAGGTCTGGGAGAGTGAGGCTCTGAACTGGGGGTCTGCTGCAGGTCTGGAAAAGTGATGCTCTGTGCTGTGCTGGGGCATTCTGCTGCAAGTCTGGGAGACTGAGGGTCTGAGCTGGGGCTCTGCTGCAGGTCTGGGAGACTCATGCTCTGAACTGAGGATCTGATGCAGGTCTGGGAGAGTGTGTCCCTGAGCTGGGGCTCTGCTGCAGGTCTAGGGGAGTGAGACTCTGACCTGGGGTCTGCTGCAGGTTTGGGAGAGTGAGTCCCTGACCTGGGGCTCTGCTGCAGGTCTGGGAGAGTGAGGTTCTGAGCTGAGTCTCTGCTGTCGGCCTGGGAGACTAAGGCTCTGAGCTGGGTCTGTGCTGCAGGTCTGGGAGACTAAGGCTTTGAGTTGAGGATCTGATGCAGGTCTGGGAGAGTGAGATTCTGAGATGGGGATCTGCTGCAGGTCTGGGAGAGTGAGGCTCTGAGCTGGAGTCTGCTGCAGGACTGGGAGACAGAGGCTCTCAGCTGGGTCTCCTCTGCAGATCTGGGAGACTAAGGCTCTGAGCTGGGGATCTGATGCAGGACTGGGCGAGTGAGTCCCTGAGCTGGTCTCTTCTGCAGGACTTGGGAGAGTGAGGCTCTGAGCTGGGGCTCTGCTGCAGGTCTGGGAGTGTGATGCTCTGAGCTGGGGCTCTGCTGCAGGTCTGGGAAGAGTGAGCCTCTGAGCTGGAGCTTTGCTGCAGGTCTGGGAGAGTGAGGCTCTGAGCTGGGGCTCTGCTGCTGGTCTGGGAGACTCAGGCTCTGAACCGAGGATCTGATGCAGGTCTGGGAGAGTGAGTCCCTGAGCTGGGTCTCTACTGCAGGTCTGGGAGAGTGAGACTCTGCACAGGGACACTAATGCAGGTCTGGGAGAGTGAGGCTCTGAGCTGCGTCTCTGTTGCAGGTCTGGGAGATGAGTCCCTGAGCTGGGACAATCTGCTGCAGGTCTGGGTAAGTAAGTCTGTGAGCTGTGGTTCTGCTGCAGGTCTGGGAGACTCAGGCTCTGAACTGAGGATCTGATGCAGGTCTGGGAGAGTGAGTCCCTGAGCTGGGGGTCTGCTGCAGGCCTGGGAGACAGAGGCTCTGAGCTGGGTCTCTGCTGCAGGTTTGGGACAGTGAGTCTCTGAGCTCGGGGTCTGCTGCAGGTCTGGGAGAGTGAGGCTCTGAGCTGGAGCTTTGCTGCAGTTCTGGAAGAGTGCGGCTCTGAGCTCGGGCTCTGTTGCAGGTCTGAGAGAGTGAGGCTCTGTGCTTGGGCAATCTGCTGCAGGTCTGGGACTGTGAGTCTCTGAGTTGGGTCTCTGCTGCAGGTCTGGGAGAGTGAGACTGTGAGCTGGGAGTTTGCTGCAGGTCTGGGAGAGTGAGTCTCTGAGTTGGGTCTCAGCAGCAGGTCCGGGAGAGTGAGGCTCTGAGCATGACCTTTGCTGCTGGTCTGGGTAAGTGAGCCTCTGAGCTGGGACAATCTGCTGCTGGTCTGGGTAGGTGAGCCTCTGAGCTGGGTCTCTGCTGTAGGTGTGGGAGAGTGAGACTCTGAGCTGGGGGTTTGCTGCGGGTCTGGGAGAGTGAGGCTCTGAGCTGGAGCTTTGCTGCAGTTCTGGGAGAGTAAGGCTCTGAACTCGGGCTCTGTTGCAGGTCTGAGAGAGTGAGGCTCTGTGCTTGGGCAATCTGCTGCAGGTCTGGGACTGTGAGTCTCTGAGTTGGGTCTCTGCTGCAGGTCTGGGAGAGTGAGGCTCTGAGCTGGGTCTCTGCTGTAGGTGTGGGAGAGTGAGACTCTGAGCTGGGGGTTTGCTGCAGGTCTGGGAGAGTGAGTCTCTGAGTTGGGTCTCAGCAGCAGGTCCGGGAGAGTGAGGCTCTGAGCATGACCTTTGCTGCTGGTCTGGGTAAGTGAGCCTCTGAGCTGGGACAATCTGCTGCAGGTCTGGGTAAGTGAGGCTCTGAGCTGAGTCTCTGTTGTAGGCCTGGGAGACTTAGGCTCTGTGCTGGGTCTCTGCTGCAGGTCTGGGAGACTAAGGCTCTGAGGTGAGAATCTGCTGCAGGTCTGGGAGAGTGAGTCCCTGAGCTGGGTCTCTGCTGCAGGTCTGGGAGAGTGAAGGTCTGAGCTGGGGCTTGGCTGCAGGTCTGGGAGAGTGAGACTCTGAGCTGGGTCTATGTTGCAGGTCTGGGAGAGTGAGTCCCTGAGCTGGGACAATCTGCTGCAGGTCTGGGTAAGTGAGTCTCTGAGCTGGGGATCTGCTGCAGGTCTGGGAGAGTGAGGCTCTGAGCTGGGCGTCTGCTTCAGGTCTGGGAGAATGAGTCTCTGAGCTGGGGCTCTGCTGCAGGTCTGGGAGACAAAGGCTCTGAGCTGAGGATCTGATGCAGGTCTGGGAGAGTGAGTCCCTGAGGTGGGGCTCTGCTGCAGGTCTGGGAGAGTGAGACTCTGAGCTGGGGCTCTGCTGAAGATCTGGGAGACGGAGGCTCTGAGCTGAGGCTCTGGTGCAGGTCTGGGAACGTGAGGTTCTGAACGGGGGGTCTGCTGCAGGTCTGGGAAAGTGATGCTCTGTGCTGTGCTGGGGCATTTTGCTGCAAGTCTGGGAGACTGAGGGTCTGAGCTGGGTCTTTGCTGACGGTATGGGAGACTGAGACACTGAGTTGCGTCCCTGCTGCAGGTCTGGGAGAGTAAGACTCTGATCTTGATCTCTGCTGCAGGTCTGGGAGAGTGAGGCTCTGAGCTTGGGGTCTGCTGCAGTTCTGCGAGACTGAGGCTCTGAGCTGGCTCTCTGTTGCAGGTCTGGGAGATGAGTCCCTGAGCTGGGACAATCTGCTGCAGGTCTGGGAAAGTGAGTGTCTGAGCTGGAGCTTTGCTGCAGTTCTGGGAGAGTGAGGCTCTGAGCTCGGCCTCTGTTGCAGGTCTGAGAGAGTGAGCCTCTGTGCTTGGGCAATCTGCTGCAGGTCTGGGACTGTGAGTCTCTGAGTTGGGTCTCTGCTGCAGGTCTGGGAGAGTGGGGTTCTGAGCTGGGTCTCTGCTGCAGGTCTGGGAGAGTGAGGCTCTGAGCTGGGTCTCTGCTGTAGGTCTGGGAGAGTGGGGCTCTGAGCTGGGGGTTTGCTGCAGGTCTGGGAGAGTGAGTCTCTGAGTTGGGTCTCAGCAGCAGGTCCGGGAGAGTGAGGCTCTGAGCACGACCTTTGCTGCTGGTCTGGGTAAGTGAGCCTCTGAGCTGGGACAATCTGCTGCAGGTCTGGGAGACTGAGGCTCTGTGCTGTGTCTCTGCTGCAGGTCTGGGAGTCTAATGCTCTGAGGTGAGGATCTGCTGCAGGTCTGGGAGAGTGACTCCCTGAGCTGGGTCTCTGCTGCAGGTCTGGGAGAGTGAGACTCTGAGCTGGGTCTATGTTGCAGGTCTGGGAGAGTGAGTCCCTAAGCTGGGACAATCTGCTGCAGGTCTGGATAAGTGAGTCTCTGAGCTGGGGATCTGCTGCAGGTCTGGGAGAGTGAGGCTCTGAGCTGGGGCTCTGCTGCAGGTCTGGGAGAGTGAGTCCCTGAGGTGGGGCTCTGCTGCAGGTCTGGATAAGTGAGTCTCTGAGCTGGGTCTCTGCTGCAGGTCTGGGAAACAAAGGCTCTGAGCTGAGGATCTGATGCAGGTCTGGGAGAGTGAGTCCCTGAGGTGGGGCTCTGCTGCAGGTCTGGGAGAGTGAGTCCCTAAGCTGGGACAATCTGCTGCAGGTCTGGATAAGTGAGTCTCTGAGCTGGGGATCTGCTGCAGGTCTGGGAGAGTGAGGCTCTGAGCTGGGGCTCTGCTGCAGGTCTGGATAAGTGAGTCTCTGAGCTGGGTCTCTGCTGCAGGCCTGGGAGAATGAGTCTCTGAGCTGGGGCTCTGCTGCAGGTCTGGGAGACAAAGGCTCTGAGCTGAGGATCTGATGCAGGTCTGGGAGAGTGAGGCTCTGAACTGGGGGTCTACTGCAGGTCTGGGAAAGTGATGCTCTGTGCTGTGCTGGGGCATTTTGCTGCAAGTCTGGGAGACTGAGGGTCTGAGCTGGGTCTTTGCTGACGGTATGGGAGACTGAGACACTGAGTTGCGTCCCTGCTGCAGGTCTGGGAGAGTAAGACTCTAATCTTGATCTCTGCTGCAGGTCTGGGAGAGTGAGGCTCTGAGCTTGGGGTCTGCTGCAGTTCTGGGAGACTGAGGCTCTGAGCTGGCTCTCTGTTGCAGGTCTGGGAGAGTGAGGCTCTGAGCTGGGTCTCTGTTGCAGGTCTGGGAGATGAGTCCCTGAGCTGGGACAATCTGCTGCAGGTTTGGGAGAGTGAGTCCCTGACCTGGGGCTCTGCTGCAGGTCTGGGAGAGTGAGACTCTGAGCTGGGGCTCTGCTGAAGGTCTGGGAGACTAAGGCGCTGTGCTGGGTCTCTGCTGCATGTCTGGGAGAGTGAGTCCCTGAGCTGGGGCTCTGCTGAAGATCTGGGAGACGGAGGCTCTGAGCTGAGGCTCTGCTGCATGTCTGGGAGAGTGAGGCTCTGAACTGGGGGTCTGCTGCAGGTCTGGGAAAGTGATGCTCTGTGCTGTGCTGGGGCATTCTGCTGCAAGTCTGGGAGACTGAGGGTCTGAGCTGGGGCTCTGCTGCAGGTCTGGGAGAGTGTGTCCCTGAGCTGGGGCTCTGCTGCAGGTCTAGGGGAGTGAGACTCTGAGCTGGGGCTCTGCTGCAGGTCTAGGGGAGTGAGACTCTGACCTGGGGCTCTGCTGCAGGTCTGGGAGAGTGGGGCTCTGAGCTGAGTCTCTGCTGTCGGCCTGGGAGACTAAGGCTCTGAGCTGGGTCTGTGCTGCAGGTCTGGGAGACTAAGGCTTTGAGTTGAGGATCTGATGCAGGTCTGGGAGAGTGAGATTCTGAGATGGGGATCTGCTGCAGGTCTGGGAGAGTGAGGCTCTGAGCTGGAGTCAGCTGCAGGCCTGGGAGACAGAGGCTCTGAGCTGGGTCTCCTCTGCAGATCTGGGAGACTAAGGCTCTGAGCTGGGGATCTGATGCAGGACTGGGAGAGTGAGTCCCTGAGCTGGTCTCTGCTGCCGGTCTGGGAGTGTGAGTCTCTGAGCTGGGGCTCTTCTGCAGGACTTGGGAGAGTGAGTCTCTGAGCTGGGGCTCTGCTGCAGGTCTGGGAGTGTGATACTCTGAGCTGGGGCTCTGCTGCAGGTCTGGGAAGAGTGAGCCTCTGAACTGGAGCTTTGCTGCTGGTCTGGGAGAGTGAGGCTCTGAGCTGGGGCTCTGCTGCTGGTCTGGGAGAGTGAGGCTCTGAGCTGGGGGGTCTGCAGCAGGTCTGAGAGAGTGTGTGAGGCTCTGAGCTGGATCCCTGCCTCAGGTCTGGGAGAGTGAGGCTCTGAGCTGGGTCTCTTCTGCAGGTCTGGGAAGAGTGAGGCTCTGAGCTGGAGCTTTGCTGCTGGTCTGGGAGAATGAGACTCTGCACGGGGACACTAATGCAGGTCTGGGAGAGTGAGGCTCTGAGCTGGGGCTCTGTTGCAGGTCTGGGAGACTCAGGCTCTGAACTGAGGATCTGATGCAGGTCTGGGAGAGTGAGTCCCTGAGCTGGGGGTCTGCTGCAGGCCTGGGAGACAGAGGCTCTGAGCTGGGTCTCTGCTGCAGGTCTGGGACAGTGAGTCTCTGAGCTCGGGGTCTGCTGCAGGTCTGGGAGAGTGAGGCTCTGAGCTGGAGCTTTGCTGCAGTTCTAGGAGAGTGAGGCTCTGAGCTCGGGATCTGTTGCAGGTCTGAGAGAGTGGGGTTCTGAGCTGGGTCTCTGCTGCAGGTCTGGGAGTGTGAGTCTCTGAGTTGGATCTCTGCTGCAGGTCTGGGTGAGTGAGGCTCTGAGCTGGGTCTCAGCAGCAGGTCCGGGAGAGTGAGGCTCTGAGCATGACCTTTGCTGCAGGTCTTGGTAAGTGAGGCTCTGAGCTGGGACAATCTGCTGCAGGTCTGGGTAAGTGAGGCTCTGAGCTGGGTCTCTGCTGTAGGCCTGGGAAACTAAGGCTCTGTGCTGGGTCTCTGCTGCAGGTCTGGGAGACTAAGGCCCTGAGGTGAGGATCTGCTGCAGGTCTCGGAGAGTGAGTCCCTGAGCTGGGTCTCTGCTGCAGGTCTGGGAGAGTGAAGGTCTGAGCTGGGGCTTGGCTGCATGTCTGGGAGAGTGAGACTCTGAGCTGGGGCAATCTTCTGCAGGTCTGGGAGACGGAGGCTCTGAGCTGAGGCTCTGCTGCAGGTCTGGGAGAGTGAGGCTCTGAGCTGAGGCTCTGCTGAAGGTCTGGGAAGAGTGAGCCTCTGAGCTGGAGCTTTGCTGCAGGTCTGGGAGAGTGAGGCTCTGAGCTGGGGCTCTGCTGCTGGTCTGGAAGACTCAGGCTCTGAACCGAGGATCTGATGCAGGTCTGGGAGAGTGAGTCCCTGAGCTGGGTCTCTACTGCAGGTCTGGGAGAGTGTGTGAGGCTCTGAGCTGGATCCCTGCCTCAGGTCTGGGAAGAGTGAGCCTCTGAGCTGGAGCTTTGCTGCTGGTCTGGGAGAGTGAGACTCTGCACTGGGACACTAATGCAGGTCTGGGAGAGTGAGGCTCTGAGCTGCGTCTCTGTTGCAGGTCTGGGAGAGTGAGTCCCTGAGCTGGGACAATCTGCTGCAGGTCTGGGTAAGTAAGTCTGTGAGCTGTGGTTCTGCTGCAGGTCTGGGAGAGTGAGGCTCTGAGCTGGGGCTCTGCTGCACGTCTGGGAGACTCAGGCTCTGAACTGAGGATCTGATGCAGGTCTGGGAGAGTGAGTCCCTGAGCTGGGGGTCTGCTGCAGGCCTGGGAGACAGAGGCTCTGAGCTGGGTCTCTGCTGCAGGTTTGGGACAGTGAGTCTCTGAGCTCGGGGTCTGCTGCAGGTCTGGGAGAGTGAGGCTCTGAGCTGGAGCTTTGCTGCAGTTCTGGGAGAGAGGCTCTGAGCTCGGGCTCTGTTGCAGGTCTGAGAGAGTGAGGCTCTGTGCTTGGGCAATCTGCTGCAGGTCTGGGACTGTGAGTCTCTGAGTTGGGTCTCTGCTGCAGGTCTGGGAGAGTGAGACTGTGAGCTGGGAGTTTGCTGCAGGTCTGGGAGAGTGAGGCTCTGAGCATGACCTTTGCTGCTGGTCTGGGTAAGTGAGCCTCTGAGCTGGGACAATCTGCTGCTGGTCTGGGTAGGTGAGCCTCTGAGCTGGGTCTCTGCTGTAGGTGTGGGAGAGTGAGACTCTGAGCTGGGGGTTTGCTGCAGGTCTGGGAGAGTGAGTCTCTGAGTTGGGTCTCAGCAGCAGGTCCGGGAGAGTGAGGCTCTGAGCATGACCTTTGCTGCTGGTCTGGGTAAGTGAGCCTCTGAGCTGGGACAATCTGCTGCTGGTCTGGGTAGGTGAGCCTCTGAGCTGGGTCTCTGCTGTAGGTGTGGGAGAGTGAGACTCTGAGCTGGGGGTTTGCTGCAGGTCTGGGAGAGTGAGTCTCTGAGTTGGGTCTCAGCAGCAGGTCCGGGAGAGTGAGGCTCTGAGCATGACCTTTGCTGCTGGTCTGGGTAGGTGAGCCTCTGAGCTGGGACAATCTGCTGCAGGTCTGGGTAAGTGAGGCTCTGAGCTGAGTCTCTGCTGTAGGCCTGGGAGACTTAGGCTCTGTGCTGGGTCTCTGCTGCAGGTCTGGGAGACTAAGGCTCTGAGGTGAGAATCTGCTGCAGGTCTGGGAGAGTGAGTCCCTGAGCTGGGTCTCTGCTGCAGGTCTGGGAGAGTGAAGGTCTGAGCTGGGGCTTGGCTGCAGGTCTGGGAGAGTGAGTCCCTGAGCTGGGACAATCTGCTGCAGGTCTGGGTAAGTGAGTCTCTGAGCTGGGGATCTGCTGCAGGTCTGGGAGAGTGAGTCCCTGAGCTGGGACAATCTGCTGCAGGTCTGGGTAAGTGAGTCTCTGAGCTGAGGCTCTGCTGAAGGTCTGGGAACGTGAGGTTCTGAACGGGGGGTCTGCTGCAGGTCTGGGAAAGTGATGCTCTGTGCTGTGCTGGGGCATTTTGCTGCAAGTCTGGGAGACTGAGGGTCTGAGCTGGGTCTTTGCTGACGGTATGGGAGACTGAGACACTGAGTTGCGTCCCTGCTGCAGGTCTGGGAGAGTAAGACTCTGATCTTGATCTCTGCTGCAGGTCTGGGAGAGTGAGGCTCTGAGCTTGGGGTCTGCTGCAGTTCTGCGAGACTGAGGCTCTGAGCTGGCTCTCTGTTGCAGGTCTGGGAGAGTGAGTCTCTGAGCTGGGTCTCTGCTGCAGGTCTGGGAGAGTGAGGCTCTGAGCAGGGTCTCTGTTGCAGGTCTGGGAGATGAGTCCCTGAGCTGGGACAATCTGCTGCAGGTCTGGGAAAGTGAGTGTCTGAGCTGGAGCTTTGCTGCAGTTCTGGGAGAGTGAGCCTCTGTGTCTCTGCTGCAGGTCTGGGAGAGTGGGGTTCTGAGCTGGGTCTCTGCTGCAGGTCTGGGAGAGTGAGGCTCTGAGCTGGGTCTCTGCTGTAGGTGTGGGAGAGTGGGGCTCTGAGCTGGGGGTTTGCTGCAGGTCTGGGAGAGTGAGTCTCTGAGTTGGGTCTCAGCAGCAGGTCCAGGAGAGTGAGGCTCTGAGCATGACCTTTGCTGCTGGTCTGGGTAAGTGAGCCTCTGAGCTGGGACAATCTGCTGCAGGTCTGGGAGACTGAGGCTCTGTGCTGTGTCTCTGCTGCAGGTCTGGGAGTCTAATGCTCTGAGGTGAGGATCTGCTGCAGGTCTGGGAGAGTGAGTCCCTGAGCTGGGTCTCTGCTGCAGGTCTGGGAGAGTGAGACTCTGAGCTGGGTCTATGTTGCAGGTCTGGGAGAGTGAGTCCCTAAGCTGGGACAATCTGCTGCAGGTCTGGATAAGTGAGTCTCTGAGCTGGGGATCTGCTGCAGGTCTGGGAGAGTGAGGCTCTGAGCTGGGGCTCTGCTGCAGGTCTGGATAAGTGAGTCTCTGAGCTGGGTCTCTGCTGCAGGTCTGGGAGAATGAGTCTCTGAGCTGGGGCTCTGCTGCAGGTCTGGGAGACAAAGGCTCTGAGCTGAGGATCTGATGCAGGTCTGGGAGAGTGAGTCCCTGAGGTGGGGCTCTGCTGCAGGTCTGGGAGAGTGAGACTCTGAGCTGGGGCTCTGCTGAACGTCTGGGAGACGGAGGCTCTGAGCTGAGGCTCTGCTGCAGGTCTGGGAGAGTGAGGCTCTGAACTGGGGGTCTACTGCAGGTCTGGGAAAGTGATGCTCTGTGCCGTGCTGGGGCATTTTGCTGCAAGTCTGGGAGACTGAGGGTCTGAGCTGGGTCTTTGCTGACGGTATGGGAGACTGAGACACTGAGTTGCGTCCCTGCTGCAGGTCTGGGAGAGTAAGACTCTGATCTTGATCTCTGCTGCAGGTCTGGGAGAGTGAGGCTCTGAGCTTGGGGTGTACTGCAGTTCTGGGAGACTGAGGCTCTGAGCTGGCTCTCTGTTGCAGGTCTGGGAGAGTGAGGCTCTGAGCTGGGTCTCTGTTGCAGGTCTGGGAGATGAGTCCCTGAGCTGGGACAATCTGCTGCAGGTTTGGGAGAGTGAGTCCCTGACCTGGGTCTCTGCTGCATGTCTGGGAGAGTGAGTCCCTGAGCTGGGGCTCTGCTGAAGATCTGGGAGACGGAGGCTCTGAGCTGAGGCTCTGCTGCATGTCTGGGAGAGTGAGGCTCTGAACTGGGGGTCTGCTGCAGGTCTGGGAAAGTGATGCTCTGTGCTGTGCTGGGGCATTCTGCTGCAAGTCTGGGAGACTGAGGGTCTGAGCTGGGGCTCTGCTGCAGGTCTGGGAGACTCATGCTCTGAACTGAGGATCTGATGCAGGTCTGGGAGAGTGTGTCCCTGAGCTGGGGCTCTGCTGCAGGTCTAGTGGAGTGAGACTCTGAGCTGGGGTCTGCTGCAGGTTTGGGAGAGTGAGTCCCTGACCTGGGGCTCTGCTGCAGGTCTGGGAGAGTGGGGCTCTGAGCTGAGTCTCTGCTGTCGGCCTGGGAGACTAAGGCTCTGAGCTGGGTCTGTGCTGCAGGTCTGGGAGACTAAGGCTTTGAGTTGAGGATCTGATGCAGGTCTGGGAGAGTGAGATTCTGAGATGGGGATCTGCTGCAGGTCTGGGAGAGTGAGGCTCTGAGCTGGAGTCTGCTGCAGGCCTGGGAGACAGAGGCTCTGAGCTGGGTCTCCTCTGCAGATCTGGGAGACTAAGGCTCTGAGCTGGGGATCTGATGCAGGCCTGGGAGAGTGAGTCCCTGAGCTGGTCTCTGCTGCCGGTCTGGGAGTGTGAGTCTCTGAGCTGGGGCTCTTCTGCAGGACTTGGGAGAGTGAGTCTCTGAGCTGGGGCTCTGCTGCAGGTCTGGGAGTGTGATACTCTGAGCTGGGGCTCTGCTGCAGGTCTGGGAAGAGTGAGCCTCTGAACTGGAGCTTTGCTGCTGGTCTGGGAGAGTGAGGCTCTGAGCTGGGGCTCTGCTGCTGGTCTGGGAGAGTGAGGCTCTGAGCTGGGGGGTCTGCAGCAGGTCTGGGAAGAGTGAGGCTCTGAGCTGGAGCTTTGCTGCTGGTCTGGGAGAGTGTGTGAGGCTCTGAGCTGGATCCCTGCCTCAGGTCTGGGAGAGTGAGGCTCTGAGCTGGGTCTCTTCTGCAGGTCTGGGAAGAGTGAGGCTCTGAGCTGGGGCTCTGTTGCAGGTCTGGGAGACTCAGGCTCTGAACTGAGGATCTGATGCAGGTCTGGGAGAGTGAGTCCCTGAGCTGGGGGTCTGTTGCAGGTCTGGGAGACTCAGGCTCTGAACTGAGGATCTGATGCAGGTCTGGGAGAGTGAGTCCCTGAGCTGGGGGTCTGCTGCAGGCCTGGGAGACAGAGGCTCTGAGCTGGGTCTCTGCTGCAGGTCTGGGACAGTGAGTCTCTGAGCTCGGGGTCTGCTGCAGTTCTAGGAGAGTGAGGCTCTGAGCTCGGGATCTGTTGCAGGTCTGAGAGAGTGGGGTTCTGAGTTGGGTCTCTGCTGCAGGTCTGGGTGAGTGAGGCTCTGAGCTGGGTCTCAGCAGCAGGTCCGGGAGAGTGAGGCTCTGAGCATGACCTTTGCTGCAGGTCTTGGTAAGTGAGGCTCTGAGCTGGGACAATCTGCTGCAGGTCTGGGTAAGTGAGGCTCTGAGCTGGGTCTCTGCTGAAGGCGTGGGAAACTAAGGCTCTGTGCTGGGTCTCTGCTGCAGGTCTGGAAGACTAAGGCCCTGAGGTGAGGATCTGCTGCAGGTCTGGGAGAGTGAGTCCCTGAGCTGGGTCTCTGCTGCAGGTCTGGGAGAGTGAAGGTCTGAGCTGGGGCTTGGCTGCAGGTCTGGATAAGTGAGTCTCTGAGCTGGGGATCTGCTGCAGGTCTGGGAGAATGAGTCTCTGAGCTGGGTCTCTGCTGCTGTTCCGGGAGAGTGAGGCTCTGAGGTGGGGCTCTGCTGAAGGTCTGGGAGACTAAGGCGCTGTGCTGGGTCTCTGCTGCAGGTTTGGGAGAGTGAGTCCCTGAGCTGGGGCTCTGCTGAAGATCTGGGAGACGGAGGCTCTGAGCTGAGGCTCTGCTGCAGGTCTGGGAGAGCGAGGCTCTGAACTGGGGGTCTGCTGCAGGTCTGGGAAAGTGATGCTCTGTGCTGTGCTGGGGCATTCTGCTGCAAGTCTGGGAGACTGAGGGTCTGAGCTGGGTCTTTGCTGCAGGTCTGGGTGACTGAGACACTGAGTTGCGTCCCTGCTGCAGGTCTGGGAGAGTAAGACTCTGAGCTTGATCTCTGCTGCAGGTCTGGGAGAGTGAGGGTCTGAGCTGGGGGGTCTGCTGCAGGTCTGGGAGAGTGGGGCTCTGAGCTGGGCGCTTGCTGCAGGTCCGGGAGAGTGAGGCTCTGAGCTGGGTCTCTGATGTAGGTGTGGGCGAGTGAGGCTCTGAGCTTGGGGTCTGCTGCAGGTCTGGGAGAATGAGTCTCTGAGCTGGGGCTCTGCTGCAGGTCTGGGAGAGTGAGGCTCTGAGCTGGGCGTCTGCTGCAGGTCTGGGAGAGTGAGTCCCTGAGGTGGGGCTCTGCTGCAGGTCTGGGAGAGTGAGTCTCTGAGCTGGGGATCTGCTGCAGGTCTGGGAGAGTCAGTCCCTGAGCTGGGTCTCTGCTGCAGGTCTGGGAGAGTGAGGCTCTGAGCTGGGGCTCTGCTGAAGGTCTGGGAGACTAAGGCGCTGTGCTGGGTCTCTGTGCAGGTCTGGGAGAGTGAGTCCCTGAGCTGGGGCTCTGCTGAAGATCTGGGAGATGGAGGCTCTGAGCTGAGACTCTGCTGCAGGTCTGGGAGAGTGAGGCTTTGAACTGGGGGTCTACTGCAGGTCTGGGAAAGTGATGCTCTGTGCTGTGCTGGGGCATTTTGCTGCAAGTCTGGGAGACTGAGGGTCTGAGCTGGGTCTTTGCTGACGGTATGGGAGACTGAGACACTGAGTTGCGTCCCTGCTGCAGGTCTGGGAGAGTAAGACTCTGATCTTGATCTCTGCTGCAGGTCTGGGAGAGTGAGTCTCTGAGCTGGGTCTCTACTGCACGTCTGGGAGAGTGAGTGAGGCTCTGAGCTGTATCCCTGCCTCAGGTCTGGGAGAGTGAGGCTCTGAGCCGGGTCTCTGCTGCAGGTCTGGGACAGTGAAGCTCTGAGCTGGGGCTCTGCTGCAGGTCTGAGAGAGTGAGGCTCTGTGCTGGGTCTCTGCTGCAGATCTAGGAGTGTGAAGCTCTGAGCTGGGGCTGAGCTGCAGGTCTGGGAGAGTGAGTCTCTGAGCTGGGTCTCTACTGCAGGTCTGGGAGAGTGAGTGAGTCTCTGAGCTGTATCCCTGCCTCAGGTCTGGGAGAGTGAGTCTCTGAGCTGGGTCTCTACTGCAGGTCTGGGAGAGTGAGTGAGGCTCTGAGCTGTATCCCTGCCTCAGGTCTGGGAGAGTGAGGCTCTGAGTTGGGTCTCTGTTGCAGGTCTGGGACAGTGAGTCCCTGAGCTGGGACAATATGCTGCAGGTCTGGGTAAGTGAGGCTCTGAGCTGGGGATCTGCTGCAGGTCTGGGAAAATGAGTCTCTGAGCTGGGGCTCTGCTGCAGATCTGGGAGAGTGAGGCTCTGAGCTGCGTGTCTACAGCACTTCTGGGAGAGTGAGTTAGGCTCTGAGCTGTATCCCTGCCTCAGGTCTGGGAGAGTGAGGCTCTGAGCTAGGTCTCTGCTGCAGGTCTGGGATAGTGAGGCTCTGAGCTGGGGCTCTGCTGCAAGTCTGGAAATGTGATGCTCTGAACTGGTTGTCTGCAGCAGGTCTGAGAGAGTGAGGCTCTGCGCTGGGTCTCTGCTGCAGATCTCGGAGTGTGAGGCTCTGAGCTAGGGCTGTGTTGCAGGTCTGGGAGTGTGAGGCTCTGAACTGGGTCTCTACTGCAGGTCTTTGAGAGAGAGTGAGGCTCTGAGCTGTATCCCTGCCTCAGGTCTGGGAGAGTGAGGCTCTGAGCCGGGTCTCTGCTGCAGGTCTGGGAGAGTGAGGCTCTGAGCTGAGGATCGGCTGCAGGTCTGGGAGAGTGAGTCCCTGAGCTGGGGCTCTGATGCAGGTCTGGGAGTGTGAGGCTCTAAGGTGGGGCTGTGCTGCAGGTCTGGGAGAGTGAGTCTCTGAGCTGGGTCTCTACTGCAGGTCTGGGAGAGTGAGTGAGGCTCTGAGCTGTATCCCTGCCTCAGGTCTGGGAGAGTGAGGCTCTGAGCTGGGGCTCTGCTGCAGGTCTGGGAGAGTGAGGCTCTGAGCTGGGTCTCTGCTGCAGGTCTGGGAGAGTGAGTGAGGCTCTGAGCTGTATCCCTGCCTCAGGTCTGGGAGAGTGAGTCTCTGAGCTGGCTCTCTACTGCAGGTCTGGGAGAGTGAGTGAGTCTCTGAGCTGTATCCCTGCCTCAGGTCTGGGAGAGTGAGGCTCTGAGCTGGGTCTCTACTGCAGGTCTGGGATAGTGAGTGAGGCTCTGAGCTGTATCCCTGCCACAGGTCTGGGAGAGTGAGGCTCTGAGCTGGGTCTCTGCTGCCGGTCTGGGAGAGTGAGTTTCTGAGCTGGAGCTCTGCTACATGTCTGGGAGAGTGAAGCTCTGAGCTGGGTCTCTGCTGCAGGTCTGGCTCTGAGCCGGGTCTCTGCTGCAGGTCTGGGAGAGTGAGGCTCTGAGCTGGGGCTCTGCTGCAGGTCTGAGAGAGTGAGGCTCTGAGCTGGGGCTCTGCTGCAGATCTGGGAGAGTGAGGCTCTGAGCTGGGTGTCTACAGCAGTTCTGGGAGAGTGAGTGAGGCTCTGAGCTGTATCCCTGCCTCAGGTCTGGGAGAGTGAGGCTCTGAGCTAGGTCTCTGTTGCAGGTCTGTGAGAGTGAGGCTCTGAGCTGGGGCTCTGCTGCAAGTCTGGAAATGTGATGCTCTGAACTGGTTGTCTGCAGCAGGTCTGAGAGAGTGAGGTTCTGAGCTGGGTCTCTGCTGCAGATCTTGGAGTGTGAGGCTCTGAGCTAGGGCTGTGTTGCAGGTCTGGGAGAGTGAGGCTCTGAGCTGGGTCTCTACTGCAGGTCTGGGAGAGTGAGTGAGGCTCTGAGCTGTATCCCTGCCTCAGGTCTGGGAGAGTGAGGCTCTGAGCCGGGTCTCTGCTGCAGGTCTGGGACAGTGAAGCTCTGAGCTGGGGCTCTGCTGCAGGTCTGAGAGAGTGAGGCTCTGTGCTGGGTCTCTGCTGCAGATCTAGGAGTGTGAAGCTCTGAGCTGGGGCTGAGCTGCAGGTCTGGGAGAGTGAGTCTCTGAGCTGGGTCTCTACTGCAGGTCTGGGAGAGTGAGTGAGTCTCTGAGCTGTATCCCTGCCTCAGGTCTGGGAGAGTGAGTCTCTGAGCTGGGTCTCTACTGCAGGTCTGGGAGAGTGAGTGAGGCTCTGAGGTGTATCCCTGCCTCAGGTCTGGGAGAGTGAGGCTCTGAGCTGGGTCTCTGCTGCCGGTCTGGGAGAGTGAGTTTCTGAGCTGGAGCTCTACTACATGTCTGGGAGAGTGAAGCTCTGAGCTGGGTCTCTGCTGCAGGTCTGGAGAGTGAGGCTCTGAGTTGGGGGTATGCTGCAGGTCTGGGAGAGTGAGGCTCTGAGCTGGGTCTCTGTTGCAGGTCTGGGACAGTGAGTCTCTGAGCTGGGACAATATGCTGCAGGTCTGGGTAAGTGAGGCTCTGAGCTGGGGATCTGCTGCAGGTCTGGGAGAGTGAGGCTCTGAGCTGGGTGTCTACAGCAGTTCTGGGAGAGTGAGTGAGGCTCTGAGCTGTATCCCTGCCTCAAGTCTGGGAGAGTGAGGCTCTGAGCTAGGTCTCTGCTGCAGGTCTGGGAGAGTGAGGCTCTGAGCTGGGGCTCTGCTGCAAGTCTGGAAATGTGATGCTCTGAACTGGTTGTCTGCAGCAGGTCTGAGAGAGTGAGGCTCTGAGCTGGGTCTCTGCTGCAGATCTCGGAGTGTGAGGCTCTGAGCTAGGGCTGTGTTGCAGGTCTGGGAGAGTGAGGCTCTGAGCTGGGTCTCTACTGCAGGTCTGGGAGAGAGAGTGAGGCTCTGAGCTGTATCCCTGCCTCAGGTCTGGGAGCGTGAGGCTCTGAGCCGGGTCTCTGCTGCAGGTCTGGGAGAGTGAGGCTCTGAGCTGAGGATCGGCTGCAGGTCTGGGAGAGTGAGTCCCTGAGCTGGGGCTCTGCTGCAGGTCTGGGAGTGTGAGTCTCTGAGCTGGGTCTCTGCTGCAGATCTAGGAGTGTGAGGCTCTGAGGTGGGGCTGTGCTGCAGGTCTGGGAGAGTGAGTCTCTGAGCTGGGTCTCTACTGCAGGTCTGGGAGAGTGAGTGAGGCTCTGAGCTGTATCCCTGCCTCAGGTCTGGGAGAGTGAGGCTCTGAGCCGGGTCTCTGCTGCAGGTCTGGGACAGTGAAGCTCTGAGCTGGGGCTCTGCTGCAGGTCTGAGAGAGTGAGGCTCTGAGCTGGGTCTCTGCTGCAGATCTAGGAGTGTGAAGCTCTGAGCTGGGGCTGAGCTGCAGGTCTGGGAGAGTGAGTCTCTGAGCTGGGTCTCTACTGCAGGTCTGGGAGAGTGAGTGAGGCTCTGAGCTGTATCCCTGCCTCAGGTCTGGGAGAGTGAGGCTCTGAGCTGGGTCTCTGCTGCCGGTCTGGGAGAGTGAGTTTCTGAGCTGGAGCTCTGCTACATGTCTGGGAGAGTGAAGCTCTGAGCTGGGTCTCTACTGCAGGTCTGGGAGAGAGAGTGAGGCTCTGACTGTATCCCTGCCTCAGGTCTGGGAGAGTGAGGCTCTGAGCCGGGTCTCTGCTGCAGGTCTGGGAGAGTGAGGCTCTGAGCTGGGGCTCTGCTGCAGGTCTGAGAGAGTGAGGCTCTGAGCTGGGGCTCTGCTGCAGATCTGGGAGAGTGAGGCTCTGAGCTGGGTGTCTACAGCAGTTCTGGGAGAGTGAGTGAGGCTCTGAGCTGTATCCCTGCCTCAGGTCTGGGAGAGTGAGGCTCTGAGCTAGGTCTCTGTTGCAGGTCTGTGAGAGTGAGGCTCTGAGCTGGGGCTCTGCTGCAAGTCTGGAAATGTGATGCTCTGAACTGGTTGTCTGCAGCAGGTCTGAGAGAGTGAGGCTCTGAGCTGGGTCTCTGCTGCAGATCTCGGAGTGTGAGGCTCTGAGCTAGGGCTGTGTTGCAGGTCTGGGAGAGTGAGGCTCTGAGCTGGGTCTCTACTGCAGGTCTGGGAGAGTGAGTGAGGATCTGAGCTGTATCCCTGCCTCAGGTCTGGGAGAGTGAGGCTCTGAGCCGGGTCTCTGCTGCAGGTCTGGGACAGTGAAGCTCTGAGCTGGGGCTCTGCTGCAGGTCTGAGAGAGTGAGGCTCTGTGCTGGGTCTCTGCTGCAGATCTAGGAGTGTGAAGCTCTGAGCTGGGGCCTGAGCTGCAGCTCTGGGAGAGTGAGTCTCTGAGCTGGGTCTCGACTGCAGGTCTGGGAGAGTGAGTGAGTCTCTGAGCTGTATCCCTGCTCAGGTCTGGGAGAGTGAGTCTCTGAGCTGGGTCTCTACTGCAGGTCTGGGAGAGTGAGTGAGGCTCTGAGCTGTATCCCTGCCTCAGGTCTGGGAGAGTGAGGCTCTGAGCTGGGTCTCTGCTGCCGGTCTGGGAGAGTGAGTTTCTGAGCTGGAGCTCTACTACATGTCTGGGAGAGTGAAGCTCTGAGCTGGGTCTCTGCTGCAGGTCTGGAGAGTGAGGCTCTGAGTTGGGGGTATGCTGCAGGTCTGGGAGAGTGAGGCTCTGAGCTGGGTCTCTGTTGCAGGTCTGGGACAGTGAGTCCCTGAGCTGAGGCAATATGCTGCAGGTCTGGGTAAGTGAGGCTCTGAGCTGGGGATCTGCTGCAGGTCTGGGAGAATGAGTCTCTGAGCTGGGGGCTCTGCTGCAGATCTGGGAGAGTGAAGCTCTGAGCTGGGTGTCTACAGCAGTTCTGGGAGAGTGAGTGAGGCTCTGAGCTGTATCCCTGCCTCAAGTCTGGGAGAGTGAGGCTCTGAGCTAGGTCTCTGCTGCAGGTCTGGGAGAGTGAGGCTCTGAGCTGGGGCTCTGCTGCAAGTCTGGGAATGTGATGCTCTGAACTGGTTGTCTGCAGCAGGTCTGAGAGAGTGAGGCTCTGAGCTGGGTCGCTGCTGCAGATCTCGGAGTGTGAGGCTCTGAGCTAGGGCTGTGTTGCAGGTCTGGGAGAGTGAGGCTCTGAGCTGGGTCTCTACTGCAGGTCTGGGAGAGAGAGTGAGGCTCTGAGCTGTATCCCTGCCTCAGGTCTGGGAGAGTGAGGCTCTGAGCCGGGTCTCTGCTGCAGGTCTGGGAGAGTGAGTCCCTGAGCTGGGGCTCTGCTGCAGGTCTGGGAGTGTGAGTCTCTGAGCTGGGTCTCTGCTGCAGATCTAGGAGTGTGAGGCTCTGAGGTGGGGCTCTGCTGCAGGTCTGGGAGAGTGAGTCTCTGAGCTGGGTCTCTACTGCAGGTCTGGGAGAGTGAGTGAGGCTCTGAGCTGTATCCCTGCCTCAGGTCTGGGAGAGTGAGGCTCTGGTCTGGGTCTCTGCTGCAGATCCAGGAGTGTGAAGCTCTGAGCTGGGGCTGAGCTGCAGGTCTGGGAGAGTGAGTCTCTGAGCTGGGTCTCTACTGCAGGTCTGGGAGAGTGAGTGAGTCTCTGAGCTGTATCCCTGCCTCAGGTCTGGGAGAGTGAGTCTCTGAGCTGGGTCTCTACTGCAGGTCTGGGAGAGTGAGTGAGGCACTGAGCTGTATCCCTGCCTCAGGTCTGGGAGAGTGAGGCTCTGAGCTGGGTCTCTGCTGCCGGTCTGGGAGAGTGAGTTTCTGAGCTGGAGCTCTGCTACATGTCTGGGAGAGTGAAGCTCTGAGCTGGGTCTCTGCTGCAGGTCTGGAGAGTGAGGCTCTGAGTTGGGGGTATGCTGCAGGTCTGGGAGAGTGAGTCTCTGAGCTGGGTCTCTGTTGCAGGTCTGGGACAGTGAGTCTCTGAGCTGGGACAATATGCTGCAGGTCTGGGTAAGTGAGGCTCTGAGCTGGGGATCTGCTGCAGATCTGGGAGAATGAGTCTCTGAGCTGGGGGCTCTGCTGCAGATCTGGGAGAGTGAGGCTCTGAGCTGGGTGTCTACAGCACTTCTGGGAGAGTGAGTGAGGCTCTGAGCTGTATCCCTGCCTCAGGTCTGGGAGAGTGAGGCTCTGAGCTAGGTCTCTGTTGCAGGTCTGTGAGAGTGAGGCTCTGAGCTGGGGCTCTGCTGCAAGTCTGGAAATGTGATGCTCTGAACTGGTTGTCTGCAGCAGGTCTGAGAGAGTGAGGCTCTGAGCTGGGTCTCTGCTGCAGATCTCGGAGTGTGAGGCTCTGAGCTAGGGCTGTGTTGCAGGTCTGGGAGAGTGAGGCTCTGAGCTGGGTCTCTACTGCAGGTCTGGGAGAGTGAGTGAGGCTCTGAGCTGTATCCCTGCCTCAGGTCTTGGAGAGTGAGGCTCTGAGCCGGGTCTCTGCTGCAGGTCTGGGACAGTGAAGCTCTGAGCTGGGGCTCTGCTGCAGGTCTGAGAGAGTGAGGCTCTGTGCTGGGTCTCTGCTACAGATCTAGGAGTGTGAAGCTCTGAGCTGGGGCATGAGCTGCAGGTCTGGGAGAGTGAGTCTCTGAGCTGGGTCTCGACTGCAGGTCTGGGAGAGTGAGTGAGTCTCTGAGCTGTATCCCTGCCTCAGGTCTGGGAGAGTGAGTCTCTGAACTGGGTCTCTACTGCAGGTCTGGGAGAGTGAGTGAGGCTCTGAGCTGTATCCCTGCCTCAGGTCTGGGAGAGTGAGGCTCTGAGCTGGGTCTCTGCTGCCGGTCTGGGAGAGTGAGTTTCTGAGCTGGAGCTCTACTACATGTCTGGGAGAGTGAAGCTCTGAGCTGGGTCTCTGCTGCAGGTCTGGAGAGTGAGGCTCTGAGTTGGGGGTATGCTGCAGGTCTGGGAGAGTGAGTTTCTGAGCTGGAGCTCTACTACATGTCTGGGAGAGTGAAGCTCTGAGCTGGGTCTCTGCTGCAGGTCTGGGAGAGTGAGGCTCTGAGCTGGGTCTCTGTTGCAGGTCTGGGACAGTGAGTCCCTGAGCTGAGACAATATGCTGCAGGTCTGGGTAAGTGAGGCTCTGAGCTGGGGATCTGCTGCAGGTCTGGGAGAATGAGTCTCTGAGCTGGGGGCTCTGCTGCAGATCTGGGAGAGTGAGGCTCTGAGCTGGGTGTCTACAGCAGTTCTGGGAGAGTGAGTGAGGCTCTGAGCTGTATCCCTGCCTCAAGTCTGGGAGAGTGAGGCTCTGAGCTAGGTCTCTGCTGCAGGTCTGGGAGAGTGAGGCTCTGAGCTGGGGCTCTGCTGCAAGTCTGGGAATGTGATGCTCTGAACTGGTTGTCTGCAGCAGGTCTGAGAGAGTGAGGCTCTGAGCTGGGTCTCTGCTGCAGATCTCGGAGTGTGAGGCTCTGAGCTAGGGCTGTGTTGCAGGTCTGGGAGAGTGAGGCTCTGAGCTGGGTCTCTACTGCAGGTCTGGGAGAGAGAGTGAGGCTCTGAGCTGTATCCCTGCCTCAGGTCTGGGAGCGTGAGGCTCTGAGCCGGGTCTCTGCTGCAGGTCTGGGAGAGTGAGGCTCTGAGCTGAGGATCGGCTGCAGGTCTGGGAGAGTGAGTCCCTGAGCTGGGGCTCTGCTGCAGGTCTGGGAGTGTGAGTCTCTGAGCTGGGTCTCTGCTGCAGATCTAGGAGTGTGAGGCTCTGAGGTGGGGCTGTGCTGCAGGTCTGGGAGAGTGAGTCTCTGAGCTGGGTCTCTACTGCACGTCTGGGAGAGTGAGTGAGGCTCTGAGCTGTATCCCTGCCTCAGGTCTGGGAGAGTGAGGCTCTGAGTCGGGTCTCTGCTGCAGGTCTGGGACAGTGAAGCTCTGAGCTGGGGCTCTGCTGCAGGTCTGAGAGAGTGAGGCTCTGAGCTGGGTCTCTGCTGCAGATCTAGGAGTGTGAAGCTCTGAGCTGGGGCTGAGCTGCAGGTCTGGGAGAGTGAGTCTCTGAGCTAGGTCTCTACTGCAGGTCTGGGAGAGTGAGTGAGGCTCTGAGCTGTATCCCTGCCTCAGGTCTGGGAGAGTGAGGCTCTGAGCTGGGTCTCTGCTGCCGGTCTGGGAGAGTGAGTTTCTGAGCTGGAGCTCTGCTACATGTCTGGGAGAGTGAAGCTCTGAGCTGGGTCTCTACTGCAGGTCTGGGAGAGAGAGTGAGGCTCTGACTGTATCCTTGCCTCAGGTCTGGGAGAGTGAGGCTCTGAGCCGGGTCTCTGCTGCAGGTCTGGGAGAGTGAGGCTCTGAGCTGGGGCTCTGCTGCAGGTCTGAGAGAGTGAGGCTCTGAGCTGGGGCTCTGCTGCAGATCTGGGAGAGTGAGGCTCTGAGCTGGGTGTCTACAGCAGTTCTGGGAGAGTGAGTGAGGCTCTGAGCTGTATCCCTGCCTCAGGTCTGGGAGAGTGAGGCTCTGAGCTAGGTCTCTGTTGCAGGTCTGTGAGAGTGAGGCTCTGAGCTGGGGCTCTGCTGCAAGTCTGGAAATGTGATGCTCTGAACTGGTTGTCTGCAGCAGGTCTGAGAGAGTGAGGCTCTGAGCTGGGTCTCTGCTGCAGATCTCGGAGTGTGAGGCTCTGAGCTAGGGCTGTGTTGCAGGTCTGGGAGAGTGAGGCTCTGAGCTGGGTCTCTACTGCAGGTCTGGGAGAGTGAGTGAGGCTCTGAGCTGTATCCCTGCCTCAGGTCTTGGAGAGTGAGGCTCTGAGCCGGGTCTCTGCTGCAGGTCTGGGACAGTGAAGCTCTGAGCTGGGGCTCTGCTGCAGGTCTGAGAGAGTGAGGCTCTGTGCTGGGTCTCTGCTACAGATCTAGGAGTGTGAAGCTCTGAGCTGGGGCATGAGCTGCAGGTCTGGGAGAGTGAGTCTCTGAGCTGGGTCTCGACTGCAGGTCTGGGAGAGTGAGTGAGTCTCTGAGCTGTATCCCTGCCTCAGGTCTGGGAGAGTGAGTCTCTGAACTGGGTCTCTACTGCAGGTCTGGGAGAGTGAGTGAGGCTCTGAGCTGTATCCCTGCCTCAGGTCTGGGAGAGTGAGGCTCTGAGCTGGGTCTCTGCTGCCGGTCTGGGAGAGTGAGTTTCTGAGCTGGAGCTCTACTACATGTCTGGGAGAGTGAAGCTCTGAGCTGGGTCTCTGCTGCAGGTCTGGAGAGTGAGGCTCTGAGTTGGGGGTATGCTGCAGGTCTGGGAGAGTGAGTTTCTGAGCTGGAGCTCTACTACATGTCTGGGAGAGTGAAGCTCTGAGCTGGGTCTCTGCTGCAGATCTGGGAGAGTGAGGCTCTGAGCTGGGGCTCTGCTGCAGATCTGGGAGAGTGAGGCTCTGAGCTGGGGCTCTGCTGCAGATCTGGGAGAGTGAGGCTCTGAGCTGGGTGTCTACAGCAGTTCTGGGAGAGTGAGTGAGGCTCTGAGCTGTATCCCTGCCTCAAGTCTGGGAGAGTGAGGCTCTGAGCTAGGTCTCTGCTGCAGGTCTGGGAGAGTGAGGCTCTGAGCTGGGGCTCTGCTGCAAGTCTTGTGGGCGGCACGGTGGCACAGTGGTTAGCACTGCTGCCTCACAGCGCCAGAGACCCGGGTTCAATTCCCGACTCAGGCGACTGACTGTATGGAGTTTGCACGTTCTCCCCGTGTCTGCGTGGGTTTCCTCCGGGTGCTCCGGTTTCCTCCCACAGTCCAAAGATGTGCAGGTCAGGTGAATTGGCTATGCTAAATTGCCCGTAGTGTTAGGTAAGGGGTAAATGTAGGGGTATGGGTGGGTTGCGCTTCGGCGGGTCGGTGTGGACTTGTTGGGCCGAAGGGCCTGTTTCCACACTGTAAGTAATCTAATCTAATCTAAAAAAAAAAGTCTGGGAATGTGATGCTCTGAACTGGTTGTCTGCAGCAGGTCTGAGAGAGTGAGGCTCTGAGCTGGGCCTCTGCTGCAGTTCTCGGAGTGTGAGGCTCTGAGCTAGGGCTGTGTTGCAGGTCTGGGAGAGTGAGGCTCTGAGCTGGGTCTCTACTGCAGGTCTGGGAGAGAGAGTGAGGCTCTGAGCTGTATCCCTGCCTCAGGTCTGGGAGAGTGAGGCTCTGAGCCGGGTCTCTGCTGCAGGTCTGGGAGAGTGAGTCCCTGAGCTGGGGCTCTGCTGCAGGTCTGGGAGTGTGAGTCTCTGAGCTGGGTCTCTGCTGCAGATCTAGGAGTGTGAGGCTCTGAGGTGGGGCTGTGCTGCAGGTCTGGGAGAGTGAGTCTCTGAGCTGGGTCTCTACTGCAGGTCTGGGAGAGTGAGTGAGTCTCTGAGCTGTATCCCTGCCTCAGGTCTGGGAGAGTGAGGCTCTGAGCCGGGTCTCTGCTGCAGGTCTGGGACAGTGAAGCTCTGAGCTGGGGCTTTGCTGCAGGTCTGAGAGAGTGAGGCTCTGACCTGGGTCTCTGCTGCAGATCTAGGAGTGTGAAGCTCTGAGCTGGGGCTGAGCTGCAGGTCTGGGAGAGTGAGGCTCTGAGCTGGGTCTCTACTGCAGGTCTGGGAGAGTG
Source organism: Chiloscyllium plagiosum (assembly GCF_037043375.1). Lineage (NCBI taxonomy): Eukaryota > Metazoa > Chordata > Chondrichthyes > Orectolobiformes > Hemiscylliidae > Chiloscyllium > Chiloscyllium plagiosum. Next base: position 86,047,366 of record NW_028270141.1, on the reverse strand, counting down.
AGTGAGTCTCTGAGCTGTATCCCTGCCTCAGGTCTGGGAGAGTGAGTCTCTGAGCTGGGTCTCTACTGCAGGTCTGGGAGAGTGAGTGAGGCACTGAGCTGTATCCCTGCCTCAGGTCTGGGAGAGTGAGTTTCTGAGCTGGAGCTCTGCTACATGTCTGGGAGAGTGAAGCTCTGAGCTGGGTCTCTGCTGCAGGTCTGGAGAGTGAGGCTCTGAGTTGGGGGTATGCTGCAGGTCTGGGAGAGTGAGGCTCTGAGCTGGGTCTCTGTTGCAGGTCTGGGACAGTGAGTCCCTGAGCTGGGACAATATGCTGCAGGTCTGGGAGAATGAGTCTCTGAGCTGGGGCTCTGCTGCAGTTCTGGGAGAGTGAAGCTCTGAGCTGGGTCTCTGCTGTAGGCCTGGGAGACTAAGGCTCTGAGCTGGGTGCTGCTGCAGGTCTGGGAGAGTGAGGCTCTGAGCTGAGGATCGGCTGCAGGTCTGGGAGTGTGAGTCTCTGAGCTGGGTCTCTGCTGCATGTCTGGGAGAGTGAGGCTCTGAGCTGGGTCTCTGCTGCAGATCTGGGAGAGTGAGGCTCTGAGCTGGGTGTCTACAGCAGTTCTGGGAGAGTGAGTGAGGCTCTGAGCTGTATCCCTGCCCCAGGTCTGGGAGAGTGAGGCTCTGAGCTGGGGCTCTACTGCAGGTCTGGGAGAGTGAGGCTCTGAGCTGGGGCTCTGCTGCAGGTCTGGGAATGTGATGCTCTGAACTGGTTGTCTGCAGCAGGTCTGAGAGAGTGAGGCTCTGAGCTGGGTCTCTGCTGCAAATCACGGAGTGTGAGGCTCTGAGCTAGGGCTGTGTTGCAGGTCTGGGAGAGTGATGCTCTGAGCTGGGTCTCTACTGCAGGTCTGGGAAGAGTGAGCCTCTGAGCTGGAGCTTTGCTGCTGGTCTGGGAGAGTGAGGCTCTGAAATGGGGCTCTGCTGCAGGTCTGGGAAAGTGAGGCTCTGAGCTGGGGCTCTGCTGCAGGTCTGGGAATGTGATGCTCTGAACTGGTTGTCTGCTGCAGGTCTGGGAGACTGAGGCTCTGAGCTGGGTCTCTGTTGCAGGTCTGGGAGAGTGAGGCTCCGGGCTGGGGGTCTGCTGCAGGTCTGGTAGAGTGAGGCTCTGAGCTGAGGCTCTGCTGCAGGTCTGGGACAGTGAGTCCCTGATCTGGGTCTCTGCTGCTGGTCTGAGAGAGTGAGGTTCTGAGCTGGGGGTCTGCTGCAGGTCTGGGAGAGTGAGGCTCTGAGCTGGGTCTCTGCTGCAGGTCTGGGAGAGTGTGGCTCTGAGCTGGGGCTCTGCTGCAGGTCTGGGAGAGTGAGTCACTGAGCTGGGACAATCTGCTGCAGGTCTGGGAGAGTGAGGCTCTGAGCTGGGTCTCTGCTGCAGGTTTGGGAGAGAGAGTGAGGCTCTGAGCTGTATCCCTGCCTCAGGTCTGGGAGAGTGAGACTCTGAGCTGGGTCTCTGCCTCAGGTCTGGGAGAGTGAGGCTCTGAGCTGGGTCTCTGCTGCCGGTCTGGGAGAGTGAGTTTCTGAGCTGGAGCTCTGCTACATGTCTGGGAGAGTGAAGCTCTGAGCTGGGTCTCTACTGCAGTTCTGGGAGAGAGAGTGAGGCTCTGAGCTGTATCCCTGCCTCAGGTCTGGGAGAGTGAGTCTCTGAGCTGGGTCTCTACTGCAGTTCTGGGAGAGAGAGTGAGGCTCTGAGCTGTATCCCTGCCTCAGGTCTGGGAGAGTGAGACTCTGAGCTGGGTCTCTGCCTCAGGTCTGGGAGAGTGAGGCTCTGAGCTGGGTCTCTGCTGCCGGTCTGGGAGAGTGAGTTTCTGAGCTGGAGCTCTGCTACATGTCTGGGAGAGTGAAGCTCTGAGCTGGGTCTCTACTGCAGTTCTGGGAGAGAGAGTGAGGCTCTGAGCTGTATCCCTGCCTCAGGTCTGGGAGAGTGAGACTCTGAGCTGGGTCTCTGCCTCAGGTCTGGGAGAGTGAGGCTCTGAGCTGGGTCTCTGCTGCCGGTCTGGGAGAGTGAGTTTCTGAGCTGGAGCTCTGCTACATGTCTGGGAGAGTGAAGCTCTGAGCTGGGTCTCTGCTGCAGGTCTGGGACAGTGAGTCCCTGAGCTGGGACAATATGCTGCAGGTCTGGGTAAGTGAGGCTCTGAGCTGGGGATCTGCTGCAGGTCTGGGAGAATGAGTCTCTGAGCTGGGGCTCTGCTGCAGATCTGGGAGAGTGAGGCTCTGAGCTGGGTGTCTACAGCAGTTCTGGGAGAGTGAGTGAGGCTCTGAGCTGTATCCCTGCCTCAGGTCTGGGAGAGTGAGGCTCTGAGCTAGGTCTCTGCTGCAGGTCTGGAAGAGTGAGGCTCTGAGCTGGGGCTCTGCTGCAAGTCTGGGAATGTGATGCTCTGAACTGGTTGTCTGCAGCAGGTCTGAGAGAGTGAGGCTCTGAGCTGGGTCTCTGCTGCAGATCTCGGAGTGTGAGGCTCTGAGCTAGGGCTGTGTTGCAGGTCTGGGAGAGTGAGGCTCTGAGCTGGGTCTCTACTGCAGGTCTGGGAGAGAGAGTGTGGCTCTGAGCTGTATCCCTGCCTCAGGTCTGGGAGAGTGAGGCTCTGAGCCGGGTCTCTGCTGCAAGTCTGGGAGAGTGAGGCTCTGAGCTGAGGATCGGCTGCAGGTCTGGGAGAGTGAGTCCCTGAGCTGGGGCTCTGCTGCAGGTCTGGGAGTGAGAGTCTCTGAGCTAGGTCTCTGCTGCAGATCTAGGAGTGTGAGGCTCTGAGTTGGGGCTGTGCTGCAGGTCTGGGAGAGTGAGTGAGGCTCTGAGCTGTATCCCTGCCTCAGGTCTGGGAGAGTGAGGCTCTGAGCCGGGTCTCTGCTGCAGGTCTGGGACAGTGAAGCTCTGAGCTGGGGCTCTGCTGCAGGTCTGAGAGAGTGAGGCTCTGTGCTGGGTCTCTGCTGCAGATCTAGGAGTGTGAAGCTCTGAGCTGGGGCTGAGCTGCAGGTCTGGGAGAGTGAGTCTCTGAGCTGGGTCTCTACTGCAGGTCTGGGAGAGTGAGTGAGTCTCTGAGCTGTATCCCTGCCTCAGGTCTGGGAGAGTGAGGCTCTGAGCTGGGTCTCTGCTGCCGGTCTGGGAGAGTGAGTTTCTGAGCTGGAGCTCTGCTACATGTCTGGGAGAGTGAAGCTCTGAGCTGGGTCTCTGCTGCAGGTCTGGAGAGTGAGGCTCTGAGTTGGGGGTATGCTGCAGGTCTGGGAGAGTGAGGCTTTGAGCTGGGTCTCTGTTGCAGGTCTGGGACAGTGAGTCCCTGAGCTGGGACAATATGCTGCAGGTCTGGGTAAGTGAGGCTCTGAGCTGGGGATCTGCTGCAGGTCTGGGAGAATGAGTCTCTGAGCTGGGGCTCTGCTGCAGATCTGGGAGAGTGAAGCTCTGAGCTGGGTCTCTGCTGTAGGCCTGGGAGACTAAGGCTCTGAGCTGGGTGCCTGCTGCAGGTCTGGGAGAGTGAGGCTCTGAGCTGGGTGTCTACAGCAGTTCTGGGAGAGTGAGTGAGGCTCTGAGCTGTATCCCTGCCTCAGGTCTGGGAGAGTGAGGCTCTGAGCTAGGTCTCTGCTGCAGGTATGGGAGAGTGAGGCTCTGAGCTGGGGCTCTGCTGCAGGTCTGGGAATGTGATGCTCTGAACTGGTTGTCTGCAGCAGGTCTGAGAGAGTGAGGCTCTGAGCTGGGTCTCTGCTGCAAATCTCGGAGTGTGAGGCTCTGAGCTAGGGCTGTGTTGCAGGTCTGGGAGAGTGATGCTCTGAGCTGGGTCTCTACTGCAGGTCTGGGAGAGAGAGTGAGGCTCTGAGCTGTATCCCTGCCTCAGGTCTGGGAGAGTGAGGCTCTGAGCCGGGTCTCTGCTGCAGGTCTGGGAGAGTGAGGCTCTGAACTGGGGCTCTGCTGCAGGTCTGGGAGAGAGAGTGAGGCTCTGAGCTGTATCCCTGCCTCAGGTCTGGGAGAGTGAGGCTCTGAGCCGGGTCTCTGCTGCAGGTCTGGGAAGAGTGAGCCTCTGAGCTGGAGCTTTGCTGCTGGTCTGGGAGAGTGAGGCTCTGAAATTGGGCTCTGCTGCAGGTCTGGGAAGAGTGAGCCTCCGAGCTGGGGCTCTGCTGCAGGCCTGGGAATGTGATGCTCTGAACTGGTTGTCTGCTGCAGGTCTGGGAGACTGAGGCTCTGAGCTGGGTCTCTGCTGCAGATCTCGGAGTGTGAGGCTCTGAGCTAGGGCTGTGTTGCAGGTCTGGGAGAGTGATGCTCTGAGTTGGGTCTCTACTGCAGGTCTGGGAGAGAGAGTGAGGCTCTGAGCTGTATCCCTGCCTCAGGTCTGGGAGAGTGAGGCTCTGACCCGGGTCTCTGCTGCAGGTCTGGGAGAGTGAGGCTCTGAACTGGGGCTCTGCTGCAGGTCTGGGAAGAGTGAGCCTCTGAGCTGGAGCTTTGCTGCTGGTCTGGGAGAGTGAGGCTCTGAGCTGGGGCTCTGCTGCAGGTTTGGGAATGTGATGCTCTGAACTGGTTGTCTGCTGCAGGTCTGGGAGACTGAGGCTCTGAGCTGGGTCTCTGTTGCAGGTCTGGGAGAGTGAGGCTCCGGGCTGGGGGTCTGCTGCAGGTCTGGTAGAGTGAGGCTCTGAGCTGAGGCTCTGCTGCAGGTCTGGGACAGTGAGTCCCTGATCTGGGTCTCTGCTGCTGGTCTGAGAGAGTGAGGTTCTGAGCTGGGGGTCTGCTGCAGGTCTGGGAGAGTGAGGCTCTGAGCTGGGTCTCTGCTGCAGGTCTGGGAGAGTGTGGCTCTGAGCTGGGTCTCTGCTGCAGGTCTGGGAGAGTGTGGCTCTGAGCTGGGGCTCTGCTGCAGGTCTGGGAGAGTGAGGCTCTGAGCTGAATCTATGTTGCAGGTATGGGAGAGTGAGTCACTGAGCTGGGGCAATCTGCTGCAGGTCTGGGAGATTGAGACTCTGAGCTGGGTCTCTGCTGCAGGTCTGGGAGCATGTGGTTCTGAACTGGGGGTCTGATGCAGGTCTGGCAAAGTGATGCTCTGTGCTATGTTGGTGCATTCTGCTGCAAGTCTGGGAGACTGAGGGTCTGAGCTGAGGATCTGATGCAGGTCTAGGAGAGTGAGTCCTGAGCTGGGGCTCTGATGTAGGTCTGTCAGAGTGAGGCACTGAGCTGGGGCTCTGCTGCAAGTCCGGGGGGGTTCGATGACATCACTTGCACCCCTGAAGCCGCCGCACGGTCCGCAGCCACTGCCAACCACACCATCCCCTCCATCGCCGTCCATCCAACCACCTCCACAACTCCCGTGGAGGCTCCCGCCACTGCATCACTGCTGTCACGTATTTCACCACCCCCAGCACAGACGCGATCCCTTCCTTGTACGTCACATCATTCCCCCAGGTTTCCACCGCAGCAGTCACTTCCACCCCAAAGGATACCACTCGTCTCGACACCGAAGCCTCAATCGCCGATGTCACTTCCACCACCAGTGGAACCCCGGCTACATCACTCGTGATGTCACGTCCCCCTCTGTGTACACAGCTATAAGCCCCAATTGTGCCCCCTTTGTGAGAGTCACTTCAGTTGGTGATGTCACTCCTGACCCTGTAGTCACGCCCACTTAAGCAACTGTCTCTGCCCCCCCGCCAGCTCCACACCCCCCCATCCCCCACCTCCAGGTCCTAGCTCCCATCCCTGCCGTGTGTTCACCATTACCCCAAACCTCCCGCTCACAGAGGACAAACGATCAGACCTCAGCAAAGGCCTCGCCTTCATCCCTCTACATTCCCAGATTAATGAGATCGACACACGCTGCAACCTTGAACGTTTCTTCCGCCGCCTCCACCTCCGTGCCCACTTTCTCAACCAAGACACCCGCCTACCCACCGAGGACCCCTTCGCCCACCTGCAACACACTCAATCCACCTGGACACCCCGTGCTGGCCTGTTACCTGCCCTTGATCTCTTCATTTCAATCTGTCACCGTGACATCGACTGCCTCAACCTTTCCAACTGCCTCATAAATTCCAACCTTCCGCCTCCCAACGTGCAGCCCTCCACTCTCTCCGTTCCAACCACAACCTCACCATCAAACCCATAGACGCAGGGGTGCAGTAGTAGTGTGGCACACCAACCTCTACACCGCTGAAGCCAGGTGCCAACTCGCAGACACCTCTTCCTACTGCCCCCTTGATCACAACCCCACCTCCCATCATCAAACCATCATCTGCCAGACTAACCACATCCTCATCACCTCTGGGAATCTCCCACTGACAGCCTCCAACCACATTTTCCCACCTCTTTCCTAACATTCACAAACCCGACTGCCCCGATTGACTCATCATCTCAGCCTGCGCCTGTCCTATCAAACTCTCTTCCTACTTCGATACCATCCTGTCCTCCTTAGTCCAGGAACTCCCACCTACTTTGGTGACACCACCCATGCCCTTTACTTCCTACAAGATTTTCATTTCCCCAGCCCCTTACGCCACATCCAGTTCCTGTACACATCAATCCACCACGACGAATGTCTCCAAGCCCTCCGTTTCTTCCTCTCACGCCGTCCCAACCAATACCCTTCCACCGACACACTCATCCGCCTGGCTAAACTGGTCCTCACCCTCAATCATCACACTTCATCCAAACCAAAGGGGTAGCCATGGGCACCCGTACTGGACCCAGCTATGCCAGCCTGTTTGTCGGATACGTGGAACAGTCCACCTTCCACAGTTACACCTGCACCACTCCCCACCTGTTCCTTCGCTACATTGATGACAGTATTGACCCCGCCTCGTGCTCCCACGAGGAGGTTGAACAGCTCATCAATTTATCAACAGCTTCCAAGCCGACCTCAAATTCACCTGGACCATCTCGCACACCTCCCTCCCCTTCCTGGACCTTTCATCACCGGCTCCGGTGACCGACTAACCACAGACATCTACTACAAGCCCACCGACTCCCACAGCTACCTAGAACACACCTGCTCCCACCCTACCTCCTTTAACAACGCCATCCCTTATTTCCAATTCCTCTGTCTCTGGTACATCTGTTTCCAGGATGACCAATTCCACCTCAGAAATCCCAGATGGCCTCCTTCTTCCATGATCGCACCTTCCCTTCCCATGTGGTTGGCGATGCCCTCCAGCGCATCTCCTCCACTTCGCACACCACCGCCCTTGAACCCATCCCTCCCAACTCAACAAGGACAGAACCCCCCTGGACTTCGCCTTCTACCCCAACAACCTCCCCATACATCCCATCATCCTCTGCTACTTCTGCCACCTCCAAACGGACCCCACCATCAAAGATATATTTCCCTCCCTTCACCTATCAGTGTTCCAGAGCGATCATTCCCTCTGCGTCTCCCTCATCAGGTCTATGCCCCCCCCCCCCCACCAGCCCAGACCCCACCCCGGCACCTTTCCCTGCCACAGAAGGAAGTGCAAAACCTGCGCCCACGTCACTCCCCTTACCTCCGTCCAAGGCCCCAAGCGATCCTTGCACATGCATCAGAAATTTACTTGCATCTCTACCAATGTCATGTACTGCATGCATTGCACTCGGTGTGGTCACCTCTACATCGGGGAGACAGGATGCTTTCTTGCGGATCAATTCAGAGAACATCTCTGGGACACCCGCACCCACCACTCCCACCACCCCGTGGCTGAACACTTCAATTCCTCCTCCTGCTCTGTTAAGGGCCTCCTCCATCACCAAACCATTACCAACGCCTGGAGGAGGAACGCCTCATATTCCATCTTGCGACTCTGCAAACATACGGGATAAATGTGGATTTCAACAACTTCCTCATTATCCCAGTCCCAGGCCTACAACTCGGCACCGCCCTCCGGACCTGTCCATCACTTCCCCCGTGACCTATCACCTTCTCCCTCACATTCATCCATCTATTGCTTTCTCAGCTACCTGCCCTCCAAACCCACCCCCTTCCCATTTATCTCTCAGCCCTACCCACAAGCCTCATTCCTGATGAAGAACTTATGCCGGAAACGTTGATTCTCCTGCTCCTCGGATGCTGCCTGACCTGCTGTGCCTTCCCAGCAACACACTCTCGACTCTGATCTCCAACATCTGCAGTCCTCACTTTCTCCTAAATTAAATTAGATTCAGTTAAGTTACGACGCTCAGCACAATTCCACCAAAGCTCCCCACCACCAGGAGCACCAGTAGGTAAACCCGTATTTGTTCGGAATTCTTCCTCCCGACCGCAAGACATAGCCCTCATGACTACACAAAGGCCCTGACCAACATAGCCAAAAACTCTGCGTCTGTATAATTCAGAAAGGGCCGCCACATTCTATAAAACATTTCTGTTTTCTGGTGCTTAAGGAAGTCCAGGGAGATGAGCTCCATTACCAATCTATGCCACCCCGAGAGTCCTGGGGGATTCTTTTAAAGCCAGCTCATTAGAATATTTTTCCTCACACTGAATGAAAGAATATTAAACAGTTTCTTCCCATGCATGTCAAAGAGGGAAGATTCGGCAAACCCAAGAGGAAGGACACCAGATCCACCTTGACCTCAGTTCTCAAGACCTCTTCCAGAACCCTCGTTATAATGCCCCAATACCTACGAAGCTTGTGGTGTGACCACAAGCAATGAGTAAGGGTGCCAACATCTGTTCTACATTTGGGACATATTGGGGACGCCTTTGTCTTAAATTTCTCTAGCCACTCCGGTGCCTAATGAACCCTGTGGAGTACCTTCAGTTACACAGCCTGCATCCTATTACAAATCAAAATCTTCCTTACATTCTCCTAAATATCCTCCCACACCTCTGATGAGATTTCCACCCCCTTTTCTTGAGTCCAGATTCCACACAACTACTCAATATCCTTTGAGACATTACCTCCTAACAAGTGATAGAAGGCACTGACAGAGACATCGCCCACAGACCGGAGCACTCTCCTCTCTATAGGGACTAGCCATTAGTGTAGTGTTTTTCTGTATAAAGCCCCTAACCTGAGAGTAACGGAAGAGGTCCCTCCTTTATCTCTCATATTTCTGGCTCAGCAGCTCGAAAGACATCATGACCTCCCCATCAAATAAATCTCCCAAACAGGAGACTCCTCTAGACTCCCAGAGCTTAAAGCAGAGTCCATCGACCCCAGCCGGAATCCTAACATTTCTACTACGGGAGTGAAAGGCGAAGTTTTTTGTCAGTTGCCCTCACCTTGTCGCATCAGTTTCCATGCTTTAACCGGATTAAGGACAATCAGGTTTCTGCAATGGTCCATAACAGTCCTCATCTTGTTCATAAACAACAAATTGATGAGGGGGATTTTGCATGGGAGGCCTCACTGTCCAATCAGATTGTCCACGGGTCCTGACAAGCCCAGTCAGCCACATTGGATAGTAAGGAACTCAATTGATATTTCTTAAAATCCGGGAATTCCAAACCTCCCATCCCCTGAGGAAGCTGCAATTTGTCCAGTTTAATAAGAGGCCACCTATGATGCCAGATGAAAGATCCGAGCCAAATGTAAAGCCTCCGTGGCGCTTGCCTAGGCCGCATCAAAGGGAGCATTCCCATGGGATATAATAAACAAGGAAGAACATACATTTTGACCAGAGCTATTCTATCCAACCAGGATATTGGAAAATCCTCCCAGCGCCAAAGGTCCTGTCTTAACTTCTTTAGCAACTGCACAAAGTTAGCTTTCTATAATTGATCAAAGGCTGGAGTGATAAAAATGCCTAAATACAAGAAACCTCACTGTGACCACCTGAAAGGGAAACAGGTTCCATCCCCAAGATCAGATATTCTAGCAAGTCCCCCACAGGCATGGCCTCCGACTTCATAAAATTAATTTTATACCCAGAGAACGAATCATATAGACTAATCACTTGTATTAAACGGGGCACAGATGTCATCGGATCAGTTAAAAAGAGAAGAACGTTATCCGCACAAAGGGTGATCTTTTGCCTGACGGACCCTACTTCCGGGCAATTATGTTGGAGTTTCTCCTGATGGGCCTCTGCCAGTGGCTTAATCACCAATGTAAATAAAAGCGGTGAGAGAGGGCACCCTTGTCGGCTGCCCCTGCCGATACTAAAATTGTCTGACCATACACCATTAGTGAGAACCCTTGCTTTCAGGTCACTGTTGCCCACCTGGAACAAACCCCTCCGAGACCAAATCGCTCCAGCACATAAAAGAAGTACAGCCACTCCGCCCAGCCAAATGCTTTCTCTGCATCCAGGGGAGATTACCAAGCCTGGAATCGACCCTTGCTGGCATACCTGGACCATGTTTAATACTCTTCTAATATAATTAATAGACTTACTGGCAAAGTTAGAGAACCAAAAAGGGATCAGTTCCATGTTTTACTTCCCTTTCAAGGCATACTGGGGACTCAAGGGTTAAACATTCCACTACCAAAGAAACTCACTGCAGTAGCAATTGCATGTCTGTCCTCTTACAGAATAGACAGAACATCTCAGTAGGGAGGAGGCTGACTGAATCCTAGAGAAGGAATCCATTGGAGCCACATGTGGATTCCTCTGCAGTCTCAGGCAAAGGTATTTGTCCTCTCCACACAAGACTGATAGCCTTGGCCACAACTCTATTAAACTGCCTCCTGCTCCCATTATCTTGCTTTCCCTTCATATTAGCATAGGTATGTGAATCCCCATTGAGAACAGGCAAAATCCTTCTGTTTTAATCTCTTCCCATCAACACATGATCATGAAGAATGCAATAATCAGTCCCTGTAATCCATTCACTCGCTATCACAGGACATCAACATTCACTGGGCCTTATAATTGTCCATCTCAAACAATGTAATGACAATCAACCATGTGACTTATAGACCTTTAGTATTATTCTTATAAAAAGTACTGCCTTTGTGTGTAGAGCAGAGATTTGTGAAGAAGTGTCATCACAAGTAGACTCACAACTACTTTTGGGGACATTGAGAATCTCTCGCCGGCTGTCCAATAATAAAGCATCTAAAGTTGAATTGAAACTTGTGCCGTCTGGATTTGTGGAACAAAATATACATCAACACTATGACCCTGAATAAAACCTGCCTGGTCCTCCTTTACAATGAAGGGCAAAACCTTCTCCAACCTTAATGCCAGCATTTTTGACAGAATTTTAAAATCCACATTCAGTAACAATATGAGCCTGTACGAAGTGCAATTCTCTGGGGCTTTGCCTTTCTTGAGAATAAGAGAAATATTTACTTCTCTCAGAGAGGATGGGAGGCAGTCCTGACTGTACAAGTAGCTGTATATATCCAAGAGTGGCTTGGCCAACGTGCCTATTAACTCCTTCTAAAACTCATTATGAAATCTGTGTGGATCGGGCACTTTATCGCACTGGAGTCGCCTCACTGCCTCCTGTATTTCCTGGATTGTCAGAGGGGCATTCAAAAAAGGTGCTTGGTCTGAACTTACACCTGGAAGGTCTAGGGTCTTAAAAAAGGACTCCATCTTCACCAATCCATCCTCACAGCCCTCCAACTGGTACAGCTCAAAGTGGAGCTTCCTAAATGCTGCATTAATCTTTTTGGCATCACAAGTACCAGCACTCTCTCTGATGGATGTGATAGATTGCGGGACATTCTTCTTTCTGGCCAGGTATGCGAGATATCTCCCTGGTTTACCACCATATTCAAATAACCTCAAAGAGGTTTCCCTCTTTACTGTCTGGGTGAGCACAGCATTCGAAGTAGCTCTGAGGGCTATAATCTGCTGCAACTTGTTACAGAAGCTCTGTCAAAGTATACTGCCTCAGCTGCCTTCAGGCAAACCTCGAGCAAACACTGCTGTTCTCCCCTCTGCCGCTTCTGGGTCGCCAAGTAAGGAATAATCAAACCCAGTGTATAAGCCTTGGCACTCTCCCAGAGCACCGATGGATTACTGGCCATACCCAAATTAATGTCCCAAAGATTTAAAATTCCCGTGAAAAATACTCTACAAACTTGTGGGCCTGTCCTGTTACCACCAGCCTTGACCTCCATGTACACTGCCACATGATCAGAATGGCTATGTTCCCAACTCTGCAAGACAGCACCGAATTCAAAAAGGTGGATGGGGCAAAAAACATGCCAAACCTAGTATAGCACTTATGTGGTTTAAAGAAAAAGCCATTGCTCCAAGACACTGACGAGTTGGTTTTCTTCCTCCCGTTCCGGAAGCCTCACCAGACAGATGTTCTTCTGACAGCTTCAGGGCTTGGACCCAACCTGCCGAAGATTCTGCCGCGGTTTTGGAGGCTCCACCTCCATGACACGCTGCCCGAGACGCTGGATCTCCTGGTCATGCTTCTGCAGCATGATCGGTTCCAGCCTAGACTGGGTCTCCCTCCATTGCTGAATCGATCTTCTCTCGGAGTTTCCCAAACTCCGAGACCAGGTTCTGCTCCACAGGTAAGTCCCCTGGGGCATTCGCGGTGGCTGATGCTGTGGCCACGGACGTGTCAGTTGCTGCAGGGGAATGCCCTGCTTCCTGTGATCCTCATGGTCTCTTCCCTTTAGTCATTTTTTAAACTAACATAGAGCAATTCTGGGGGTCAAAAACTAACAATTTCTCCCACAATGGGTAATAAAGGGAGGGTGATGCACCACTTTGTTTGGGTTCTGGTGCAGAGCTCAGCAGGGCAGACCTACTGGATCACCGCCATCTTGAATCGCCTCAGGAGCTTAGCCTGTTAAATACATACTTTCACCCTGCAAATTGAGCCAACAGGCAACCTGCCCCCACCCTAGTTGGCACCACATGTATAGATAAGAAGGTACACAGGATGCCATTCTGTCAATTTAGGAGTATTAATGTTGAAAGCTGAGCCAAGTATCCTTGATATTTCCAGCAGCTGCTTATAATTGTTTCCCGGGAGATAAAAAATAATTTAACACAACACTGATTTTCTATGATTTTATACTGGGCCCTTACAGATTATGTCACAGAGAATTAGCATTTGATGAAAATTACAATTTGTTTACGGGTGGACCCTTCCAGGACTCCAGAGATAATAGTGCATAGCAAGAACAGAATCCATTGTATGCGCTTCTCTGACTATGAATGGAAAGATAAAAATTGATTGGGGACCATAATTCTGTTCAACTAGGTAGCAATGGAGTGTCACTGAGGGCGGTTGGTATAGTCAAGTGAACCAAAGGCTGCACACAAAGAAGGAATGGGAAGTATAGTTTATCAATATCATTACTGACAGGATGTCATTTTTGATTTTGATTGAACTGTTTCAATACTGTGGAAGGGATGGAAATCTGTTTGGAGGGATTTAAACATAAACATCCATGAATAATGGATTTGAAAGAACACAATGAGTTTGAGGTCTTTTGTGTGAAAAGAGAGTTTTATGGTGTGGTTTGCAAAGACTATGTGGTCAAGTGCTGTTGTTTTATTGAAAAGAAGTGACAAAGATAGCAGAATTGAAAGGAAAGGCTGTACCTGGGGAAAGAAATTGTGAGCAATATCAGATAATATGGGGGCCAGGAGGTTAAGATGGGAAATCGTCAGTTTAATAGGAATAGGACTAAGGTGGTAGGAGGAGGAAAAGATGAGACTGGAGAGGACAGGGAATGATACCAGAAAAACAGAGAAATACCAAGCTAGGAAGGATAAGGAGGAATGGGCCAGAGACCATTGACTCAAAGTAGACATTAGCTTTGTACTGGAGTCATGGCTGGAGGTTGGGGTGAAGAGGCTTGGGTAAAAGCATTTAAGAAAATGATGTGTGGTAGAGAAAGGAAACCAAGTGTTATCTTTGCATTCTTAGATGAACCAGTTTTGGCAAGCAAAAATTGTCTGTTTGATGTGTTCCAACCAGGTCTGATAATGAATGGCTAAATCAATTGTGTTGCACTTATGTTCAATTTTACATTCCTTGAATTTAAAACAGTGGAGATGAGGGCCATACCAAGGAGGGTGAGCAAGGTGAGATAGGATGATTGTTTTAGTGCGAACAAAGGCAACAAAGTTGAAGATAAAGGTGTAACTGCAGAAATATTGTGAATGGAGGCCAAAGATAAACAGATTGGATTTTGAAAGTGTAGTTGTCAGTGAGCTGGAAGACCATGTTTTCCTAGGATGCATACTGGAGGATGTACGGTCAGAGCAATAAGGGGAAATAGGAGCATTGACAGAATTATCCAAGGAAGTGTTTAGAAATGGCGTAATCTGCGATTGACACATGGATGTAGAGAGAGACCATTGTGACATGGCAATTTGAAGGGGGAAGTCATGAATATAGGTTAGCAAGTTTACTTGGATGGAGACAGAAAGGAAGAATAGGAAGACAGTGAACTCAGACATGACAGAGACCATGATGAGTTAAGCTAAAGGTTGAAATTACCAAGTCCCTTGGAGTTGAGGCTGAGTGAGGAAAAAAGTGAGAATATATTCGTGTGAAACCTGGCATAGTATTTGCATAAGGATTGAGGATTTTAACTAAAACTTAATGAGGTGGAAAGGGAAGAGATACTCAAAAGAGGAGAAGGTGACAAATGAACAAATAACAGGAAGTGGAGTCTCCTTGTCCGTTGGGATCTTAAACCTTACAATACAATGATCACTGTCTCCTAAATGTTACCCCACTGACAAATTGAAATACTTGGCCTACTTAATTTCCAATAAATCGCCCATAATGCTGGACAAGCTAAAGATCAGTAGTTTCCTGTGCAAAACAAGCACCATAACTATTCCATAAAAGTGACTGTTTGGTTTAGATTTGAGACACGGGACAGGAATTGATAGAGTGAGGCTGAAACTAATGGAGGATGGGGAAATGACTAGGAATAGCAACTTAGATCCATGCTAGTATTGAACAGAATTGGTAACCAATGCACAGATGTTTGAGAGGGGGGTCAAGGGTGTGGTGCTGGAAAAGCATAGCAGATCAGGCAGCATCTGAGGAGCAGGAGAATTGACATTTCAGGCATAAGACCTTCATCAGATTTTTTAAAGTTCAATTACCACTGGAATAGGAAGGAGAGCTGGGATAGCTGGGCCTCAGGTCTCTCAGTCCTACCTGAAGATCTTGTTGCAGGATTTGAAGTGCTGTAGTGACGTGAGTTTATCCAAAAATGGAATGAAAAGGATAAACTCACCAAACAAACATACATCACTGACAGTGTTGTGAGATCAGCAGTGGGAGTCAAATCAAACTGATATTTACCTTAGATCACCAGCCATTTCAGAAAGCCCACACTGTCTTTCCATAAGACCACAAGAAATAGGAATGGGAGTTACCAATAGGACCATGGTTAATCTGACAGTCCTCATGTCCACATTCCTGTGCTTTCTCCATAACCTTGATTCCCCGACTGATCAAGAATATATGTATCTCAGCCTTAAATATGTACAATGATTCAGCCCTCACAGCACTCTGTGGCAAGGAGTTCCAAAGACACAGAACCCTCTGAGAAAAGAAATTATTTCTCATCTAAGTCTTAAATTGGCACACCTTTGTTCTGAGAACAAGCCCTTTGTTCTAGACTTTCCCATGAGGGGAAACATGCTCTCAGCTGTTATTCTGTCAAGCTCCTTAAGAATCCTACATGTTTCAATGAGAACATCTGTCATCCTTTTAACTTCCAGTGGGTACAGTTTCAACCTGTTTAACGTTTGCTCATTTGACAACCTCTCCATATCGGGGATCATCCTTGTGAATCATGTTTGAACTGCCCCTGGTGAAATGATATATATTTCTTTAATAAGGAGAACAAAACTGCTCACAATATGCCAGATGTGGTCTCATCAGTACTTTGTACAGCTGCACTAAGACTTCCCTACTCTCATACTCCAACCCCCTTGAAATCTCATAAATCTTGTTCAGAATCTCTCTGCTGTGTGAAGGATCACTTTAACAGCAAGAGTCATGGATTAGTTGTAATATCATCTGTTGAGCTAGCCAACTTCAGATGTTTGCTGAAAACAGCATCAGACCAATAGATTATGTGTTATCTAATTTCTGTCAGACCTCTCAAGGCCTTGTACTTCATTACTTTAGACAAATGATTTTTTCAATTGCAAAATCTTTATTGCTTCCTCATAATGGTGCTTGAGCTTTTCCAATTTTGCCAAAAGTCGACAAGATTAATTTGAAAGACTTAAAGCCGGAAAATCTTTTATCGGCAATGTCCAAAATTCTTTACAAGCCTTGAGAGTTGGGCTTCATCACTGAGTTCTTTTGAGTAAAAACATTACTATCTCACAGTTCAGGAGGGCAAGATAGGTGAGTCCTACAACAGATTCAAATGCAAATCCACATTCTGACTTAAACCTCTTCTGCACTCTGTCAAACACATTTGAATTCTTTCTAAAGTGAGGTGTCAAGAAATTCTCACAACAATCCAGTTGAACGAATTTCTTATATAGGTTCAGCATAAACCTCCTAGTCTTGTAGTCCGTAGCACTATTAAGAACACCTAGAATATTGTATGCTTTGTTAACCACACTAACCACTGCCCTGCCATCTTTAATGCATACACAAGGTCTCGATCTTCCTGCGCACTAATTGAAGGAGTACCCTTCATTTTATACTATTTCTCCATGTACTTTCTACCAAAATGTATTGCCTAATACTTCTCCTCACTGAACTTAAACTGCAACCTATCTGCACTCTCCACCAACTTGTCAATGTCATTTTTAAGTTCTACACTGTCCTCCTCACAGTTTCAAATACCCCCAAGTTCTGTATCATCTGTAAATTTATGGAATTACCCCAGCCATTTTAAATTTACATTTTTGATATAAGAAAATTAAAGGTCCCAATACTGACCCTGAGAGAACTCCATTCCACCTTGCTCCAGCCTGAAAATATATCTATTAACCACTACTCATTTTCTACCACTCAGTTAATTTTGTATCCATGTTGTGACTTTATCTTGTGCACTACTAGCTATAATTTTTCTCACAAACTCTGTTGTGAGGCACTGTACTGAACAGATTTTGGAAATATGCAACTGGAACAGCATTGCCCTCATCAACCTTCACTGTTACATTTTCAAAACACTCCTTCAAGCTCTTTAAAAATGATATTCTCTCAAAAAAATACCAGCCTGGCTCATCTTAATCAACATACATTTGTCCATGTGTCTATTACTCTATTGCAGGCTATTCTTTCTGGAGGCTTCCCCAATACCAGCGTAAAACTGACTGTAATTGTTTGTTTCATCTTTACAAACCTTTTTGAACAAATAAACAATGTTTGCAATTTTTCAGTCTTTTGGCACTACCCTGAGTCCAGGGAAGACTGAAAATGTATGCCCAGTTTCATTACAATTTCCACTTCCTTGAATATTCTTAGACATATCTTATTTGATGTGGGTTCCTTGCCAACCAACAAGTACCAACAGCCTATCCAATAAATCCTTCTTATCAATTTTAATCTTCTTGTGACCGAGCTCCCTTCTCAGTCACCATAGCCTGGGTAACAGCTGCTTCCTTGCTGAATACAGATGCAAAATATTCATTTTCCACTTCAGCCAAGCCCTTTGCCTCCATGTATAAACCTCCTGTTGATCCCTAAAGGACCATCATGCCCCTCATGGGGCCTACTCCTCCTTTTAATGCCCTTTTATTATTTATGTGCCTGTAGAAGACTTTGGTATTTCCCATTATGTTACCTTTCTGTCTTTTTTTCTAATCCCTCCTTGTCTCCCATGTTTGCTTTTTCATCTTCCATGGGAGCAGTTTGTATTCACCTTGGTGCTCAAATTTGTTTTCTGCTTGACAGTGCCATAAACACACTTTTTATTTTTTAACTTTATTTGTACGTTCTTTTCATCATGCTGGGAACTCTGGATTTCTTTGCTGGACCTTACCCTTGTAATGGAATGTACTTTGTATCTGAAAATTTTCTTTTTTGAAGATAACCCATTGTTCAGCTATAATGTTCATCAACCTTCTACTCTGCCTAGGTCGATTCTTGCCCCATCAAAGTTGGCTGTCCTTGATTAATTATTTCACTGTGAATTATCCAATGCCATTTTCACCATCATCCTAAACATTAAGAGAAAATGATCATTGACTCATAAATGTTCCTCACTGCCACTGGATCTACTTGGTCCATCTCATTCCCAAAAACCAGGTCTATCATTGTCTCCTTTCTTATTGGACTGGACACACACACTCTCCTGCAGGAAATTTTCATGAATATGAACTAAGAATGCTTGGCCCTCTCTGCCCTTAACACTGTCACTATCCAAGTCTACATCTGAGAATTTTCTTGCAGATTTGTTCCATTGTGTGCTCACCACTCATTGTTGGCCCGTAGATAAGGAACATAAATGCATTCTTCTGTTCCTCAGCTCCAGCCAAATTGATCCTGTTATTTAACCCTCAGAGATATCTGCTTTCTCCAGCACTGCATTGGTCTCCTTTAGCAATCCCACCACGTCCCCTTTTTCTCTTCTTTACCTGCACGGTGGCTCAGTGGTTAGCACTGCTGCCTCACATCGCCAAGGTCCCAGGTTCAATTCCAGCCTCGGGCAACTGTCTGTGTGGAGTTTACACATTCTCCCTGTGTCTGCGTGGGTTTCCTCCAGATGTTCCAGTTTCCTCCCACAGTCCAAAGATGTGCAGGTCAGGTGAATTGGCCATGCTAAATTGCCCGTAGTGTTAGGTGCATTAGTCAGAGGGAAGTGGGTCTGGGTGGGATACTCTTCGGAGGGTCGGTGTGGACTGGTTGGGCCGAAGGGCCTGTTTCCACACTGTAGGGTATCTAATCTATCTTTTCTGAACTCCCTGTGACCAAGAATATTTAACACCAGTCCTACTATTCCTTCAGCCAGATCTCTGTTCTCACCACAATATCATAACTGTGTATGGCAATCAGTGTGTGTAACTCAATAACTTTTTTTTACTAAACTCTTTTCATTAACATAACACAATAACCTGATTTAGAATATTTTAATTTATCACTTACTCTAATTTCCGCTGTTAACTCACCAGTTTCTAATCTAATTTATATGTGTTTCCCAATATTTTGAGCATCCTGGTATTACAATCTAATATTCTCCCCTGGTTCTTACACGTATGCTGAGACAGTTTCAAGCCTACCAAAAGGAGAAAGTGAGGTCTGCAGATGCTGGAGATCAAAGTTGAAACTTTATTGCTGGAACAGCACAGCAGGTCAGGCAGCATCCAGGGAACATGAGATTCGACGTTTCGGGCACAGGCCCTTCTTCAGGAATCCTACCAAAAGCCTACCTATGAAAAGAATTCAGAAGAATGAGGGAGATCTCATAGAAACTTATAAAATTCTAACAGGATTAGAGAGAGTGGATGCAGGAAGGATGTTCCCAATGATGCAGGAGTTCAGAATCATGGGTCAGAGACCAAGGATATGGGTTAGATCATTTAGAACTGAGATGAAATTTCTTCATCCAGGGAATGATGAGCCTATGGAATTCATTACCACAGAAAGCTGTCCAGGTCTAAACATTAAAATGAAACACAGAACTACTGATGCTGGAAATCGAAACAAACAATGAATTCTGAAGAAAGATCACTGGACTCAAAACATTAACTCTGCTTTCTTTCCACAGATGCTGAGTTCCTCCAGCAATTTCTATTTTTGTGTGAGGCCAAAACATTGTGTGATGTCAAGAAAGAGTTGGATGTAGTACTTGGGGCTAAAGGGATCAAAGGATATGGAAGAAATGTGGGAACAGGCTATTGACTTGAGTGATCAGCCATGATCATCATGAATGGAGGAGCAGACTCCAAGGGCCGAATAGCATAGTCCTGCTCCTATTTTCTATGTTTCTATTTAATTTCTGTAGAGTATTAAAAGATCACTTTTTTTGAGGTTCTGCTTGTTAATCCTCTACCCTAGAATGTCCTGCAGCTACTCTGTGACATCATTGACTTGGAACCTGGAGTCTAACATAACATTCTGAAGTTCATGTCTATAGCCGCAGAAATGCCAGCCTGTTCTCCTATCATAAGTGATTGTCAGTTCATCTTCCATCCCTACTGGTCCAACCATGGTGTCATGTGCATTTGCTGCACTCCTCTGAGGAACTACCATCCTCATAAATATCCAGAATACAAAACCAGCTCTGAAACAAGACTCCAGGGTCTCACAGTAGTCTCAGATAGTCGGGTTCTCCTGGATTCTCTGACAAGCTCACAGCAACACTAGAGCATCAACCTCTAACAAATTACATAATTGACTTGTATGAACGGAATGAACTTCTGGTTGCTACACTTGCTAATGGCAAGTGAGAGCTTAGAAATTTCAAAGAGGCAATGAGAGAAACAACATAAATATAATGATTTGGAGATGCCGGTGTTGGACTGGGGTGCACAAAGTTAAAAATCACACAACACCAGGTTATAGTCCAACAGGTTTAATTGGAAGCACTAGCTTTTGGAGCGATGCTCCTTCATCAGGTGGTTGTGGAGAAGGAGCAGCGCTCCAAAACCTAGTGCTTCCAATTAAACCTGTTGGACTATAATCTGGTGTTGTGTGATTTTTAACAACATAAATATAATGTGAATTATTAACAACCATGATATACAATCCAAGGTTACGAACAGTAAGTTTTTTTTTAAGTATGTCAGAAAGGAATCTGAACGTTTAGAGACTCTCCAGGAAATCCAAACAGTGCTTTGAGATGCAGGTCCTCAAAACACCTCATGTTAAGATGGCAAAGACTGGATGAACATTATCGAATCGGAAACGACATTTGTTATTTCTGGACAAAATTATTTCGTTTTATAAAGGCACCTAGAATCTTAGAGGAAATGAGGATTCTATGCTCCTGCTATGAATTTTGGACGTTAAAACATTTTTTTTTCATCATCCAGAGTCAGATAGACTCTGGAATAACTGCACAGAGGCTGGGAGTATCCCCTTATAATGTTTATTCACACATGGAGAGTCCTTAACACTGACCCAGCTCCCTAAAACATTATCTTGACTGTTGAGGCGGTCCCAGCTGCGCCTGGAATCCAATAACGTTATTAAATCAGACGATTTTCTCCAATCTACCAAGACATAAACATAAAACAAATGCGTGGAGGTCTAACACAAATACACACAGGGAGAGGCACTCGATGGGTCTGGCGGCATTTGTGAAGAGGTCTTGGATCCACGGACTTGGAATGTTCTGAACTCGAAATGTTAACTCTGTTTTTCTCTGCACAAATCCCGCCAAACCTGCTGAGTTCCTCCAACACTTTCTGGTTTTGTTTTCACCAAAGCATGTTGTTCAACAGGTTTATAATCTCTTCTGTTGTAAATGAACCGCGATGTTCTTTTTCGATGGAGACTTTTTCTGAAATCGCATCTCCAGGTCAAAACTCTTTTTAGAAAGTCAGTTTATTTCTCCTTGGCGGCTGCTGATTGGTGGTGAGGTATATCGCTTATTTGAATATGTAATTGCTCACTATTTAAAATTGACAGTTCCCCAGTGCCCATTCTCGAAACAACGTTTCGTTTTTCCTCTCTCTTTCTTCACGGTAAGTAAGTTTAACTTTTGGCATGGTATGCAGTAATAATTTATCGAACTTATTTGTACAGTGTATTGGACGAAGTTGCTTGCTCTTGATTCGTTCGGCTGATTTGCTGAAGTAAAAAGGTTAAACACAATGACTGCAGATGCTGGAAACCAGATTCTGGATTAGTGGTGCTGGAAGAGCACAGCAGTTCAGGCAGCATCCGAGGAGAAGGGTCGATAGAGCATATTCTTTAAACCAAGTAAACTTTCATAGCATTAGAAACATACCCACAAAAGTTGAATGTTCAGTTTTAATTTTAAAGATATTAAATTTCTGGTATATTCGTTCTTTGAATAGCACAAATTCCAGATTTGTGTTTAAAAATTCCAGGTTAGGAAAGGAGTTTTTCTCAGAGTACCAGTTAGAAATATGGGCTAGTACAAGGTCTTGGCCCTCCCGAGGACACTATGAAAATTACATCCAAGTAAAAGCCAGGAATTAAGCTTTAATAGCTGAGCTGGGAACTGTTATCTTGAGGAAATCATTTGTCGGTCATATTCTGGTAAATTCACCTACAAAAGAATAAAGCAGCCTGGTTATCATTTTGGAAGGACAGCCCCTCAGAGGGATTCTTGCTGCAGTTGTAGGATGGCAGTTCTTGTGTGTGTGTGTTTTTTTTGAGTTGGGGCATGTTGGCAGATTGGTCATACAGCTGTACAGCATAGAAACAGGCCCTTCAAACCAATTCATCACGCCAACCAGATATCCTAAATTAATCTAATCACATTTGACCCATATCCCTATAAACCATTTCTATTTATATACCCATCCAGATGCCTTTTAAGTGTTGTAATTGTGCCAGCCTCCATCACCTCCTCTGGCAGCTCATTCCACACATGCACCACCCTTGGGTCCCTTTTAAATCTTTTCACTCTCACCTGAAACCTATGCCCTCTCACCCTGGATTCCCACACCCTGGGGATAAGACCTTGGATATCACCCTATCTGTGCCCCTCATGATTTCATAAACCTCTAAAGTCACCCCTCAGCCTCTGACGCTCCAGAGAAAACAGCCCCAGCCTATTCAGCCTCTTTCTATAGCTCAAATCCTCCAACCTGGCAACATTCTTGTAAATCTTTTCTGAACCTTTTCAAGTTTCACAACATCCTTCCTTTAGCAGGGAGACCAGAACTGCATAGAGTATTCCAAAAAGACCAACAGTGTTAACATGGCCTCCCAACTCCTATAGTCAATGCACTGATCAATAAAGGCAAGCATACTAAACACTGCCTTCACTATCCTGTCTACCTGGGATCAGGGAAATATAAATCTTCATCCAAAGGTTTCTTTGTTTAGCAATGCTCCCCAGGTCCTTCCCATTAAGTGTAGAAGTCCTGCCCTGATTTGTCTTTTCAAAATGCAGCACCTAATGTTTCTTTAAATTAAACTCCATCTGCTATTCCTTGGCCCATCTGATCAAGGTCCCTTTGTATGCTGTCCACACCACCTCCAATTTTGGTGTCATCTGCAAACTTACTAACTATACCTCCTATGACCACATCCAAATAATTCTTATAAATAAAGAGTACACCCAGCACCAATCCTTGTGGCACTGCACTGGTCACAGGCCTCCAGTCTGAAAAGCAACCCTCCACCAAAACCCTCTGTCTTCTATTTTTGAGCCAGTTCTGTATCCAAATGGCTAGTTCACCCTGTATTTCATGTGATCTAGACTTGCTAACTAGTCTAACATGAGGAACTGTGTTGAATGCCTTACCAAAGTCCATATAGATCAAGTCCAACAATTTTCCCTCATTAATCCTCTTCATTACTACTTCAAAAAAGCTCAATCAATGTAGTGAGGCATGATATCCCACACATAAAGCCATGGTGTAATATTCTTTGCCTTTCCAAATACATGTAATTCCTGTCCCTCAGGAATCCCTCCAACAACTTGCCCACCACTGATATCCGGCTCACTGGTGTATAGCTCCCTGGCTTTTCCTTACCACCTTTCTTAAATAATGGCACCACATTAGCCAACCTCCAGTCTTCCAGCACCTCACATTTGACTATCGATGATCTTAGTATCTCAGCAAGGGGCTCAGCAATCACTTCCTGAGCTTCCCACAGAGTTCTAGGGTATACCTTAAATAGATCCTGGGGATTTATGCATCTTTATGCATTTTTAAGACTTCCAACATCTCCTCTGTAATATGGATGGTTTTCAAGATGTCATTGTTTATTTTCCTACTTCCTCTATCTTCCCTATCCTTCTCCACAGTGATCACTGATGCAAAGTACTTATTTAGTATCTTCCCCATCTCCGGCTGTTCCACACATAGGCAGCCTTGCTGTTCCTTAAGGGCCCTATTCTCTCCCTTGTTACTCGTCTGGCCTCTGTTTATAGAAGGTCTTTGGATTCTCCTTAACCCAATTTGCCAAAGCTATCTCATCCCTTTTTTTCTGCCCTCCAGATTTCCCTCTTAAGTATACCCCTACTGCCTTGTATAGTCTTCTAGGGATTCACTCCATCCATGACATATACTATTTTTTTGACCAACTTCAACTTCAATTTCGTCAGTCATCCAACATTTCCTGCACTGCAAAGGTTTGGAAGGGTTAATGCTGAGGAGTACATTAAGTACTGTCCAATGTGAAGGGAGGTGGAGTAGCTCTGGATCTTGTAAATGAAGGCTGAACATTGAAGTCCCTCTCGTAGTTATGTAAGAATATCAATCATACTAATGTAACTTGTGCCAAGTCTTTCAAAATAAACCAGTTCAGAAACATCATGACTCACCTCTGTGGCAAGTGGACTTGAACCTAGATGTTTTGAACCAGAGGTAGTGATGCTGATGTGGTTATTATGCAAGAAACGATCCTATAGAGGAAAGCAACCTGGTAATCCACCCCACTGGATGAATCTGGTCCTGTCAGGAATAATGATAGTGGCAGTAAATCTGTCAGCGATCCTAAACAATGAGCTATAGTTGAGGACATGTCCAGTGTGTTGTGGGCTAATTACTTTGAAGCACCCATTTAGTCTCAGGGCAAAAAGGGGCATAAGATAGCTTTGGCAAATAGGGTTAAGGAGAGTCTAAAGGGTTTTAATAAATACATGAAGGACAAAAGGGTAACTAGGGAGAGAATCAAAGATCAAAGATCAGCAAGGCAACCTATGTGTGGAGCCACAGGAGATGGGGAGATACTAAACGAGTACTTTGCATCAGTCTTTACTGTGGTGAAGGACATGGAAGATATAGAAGAAATAAATGGTGACATCTGGAAACATCTCCACATTAGAGGAAGTGCTGGATGTCTTGAAATGCATAAAAGTGGATAAATCCCCAGGACCTGACCAAGTGTACCCTAGAATTCTGTGGGAAGCAAGGGAAGTGATTGCTGGGCCCGTTGCTGAGATATTTGTATCATCGATAGTCACAGGTGAGGTGCCAGAAGACAGGAGGTTGGCTAATGTGGTGCCACTGTTTAAGAAAGGTGTTTTTTTTAAAAACAAAAGCCAGGGAACAATAGACTGGTGAGCCTGACATCAGTTGTGGGCAAGATGTTGGAGGGAATCCTGAGGGACAGGATTGGGAGACTGGTTAGATCTCCTAAAATACAGGGAGAAGTAGCTGTTTGGAAACATAACTGGCTCATCGGGTGGAGGCTTGCTTTTCAGACTGGAAGTCTGTGACCCGTGGAGTGCCACAAGGTTCGATACTGAGTCCACTGCTTTTAGTAATTTTATATAAATGATTTGGATGTGAACATAGGAGGTTAGTTAGTACGTTTGCAGATGACACCAAAATTGGAGATGTAGTGAACAGTGAAGAAGGTTACCTCAGTAAAATGGGATCTTGATCAGATGGGCCAATGGCTGAGGAATGGCAGATGGAGTTTAATTTAGATAAATGTGAGGTGCTGCATTTTGGGAAAGCAAATCTTAGCAGGACTTATACACTCAATGGTAAGGTTCTAGGGAGTGTGGCTGAACAAAGACCTTGGAGTGCAGGTTCATAGCTCCTTGAAAGTGGAGTTGCAGGTAGATAGGATAGTGAAGAAGGCATTTGGTGTGCTTTCCTTTATTGAATATAGAAGTTGGGAGGTCATGTTGCAGCTGTACAGGACATTGGTTAGGCTACTTTTGGAATATTGTATGCAGTTCTGGTCTCCTTCCTATCGGAAGTATGTTGTGACGTTAGAAAGGATTCAGAAAAGATTTACTGGGATGTTGCCTGGGTTGGAGGATTTGAGCTATAGGGAGAGGCTGAATGGGCTGGGACTGTTTTCCCTGGAGCATCAGAGGCTGAGGGGTGACCTCAGGTTTATAAAATCATGAGGGGCATGGATTGGCTAAATAGACAAGGTCTGTTCCCAGGAGTGAGGGAGTCCAGAGCTAGAGGGCATAGGTTCAGAGTGAGAGGGAAAAGATGAGGGGCCACCTTTCCTGCAAAGGGTGGTGCGTATATGGAATGAGCTGCCAGAGGAAGTGTTGGAGGCTGATACAGTTGCAGCATTTAAAAGGCGTCTGGATGGGTATCTGAATAGGTAGGGTTTAGAGGGAAATGGGCCAAGTGCTGGTAAATGGGACTAGATTAGGTTAGGATATCTGGTCAGCATGGATGAGTTGGATTGAACGGTTTGTTTCCGTGTTGTACTTCTCTAAGCGTCTATAGTCTGACAATGGCTCTTTGGTGATAGTAGCTGTGGACATGCGCAAACCAAGTATAGAAAGTTCAGAGTATGGACTGAATGAAGATTGTGGAGAAATGCACAACTGACAGTATGACATTGTTCATTTTCTTTTATTTAATTCCTCTGTGTGACATAGATGTCACTGGCTGGATAGTGTCAGTGGTGGAGGAGTGGATCCTTGCAGATAGTGTCAATCAAGTGAGTTGCTTATCTTCCTGGATGTTGAGTGTTGCTGGACCTTCATCCAGGCAAGTAGGAAGTTTCTGTCACACTAATGACTTGTGCCTTGTGGGCATTTAGGAGGCGAGATACTTGCAGCAGTATTACTAGCCTCTGATCTGCCCTCTGTAGCTACCGTTTATTGGGATAATACAATGGCTTTAAGAGGTGCATTTTGTCTTTTTTTTGGGTGAAGAATGGTTTTGAGCAGACTGCTTGACATCTCTCTCAGCCAATAAAATAGCCAGCTTGTGACACCTTGGGATCTTTTTCAAAAGATGCAAGAATAGAAGCAGTCTGAATGGGTGGGGTCAAGCTCTCTCTCAACCTGAATATTTAGTTTCAGCTTTCTGCAGTTGCAGGAGACTTGAAGCTGGATGAGGAAGCTCCTATCCTCTCTGTTAGAGCTAAAAGCTGGGGTTCTCTTCCTCCTGCTAGAATTGCATGTGAGACTATCTATTTTACTGGATTTTCCAATGGTGTTAGTGATGATACTATATTGAAGTTATTTTTAGTAGTAGTTTAAATATATCTGTTACTTAGCTGTGGGTTACGCATGCTTTATTTAATTAAAATCAATTGCATTTCGGAATGAGTCAATAACTATAGATCCATTGTATATTAGACATTTAAGTCCAATTTCAATTCTATTCATAATATGGCCTTAAGCTTGTCTCATTATGTTGGAATGTGACTTTTCAAACAAGTATACTTTCATTCTTTCAGAGGTAAAGTACTTCCATTGAGTCATAATGGGACCTGCTCTCCCGGGTACTTTTGTGAAGTTCTGTTTTTGCTTTGTTGGAGAGAATGTTGCAAGACTCAACCTGTTCTGTGATATTCAAATAGTGAAAATATGAGAAAGCCCAATATCCTCATTTGATTTAATGTACTTGGAAGTGAATTGTACATATTTCTAAGGGCTGAACAACATGAGTAAATCTGTCAATTGAAAGTATTTATAGTAATAAGCAGCAAAATAGAATTTTACTTGCCAACTCAGGTGAACTTCTTGAACTATAGAAGGTAAAACATTTTGTCTCAAGTTTTGCACTGTCAATCCCCAGAGAAAGACTTATTTTCAATAATATTTTAGAATAGGAAATATGTTGTGAAACTTGTAAAGGTTCCGCAAAGATTTACAAGGCTGTTGCCATGCTTGGAGGGTTTGAGCTAGAAAAGAGGCTGAGTAGGTTGGGGCTGTTTCCTGGAGTGTCAGAGGCTGAGAAGTTACATTTATAGAGGTTTATAAAATCATGAGGGGCATGGATAGGATAAATAACCAAGGTCGTTTTTGCAGGGTAGTTGAGCCCAAAACTGGAGGGCATAAGTTTAAGATGAAAGGGAAACTATTTAAAACAGACCTGACAGACAACTTTTAATGCAGAGGGTGGTGCGTGTATGGCATAAGCTGTCCGAGGGAGTGGTGGAAGGGTTTAGATTATTTACAGTGTGGAAACAGGCCCTTCGGCCCAACAAGTCCACATCGACCCTCCGAAGAGCAACCCACCCAGACCCATTCCCCTACATTGACCCCTTCACCTAACGCTACAGGCAATTTAGCATGGCCAATTTACCTAACCTGCACACTTTTGGACTGGGAGGAAACCAGAGCACCCAGAGGAAACCCACGCAGACACTGGGAGAATGTGCAGCAAACTCCACACAGTTGCCTGAGGCGGGAATTGAACCTGGGTCTCTGGTGCTGAGGCAGCAGTGGTAACCACTGTCACCGCGCCACCTGTGGGATATGGGCCAAATGCTAGCAAGTGGGACCAGATCAGTTTAAGATATCTGGTCAGCCCAGACTAGTTGAACTGAAAGGTCTGTTTTTTGAGCTGTAAGACTGGCTCTATTCCAATAGAGTCCCAGTCAAGCCAAATATTTTTTTATTTTGTCTGTAGTGTAAAAGGTGTTTTGCTTAAAGTCAGTGTTTGACCAGTCTAATTGTATCAGGAACAGCATGCCTTACCCATCTTTCTAATAAGAAAATGTAGTGTCTTTGCAATCTTAATATATTTTGAGGGGGTTTGGTCTGATCCATAATATTTATGACATGAATCCATTTGAGTTTCTGGTCATTGGTAACCCCCAGGATTTTGAGCTGGGAATTAAGTGATGTTAACACCATTGAATGTCAAGGGGCAGTCATTAGTGAAATAACTCGAGACCAGTATCCTGTCACCATGTCACCCTTTATTTACATGTGGAGAGTCTTTGATACTGACCAAGATCCCTCAGAGCTAGATCTGACTGAACCAGATGTCCAACACTCCTTTCTTATCTGCCAGCCAGGGCTCCTCAGTCTGGTTCAATCAGGGAATTCTGTGGTGCACTTAGCTGACCTTGTTACAGTTACTACAGTTAGATTGTCTCTGATTGGTAATAGTCATAGCTTGGTGTGAACATTACTTGCCATTTGTCAGCCCAAGCCTGCATATTGTCCAGATTTTGTTGCATTTAAGTGTAGACTGCTTCAGGATCTGAAGTCATGAATGGTGCTGAATGTTTGTACAATCATTGCACATCCTCATTTCCAACCTTTTTGTGATGTAGGGAAGATCATTAATCAAGCAGCTGAAGATGGTTGGGCCTAGGACATCTTAAGACGTTAGGTCTTAGGGTGTCATAGCTCAAATGTATGCAAGAGGCCAGATGGAGGGAGAATACTGGAATTGGGTGAAAGGGTTGAATATGATTCCTTCTCACAAATACCCCTAAATATTCTTTCCATGTAAGTGAGTTGCAGCACTTGCTCTTTAATTCATTAAGAACCAAAATACCTTCCAAGTGAAATAACAATTGGTATATTCTTAATTCAATGTATTATAATCGTCACTCGTTGATGCAATCTCCTGGAGAACAGAGCTTCTAGGAGAAAAATATCATTCTCCAATCCCTCCTTCTGCCCCCATGCAGTCTTCCAGTAAATCTCAATATGACTTTCAAAAACAGAGGCCTCACCTTTTTTGATTTGATACTTTACAGTCTGCATTTGACCCTTGCTCCAGCAGCAATTAGTGCTGAGCAATACAACCCTTTCCATTGCACAATTTCAGGCCATAATTCCATACAATTTTGTTTCATTTTCTCAATGTCAGGGATTTTGTCCTTTGTTTGCATTTTCTGGCCTTTAGCCAGCAATTGCTTGTGCTGCCATTCACACCTGTCTGTTGTAGTTTTACTCTTCTCTATTACCACTCCTTTTGACTCTGCCAAATAATTCTCTTTCCTCATTTAATCTCTGATGTCTCCACTCTTAGTGCAAAGTCTTGTTTGTTTGTTTTTTTTCCCCACCAACTCCAGTTCACCTACTTGACTGTGTTACATTTTCAACTTCTCCCATTCCTGATGAAAGGTCATTGACCTAAAATGGTAACTCTGATTACTCAGCAAATACTGATTATTCTTATCTTGTTCTCAATCAAGATTATTAACTGTGTGCTGAGTGATGTGAATGTTCTGTAACACATCGTAAAAACCAAAGGTAACCCCAACGAATCTGGGCAAGATACCAGGATAAGCAATACTGGGTTGCCAAACTAGTAGCACGTTTAATAAACTACTGTTGCCTTGTTGACTGTTTTGATGGATGCTATTTTTGTTTAGTTTGCCTGAAAAAGTTAATTAAGTTTAATCTCTACACTGTTCAGAATATACTGACCATTGGTGAAATTTGCTAAATGTATAATCTTTCTTATTCTGTTAAAATATAAAAGCTGAAGTGGAATATTTCACCAGGACTATGACTTGTGAAACAATGTGACTATAATCTATATTTGTTCTCTTCTTCCCCAGATGAAGATTCTGGAGGGGGTTTCTAACTGCTTTCATTGAAAAAATATGGTTTGCTCTGAACAGACTTTAAAGTTAACCTTTGAAATCTCTATTGCTGTTTTAAACATAATCCCTCAATCTAAATGTTAAAAGATTTAATCTGAGTATACATTGTAAAAGTTTACAACTTAACCATAACAACAATATAGATTTTTAGAACATTACTAGATCAAGTTCCTTACATCAATCATCATTCTTGGAAAATTGTTCCCAGCAATTTCCTAACTTGAATTAATTACTAAAAAAACTTAATTTCCACCTTGTTCATGGGATGTGGGCAACACTAGTTGGACTAGATGCACTTATTTTCCATCCCTAGTTGCCTTGGTGAAAATGAGGAGGTGCCTTCTCGAACTGCTGAACTGTTTGGTGCAACACAGTGCTGCTGAGAAGGAAGTTCTGGAATTGGGAGCAAGCAAAAGTGACAGAATGTTATATTTCCAAGTCTTGATAACATGACTTGGAGAACTTGTGTTGGTACTCCAAATATACAGTGCCTTGTCCTTCGAGGTAGTAGAGCTTATTGATTTGGAAAGAACTCTCTAGCCTTGTAGATACCTGCAGCAAGCCAACTAGATGGTATACACTGCTGACATTAAATTGAGGCTGGATCGGGTGGTCAATCGAGTTTGCTGCACTCCTGGATTATGCTGAGCTTTCTTGAGTTGCTGGCATATACTCCAAGCAGGGAACGTATCCCATCACACTCTAACTTGAAGTTGGTGGGCAGATATTGGGAGATGGTTGGGGAATTACTCATCAGATTCCTATACTGTGACCTGCTTTTATATTCACAATGGGCAAAATCTTTCAGGGGCCTGAAAGATGTAGGTTATGGCAAGAAATGTGGCAGAATCCCACAAGAATTGAAGTGTACCCTATCCTTACATTGGGAGCACCTTCCTACATCCTTTTTAAGCAGGTTCCACGTGTTGAGGTGCGATTCTTGCTTGGGAGGGGCAGGTTGCTTGCTAATAGGGATTATTGCTGGTTAAGAACCTTGTTTACTGCTCCTCTTGCCTCATGGATATGCTGCCTTCTGTACTATCGCCATCACCCAGAAACTGGATTGTGGGAAATCATGTCTTAGAAATCAATGGGTATTTGGTGACTGCACTCAGCATTAACAGTGAAGAACCCTTGTGGCTAAATATCTTGGACCAGCACCCATTGTCACCAACCACACACACCTTGCCCATATGATATTTGGCAGTCCCTTAGTGTCCTTATGGCACCTCACTGAACCATTTAGCAGATATACAGAGCTGCATTGCAGGGCGCTTCAGCAAACAAATGTTCAAAAGCTGTTGTGAGAACACTATCTGTACAGGCTGGCACTCTGTTCATGGATTGGAATAGATTGCCCTCAATCACTTAGCACTTGCCTGCATGCTCACAGTATCCTTACAAATTGGTAAGCATAAGGCTCTGTACTTCTAGATTTGATGTGGTCTTTTTGTGCAGACACACAGATCTTTGTCCATAAGGATCTGTCAAGTGCTGCGAGAACATCTTGTATGAAACAGTGAAATGTCAATCCAACACATAGCATGAGCTAGCTGCCTAGTCAGCAGACACACTGCATGTTCATGCATCCAAATCACCATATTGGGTGGTGGCTAGTCCTTAGTCCAGTCAGTGGACTGGGGGTTGGGAATTCTCAGTCAGGGGTGACAGTACCTCAATCACAGGCACACAGTCCAGGGGCTTGTCCATTGTCAGCCATCAACTTTGGCCAGTCACTGTCAGGGGATATGACCAGCTATAGACCAGGAAATAGATAATGGCCAGCCATATAGGATCTTCTCAAGCAGGAGCTGCAAGGACAGCCGTCCAGTTAACCTTTCCTGGTGCATCTGTCGTAGTCAGAGGCCTGGGCTGAACACAATGCTAGGGCTGAAAACAGGGCTGGAGACTTGTGCATCAATTGTTCAGGATGACCCAAGTGCTGGTTGGGGTGAGGGCTGGTTGCTACAGGGTTAAAGGAGATGTCACTGCCAAACAAGATTGGGGAAGTCCAAACTAGAGGGTGGTAAGTGGAGGCATGTTAAGGACGGGACAAATATATTGAGAGAAATTGCATTAGGGCACGTGGTAGGCCCCAGGGTAGGGGGAGGGGAGGTGGAGGAGGGGTAGGTGACTACTACAATGGTCCTGTAAGGCAAGTGTAAAGGACTACATGTACATCACATAGGTATAATGTTGGGGTTCAGGAGACAGTGATTTGAGAGTTTGCAATTGCAGTTAACTAACATAGGAAGTTGATTTGTAAGTAATGTTCTTCTAGTTCAATGAATTTGTTAAAAAGCAGCCCTTTTTTGAAATGGTACCTTAGACTTTTTTTAAACAGTACACAACTGTGACAACTGGGGATAATTCACTAATCCCAGAGGCCAATCAGGCTGGTGGTGTGGAATATATTGATTTGGATAAAGTGGTGGGGACAGCATCCTGATGTCCAACCTAGGTATTAGGGAACTCTTCCCTGGGTCATCCTCCTCTTCTGCTCCATTTACTACATATCAGATGAGAAT
Organism: Chiloscyllium plagiosum; assembly: GCF_037043375.1. Classification (NCBI taxonomy): domain Eukaryota; kingdom Metazoa; phylum Chordata; class Chondrichthyes; order Orectolobiformes; family Hemiscylliidae; genus Chiloscyllium; species Chiloscyllium plagiosum. The sequence goes on along the minus strand of NW_028270141.1, from coordinate 86,014,644 downwards.
ATCTGGCTGCTAAGAACTCCTCCTTACCCCTGAGCACTTGTTGTTAAATCGTGTTTCCAGGCTGGATTACTTTGTGTCCAATCAATTGTCTGAATCCTTTTAGCCAATAGTCAGGGGACAAACACACATGTTGATCAATGTCCCCTTGCCCACCTCCATTTTGAAGGTTAGTTTTCATTCTTTCTAAGAACAAAACCTTCTTCTTCTTGAAAACACTTGCTGTTACCAGGGTACATTTGGCACCAGATAAATTGTTGACACTAGTTCAATAAGCATGATGACCTCTATTCTTCATAAATCTTCCATTTGTTTTCATATGCTAGAATTCTGGAAAGCCAATTATTGCTGTCGTTGTTGTTAAATGAAATCTCATCCTATGGCGGTAAATGCTAGTAAAGTTTTGTTTTTAAGAGACTCTGTCAACAGTAGGGAGGACAGTTGGAGGCAGAGTTCAATGTGGTGGGGAGATGGGTAATGAGGTAAAATGGGGCAAGGAGGTTCTGGGGTCTACCTGATGACAAGGCAGAGCTTAGTGCTGATGGTGTCTGCACTGAGCTACATTCCCTGCCACTGTTTGGTGTCATCCAGATGCCATATGGCATCTGGAAAATGGCTGTGAGAGTATCCTGGGTGGGTGAAGTCAATGTCACTTGGGGCAAAAGCTCAAGATGCTTGATGCCAGGACCATATATGGGGAAAATACATAGAGCAGGTAATTGCAAACTGCAGCTACATTCCATTTTCAATTCATCTTTCATCCATTTGTAATGCATGCAGAGTAAACATGTTTAGAGTTTAAATGCTGGTCAAGGAGACTTTTTTCCATACTATTAATTCTTAAAATTGAATATTGAGTAGTCAATGTTGAATAAGTTAGCTGCATATAGAGGGCTGCGCTAGCCAAAAATGACCCATAATTTTTGACAATTCCAATGGTTCTGTGGGAGTCTGAAATGATTGACTTATCATCTGCCATGTATATAACAGTGAACTATTAAATACAATAAAAAATTGAGCACGAGTTTTGGATCAAAAAGGGTCCAGAGTACAGCAGACACTGCCTTATGTTGTAATTTAGCGGTCACTCAGTCAGTGGTGCTGAGGCTGAAACTGATTTGATTAAATGATGGAGACATGACCCTCATTATGCTGCAGCATATCGATTTTGATTTTAAAGTGTGCAACTCTCATCTGCAGGATTTACCACCATTGACCAATCACAGCTAAGAATCTATTTTGCTCCATGTTTCCAACATTGATTATTTCCATCAGGCCCCAGTGCCTTGCCACTGCAGGAATATTGGTCACAGCAGGCTGACCTTCTGAGAAGGTAAAGGCTGATACGGGGGACAGGAAGCCCCCAGTCTCCTAGGAATGAATGAGGTGCAATATCAATGCAGACTCTGTCTAATGCAGCTATACCAGATCAGTACCTGAGACCTGCAGGAGTGGAAATCCATGCTTTTTCAGTGCTGTGATCGTTGCAGCTGCTTTGAATGTCTATGCTGTTGGCTGCTTCTAGGACATGACTTGTACAGGATGTCTCAGTCGTGAACCAACAAATAGTTATTGGTCATGATGTCAGCATTTGATTTGCATTGTAGGTAAACTGCCTCATCTATTTTGCCTTGTTTGTTTTCAGCTAATCTTTGTAAATGCCTGTATGAGAATTTCCCTAGTCAGTCCCCAGCTAACTTAGCTACATCCTAATAAAGGTATCTAAGAACAGGTAAACAGTGACTAGGTGAGAGAATGGGGTTGCATGAGGTAGTATCAGATGTCTGTGTGGCTTGGCTACTGTGCCATTGCATTGCTGGTGAGATGATGTCAGACTGCCATGCTTGTCCTGGTACTCCATGGTCTTTTAAAGATGGCACTGGCACCCGAGATATTGGTCTTTTGGCAAACATTCAGTGACTTTTGAGTTATGGGAACAAGGTGTGGTAAGATGGACCTTGAATCAGGTGAAAGGAGCACCATTGGGGCAGGGTAGCTAACTAATGAGTGAATTTGGTCCGATGCCACAAAAGATCTTGATAAACTTTGCATCAGAAACCCTCCAGAAAATCAATAAAGCTGACACTTAGCCGAAAATGCAATGAGCTCAGTATGTATGACAGGTCCAGTTCTGTTCACTGAGCTGGGAATTTGTGTTGCATCCCCTGTCTAGGTGACATCCTCCGTGCTTGGGAGCCTCCTGTGAAGCGCTTCTGTGATGTTTCCAGGTCCAGGTCAATGTGCTTATTGATTGGATGAGTGGATCACTCATCCACAGATTCAATCAATAAGCACATCGACCTGGACCCAATATACCGGCCACTGCAACGGACAGCTGGAACTGACAACCGGAAGCGGCAGATACAAACCACTACAAATGCCGGAGGAAACATCACAGAAGCGCTTCACAGGAGGCTCCCAAGCACTGAGGATGTCACCTAGACAGGGGATGAAACGTCTGCAACACAAATTCCCAGCTCGGCGAACAGAACCACAACAACGAGCACCTGAGCTACAAATCTTTTCACAAATTGAGGTCCAGTTCCATTTTCTGGTAATTGGTAGGTCCCAGAATGTTGCAAGTGAAGAATTTATTGATTTTAATAATGCAGTTGAACATAAAAGGTATGTAGTTAGGTTCTGTCTTGTTGGAAAGATGGTCACTGACTGTCGCTTCTATGCTCATGCATGGATGTTCAGATCTTTTTACAAATGGATGTGGGCTACTGAATCATGCTGAACATTCTGAAATGATCAATGAATATGCTACATCTGACCTTCTGATGGAGGTATTTGATTAAGTAGCTGAAGATGTTCATGTACAGGATACTAACCTGACATTTCTGCAGTGATGTCCTTGTGGATGATAGAAGGCTTTGAGTAGTCAGGAGTTTTATCCTTTATAATTAAATACTGAGTCACTATATATCAACATCATAAAGATGGCAGTGGAGTAGACCTCTGGAGCTGCAGCTCGTTTGTTCTAACCACTTTTTTCCTCTTGTGTTTTTCTTCTCCTTTTTCCTTATCTGTTGTCCTGAGTTTGCATGGCATTGCCGTGGGGGGAGGGGAGAATGAGCCCGTGCTGCCTACAGTGGAGAGAGAGGTCAGCACCAACTCAAGTGAGCCCCTATTTTTCCAGTGTGAGCTCAGGACCTACCATCCGAATTGCCCGCTGCTACATTGATGGAGGCAATGTTAGCAAGTTGGCCCAGTGGCAAAAGATGGCACATGAGGATTGGTAACTTTGGTTGAATCCGGCAGTGGTGCGAAGGGCATCACAGCAACATCAAGGTGGGCTCAGTGGTGAGTGATATGACTCTGTTGTGGATTTTGGTGCACGTGGTGGTGAAGCAGTAACCATGGAGAATCAGCCCAGTGGTAGATGGTGCCTGAAGACTGGTGACTTCAATGTTGGTTGGATCAGCTAAAGGTGACGTTGAGGCATTGGAGGAATGGCAGCACAGGTATCTTTGGCTGTCTTTCTATTTTTTTGAAATTATTCAAAATGGTGATGGAACATGGTGACAGTAGAAAAGACTTTTCACTGTTTTCTCCCTGTAAAGTCTATGACAATCAAATCACTCATCTCACTCAGTGTTGGTATGGTTCAAATTTTCGTCTATGGTATCCCAATGGATTCAGCAATGGCAAATCAAAGAAAGATGGTGACAATGAAACAGAATGCTAAAAACAGGTAACATCTGTTATGATCTCATCTGACAGTAATATTGTATACATCTGATCCTAGAGTGAAACTGGCTTATTAGATCATAAGTTTCATTTCACTCAGTTTGGTTGCAGTATTATCACTGACCATATTCACAAGAGGCTGCCAACGTACCTTTAACAAAAGAACTGTTTTTCTCCTTACAAGGTCAGGGATGGGGCCTGTTTTTAACTCTAAGAATTTCAGAATCCGAATTAGTTGAAACTATTTTAGCACACTTAACTTTACAGATACTCCTCTCAGTAAAGGGTTACCCTGATTTCATTTTGAAGTTCATTCTTTGGCATGGCTGTACTTGGTTTCTTTATCATAAACTTGTGCATTACTCAATTAATTTAATATTTCTCTTTGAGACTGCTAACAGTTCATTTTATTTCTTAACCGGTGTTCCTCTTCCATACCTATCTATATCAAGAGCTTTCTTAAACTTACACAACACCACTCAGCATGACTTCTCTCGCCCTATGTTTTAGATCATGCTAAATTGCACTTCTGCTCTTATAGGTTTTTTCTCTCTGACCTGCTTCTAGCTGAAAGAAACTTGCAAACTCTCTGGCCTTCTGGATGGTTCCCTCTTTTTTTTTCTCTGTATAAAATATTTGCTTCTGTCATGATACCTTGGTGCAAGGCAATAGCCCAACTCTCCTCTCCCCGCCTCCATCCTTTTTATTGTCTAAAAGACAACAGTTCACCTCTACACAAGCATTTTTATCTATCCTTATTCCTGTGAGAATTCAAATGAAACAAAGTCCTTTCCTTAACCTACAAAATATAAGTACAAACCTAATGTATTTCTATATACATATAATGGCCCTGTTCATGTTAGAGACTAAATGATTGGAAGATATTTTATCATGAACCTTCTCCACACTGGAGAGGAACTAAAGGTTATTGACAACCAGGAGAAATTGGAAATGTAACAGGATTTGAATAGGTAGGATAGAAACATTTAGGAAGGCAGAATGATGTCCAACTGTGAAAGCAAAAACTAAGCAGGATAAAAGGTCAGATTGCTATATTCAAAAAAAAAGGTAGTGATTACATTTGAATTTTACCACTCCTGCCATAGTGGCTGTGTTTTTATTTGAATAATGCTCCTGTGACCTTTGTTGCAAAATTAGAAAAAAACTAACTTCTATTGATTTTTGTTTGTCTTTTAATTCTAGGCTTCTGAACACTAACAATGACTGATAATCATGATCTTTTTGAATACAAAGGCTGCAACTTTATCTCCAATATTCACACCACAGAGTATTTGGAAGAACTGATTAATACTGAAATAAGAGATGGTGATGTAATTGCAGTCACATATCCAAAATCCGGTAAGGAAATTGTGCAATTTCCCTGGAACTTTCTTCCTCCTTGCCACCCGTATTTCTCAATGCAGTGGATTTTGCTCCAATACAGCTATCTCTGATAGCTCACAAGCCAGTAGTCATCTGGGGACATAAGAATGAAGAGAGGAATTTGAGAGCTGAGGCTAGTTCTGCTTGTTCCCTCTTTATGTTAACTTTTTCACCCAAGAATCAGGATGTCCTGGTACATGAATCTCAAAAGTTTGTACACAGGTACAACAAGCAAATTGCAAGGAGAGTGGAATGTACAAGTTTTTTTAAAATAAAAAAAATATTACAGCTGTCCAAGGCTTTACTCTGGAACCCATCTGGAGTGCTATATACAGTTATGGAGGTTATTTGGTGGGGGGAGGTGGGGGGAGGGGGGGGGGAGAAAATGTTTGTAATAGAAGCTGTTCAGAGAAGGTTTACTAGACTCTGTCACAAAATGAAAGGCTTCATCTATCCCAAAATAAAATAATACTTTTTTTATCTTTCAAAAATTATACTTTCCAAAAATAACTCATTAGAGCTTGCAACAAAAAGGCATTTTAGAATGTAGAAAAATGAGGTGGTCCAATTGAAACCTAGATCCTCAGGGAACTTTATGTTTGATAACAGGAGGTTATTTCCTCTTGTGGGTCTGTCTACAACTAAACAACGCAGTTTAAGAATAATAGGTTTACCTTAAGACCGATGAGAAATTTAAGGGAGTTTTGTTTGGAAATTGATTAGATTACCTAGTGTGGAAACAGACCTTCTGGCCCAACAAGTCCACACCAACCCTCTGAAGAATAACCCACCCAGACTGATGACCGTGGAGGAACAATGGCAGATATTTCTGTGTATAATGCAGAAGTTGCAGGATCAGTTCATTCCTAAAAGGAAGAAAGATCCTAGGAGGAGGCATGGGCGGCCGTGGCTGACGAGGGAAGTTAAGAAACATAAAGTTAAAAGAGACAAAGTATAACATAGCAAAGATAAGGGGGAAAACTGAGGACTGGGAAGCTTTTAAAGAGCAACAGAGAATTACTAAGAAGGAAATGCGCAGAGGAAAAATGAGGTACGAAGGTAAAATGACCAATAATACAAAGGAGGATAGTAAAGCTTTTTTAGATTAGATTTAGATTAGATTAGATTATTAGATTAGATTAGATTACATTACAGTGTGGAAACAGGCCCTTCAGCCCAACAAGTCCACACCGACCTGCCGAAGCGAAACCCACCCATACCCCTACATTTACCCCTTACCTAACACTACGGGCAATTTAGCATGGCCAATTCACCTGACCCTGCACATCTTTTGGACTGTGGGAGGAAACCGGAGCACCCGGAGGAAACCCACGCAGACACTGGGAGAACGCGCAAACTCCACACAGTCAGTCGCCTGAGGCGGGAATTGAGCCCGGGTCTCAGGCGCTGTGAGGCAGCAGTGCTAACCACTGTGCCACCGTGCCTTTTAAGTATGTGCAAGGCAAAAAAATGGTTAGGACTAAAATTGGGCCCTTGAAGACCGAAACAGGGGAAAATATTACAGGGAACAAAGAAATGGCAGAAGAATTGAATTGGTACTTCAGATCTGTGTTCACTGGGGAAGACACAAGCAATCTCCCTGAGGTAACAGTGGCTGAAGGACCTGAACTTAAGGGAATTTATATTTGCCAGGATTTGGTGTTGGAGAGATTGTTAGGTCTGAAGGTTGATAAGTCTCCGGGGCCTGATGGTCTACATCCCAGGGTACTGAAGGAGGTGGCTTGGGAAATCGTGGATGCGTTGGTGATTATTTTCTAGAGTTTGATAGATTCTGGGTCGGTTCCTGAGGTTTGGAGGGTGGCTAATGTTACACCACTTTTTAAGAAAGGTGGGAGAGAGAAAGCAGGAAATTATAGACCAGTTAGTCTGACCTCAGTGGTGGGAAAGATGCTGGAGTCTATTATAAAGGATGAAATTACGGCACATCGGGGTAGTAGTAACAGGATAGGACAGAGTCAGCATGGATTTATGAAGGGGAAATCGTGATTGACTAATCTGGAATTTTTTGAGGATGCAACTCTGAAGATGGATGAGGGAGATCCAGTAGATGTAGTGTACCTGGACTTTGAGAAAGCTTTTGATAAAGTCCCACATAGGAGGTTAATGAGTAAAATTAGGGCGCATGGTATGGGGGCAAAGTACTAGATTGAATTGAAAATTGGTTGGCTGACAGGAAACAAAGGGTAGTGATAAACTGCTCCATTTTGGAATGGCAGGCAGTGACCAGTGGGGTACTGCAGGGATCCGTGCTGGGACCGCAGCTTTTTACAATATATATTAATGATATAGAAGATGGTATCAGCAATAACATTTGCAAATTTGCTGATGATACAAAGCTGGGTGGCAGGGTGAAATGTGATGAGGATGTTAGGAGATTACAGGGTGACCTGGACAAGTTGGGTGAGTGGGCAGATGCATGGCAGATGCAGTTTAATGTGGATAAATGTATGGTTATCCACTTTGGTGGCAAGAACAGGACGGCAGATTACTACCTCAATGGAATCAATTTAGGTAAAGGGGCAGTACAGAGAGATCTGGATGTTCTTGTACACCAGTCAATGAAGGCAAGCATGCAGGTACAGCAGGTAGTGAAGAAGGCTAATAGCATGCTGGCCTTCATAACAAGAGGGGTTGAGTATAGAAGCAAAGAGGTGCTTCTGCAGCTGTACAGGGCCCTGGTGAGACCACACCTGGAGTACTGTGTGCAGTTCTGGTTTCCAAATTTGAGGAAAGACATTCTGGCTATTGAGGGAGTGCAGCGTAGGTTCACGAGGTCAATTCCTGGAATGGCGGGATTACCTTGCACTGAAAGACTGAAGCGACTGGGCTCTTAGACTGAGAGGGGATCTGATTGAGACGTATAAGATTTTGAAAGGATTGGACACTCTGGCAGCAGGAAACATGTTTCCGCTGATGGGTGAGTGCCGAAACAGAGGACACAGCTTAGAAATACGGGGTAGACCATTTAGGACAGAGATGAGGAGAAACTTCTTCACCCAGAGAGTGGTGGCTGTGTGGAATGCTCTGCCCCAGAGGGCAGTGGAGGCCCAGTCTCTGGATTCATTTAAGAAAGAGTTGGATAGAGCACTCAAAGATAGTGGAATCAAGGGTTATGGAGATAAGGCAGGAAGAGGATACTGATTAGGAATGATCAGCCATGATTATATTGAATGGTGGTGCAGGCTCGAAGGGCTGAATGGCCTACTCCTGCACCTATTGTCTATTGTCTATTTCCTTCTGATACACCTAACACTATGGGCAATTTAGAATGGCCAATTCACCTGGCCTGCACATCTTTGGACTGTGGGAGGAAACCGGAACATCTGGAGGAAACCCACGTGGGCATGGGGAGAAAGTTGCCCAAGGCTGGAATCTAACCTGGGTCCCTGGCATTGTGAGGCAGCAGTGCTAACCACAACCACCGTGACACCCTCTTGTCACAAGAAAGATATGGGGACTGTCATTGAATTTAAGACTGTTTGTCTAGTCTATGAAACAGAACTATCATGGGATAGGGTTGGAAACCAGGAGGTTGGAGCTCTGACCGCAACCATATCTTAGGCAAAAGTGAGGACTGCAGATGCTGGAGATCAAAGATTAGTGGTGCTGGAAAAGCACAGCAGATCAGGCAGCATCCGAGGAGCAGGAAAATGAACACTTCCAGCAGAAGCCCTTCATTAGGAATGAGGCTGGAAGCCTCAGGGGTGGAGAGATAAATGGGAGTGGGGGGGTGGGGCTAGGGAGAAGGTAGTTGTGTAATAGGTGGATGGAGCTGGGGTAATAGGTCTGAGGGGAGGGTGGAGTGGATAGGTGGGAAGGAAGATTGACAGGACAGGTCATGAGGAAATGCTGAGCTGGAAGGTTGCAACTGGGGTAAGGTGGGGGAAGGGGGAATGAGGAAACTGGTGAAGTCAACATTGATGCCATGGGGTTGAAGGGTCTCTAGGCAAAAGATGAGGCGTTCTTCCTCCAGGCATTGGGTGGTGAGGGAGTGGCAGTGGAGGAGGCCCAGGACCTGCATGTCCTCAGCAGACCGGGAGGGGGAGTTGAAATGTTCGGCCACGGTGTGGTGGGGTTTATTGGTGCAGATGTCCTGGAGATGTTCCCTGAAGCGCTCCACAAGAAGATGTCAGTCTCCCTGTGTAAAGGAGACCTCATTGGGAGCAATGGATGCAATAAATGACACTTGTGGAAGTGCAGGTGAAACTTTGATGGATGTGGAAGGCTCCTTTGGACCTTGGATGGAGGTGAGGGGCAGGTGTGGGCCCAGGATTTGCAATTCCTGCAGTGGCAGTGGAAGGTGCCAGGAGGGGAGGGTATGTTGGGGAGGGCGTGGTCCTGACCAGGTAGTCAGAGGGAGTGGTCTTTGCAGAAAGCAGATTGGGGTGGGGAGGGAAATATATCCCAGGTGGTGAAAATGTCAGCGGTTTATGCAGAAGCTGGTGTGGAAGGTGAGGACCGGGGTTCTGTCCTTGTTGCGGTTGGAGGGGTGGGGTCTGAGGGTGGAGGTATAGGATGTGGATGAAATGCGTTGGAGGGCATCTTCAACCATGTGGAAGGAGAAATTAGTCTTTAAAGAAGGAGGCCATCTGGTATGTTCTGTGGTGGAACTGGTTCTCCTGGGAGCAGATATGGCAGAAGCAGAGGAATTGAGAATATGGGATGGCATTTTTCCAGGAGGTAGGGTGGGAGGAGATGTAATCCAGGTAGCTGTGGGAATCGGTGGGTTTGTAAAAGGAAAAGGATCATCAGCAACCAGATTTTGTCAGGTGTTGTGAAGGCTTCTTCAGTAATATGTTTGAGAGCTCTGATTCTAAAGTATAGGGCAGATTATAGTTTAGATTTCAATTCTATGAAGATTTTAATGAGAACTCCGTTGCATGTTTTTTTTACATGATTTTAAAACCAGCATTTCCAAGAAATTGTGATTTCAGCAAAATGAAAAGCAAGACCCTTTGAGGCATTATTTGACCAATTTTACTGACTTGAGTTTTATGACCCAGAGAGACATCCAGAGTGAATTGATTAAGACAGAAACCATCTCAAAGACTTCTTTACCAGCAGAAGTGGTGTTTGACTCTGAGTATAAGCAATTGAAGCTGACAAAGTATCGAGTTGCATGGTGGAAGCCCCAAGCTGAAAGATGTAGAGGTTAATGTGTTTTGTTGTTTTCTGTTAGGTTACCTAACAGATTTGGGTTCCTATTGAAACCAATGTGTTGAAGACTATTTAAATGGCTACAATTGTCAAAAACTTACACACCTCTGTTCTATGCTTCCTAATGTTAAGGCACATTATTAACACATGTCTTCTGATGACCCTACACTGTCTCTCCCATGGACAGACAAAATGTGAGACAGGTATCTTGTTGAAACTGGAATGTCACCTATCGTCAAGTCTGAATCTATGCTGGAGAGGTAGTAAAGGGAAGGCATCCTACAAGCTATTGAATACATGAGCTGAAGAAGCCAAGCCCAGTAGGAAGTGAGCAGAGATATCAGCTTGTTTTAAAGGTTTTAAGAGACTTTCTATAAAGCGAATAACATCGGGTAAATGCATAGAATTTTTCTGAAATAGAAACCTGATACAGCTATGCCAGCATAATGGAAACTTTAGCATATTGAGCTTTGAGCAGGTTGTGGGTTATTTTTGATATTTGTAACAAGACTTTATTTCTTTTGAATAGTCTGCATGAATCGATTTCTAATCAAATATCAGGTCACGTTTGCATTTTGTGAAATGGTTATCCATATATACTTGAAAAATGTGTTGCTGGGAAAACACAGCAGGTCAGGCAGCATCCAAGGAGCAGGAGAATCGATGTTTTGGGCATAAGCCCTTCAGGAATGAGGAGCTACAGCAATTCTGGATATTGAGCATGTCACCTTCCTTTTAGGAAGTAGTGCTGCATTGTAGCTGGAGTGTCCGGGGGAGCAGTGACAGAGTGGTGGCCAGGGAAAATGCCATCAGCAAGGGCAAGGGCAAGCTCTGCTTCTTGAGCCGACTCTCTGGCTGGATCACACTTTGTTGAGAGCCATCTTGGAAACTGGCTCTATTGCTTTTTGTTGCTTCAGGTTTTACATTGTGAATCTGACTGTATATGTGCACTCTTGCTACCCAAAAGTAGCATCATAGCAATCTGTCTTTATTTTTATCTGTACTATTTTTAGTTTCTTAATATCTTGATAAAATCCAAATTATACATTTTTACTTTACATGTATGTACAGAAGCAAAAAAATTCAACCACAACATGAAATCGCAGTGAATTTGTTAATGCTTTAATAGGTAAACTTTATCAGCAGAACTGCAGGCATGAAATCCTGAAGCAGTAAATGTCTGTTGCAGCCTCTGCTAGAGTGTGAGTTAATGACACTCATTGGCAAAATGGAAGGGGAGTTACCCTGGAGAAAATGAATTGAAATATGATCGTATGTGAGAAGCAAAGGCAAGGAGCAAGTGTGGCAGTTACTCATCAGAGTAAAAGGAACCAAAGAAAGATGAAGTATCCAATAAATATTATACATTCCAGCAGCAACAATGTACTTGCATTCCCTATTCCTCGAATGTTTCTAGCTTTATAGGTAGAATCCCAACTATATGGGGTTGAAGTTAGCCCTTGGGGCATAAGCAGGATGTGGAGGGATTAAGGGCTAATTAAAGTTGTAGCTATAGGGATTTAATGATTAAGCAAGAATATTCTCTTGTCATAATTTAAATTCAGGGGTGTACCTCCTTCCTATTATGAATATGAGAAACATGAAAGGCAAGGGAAGATGCAGTTGTAATCTGTCAAGATGATTGACTAGGAAGAAAAAGAAGATCCTGGCAGAAGGACATATCAGAAGTTTATTTTGTAGTTACAATCCAAATTGATCAGGAATGTGAATGCCTTGCTGAAAGACTGGTGTGAAAATGATTACTACTTCATGGGATACTTGCAGAAAGACTGGCACAGGAGGAAATAGAGCCATAGACCAACTCTACCTGTTTGGAGTTGGACACCTGTGTCCTCGTGAAAGGGATAAATGAGGCCCTTCTAATGAACTAGGTGGAAGATCTGATGAATATGAAAGATTGGAGCTTTCCTGATCCTCTTAGCGATGGGCAAGGAAAGGGAGGACAAGGAAATGAGCATGTTTTCCTTCAATGGCATTGAGGTAAAATGGAGAATAGAGATCAATTGATTTTATTTATGCATCTGATTGGGTATTTTGCACAACTAAGTAGACATTAAATATGGCCCAGGGTCTGCCAAATGACTCACGGGGAGTATTTCTGGCCCACTATCAGGTGCCACAAACCTCAGACCCAAATGTTAGAAGCTAAAAGAAATGGGAGGTGAAAGTAAAAGTCAAAGCAAGGTAAGGAGTGAAGTCGATATTAAATCAGAAGTATAAAGTGACTGTTAATAGCAGAACAACTACTAAAAATAAACTAAACTTATTCATGTCATCTAAATTAAACTTGGTAGCTGGTAGTGAGGAGCAAGATTGGCCTTTCTTGAGATGTCAGCACTTCTGACAATATTGTTGTTCATTCCACTGTGCGGCTTCAGAATGAACCACATGAAGGCCAGACCAGCTGGATCCCTACCTTAAAGAACATAAGTTAACCACATGGGTTTTTATGACAATTTATTTCATGGTCGCCATTACTGCAAGATGAGCTTTAAATTCCTTTTTTATTTACACTCTGAGCTACAGAACCTCTTACTGGTACATCAGTCATGGCCACTTGCATAACTGGTCCAGTGTCATTACTACTATGCTACCATGGATGCAGAGGAGCTGCACTGGCTACTGAACATTTCCTTTTACGTTATAATTAGGTTATAGTCTAGCAACTATTAGTTATATAACCTTAAAAACTGGACAAATAATGGAATCAAATAAAAAGTTAATGACAAAGTAAAAATTGAATCCAGTGTTGATTAACATAAAATTAAGATCACTAGAATAAGTAGGGATACAATGCAGACCTACAGATTGTGGAGAAAAGAAATGTAAATTATCCAGGGCCCAGACTCCATTACATTATGCCTCCAGCCACCTGGGGGAGATAGAGGGCACAGCTGTTCCCTATTGTTATTGTACACATCTATTTTGTGGTTACATTGAAGCTCTGTTTTAACCTTCCACATTGATGCCAACATAAAGGTGAACACTATCTAGTGACAGTATCCAAACATTCTGACTCAAAGAAATTGGTGAGTTATATGGTCCAGACATGCTGATGCTAACCTCTCGTTATTCTTCTACAGTGGAGTAACAGCAGAAATTTTCCAAGATGTTGAAGCAATTGGTCTTGTAGGGAAGATTTGAGGCGGCGAATTCATTTCAATCACAAGTGTTCAAGTGTATTCTATGCTCTGACACTTGACCCTAACTTTGCCTTTTCCTTTTCCTCATTAGCCTGTAAGAATACAGCTAAGAATAATCCTCTTTGTGGATGCAAAGAAAAAATGACGTGTTTTCTCCAAGTAGTTACTGCTCAGCCATGATCTTATTGAAAGAAGGACTAAATAATCTACTCATAATATGTTCATAAAAAGGTGAACTCATTGAATCTGGGCAAGAACAGATTGTGAGTTTTTGCCCTGCAAGTCCATAGTTAGAGCATCAATTTCATTTGCTTCAATATGACAGATTACATGCCTGCATTAGGGTTTTCAGGTAACAAGTGTCCATTCATTTTGTATACTTGGCTGATTTCCGAATGTTGTCTAACGACATTCATGAGGATCTATATCATAAGACCATCTGCCTTAGGAGCAGAAGTAGGCCATTTGACTCATCGATTTGCTTTTCTGTTCAATGAGATCATGGTTGACCTAATAACACTGAACTCTACTTTCTTGCTTATTGCCCCACAATTCTAGTACTGTTTATATATCTATGTGTCTCAGCTTGAATATATTTAATGGCTCACTCTCTGCACCCCTCTGCAGTAAAGAATTCCATGGATTCATCATGAAGAGGGAAAAAAATCCCTTCATTTCTGTCCTAATAGGCAACCCATTTTTCTGAGATTAAGCTCTGTGATCCTAGACTCCCACAAGAGAAAGCAACTTCTCAGTATCCATCCTATCAAGTCCCCTAAGAATCTTGTATGTTTCAATAAGGTCACCTCTCATTTTTCCAAACTCTGAGTACAAGCTTACCCATTCAATCTCTCTTCAAGACAAACCATACGTACTCCAGCTCGACTGAATGAATCTTTTCTGGACTGCCTTCAGTATTTCCCTAAACTGTTCCAGTAATCTAAGTGTGGACTAATTAGTGTCTTGTTTTGTTTTGGAAAGAATTTCCTATTTTTATTCTTCATTTCCTCTGAAATAAAGGTCAACATTTGATTTGTCTTCTCTATTGCTTTCTGAACTTGTATGCTAGTTTTTTGTGGTCTCATGCATGAGGACGCTGCCTGCGCAACAAAATTTCTTTTTCCTTCAGCTTTCTGCAGAACTTCTCCCTTTAAGTAATATTAAGTTCTTCTATTCTTTCTGTCAAAGTGCAAAACCCCACATTTTTCCACAATGTATTCCATCTGTCAAATATGTCCCCATACTCTCTCGACCTGTCTGTATCCTTCTCTCTCTCTGTCTCACCCTCAGCACTTGCGATCCCATCAATTTTTGTCATCCACAAACTTGATTACATTCTTTCTCTCATCTAAGTTATTTATTGAATGTTGTAAATAATTGTGACCCCAACAACCTAACACTATCTACAGATTGCTGATGTGAAAATGCCTCATTTATCCCAACTTTGTCTTCTTTTTGTTAGCCAATCCTCCTATCCACAAACACATGGGCTCTAATTTTAAGTATCCTTATTTTCAGTACATTATTGAACACTTTTTTTTAAAGTTCATTTACTGGTTTCCTTTACATATCTTGCCTGTTACCTCCCCAAGATAATTCTAATACATTTGTCAGGTGATTTCCCCTTTATGAAGCCATGTTGACTCTACTTGGGAGTTTCTTATTAACTTTAAAACATTCATCATATTGACTATTTATAAGTCTTTTGGCCTATATTAACTTCTTGCTAAGAGGTGAACTCATTTGCACTGCTTACCTTGACAAGAATGAAGAGATGTTACCCTCACTGCAGAACATTATGCTTCTATGTTGGCTACAATTCTCTGTGGGAGCAAGTAAGAGCTTTTGCCCGAAATGTTGATTTTCCTGCTCCTTGGATGCTGCCTGACCTGTGTACTTTTCCAGCACATTCTAATCTAGACTAGTTCTCTGCACCTAGCCTGCACCAGGTTTTAGTCACTCACTCAGGCATCAGTCAAACCAGGGATTGCCCAAACTTTGGATTTGCTATTAGGTGAGATTTGGGAATCTGGCGACACCAAAGTTCTCCCTGTCTAATAAGACCAGGCTCCAACTCTACTATTTTTTTTTCTACCTGAAGATGTGGAGATTTCTTAAGCTGTCTCTCGTGAAGAAGGCACATATAGATCTTTTTAACATGTCACAGCCTTCATCAATGTTGTGTGCTAAAGCTACTGAAATCTTCACTTACGTAGGTATTGACTCCACCAGACAATCTTACACAATAATCAAAAGTGTAATGCTGGAAAAGCACAGCAGGTCAGGATCATCCGAGGAGCAGGGAAATCAACGTTTTAGGCATAAGCCCTTCCTGATGAAGAGCTTTTGTCCGAAACATCAATTCTCCTACTTCTCCAATGCTGCCTGACTTGCTGTGCTTTTCCAGCACCACACTGTCTCAACTTTGATCTCCAGCATCTGCAGTCCTCACTTTTGGGAGCACAGTGACTCAGTGGCGAGCACTGCTGCCTCACAGCACCAGGGACCTGGGTTCAATTCCAGCCTCTGGCGACTGTCTGTGTGGAGTTTGCATACTTTCCCCGTGTCTGTATGGGTTTCCTCCAGGTGCCCCAGTTTCCTTCCACAATCCAAAGGTGTGCAGGTTAGGTGAATTGGCCATGCTAAATTGCCCATAGCGTTCAGGGATGTTTAGGTTAGGCGCATTAGTCGGGGTAAATGTAGGATAATAAGGTTGGGGATTGGGTCTGGGTGGGTTACTCTTTGGAGAGTCAGTGTGGACTTGTTGGGCCAAAGGACCTGCTTACACACTGTAGGGATTCAATGATAAACCACCTGTTTAACTGCCTCCACTGCCATGACATCCTTCCTTAAATAAGGAGACCATTTGCTCATGAGGAAACAGGAAGAGGAGCACTGGCTGAGCTACTTTCCTAGCTCATCTGTCTGGAGCTGAAGTCTGCCCTCGGAACTGCCAGTCAGAAGTCAACAACCCTCCATTTTCAGGAGGAAGTGAGGACTGCAGATGCTGGAGACCAGGGTTGAAAAATGTGGTGCTGGAAAAACACAGCAGACCAGGCAGCATCCGAGGAGCATGAGAAGAAGGGCTTATGACCGAAACGTTGATTCTCCTGCTCCTCGGATGCTGCCTGGCCTGCTGTGTTTTTCCAGCACCACATTTTTCAACCCTCCACTTTCACACAGGGTTGCGGTGTTGGCTTCATTAAAGGTTTCTAGGGATCTGACTAGGGCCAAACTAGAGAGCAGGCATTTTAGGCTTTCTGCAAAGAGAGTCAAAACGGTGGCAACTTTAGGGACTAACTCTGTGGAAGTCTGTGTACTCTTTGGCCTTGGAAGGCTTGTTAAGCAGGGATCCTTGTTCTGTACACCAGCCTGCATAGGCAAAACTGATAGGCTGTGCATTTGGTCTGGGTCTCATCCACTGCTGACTTTATCACTGGGCCCTGTGAACAGGAAGGCCACACAGCCTGAGCCTCACTTACATTGGACTAAGTTTTAAAACTTTTTCCCCAACCCTCCAAGTATAGAAAAGGACCATGGAATAATAATAATGGAAGACTTTGACCCTCTTGCCCTCATTCCTCTTCAACTCGCTCAAATAAACATCCTTTTTACCTCATTTTTAATAAAAGCATGATAATAAATAAATAATGAATAGGAGGGCAGGTGGTGATGG
Organism: Chiloscyllium plagiosum; assembly: GCF_037043375.1. Classification (NCBI taxonomy): domain Eukaryota; kingdom Metazoa; phylum Chordata; class Chondrichthyes; order Orectolobiformes; family Hemiscylliidae; genus Chiloscyllium; species Chiloscyllium plagiosum. The sequence continues at coordinate 85,997,553 of NW_028270141.1, read as the reverse complement.
TGGGGAATTGAAACCAAAAACACACACCAGAGAGCAACAAAGAAAAGGTGAACAAAGCAATGAAAAATGATTGGAATAAAAGCAGAACAGCAATTTGGAATGCAAAATGGTCAGGTGTATAAAAAGAAAAAATAAGTATTCTATAAAACGTAGAAATAAGAGAAATTAGGATAGGACAAAGTTATTAAGATTTCAATCATAAAAGCAAAAACTGACAGAAAAAATAAAAAACATCTTGGGTATGACATTAAGAGAAGTGATCAAAGAGGGATAGGGTTAACTTTGGAAAATTAACTGAACTTGCTTTGAATGGTTGCAATGTAACAACATTGTGCATTGGTCAGTGGAGTTAGACTATCGAGATCAAAATTTGAAAGCTGCATGGAAGTCCTTCTCTCTGGAGAATTTGAGGGAAATGAAGTCCGTTTTATTTAGAAATTCGTTTCGGAGATGTTTGAGGTGACATCTGAAAACTTGGAGGGCTCAAATCAAAATGATTTGGCAATTGAAACTTTCATGTAAAGGTTATAATTCTAGGAGTTGGATTTGTCCTGCAACAATTTAATCACAAACTTTTCATAATTCTATCACACACCAGGAACTGTGTGGATGCAACAAATTTTGACTTTGATTTTTTCCAATGGCGACCTAGCCGCTGTTCAAAACAAACTACCTGTAGAACGTGTTCCTTGGGTTGAGGTACCAACGATGTGCTTTCTGACACTGCCATCACCTCGTTTGGCTGTCTCACATTTGCCTTATCACTTGAGTCCAGAGGGTTTGAAGAAAACTGGAAAAGTAAGTGCATCTTTTATTGCTTTCAACTCATTTATTCGCTTATAATATGTTTTGCCTTTCATGTTCATCATTGCTCTGACTGTCTTTTCTTCTCTGTATATTCATTAGTGCTATTTTCTGTGAGTATACATTAAGGTTAGCTGCACCCTTCCATCTATAAAATGATAATTTTTACCGCGTTGGCCAACTGTGTCAAGCATCACCTAATGTAGCCCACACAAGCACAGCAGAGGGAGGCAGTGAGCTGACAAGGTGGTATATAGTAGTATCCTTTTATTAGTTCTTGGGGTGTGGGCCAGCATTCAGTTCCCACGCCCTAATTATACTGGAGAAAGTAGTACAGTGCTACCTTGAAATAATGCAGTCCTTGTGATAAAAATTCTTGTGCTTTTATGAATTTTCAAGATTCTGATCCTGTGACAGTGAAGCACCAATTATACAAGTCAGGGTGGTGTATGTTTTGGACGGGAATTTTCAGGTGGTGGTGTACCCAAGTATTTGCTGCCCTTTTTCCTTCCATATGGTAATGGTTGTACATTTTAAAAGTGCTGGCTGAGAAGCTGTGGTGAATTTCTCCATTGCATCTTGCAGATAGTGCTTTGTCCTGGATAGTGTTAAGTTTTTGAGTGTTGTTGGAGCTGCGCCGATCCAGGTAAGTGGGGAGTATTATATCACATGCCTGATAAGCACCTTGCAAGTTCCCTCAAAGCGACACCCACTGTCCTGACTTGAAAACATATTGCCATTCCTTCCTTCCTTTAGTGGCAGAGAGGGTGAATAGGAATGTGGAACTCAAAAACATTAGGTCAAAAAAATAATTGGCCTAAATCCTGAAACTCTGTCCTCCAAAGTTTGTAAGTTTATTAAATGGATTGCTATGGTTCAGGAGGGTAACTCACCACTGCCTTCTCAAGGGCAACAAGAGAAGGTCATTCAATGCTGATGTAGCCAAAAATGCCCAGATCCCTTGAATAGCAGCAGTGAACTATCTACAAGATGCACTGCAGAAATTCACCAAGACTCCCTTAGACAGCAGCTTCCAATCCAATGACCATTTCCAAGGACAGCAAATACATGGGACTAATTCCATCTGCAAGATCCCCACCAAGTCACTCACAGTCCTAACTTGGAGATATGTGACTGTTCCCTCAATTTGCTGCGTCAAATTCCTGGGACTCCCTCTCAAGTGGCACTGTGTCTACCTACAGCACATGCATAGTAGCAGTTCAAGAAGAAAGCTCACGATCTTCTTAAGGGCAATTAGGGATGGGCCTTAAATGGTTGTCCACCCAGCAATGCCCAGGTCAAGGGAGTGAATAAAAATAAGCCTGCTCCACCATTCTAAATGATCATGACAACTTTAGAGTCAGAGAGTCATAGAGATGTACACATAGAAACAGACACTTCAGTTCAACCTGTCCATGCCGACCAGATATCCCAACCCAATCTAGTCCCACCTGCCAGGACCCAGCCCATATCCCTCCAAACCCTTCCTATTCATTTACCCATCCAAATGCCTCTTAAATGTTGCAATTGTACCAGCCTCCACCACACCCTCTGGCAGCTCATTCCATACACGTACCACCCTCTGTGTGAAAAGGTTGCTCCGAACGTCTCTTTTATATCTTTTTATATCTCACCCTAAACCTATGCTCTCTAGTTCTGGACTCCCTGACCCCAGGGAAAGACTTTGCCTACTTACCCTATCCATGCCCCTCATAATTTTGTAAACCTCTATAAGGTCACCCCTCAGCCTCTGACGCTCCAGGGAAAACAGCCCCAGCCTGTTCAGCCTCTCCCTGTAGCTCAAATTCTCCAACCCTGGCAACATCCTTGTAAATCTTTTTTGAACCCTTTCAAGTTTCACAAGATCTTTCCGATAGGAAGGAGACCAGAATTGCACGCAATATTCCAACAGTGGCCTAACCAATGTCCTGTACAGCCACAACATGACCTCCCAACTCCTGTACTCAATACTCTGACCAATAAAGGAAAGCATACCAAACGCCTTCTTCACTATCCTGTCTAACTGCGACTCCACTTTCAAGGAGCTATGAACCTGCATTCCAAGGTCTCTTTGTTCAGCACACTCCCTAGGCCCTTACCATTAAGTGTACAAGTCCTGCTAAGATTTGCTTTCCCAAAATGCAGCACCTTGCATTTATCTGAATTAAACTCCACCTGCCACTTCTCAACTCATTGGCCCATCTGGTCCAGATCCTGTTGTAATCTGAAGTAACCCTCTTCGCTGTCCACTACACCTCCAATTTTGGTGTCATCTGCACACTTACTAACTGTACCTCTTATGCTCACATCCAAATCATTTATGTAAATGACAAAAAGTAGAGGACCCAGCACCGATCCTTGTGGCACTCCACTGGTCACAGGCCTCCAATCTGAAAAACAACCCTCCACTGCCATCCTCTGTCTTCTACCTTTGAGCGAGTTCTGACTATCCCTAATCAGCCCTTGCCTTTCCAAATACATGTACATCCTGTCCCTCAAGATTCCCTCCAACAACTTGCTCATCACCGAGGTCAGGCTCACTGGTCTATACTTCTCTAGCTTGTCCTTACCACCCTTCTTGAACAGAGGCATCATGTTAGCCAACTTCCAGTCTTCTGGCACCTCACCTGTGACTATCGATGATACAAATATCTCAGTAAGAGGCCCAGCAATCACGTCTCTAACTTCTCACAGAATTCTAGGGTGCACCTGACCAGGTCCTGGGGATGTATCCACCTTTACCCATTTCAAGACATCCAGCACTTCCTCCTCTGTAATATGGACATTTTGCAAGATGTCACCATCTATTTCCCTACGGTCTATATCTTCCATATCCTTTTCCACAGTAAATACTGATGCAAAATACTCATTTAGTATCTCCCCTATTTTCTGCGGCTCCACACAAAGGCCGCCTTGCTGATCTTTGAGGGGCCCTGTTCTCTCCTTAGTTATCCTTTTGTTTTTAATGTATTTGTAAAAACCCTTTGGATTCTCCTTAATTCTATTTGCCAAAGCTATCTCATGTCCCCTTTTTGCCCTCCTGATCTCCCTCTTAAGTATACTTCTACTTCCTTTATACTCTTCTAAGGATTCACTCGATCTATCCTATCTATACCTTACATATGCTTCCTTCTTTTTCTTAACCAAACTCTCAATTTCTTGAGTCACCCAGCATTCCCTATACTACCAGCCTTTCCTTTCACCCTGACAGGAATATACTTTCTCTGGATTCTTGTTATCTCATTTCTGAGAATCCATCACCCTCTACATTTTCCAAAACAGCATACTTGTTTGAAATGGATATATCCACAAAAGACTCCTTCACTAGCTGCCTCCTTCTTTTACCTTTCCTGGAGTTAACCCATCTGTGTGGCTATATCTGAGACATTCCCTCCTTCCTATCACTGCCATCCATCACATACTGTTGCTGTTGCAAATTCCTAATTGCTTCTAACTGTCTCTCCAACCGATCCATTCGATCTGATGAGATTCACAACATTTATGCCAACAGCATTTATGGCAGATATAATCCGCAGTAACCCTTAAACTCTCCCTAAACTCCCACATCTGACAAGAAGTACATATCACTCTGTTAAAGGCCATTTTGCTCCTTCTCAATCTACAGACACAGAAAATAACACTGTATTATTCCTCTACAAACACTGCCCCAGATTAAATTAATAGTTATGGCTTATATTTTAAGTTTAATCAAGAGACATATCTCTAAAAAACATATAATCAAGAAAGAACCCACTCTACTCACTACTCCAGATTCTCCGTAGGCCACACTTAAAACAACGATTACTTATCTGATTCTGTGCTGTGAACTTTGCCCAACAGTTCCTCCAAGATCAGTTGTGAATTTCACTGTTTGTTAATTTTCCCAGATGCACTCCGATGTCCAGCGATACATGAATTCAAACAGCAAAGGCAGTAACTGTGCAGGTTCTCTCTCCCTCTCTCTCTCTCTCTCTCTCTTCTGCAATGACTTCACCATGTGCTTTCTTTGTCTGTCCTTCTCCCTTTTAAAACTGCTGTTGTTTTTTTCCAAAGTTTCAAAACAATACAGCAGCACATAAAACAGTAATTGCTGCTCCTGGAATTCGAGGAAATCACCTCCAACACCTAAAGTACCTCAAAAAAGGAGCAGCTGTTACAGCCAGAAATTTTTCCCATCCTCCATCTTGGATTACCCAGAAACTTTCTTCCAATCCATCCCCTCCTCCTTCTCCAAATTATCCCTGGTCTAACAAGAATACATTCTGTCTTACAAGTATTTATCAACATTACATCCATTGCTTTCTGAATTAAAAAGTTCCAGACTACACAGCCCTCTGGAAAACATTTCCCTCAATCACTTAATGGTCTTATCTCCACTCACATGAGGGAATATCCTTTTCAAGTTCATTTGTCAAGACCAAATTAGAATCTGGTATACTTCAATCAAGTTACTCATCTGTCTTCTAGATCCTGTTTACAATTTGATAAACAACTCCTGAAACACCTTTTGCAGAGGTGATTTCTCTGTTTCATTGCTGTTTTAAGTGAGTAGAACAAACTGCGGTCAAACCAATACCATGGACTGGAGCCATGGACCCTTGGATTAAAGGTCTATGCTATATCACCTGATCCACCCAGGCTCTCCCTCTCCCTTCTAAACTCCAATGATAATAAGCCCAACCTTTCTTCCGAGGACAACGCACTCATTCAGGCATCCACCTAGTAAACCAACTCAGAAGTCTGCAATACATTCACAGCTTTTCTTAAAATAGAAGAGATCAAAACTTCCACCAATGTTAAAATGAAGTATACCATCTTTACTTTCTGTAATATCTCTTGTAATAAAGGATAGCACCAATACTACATACTACCAACTTTGACTCATTCGCTAGGATGTCTAAGTACCTCTGCACTCTAGAATTCTGCAATTTTTCTCCTTTCAATTAATACTTGCATTTTTCATTCTTCCTGTATAAGCTAACAATTTCACATTTACCCACATTGCCCTTGGCCAGATTATTGCCCTCTCAATCAACTTATCTGTATCTGTCTACAACCTCCTCTTCATCATGACGTACCTTCTATCATCTTGTCTGCAATGCCCCACATCAGTGACTTGATTCAAAGTTGTAAAATGTTGATTAAAGACCCAATTTTGCACATGGCTTTCTCTCAGCCAGCCAATCTTCTATCCATGGTAATAGACCATGAGCATTTATTTTCAATAATACCTTTTGCAGCAGCCTTCCGGAAATCTAGTACAGTGCAGCTAGAAAATTTCCCTTTCTCTCCAATGTATATCACTCCTTCAAAGAACTCTAATAAGTTTCTTGAAACTTATTTCCCTTTGACAAATCCTTGCTGACTCTACCCAATTTGAGTTTTTTTTAAGTGTACAGTTAAAATCACGTTAATGATCCATTGTAACATTTTCTCCATGATCGACATCAAGCTTAAAGTTTCCTGTTTATTGCCTCCTCTTCTCTTTTTAAATAAAAGGGTTACATTTTCTATCTTCCAGTCTAATGAGCCTTTCCTGAATCAAGGAAATTTTAGAAAATTGACACCCAATGCATCTACTAGCTCAATAGCAATCTCTTAAGACCCTCGGATGAAATCCATCAGGACCCAAAATCTTGTCAGCTTATAGTTTTGTCCGTTTGTTCAATAACACTTCCCTAATAACTGTAATTTCACTAAATTACTCTCTCCGTTCCACGTCCATGTGTACAGCTATTAGTATTTTCTTGTATCCTTTATAGTGAAAACACTAGCACCATATTTATCCATTTCATTTGCCATTTCTTTATTGTTAGGGTGGCATGGTGGCTCGGTGGTTAGCACTGCTGCCCTTTAGCACTATGGCCCCCCGTTCAATTTCAGCTTGGGTTTGCAGAGTTTGTATATTTTCTTTGTGCTTGCGTAGACTTCAGCTGTGTGCTCCAGTTTCCTCCCACAATCCAAAGAAGTGCAGGTTAAATGGTTTAGTCATGGTAAATGCAGGGATAAGATGGGGACTAGGTGGGAGAGTTTGAAGAGTCGGTGTGAACTCAACAGGCCAAATGGCCTCTTTCCTATGATTCTCTACTAATTCCCCATTTTATCTCTAGAGGATCCACATTCTCTTCTTGTGTTTTTCTTAAATACCTGTATATCATTTTCTATTTGCGTTCCATTTTTACCTTCCTTGCTAGCTTCCTTTTATCCTTTAATTTCTTCCTCATGTTTAATCTGTTAGTTGTCTGCTGTTTGTTTTATATGGATAAATCATCTGACCTGCTGTTCACCTTTGTGCAGTTATAGTTGTTTTCCTTAAATTAGGTACTTTATCAAACTGCAGATGGTTGATTCTCCCTTTTAGAATTTTCTTTCAGAGCAGAAATAATTTTATTCTGTCTATTCTGAAATGTACATTTAGATCACTCTCACTAGTGATTTATTTCCCCTACTGTTCCTCAGTTCAAGGCAAACCAATTCTACATCCTAATCTCCTGAATCAAAGTCATCTGTAACTGTTATAAAAATTCCATCCTTGATTAACAGTACTGCCCTTTCACCTGTTGCCTTGCTTCCTGTTGTTCATAAATGTCCTGTACCCCTGAATACTAAGGACCCAATCCCTGTCATCCTAAAGTCATGTTTCTGTAATTGCCTGAAAATTTATATAAATTTACTTCAACGTGTGCCATAAATTAATTTATTTTATCTTTTTCTTATCGTTGTAACATCTAGTCCTGATTGTTTTTGTGTTCCTAGTATTCTTTTCCACACTGACCCTTTCTGTCAATCTCTGACCTGTATTTCCCATATTACAAATTCCCCCACGTTGGATTTAAAACCTTCTGTCTCCTAGTTATGCATTTCACAAGGCCACTAGTCCTGGCACAGTTCTGATGTACACCATGCCAACATTACAATTTCCCTGTAGCAGTTACAAAACCCTCTCACTGGCAGAAAGCCCAGCCATCTGGGCTCTTACCCTCTGCTGCAGAGAGTAGTATCAATCCCACTCACTATACTGTCCCCTATTACTACTATTTGCTTTGGTGTTCTCTCTCAGTTGAGTGTCATCTTGTACCACAGGGCTATGGTCAGTTTACTCCACCCTACAGCCCTTGATCTTATCCAAACAAGCTGGGGGAAGCTAAATCCTATTGGAAAATCACAGAGGCCACCATTTCTGCATTCCCACCCTCTGGTTCTCCTTACATGCTGTACTCACTATCCAGTTACATCCTCCTGTCGCTGACCAAAGGCCAAATCAGGAGACCCCCAGTATTAAGTAGTGGGATGGCATCCTGGGTACAAAGAATCCTGGTAGAATTTCTTCCTCCCTGCTTCATCAGTGTCTGTCATTCACCTCCCCAACTCGTAAACTCTAAGCCAAAGCTGCCCAAAGATTGAACACTTACTGCAGACGCATTGGCCCTTAATCACAGGGTTATCCCGAAGCTTCCACAAGCTGCAGCTTTGTCACACCACCCATCCTCCCACTATTTAAAATAAATAAAAAATAGGTGAACGACACAATTAAGCTTGCTTTTATATATTCTCACTCTGATCCTCACTCTGAACAACTTCTCTTTCCAATCCTCCCACTTCCTCCAAACCAAAGGAGTAGCCATGGGCACCCACATGGGCCCCAGCTATGCCTGCCTCTTCGTAGGATATGTGGAACAGTCCATCTTTTGCAGCTACACTGGCACAACGCCCCACCTTTTCCTCCGATACATCGATGACTGTATCGGCGCTGCTTCGTGCTCCCACGAGGAGGTTGAACAGTTCATCCACTTTACTAACACCTTCCACCCCGACCTCAAATTTACCTGGACCGTCTCAGACTCCTCCCTCCCCCTCCTAGACCTTTCCATTTCTATCTCAGGTGACCGAATCAACACAGACATTTACTATAAACCGACCGACTCCCACAGCTACCTAGACTACCGTCCCACCCTGCCCCCTGTAAAAACGCCATCCCATATTCCCAATTCCTTCGTCTCTGCCGCATCTGCTCCCAGGAGGACCAGTTCCAATACCGAACAACCCAGATGGCCTCTTTCTTCAAAGACCGCAATTTCCCCCCAGACGTGGTCGACGATGCTCTCCACCGCATCTCCTCCACTTCCCGCTCCTCCGCCCTTGAGCCTCGCCCTTCCAATCGCCACCAGGACAGAACCCCACTGGTCCTCCCCTAACACCCCACCAACCTCCATATACATCATATCATCCGTCGTCATTACCGCCACCTCCAAACGGACCCCACCACCAGGGAGATATTTCCCTCCCCTCCCCTATCAGCGTTCCGAAAAGACCACTCCCTCTGTGACTCCCTCGTCAGGTCCACACCCCCCACCAACCCAACCTCCACTCCCGGCATCTTCCCCTGCAACCGCAAGAAATGTAAAACTTGCGCCCATACCTCCCCCCTTACTTCCCTCCAACGCCCCAAGGGATCCTTCCATATCCGCCACAAATTCACCTGCACCTCCACACACACCATTTACTGCATCCGCTGCACCCGATGTGGCCTCCTCTATATTGGGGAGACAGGCCGCCTACTTGTGGAACGTTTCAGAGAACACCTCTGGGACACCCGGACCAACCAACCCAACCACTCCGTGGCTCAACACAACTCCCCGTCCCACTCCACCAGGTCCTTGGACTCCTCCATCGCCAGACTATAGCAATACGACAGCTGGAGGAAGAGCACCTCATCTTCCGCCTAGGAACCCTCCAACCACAAGGGATGAACTCATATTTCTCCAGTTTCCTCATTTCCCCTCCCCTCACCTTGTCTTAGTCCCAACCCTCGAACTCAGCACCACCTTCCTAATCTGCAATCTTCTTCCTGATCTCTTCGCCCCCACCCCCACTCCGGCCTATCACCCTCACTTTAACCTTCTTCCACCTATCGCATTTCCAACGCCCCTCTCCCAAGTCCCTCCTCCCTACCTTTTATCTTAACCTGCTTGGCACACTTTCCTCACTCCTGAAGAAGGGCTCATGCCCGAAACGTCGATTCTCCTGCTCCTTGGATGCCGCCTGACCTGCTGCGCTTTTCCAGCAACACATTTTCAGCTCTGATCTCCAGCATCTGCAGTCCTCACTTTCTCCTTTTATATATTTTATCAACTTAACCCACAAATTTGAAATGCTATGTTCAAACTAAAGACTGGAGAAAACATTAACCACTTGTCTGAAACTCCACAAACAGCTGGTTCCCTTTTCCTGTTGTAAAGCAAGGGCTAATTCAAATCCGCTCCAATGAAACTAAAACTTTGGAATTCTGAGTTTTGTACAGTGCAGAGTCAACGGTTGAGGTGTCATTCTATATTTACACTGCAGCACACCAAGGACAGCAGGGTCAGAGACAGACTACTGTAAGCACAGGTCATGTTTGTGAACTGATCAACTGTGTTCCACAAAGCAGTTACTGTGTCTATTTTTTAAAATCTCTTCAATGTAGAGGCAGCCGTGTAGTGAGTATTGAATCAGCATGCTAAATTGAAACAAGTGGAAATAGGGCTTGGCCAATGAGAGAAAGTGAAAACACAGGGAAAGGGAGGAGGTGATTGTGGAGTGAGAAATATACCACAATATTTCCTACAGAATGCTGGGAGTGTGGAGGAATTTTTGATTGCTGACATCATGCAGGAAATGGCAGAAGATTATCCATTAAATGTGGCAACTGATGGAATGTAGGCTGTAGGCAAGGGATACCCTTATCAATGAGCTGGGAGAGGGAAGGCTGAGCAGAATTGCCTCAAGTAGAGCTGAAGTGGTGGGGCAAGTGCTTTAGTTGAGGAGAAGACATATCAGAAATGATAGCATGGAAGATTGCATTAACCATTGACACTTTGAATGCTTTGACAAAATCCCAGGCAATCATAATTTTCATTTCCTAGCATTTGTCACATGAGAGAAGAAACAAACTAGAGCAGGGGAGAAGTTGTTTGAAAACATGGGCAAATACTTAAAGGATGATTCCGAAAGTGGAAGAAAGGTAAGTAAGAGGAAGAGATTTACAGAGGATGCTTCATGAAGGCGCTGTTTCTAACAGACTGTAGCAAAACGTAGCATGAAGTGATAGGCATGACGTTTGTCAGTTGGTGCATATAATTAGAAAAGCTCACAACAGGGGAATAGATGAAGGCCACAGAGATTTGAAGGATTGCTGCTTTAAATAAACTTAAAGGATCTAGGACCAGTGAGGACAAATTACTTAGAAAATTGAAAATATAGTTTGTTTAAACTAAACTATCAATGCAAGGTAATTGCCAATTCTAACTAACAGGCCACAAAACTGTGAAAAACAACACATTAATATGAAGTCCATTTTTTGACAACTTTACCATTTCATTATATGGTTTCCAATATAATGAAGCTGTAAAGTAAAATGTAAACTTACGTTCAATCAACTTTTACGAATAGAAAACAAAGGTGCTTTTTTATGATTTCACATTCAACTGCTCTGATATTTTATACGTAGGTTATTTACATTTATCGGAACCCAAAGGACGTGGTTGTGTCTTTGTATCACTTCCAAAATTACATCACCCTCTTAAAAACACCGTCAGGTTTTGGTGAATTTCTGGAAATGTTCATAGAAGGAAAAGGTAAATAATTAGCATTCATTTCATTGTGTATTTTAATCAATGGCATTACTTCTCTTCATTTTGTTATCAATTTTCAGTAAATTCTCAGTTCCATCAACAAATCATGAGGAAGGGCAAGACCATGGAAGGGTATTAAAGCTAGGAAGAGCATTTTAAAAGTCTCTATGTATAGTTTTTTTTCTGGTGGCCATATTGTTAAATGTGGGGAAATCTCCGTGGTCTGTAGGGAAGAACACCTGGGCTGCAAGTCTGCAAACATTTCTTTGATTTGCCCCATCCCTGTCAAGGTAACATTCAAACTCAAAGGATCTCGAGTTGCTGCCCTCTGTGCAACCAACCCAGGACTGGTGGTGCATAGCACCCATAGAAGGGAAGGCACCTGTGAATAAACAACATCTGACAGATGTCCAAAAGGAAATTTAGGTCTGATATTTACTAATTACAAAAACTATCAATTTTGTTTCCCATTTAATATGCAAATTCTTTCTTTAATAGTGATCTATGGCAGTTGGTTCGATCACATCCAGAATTGGTATGCCCACAGGAATGAATTCAACATCCTATTTATGTGCTATGAGGAAATGAAACTGGTAATAACTGATTTTTTTTTTATTGACCAACCTGCAAGAGCTAAGCTTCTCAGGTGAAGCAAGAAGTACCGATTTTGGGTTTTGTTTGTGACCTCCGTTTCCTGGCAGTCTTCACTTTACTAGCCAGAAAATTGAACTTCTTAAAGTTGGTACATGCAGCTACAACATTCTCTTAGCATGACTGATTCCTTATTGTAAATCTCTCTCTAACTGGACCACTTTATGAAAGCAAATGACTATGGGAATGAAATATGCTTGGATGCAGAAAAGTCACACTCAGCCCTCTGAGCCTACCCCTGTCAATCAATACTATCATGCTGACCATCAAACTCAGTACCCTATTCTAACTTTCTCCCCAGACACTGTGATCGTTTTAGCCCTAAGAACTGGCTACTTACTTTGGTATAGTGAGTGAAAATGTTTCCCGATCAATGTGATTTTTTGTTATTGTTGGTTTTTTTCAAAAATTGAACCCAATACTGATCCCTGCTCTGTGGAGGCAAATTGAACTTTACCTACTGGGTCTACTTGTTCCTCTTGGACTCACTGCACTTTGTCTGGGTTAAGTATGCACAGGATTTTGGAGCTTCAAAAGTATTGTAGAAGTGGTTGAAGCTTTGGCCTGAATTACTCTTACCATGTTTTGAAGTTAAGAAGAAAGCTGACTCCATCAAAGCTGTGCATATACAATTTGCTAACATCATGGAGTCTGTTACTATCCCTGAGCTGCCAACAATTAATAATATATTGACTATATTTGCATGTTATAGGATCTAAGGACATCGGTGCAAAAAATATGCAAATTTCTTGGGAAAGAGTTGGACAATGAAAAACTTGACACCATTGTGAAACACTGTACTTTTGAAATTATGAAAGTGAATCCGATGGCGAACTACGAAAATGTTGAAAGTAAAAGTGAAAATGGAGCATTTCTTAGAAAAGGTAAAAATTTGGAAATATAACAAAAACTACAGTTGCTGGATATCCAGAACAAAAGCAGATATTGCTGGAGGGACTCAGTGAGTCTGGCAGCATTTGTGGAGAGAAATCTTAGATTCAGTGATCCTTCTTCAGAAAGGGTTCAATTTTCACTGGAATACTCAAGGGGATGGAGACATTATTCTTTTGACAAGAAACTAAAGGGTTGGAAATGTCCTGCTGTTGTTGATTTCATTGTATCAAGAAGTAGACCTTATATTTTGCATAAATCAAATAGACTGTTAAAAATCACACAACACCAGGTTATAGTCCAACAGGTTTAACTAGAAGCACTAGCTTTCAGAGTGCCCCTCTGTCATCAGGTGGTTGTGGAGAAGGAGCAGCGTTCCGAAAGCTAGTGCTTCCAATTAAACCTGTTGGACTGTAACCTGGTGTTGTGTGATTTCTAACTTTGTACACCCCAGTCCAATACCGGCATCTCCAAATCAAATAGAGTGGGAGGTATTTTGTACCTGAATCTATCCAAATTCATTTCTTGATCTGTATCTTCTCTAATAATCACTTGGACACTCACTGAATACATAACTCTAATAGTGAGCAATATTTGAGAACTATTGAAATTACACTAACCAATTTCCCGAGGGAACACCCCCAGTATGAGATTGGAAGTTAGGGCCCAAATTGCACAATGCACTGAATTGCTAATTACATGGTAGGAAATCTTGCTTTTCATTTTTGAGGTAATGCTGCATGCATGCAGTATTCACATTCACCTTTAACACAACCATGATAAAGAAGGATTGTGTGGACTGATTATTGAGTAAAAAAGCTTCTCTGATGTAACACAGCCCATATGCTATTTTGCTTTTAAAAGATTCTTTCAAGGCCTTTTGACCCAATAATCAGTCCACACAATCCTTCTTTCTCATAAAAATAAACTGAAAGAACTGTAGATGCTGTAAACCAGAAGCAAAATTCTGACAAAGGGTCACTTGACCCGAAACGTTAAACCTGATTCCTTTCCACAAATCCTGCCAGACCTGCTGAACTTTTCAAGCAACTTCTGATTTGTTCCTTTTCTCTTTTCATTCACTTTTCATTCCGTCCATTTTTTAAAAAAAAATGAAATTTCTCTTTGCATTGCAATTGGAGAGCCTGCCTCTGTTGAGAAGAGAAATGGACTAACTTTGTAACAGGAACACACTGCACCTTTAGACTCAAAGATGTGCCTAAGAGTGGAATGTTTGGATCAGCTTGTCCTGAAGGATTTGGGCTAAGTCTCATTTGGCTAAGTCTCTGGTCCCAAAGATAAGAGGCCTCTGTTAAAGTTCCTTCCTGCCAACACCCACCCGCCCAACCACTTCTCCCACCCCAACCTCTCACCTCACCATATCCAGTCAACTAACCAGTCCCAGAATCAGCACTATTCTCATATTCCCTATGGTATCATTTAGCCAAGAGTCTGTACCGTGTCTTGCCACTGTTATTCTTAAGTTGTATGTAGCTGAGATTTGGTGGTGAATATTTTGCCCTCCTTTGTTTCCTTGCCTAATTTGTGTGGGGTTGTGAAGGAAAAGAAAAGTTCTTAATGCTGTCACCTATGGCCAAATTTGGGAGCATTGAAGTCAGCACAATAAGAGAGTAAGTCTTGTAGACATTCTGGATCCACTTAACATTCAGATGATATCCAGTCACAGAAACATTTTGCATTATTGGCCATTAAGAAACTACAGTTCATGGTGTCCACACTCTGTGGGGAGTGACATTGAGTCTATGCCTTTTGGTCAAGCCTTTACACAGGGGTGCAGTGTAGTATCTATGATTGACCCAGAACATATAAATTGCAGAGAAAGACCTTGATCCTGAAGCCAGATGATATTTACAACCTCCGTCAGAGGAAAAGTGTATCTTGCAGAATGGACACAATAAAAGTTGTGTAAAATGCCAATGATTATGAATGGTGCTAAAATGATATCTTCCAAAGGCGAGTGAGTTTCCAATTTATGCATTTTTGTGCTGCAGACTCTGATGGTTTTTACACCAACATTCACAGAACACAACCAAAATTCCACTCTTCACAAATTTAGGTTTCTTTCTTATTTTTATGGAATTGTCCATATTATTTATTTCATTCTGATTTCATTTCATAATTCCAAAAGTTGAATCATCTCATCTTTTTTTTCAGGGATAATTGGAGATTGGAAAACTCATTTTACTGTGGCCCAGTCAGAGATGTTTGACAAGCTATTTGAAGAAAGAATGAAAGACTTCCCTTTGAAGTTCATCTGGGATGGCAAATAACTAGACCTCAATATCTAGATTGGCCTGTGATGTGTACCTATTAATTTTTTTGACATTGTTAAATAAAAACCCTATTACTTTTATAGAAAAGCAAACTGGTAGATTGTTGTACGTGGAAATGAATATATATTTAAAAGTAATGAATTTGGAGATCTACAGGGGATGGGCTGGAGAATCAGGTGAGCTGGGCAGCTCTTTTGGGAGCTGGTACAGACATGATGGGTTGATTGACTCCCTTGGTACTGTAAACCTCTATGATTCAATTATTTTATTTATCTGAACCTTAACCATAAACACTTAACCTGTGATATTAGTCACCCTGTTTCCAGTCATTGTTGATCTAGCCTTGTGTTCCGGATTTTTTTGTCTCATTCATTTTTCTAAACTTCCTCTTCTGTGAAAGCCTTCCTTTTGTATAAATATTTCCGAAGTGCACATACTACATTGAATTCATCTACCTGACCTATTTACATCCCATCAGTTCTAATCCCTTCACTTGCTGCTATTAATTCTTGATGATCAGGTCCTAATGTGTTTTGGGAATTCAGTTCCTGTTTTTCTAATAACTTTTCTTGTAACCCCATTCGAAGAGATGGTATTAATAATAGGCTGAATTTTTACCAAATTTTGTCTAAGTGTCATTTTCATTGAGTTAATAAAATTCCTGTCTCGTGAGGCCAAACAGATTTTCTTACAATATTGTCACAAACTTTCCTCATTAACTACCCCAATTATCTGATACTCGCTGTATTCTACTGATCGCCACTTGCTGGATATTCTGGATTACACTAACAATCTTGTGCAATCTTTATATTGCCATTGCTCAACAAGGTAGGGGCTGGCATTTTGAGGCTTCCCTGATGACTGTATCCCCTTCCAGAGGGCATGGCAGATGAGAGGAATTATCGCTGCTATTTGCTGAAAGGGTCCTCAACATCCTGCTGGATAGGGTGATCCAGAGAAGTGACCACCAGAGGAGGCCACAACACCAGATCCTGTCTGATCCAGAGTGGACCGACATTACCAACAGGATCAGTCTGGTTTCAACCATCCAGCAAGATGCCCAGCAGTATAACAATAAGGTCAATGACCTACTCCACTCTGTCAGGGTTAAGTGCCTCTGTTTTCCCTCTGTTACTTCACATTCACTATCCTTGCTGCTGCACCCACGTCCCAACAGGGCTCATGTTACAACTCTCTCTCTTTTGCATGCAACATCTTCCCTCACTCACTCTCACCTAACCCAGCCCCCAGTCTACTAACCCTGCACATCCTCTGCTTTTCCTACATAGATTGAACACACACCATGTCCAAATTAAACTCGCAGAGCAGCTGCTAACTTCCATAAAGCAAAACTCTCTTCCTAAAATCTACATCTTTACACGTTTGTTCTGTTCCCATCCTATTATTACAAGGCAAGGTTGAGGGTTAACTCTAAGGTGACCATCTTTGAAATATTGTTCACAAATATGTCTCCTTTAAAATTCTTTTGCAGAGATCAGGTCTTTCCTTTTTACCTTCCTCTGATCTAGTTCCAATGACTGGCTTTTACAATCTTTCCCTTGTCCTCACACATGAGAGATGACGCAAAACTGAAATAAGGCCCAAGATAGATTGATGATTAGGACTTTGAAGAAGAGATGCTCTAAGCACCACTCAAGCTATTCAAGGAAACCAGCCATTTCTTCCCAGCCTCCACTTGAAATTGTCATTTAAAAAGAGGGAGGAAGTAAACATATTTATCATGAGCAAGGAGTTTTCCCATTAGGTTCCATGCTCCTACTCAATTCATTTCCCTGCATTATGTCATCTTTTAATTGTACTGAAATGCTGATAATGACCTAAACACAGAAAATGCTTCTCCTTATACCAGCAGTGAGAAACTGTCACCTATTTCTGAACTTGAATTGTCTGGTCAGAAACTGAACTGGCAATCCCAACCAGGAAATCAACGCTAAAATAGTAACATGAACCACCCACATAGCACAAATTAAAATAACATGAATACAAACAAAATCAAGCATATGTATTCAAGAAAAGGCCCAGCAACAATGATCTGATCAATAAACTGACAGTGGAAACGAACAAAAAACAAGTTTTATCAAAACTTGAAATGTTTGAATAAATGCTGAGGAAGGGGACTTTGTATCCAAAATGCTGAGTAATTTCAACCACTCACAGTTTGGGTCTTCGATGCCGCTCTGTGATAATATTTTCCCCGTCTGTCAGATGGTTCATGGTTATGTTATGGAGATTGTGCTGTCAGTGTTTCAATTTAATTAAGTTTTGAAGGTTAATCGGCTTTCAGATTCATGCCAGGATTTATAACACCATAAACCACGATCAGGCACATCTGATACCTTGCTGTCATTACCAGGTATTTCAAGTTCCATTCCAGAAACTTGAATACAAAACTGAGGACGACACTTCAGTATAACAGTAAGGGGTGTGATGTGCTGACAGTGGCTCTATCATTTGGGTAAAAAGTTTAACTGATGCTTCACTTTCAGTTTCAAAGTATAAGCTCCTACGGCAGCATTTAAAGAGGACCATAGACGTTCTGGTCAATACTTAGGCTGCCACTAACATCACTATAAGAGATAATCTGTTTGTTTTTGCACTGCTGCTTACTGGGGCTTGCCATGCACAAAATGCTTCCTTGTTTCATACACTACAACAGAGATTACACTTCAAAAGTACTTCACTGATTCAAAATGTTGGGGGTGAGGAGGATGATGTTTTTTTCTCATAAAGGGCTCTATTTAAATGTAATTTTTAAAAATAATTTGCAGGAATGATTTGAAAGATTAGTAAATCAGTTATTGCATAATAATTCATATATTTTATGCTTGCATTTATATGTCACTCATCATTTATGGCACTAAATCAAAACGTTGCTCAGGTAGCTAACAGGGAATAAGATGTGGCATGTGAACAAATATTGCAAGATATTGAAAAAAAAGTTACATATAATAGCATCAGTTAACTTCTAATTGTTGTCCTGATATACTGTATGTTTATTTTTTTCTGGACATTTAAATAAATCAGATGACTCATACTTATGTGGTAGAGATTGTGTCGTCAGTGTTTCAATTTTGTTAAATTTTGAAGAAGAATCGGCTTTCAGTTTCTTGCCAGGAGTTATAGCAACATAAACCTTGATCAGGCACATCTATCTTGCTGTTATTACCAGGTATTTCATAAATATATGCACAGATTTTTCCTTCTACCAATACAATATCGTCTCTCCACATGTTTCCATTTTTCACAATCCTCCACTTGTACAAATTACATGAAGGTTATTTCATCTTAATGAATACAATCTTCACAATGCTTACATAAAAAGTGATAGTTTCCAACAGAATCTATACTAAGAAGTCTGGGGGAAATGTTTATTTTGTTAATGGCCTATTTATGTTTAAGAGTGAAGTGGACGTGGGTCAATACCACACAGAGAAAGCAATTGACTTATTGTTGGTTGTCCACCTACATTCATTTTGATCTCAACTTAGTGGATCATAGCTCCCATTGGTAAAGGGAAGGGGAGATAACTTTTACATGGCAATAAGAAGTTTCTATTCTAGGTAATCCACCTAGTAACACCAGTATTTAAGAAGTTCAAGCAAGATTGAATATAACTGAATTCTCATGAAATAGGGTTGATGGTTCAGAATCTTTTTCTTAGAATTGAAATGTACGAGGTGGAAAGTTCAAAGGAGATGTGAGGGGCAAGTTTTTTACACAGCGAGTGTATGAGTCTGGAAGGTGCTGCTGGGGTGGTGGTGGAAGCAGATACGGTAGGGGCGTTTAAGGGACTATCAGATAAGCACATG
The DNA here is from genome assembly GCF_037043375.1 of Chiloscyllium plagiosum. Classification (NCBI taxonomy): domain Eukaryota; kingdom Metazoa; phylum Chordata; class Chondrichthyes; order Orectolobiformes; family Hemiscylliidae; genus Chiloscyllium; species Chiloscyllium plagiosum. The sequence goes on along the minus strand of NW_028270141.1, from coordinate 85,978,470 downwards.
GATATGCAAGGAGTGGAAAGATATGGACCAGAGACAGGAAGAAAGGATTAGTTTAATTTGACATCATGTTCGGCACAACATCGTAGGCCGAATGACCTGTTCCTGTGCTGTGCTGTTCTATGTTCTATAAAATGGTTCACCTGGTCAGGTTTCACCTCCTACACTTTAAGCATTTGCAAAAGAAACCAGCTTGGTTACAAAGGAGTCAATTTTTAAAAATTATAAAGATGTACTTTATTCATAAAAAGAATTAAGTACATAGAAAGCCCCAGTTCTGTACAAACTTTGCAGAGAGAAAACAAAACCGTTGGGACTTGATGTTTCTCAGAGTTCCCAACAGTCACATTTTCTACTCATGCAGGAAATTATTTCCATTCCTTTAGAGGTAGTGAGGGGGGGGGGCACGGATTTAGGCTGTGATCTTTCTCCACTCTTTAGTGCATCCTTCAGCTTTAGTGCATCCTTCAGCACACCATCCTGGACTGTGAAGTGTGCCAGTCTGCAACACTCGGTCGAGATCAGCTCTTTACACTGGAAGATCAACATGTTTCAAGCAGACCAAAGAGAATGTGTCACTGAATCAGTGGTCCTCCACGAGCAGCTGATGTTTGTCTCAGTGTGTGTCCTGCGTCATGGAGCTGCTAGGAACAGTTAGGGCTGCTCACAGCTGAGGATTAACATTCAAAGGCTGAAAGTTCAATGGTTCTTAGTTAACATCAAATCACTGAGGAAGATTTTTAGATAAAACAGCAGACTCCCATAGTCTGATGCTTGAAGTTAAAGTAGAGGTCGCAGTAATGGTAGCCTGTGTAACAGGATTTCATTATCCAAGGTAATGAAATGAAAACAATACAAAGGGTCTTGTGAAATACATACAACAAGGTCCTGTTGAATGAGATGTCAAAATGCAGCAGCTGCTTTCACAGTGTCTGTTTATTAAGAAACATCCTGCAGAAATACTGTTTTAATGCTCCTTTTTCAGGCTGTTCCAAAGTTAGCTATTGATCAACAGAGTCACTCCATCTCTCTCCAGATCTTCTTTGCAAAAGCCCATTCCAGAAGGAGAAGTATAACTGTCTCTTTACCACTGCAGCCACTTGGAGGGCAGAGGGCAGTGTTAGAGAGAATCCAAACATGAGTGAAAGATCTAACAGGAATTGCCCTTCTTACCAGCAGCCAAGCGGTGTCTTGGTGCTTCTTGGAAAATTCTGGTGATGAGGCATTCTGCCAAATGGCTTTGACAGTCTACTCAGGGACCCACCCAACAGAATCCACCTTTCCCTTTTCCTGCAGGGTCTTGACTATGCCACATGCTGACCAGTGCCTGATGATCTTGCAGTCAAAGATGTTTTCCTATGCAATTTTTTCCATGAGGGACAGGAGACATGAATGGCCCTACTACTTAGAGTGGTCCACTGCGACCAGGCCAGTCCCATCCTTCGCAACATTGGGGGTAGGTAAAACCTCAGTACGTAGTGACATTTGGTGTTTGTGTACTGAGATCTATGCACAACTTCAAAAAAAGGACAGTGATGCTGCAAGGAAGAAAGTCTAGTAAGGAAATATATCTATCCCCCTGAAAGACCGATATTTAAGTAGTAAAGGTATCAAATCTGAAGTGAACACAGTTGAGACATTGGAGCAAATTACTGCAGATGCTGGAATCTATACTAAAAACAAAAGATGCTGGAGGTCACAGTGGGTCAGACAACATCTATGGAGACACAGCAAGCTAATGTTTTGAGTCTAGGTGACTCTTCATCAAAGCCAAAGTGAAATATGCGGGAGGGCCTCTTCTGGAATACTGTGTCCAGTTCTGGTCGCCCAGTTATAGGAAGGATATTATCAAACTGGAGAGGGGTCAGAAAAGGTTTACCAGAATGTTGTCAAATTTGGAAGTTTGAGTTATAAAGAAAGGCTGGATATGCTGGGATTTTGTTCACTGGAGCTTAGGCGGTTGACAGGCAATCTGAAAGAAGTTTATAAAATAATGAGGTGTATAGATAGAGTAAAAGGTAGTTGTCTTTTCCCTAGGATGGAGGATTGCAAGACTGGGGTGGTGGTGGGAGGGTACCGGGGACATTTTTAAGGTGAGAGGAGAGAGATTTTAAAAAGATATGAGGCAAAGTTTTGACAGGGAGAGTGGTTCACATATGGAATGAACGTCCTGAGAAAGTGGTGGATGCAGATACAATTACAATGTTTAAAAGACATTTGGATAGATACATAAAGAGGAAAGGTTTGGAAGGATATGGGCCAAGAGCAGGCAGGTGGGACTAGTTTAGTTTGGGATTATGTTCGTCATGGACTGATTGGACCGAAGGGTCTGTTTCTGTGCTGCATGATTCTCTGTCTCTATGACTATGACTCTAATGGCAGAACAACATCCTGCCAGATTTGAAAGTACGGACAGACCCATTGGGATGGGGGGAAGGGAGAGCAGACATAATAACAGAATGTAGCAAGGTAAAGGAAAGGGAAGAAATGGATGTTGGTATACAATTTGAAAGTGTTAAGCTCAATATTAAGTCCAGAAGGTTGTAATGTGCTGTCCCCTCCACACTTCACTTCAGCTCTGATGAAGAGTCATCCATAGTCAAAGCGTTACCTTGCTCTCGCTCCATGGATGCTGTCTGACCTGCTGTGATAGCTAGCATTTGATGTTTTCAGTATTGCTGTGATATATTTTAAATTATAAAACATATCTTTTTGTAAAAACAATGAAGGGTTATAATTTAGACATACTTTTCAATCTACTGTTTTTGAATCAGTATTAGAGTCATAGAGTCATAGAGATGTACAGCACGGAAACAGACCCTTCGATCCAACTTGTCCATGCCGACCAGATATCCCAACCCAATCTAATCCCAATTGTGAGCACCCGGCCCACATCCCTCCAAACCCTTCCTGTTCATCTATCCATCCAGGTATCTTTTAAATGTTGCACTTGTACTAGCCTCCACCACTTCCTCTGGCAGCTCATTCCATACACTTAAGCCCCTCTGCCTGAAAAGGTTGCCCCTTAGGTCTCTTTTCTATCTTACACCTCTCACCCTAAACCTATGCCCTCTAGTTCAGGAGTTCCCCACCCCAAGGAAAAGACTTTGTCTATTTATCCTATTCATGCCCCTCATAATTTTGTAAACCTCTATAAGGTCACCCCTCGGCCTCTGACACTCCAGGGAAAACAGCCCCAGCCTATTCAACCTCTCCCTGTACCTCAAATCCTACAACCCTGGCAAGATCCTTGTAAATCTTTTCTGAACCTTTCAAGTTTCACAACATCTTTCTGCTAGGAAGGAAACCAGAAGTGCATGTGATATTCCAACAGTGGCCTAACCAATGTCCTGTACAGTTGCAACATGACCTCCCAACTCCAATACTCAATACTCTGACCAATAAAGGAAAGCATACCAAAAGTCTTCTTCACTATCCTATCTACTTGCCACTCTACTTTGAAGGAGCAATGAATCTGCACTCCAAGGTCTCTTTGTTCAGCAACACTCCCTAGAACCTTACCATTAAGTGTATAAGTCCTGCTAAGATTTGCTTTTCCAAAATGCAGCACCTCTCATCCATCTGAATTAAACCCCCATTGGCCCATCTGGTCAAGACGCTGTTGCAATCTGAGGTAACCCTCTTAGCTGTCCACTACATGCCCAATTTTGGTGTCATCTGCAAACTTACTAACTATACTTCTTATGCTCACATCCAAATCATTAATATACATGACTAAAAGTAGTGGACCCAGCACCGATCCTTGTGGCACTCCAATGGTAACAGGCCTCCAGTCTGAAAAACAAACCCTCCAAACCACCCTCTGTCTTCTACCTTTGAGCCATTTCTGTATCCAAATGGCTAGTTTTCCCTGTGTTCCGTGAAATCTAACCTTGCTCACTGGTCTCCCATGAGAAAACTTGTTGAACGCCTTCCTGTAATCCATATAGATCACATCTACCACTCTGCCCTCATCAATTCTCTTTGTTACTTCTTCAAAAAACTCAATCAAGTTTGTGATTTTCCATGCACAAAGCCATGTTGACTATCTCTAATTAGTCCTTGCCTTTCCAAATACATGTACATCCTGTCCCTCAGGATTCCCTCCAACAACTTGCCCACCACCGCGTCAGGCTCACAGGTCTATAGTTCCCTGGCTTGTCCTTACCACCCTTCTTAAAGAGTGGCACCACGTTAACCAACCTCCAATCTTCCGGCACCTCACCTATGGCTATCAATGATACAAATATCTCAGCAAGAGGCCCAGCAATCACTTCCCTAGCTTCCAACAGGTTTCTAGGGTACACTTGATCAGGTTCTGGGGATTTATCCATGTTTATGCGTTTCAAGACATCCAGCACTTCCTCCTCTGTAATATGGAAATTTTGCAAGATGTCACCATCTATTTCTCTACAGTCTATATCTTCCATATCCTTTTCCACAGTAAATACTGATGCAAAATACTCATTTAGTATCTCCCCCCATTTTCTGCGGCTCCAGACAAAGGCTGCCTTGCTGATCTTTGAGGGGCCCCATTCTCTCCCTAGCTATCCTTTTGTCTTTAATGTATAAAAACCCTTTGGATTTTCCTTAATTCTATTTGCAAAGCTATCCCATGTCCCCTTTTTGCCGTCCTGATTTCCCTCTTAAGTATACTCCGACATCCTTTATGATGTTCTAAGGATTCACTTGATCTATCCTGTCTATACCTGATATGTGCCTCTTTCTTTTTCTTAACCAAATCCTCAATTTCTTTTGTCTTCCAGCATTCCCTATACCTACCAGCCTTTCATTTCACCCTAACAGGAATATATTTTCTCTGGATTCTTGTTATCTCATTTCTGAAGGCTTCCCATTTTCCAGCCGTCCCTTTACCTGCAAACATCTGCACCCATTCAGCTTTTGAAAGTTCTTGCCTAATACTGTCAAAATTGGCCTTGCTCCAATTTAGAACTTTAACTTTTAGATCTGGTCTATCCTTTTCCATCACTATTTTAAATCTAATAGAATTATGGTCGCTGGCCCCAAAGTGCTCCCCCACTGACACCTCAGTCACCTGCCCTACCTTATTTCCCAAGAGTAGGTCAAGTTTTGCACCTTCTCTCGTAGGTCCATCCACATACTGAATCAGAAAATTTTCTTGTAAACACTTAACAAATTCCTCTCCATCTAAACCCTTAACACTTTGGCAGTCCCAGTCTATGTTTGGAAAGTTAAAATCCCCTACCATAACCACCCTATTATTCTTACAGAGAGCTAACTCTCCTTGCAAATTTGTTTCTCAATTTCTCTCTGACTATTAGAGGGTCTATAATACAATTCTAATAAGGTGATCATCCCTTTCTTATTTCTCAGTTCCACCTAAATAACTTTCCTGGATGTATTTCCGAGAATATCCTCCCTCAGCACAGCTGTAATGCTATCCCTTATCAAAAACACCACTCCCCCTCCTCTCTTGCCTCCCTTTGTATTCTTCCTGTTGCATTTGTATCCTGGAACAGTCAGCTGCCAGTGCTGCCCATCCCCGAGCCATGTTTCTGTAATTGCTATGATATCCCAGTCCCATGTTCCTAACCATGCCCTGAGTTCATCTGCCTTCCCTGTTAGGCCCCTTGCATTGAAATAAATGCAGTTTAATTTATTAGTCCTATCTTGTCCCTGCCTGCCCTGACTGTTTGACTCACTTCTGTTCTCAACTGTACCAGTCTCAGATTGATCTCTTTCCTCACTATCTCCCTGGGTCCAACCCCCCACATTACTAGTTTAAATCCTCCCAAGCAGCTCTAGCAAATCTCCCTGCCAGTATATTAGCCCCCTTCCAATTTAGGTACAATCCATCCTTCTTGTACAGGTCACTTCTACCCCAAAAGAGATTCCAATGATTCAAAAATGTGAATCCTTCTCCCATACACCCCCAGCTCCTCAGCCATGCATTCATCTGCTCTATCCTCCTATTTCTGCCCTCATTAGCTTGTAGCATCAGGAGTAATCCAGATATTACTACTCTCGAGGACTACCTTTATAAATTCCTGCCTAACTCTCTGTAATCTCCATTCAGAGTCTCAACCTTTTCCCTTCCTGTGTCATTGGTTCCAATGTGGACAATGACCTCTTGCTAGCCCTTCTCCCCCGTGAGAACATTCTGCACCCTCTCTGAGACATCTTCGATTCTGTCACCAGGGAAGTAACACACCATTCTGCTTTTTCACTGCTGGCCACAGAAATGTATGTCTGTACCTTGGACTAGAGAGTCCCCTAACACAATTGATCTCTTGCACCCCTACATACCCCTCATTGCATGAGAGCCAGTCTCAATACCAGAAATTTGGCTGTTCATGCTATGTTCTTGTTTGAAATGGGGATAGCCACAGAAGACTCCTCCACTAATTGCCTACGTCTCTTACCTTTCCTGGAGTTAACCCATCTATATGACTGTATTTGAGACTTTCCCCCCTTCCTATAATTGCCATCCATCACATACCGTTGCTGTTGCAAATTCCTCATTGCCTCTAATTGTCTATCCAACTGATCCATTCGATTTGATAGCATTCGTAAACAACAGCGTTTATTGCAGATATAATCCACAGTAACCCTTAAACTCTCCCTAAACTCCCACATCTGGCAAGAAGTACATATCACTGTACTAAAGGTCATTTTTGCTCCTTCACAGTCTACAGACCCAGAAAATAACACCGTCTTATCCCTCTACAAACACTGCCCAGGTTACATTAATAGTTATGGCTTATAATTTAAGTTTAATCAAGAGACATATCTCCAAAAACATATAATCAAGAAAGAACCCACTCTACTCACTACTGCAGATTCTCTGTAGGCCACACTTAAAACGACGATTGCTTATCTGATTCTGTGCTGTGAACTTCACCCAACAGTTCCTCCAAGATCAGTTGTGAATTTCACTGTTTGTTAATTTTCCCAGACGCACTCCGATGTCCAGCGATACATGAATTCAAAACGCAAAGGCAGTAACTATGCAGGTTCACTGTGGTGTCAGTTTCTGTCTCTCTCTCTCTCTCTCCTGCACTGACCTCACCATGTGCTTCCTTTGTCTGTACTTGTCCCTTTTTAAAACTGCTGTTTTGACTTTTTTTCCCCCAAAGTTCCAAAACAATGCAACAGCATATAAAACAGTAATCGCTGCTCCTGGAATTCGAGGAAATCACCTCCAACACCTAAAATATCTCAAAAAAGGAGCAACTGTTACAGCCAGAAATTCTTCCTGTCTTCCTTCTTGGATTACCCAGAATTCTGGTTAGATTATATTTTATTGTCATGTGTACTCACGTACAGAAGTACATGATTACAGTGAAAAGTGTACAATGCCGCCATTTCTGGTTCCATCTCAGGTAAAAAGGTACATCGGTACAAAATCTTAGGTGAAAGTGAGGACCGCAGATGCTGGAGATCAGAGTCAGGATTGGGATGCTGGAAAAGCACAGCAGGTCAGGCAGCATCTGAGGTGCAGGAGAATTGACGTTTCCGGCAATAGTCCTTCATCAGGAGCCCCGATGAAGGGCTCTTGCTTGTATCGCTGATTCTCCTGCTCCTCGGATGCTGCTGCCTGACCTGTTGTGCTTTTCCAGCACCACACTCTCAACAAAATCTTAGGTGCAGAGTAGAAAAATAAAGAAGCACACTTCAACAGTCTTTAAGTGCTTAGCCACGCTGAGCCCGCTCTCCCTGCAAGGACTCGATCTCTTGTGCTTTGGCAAGCTCTCTGGGTGACCTAGGGCTGTCTGGGGCAACAGCCTCAGTGCAGTTTTGGGCTCAATCTCCAACCATCAAAATCCTGATCCACATCCCCACTAATGCCTTGCTCCAGAACACAAGCAGCCATATTGCCGAAATCCCCACTGCAGGCCCCCAGCAACTGCAACATTCCGGACCCAATGAAGCTGCCACTAACTGCACGATCGAGCTCTCTCCAGAAAGTAAGTTTGATCTCTCCCTTGCTCCACACCGCCGCAGAAGCAAGGGGACTTCTCTCGCCACCATGTTGGGCTCAGACTCCCCACAATGGCTCGATCTCCTATGCTCTGATTTCCTCTGTGTTGTATGAATTCACTTTCCACAGACTAACATAAGAAAAGAAAACAGTGAAAGAGGAAAAAAAAAGAGAATGGAGTAGGCAAGTTGCAGGTAGGAGCCTCACACTGTGTTACTGCTCTATCGCCATCTTGAAATGCTTTATGCATATTGCATAGAATTTATAGAATCCTTAGAGTGTTGAAACAGGCCCTTTGTCCCAACAAGTCCATAGTGATCCTCTGAAGAGTAACACACTATGACCCATTCCCCTACTCTATATTTACCCCTGACTAAAGCACATAAGCTACAAATCTCTGAACACTATGGACAATTTAGCATGGCCAATTCATCTAACAGCACATCTTTGAATTGATGGAGGAAACCCACACAGACACAGGGAGAATGTGCAAACCCCACACAAACAGTTGCCGAAGGCTGGAATCGAACCCAGGCCACTGGTGCTGTGAGGCAGCAGTGCTAACCACTGAGCCACCATGCCACAATATTGAGCTTGGTTTATTCTGATAATGATGCAAAAGGTACTCCAACAGCGCTCACAAATCTTATAGGATGCAAGTCCCAATACTGTAAAGATGCAAACTGTCCAGCTGGTACAAGCTCCACCTGCCCCACCTGGTCCGACTATCTCAGAAATTTGATGCCTTATACCTACACCAGTTCTCCAGCCACCAATCAGTCAGTCTTCCTGTTCTTATGCTCACTAACACATGACACTAGGAGTAATCCTGAGATGACTACTCTTCAGGTGCTACATTTTAATTTCCTTCCAAATTCCCTGAAATGTAGTTTTAGGAACTCATCGTTCTTCCTACCTATGTTGAGGGTTGCAATGTGGACCATGACTTCTGACCGATCGCCCTCCTCCCAGAAGGGTCACCTCCTGCTGTTCCATGACGTCCTTGCCCCTGGCACCCGCGAGGCAGCGTACAATCCTGGAGGCGTATTTAATGCTGTAGAAATGTCTGTCTTATCACCTGATTTTGGAATCTCCCATCACTATGGCCCTTCCATTCTTCCACACTCTGTGTAGTATTTCAGTTCACTGCTGCTAGTTTGACACCAAAGTATGGTACCAATAGCTGAGCAGTAACTGGCACTGGCTCATATTGTAACTCGGCAGCAGGCTTTTGCTCTCATTGAAGAGTGCATTGTACACCTGTATCGTTTTAAAATAATTGTTTCCACAGTATGATTTAGGCATTTTTTTAAACATTGGTATGGATTTAAACTTTGTTAGTAATTAAAACTAAAATTTTAGCTCAACCTTTTGACTCTGATCTCCAGCATTTGCAGTCCTCAATTTCTCCTGGTCAAATTTTAGCAGTCTTACAGACTGAACTTTTATGGGACAGAAGTGACACAGAAAGCTTAAACTTTTACGTTTATATTGTGGAGAAATTTAAAACAGGAGAACCATGAAAATGTGCAATTTAAATGTGAACTAGTAATACTTATTGAATACATAAACCTTATAAGCTCTGTCGAGAAATGTATAAGTGCATCATACATAATGGGGTGGTCAGAGAGAGTGCAACATGAGTAGTGGGGGAGGGAGAGAGAGAGACATGAGTACTGGTGTTAGAGAGAGAGAGTGAAAGACATGAGAAATGAATGGGGGGAGAGAGACAGAGACAGAGCTTGAAAGTGAGGAAGATGTCAGGAGCGTGGGGGAGCAAGATAGAGAGAGAGACAGAGACACGAGTTGGGGAGAGAAAGAGATAGATAGTGGGGGGAGAAGGTGATATGAGTAATGAAGGTGAGAGGGAGAGAAGAATGAGACATGGGTACTGGGTTGAAGGTGAGAGGGAGAGACGGATATATGAACAGTGGGGTGAGGGGGAGAGAGAGAGAGAAACTGGATGTGGGATGGTGGAGATGAAGTGAGAGACAAAGAAAGATTGGATATGTGGACAGAGAGAGAGAGACGTGAGTAGTTAGGGAGAAAGAGAGAGACATGAATAGTTTGGGAGAAAGAGAGTGAGAGACATGAGTAATGGCGAAGGGAGACAGAGAGAGATAGAGAGAGAGAATAGGAGAGTAAGAGAGAGATCAGGTTTGGGGGCAGAGAACGGTGTTGTGGTAGGGGGCAGGGAACTGAGATGGTCATGGTGCAACAAATTCAGCTTTGTCTAGCTCGCTGTTCCTGGACTACCTGCCTGGTTCTCCGAGACTTCCTGGCAGTCGCCCATTCACTCTCTGCATACACACTTCTAACCTGTGGTGTGATCACCTCCATATATGTCTTCTCCATGTAGTTCTCTGCCTTACGGATGCACAACAGAGACTGTTGGCAGCAGCCCAAGTTTGTAAACCTGGAGCTCAAGTTTGTGCAGCTGATGACACTTGCTGTAGATTTCTTTGTCTCGATCAAATGAAATGTTCATGACTTTGCAAATAACCACAGAAAGTCCTTAGGCCAGCTGACCATCCTGCAACTCAGGAAAACTATTTTTTACACTTATAATGAGATAAAACTTAGAATAAAAACTTACTAACATGACATAAGTTAATTTCCTTGAACTTACATTACTGATTTGCTTTTGGAGCAGCATATCCTAGCAGGGATAAAGTTAAAATCACACAACACCAGGTTAAAGGTTTATTTGGAAGCACTTGCTTTCAGAGCGCCGCTCGATCATCAGGTAGCTGTGGAGTAGGATCTTAAGACACAGAATTTATAGCAAAAGTTCACAGTGTCATGCAACTGAAATGATATATTGAACAAACCTAGTTGCTGTTAAGTCTTTCATCTTTTAGAATGGGTTGCAGATTTCAGTTCATTAATATGTAAACCCAGAACTTCTTTCAAGTTATACCCTTAATGGTAAGGTTCTAGAGAGTGTTGCTGAACAAAGTCACATTCTCGAGAAGACTTAAGATTTTAATTAAAAAAAGGTGACATTTCAGCTTAGACAATGCATTAAAGCTGTGACTTTAGAGTCTGTCTGTATCCCAATCTTGAATCAGATTGGTTGCATTTGCAAAATTGTATTTGCAGATACATCCTATTTTGTTCAAAAAGCACACAATCTGCAGGCAGTCAATGCAAGCAGTCAATCCATGTAACATTTTATAAATTCCTACTTTGGAAATAGAACCAGTCTGACTCAAGATTGGGATACAGACAGATTCTAATCTCACATCTTTAATGCACTATCTGAGCTGAAACATAACTTTTTTCATAAAACCTTAAGTTATCTCAAGAATATGACTTGAAAGAAGTTCTGGGATCTACATATTATAGAACTGAAACCTGCAACCCATTCTAAAAGGTGAAAGACTTAACAGCAATCTATGTTTGTTCAATATGTTGAAGATGTGGGTGTACTGTACCTTTAAGAAAATTAAAAGTTAGCAGAACTACCTGAAAACACTAAGTATTCTCAACAAGATACAGTGTAGCATGTGGTCCAGCAGTTAGTGCCTGGAGACAAAAACAGATTTGAATTAGGCCAATCAGTTTAAATTATACCCCCCAAAAATACCAAATTCCAATCAAGCTTGAATTTAGCATATTGACTTAAAATATTATCTTAAAATCTTAAAAGCCAATGACGCAATCTGATGCTTAGGGGTTTAAGACTGGGGAAATTTGAACAGTTGGGAGGAGAACTGCCACAAGACCAACAGATGGAGACTGTTAGTCAGAACTCTCGGAGAGGTACCTGTCCAGAGAAGGATTTTGCACACAGAAAATCATCAGCACCAACCTGGAGAGCAAATCTGCCAAGAGACGATTTGACAGCTGGCTGGTTTTGAAATTTGAATTTTTCAGTAAACCTTAATCAGGGGCTTTATTGGACTAGTATTATAGAAGGGCAAGTAAAAGATATGTTAGAGAAAGGAGTTGTAAATAGTTGTTAGTTTATTATTCTCTGCTATACTTTAAGACATAAAGTTGTTCATTTTTACTTTAAATAGTTCTTGGTCTCTCGAATTTTCACAGATTACTGCACGGAATAAATCTTTTCTGTGTTACTGGTTTAAATTAAGCAGGAGGGTTTATCCCATGTCGTAACAAATGTATCATTTCAGTTCCATGACACTATGATCTTTTGCTCTAAATTCTGTGTATTATGATCGTGGTCCACGGCTACTGATGAGGAAGTGGTGCGCTTAAAGCTAATACTTCAAAGTAAACCTGTTGGATGTTCTGTGATTTTTAATTTTGTCCATCCCAGTCCAACACCAGCACCTCCACATCCTAACTACAACAGTATCAGGCAGGAACTGGGGAATGTAGATTGGATGTAGCTGTTTGACGGTAAATCCACACCTGTCAGGTGAGAATCTTTTAAGGGCCAGCTGATTAGAGTTCAGGACAGCATGTTCCTGTGAAAATTAAGGACAAAATTCAGGAGCCTTGGATGATAAGAGAAATTGAGGGCTTAGTCAAAAAGATAAAGGAAGCATATGTAAGTTTAGAAAACTGAAAACAGGCAGAGCTTTCAAAGAACACAAAGATTGCAATCCAAAGAATTCAAACAAGGGATCATAAAATTTATTTGGCAAATAGCATTAAAAATCCCAAGGTGTTTTAGAACAGGCAAGTAGCTAAGGAAAGGGTAGGTCCAATTTATGAATGGAGCCAGAGGATGTGGGTGAGGTCCTTAATGAATATTTTGCATTAGTATTCACAAAGGAGAAGGGCATGGCATTTGGTGCGTCTCGGAAGGGGTATGAAGATATTCTGGAGTTATTTCAATATAAAAAATGAGAAGTTGTTGGATATTTTGAAAAGCATTAGAGTAGATAAGTCCCCAGGACCTGATGGGATCTATTCCAGAATGCTGAGGGAGGTGGGTGAGGAAATTGCTGGGGACTTGTATGAAATCTTTGTAACTTCTTCACTCACAGGAGAGGTCCCAGAGGACTGGAGAATAATCAATGCTGTTCCTTTGGTTATGAAGGGCAACAGGACAATCCAGGAAATTACAGGCTAGTGAGCCTTTTGCCAGTGGCAGGGAAAATATTGGAGAAGATTCTTAGGGATAGGATTTATTCACATTTGGAAAAATATGGACTTATTAGTCATAGACAGCATGGCTTTGTGCGGTAAAGTCATGCCTCACTAACTTGATTGAGTTTTTTGAGGAAGTTACAAAGATGGCAAGGCAGTAGATATTTTCTATGTAGACTTTAGCAAGGCCTTTGACAAGATCCCTAATGGAAGGCTGATACAGAAGGTGAAATCACGTAGGATCTGTCGTGAGCTAGTAAGATGGGCTTAGTCATAGAAGACAGAGAGTAGAGAGGGAAGGATAATTTTCTGACTGAAGATCTGTGACCAGTGGTGTTTTGGGAGTCCTGTTGTTTGTAATACATATAAATAATCTGGAGAAGAATGTAGATGACCTGATTACTAAGTTTGCAGATGGCACAAAGATTGGGGGAGCTGTGGATAGTGAGGAGGATTGTCATAGAATACAGCAGAATATAGATAGGCTAGAGACTTGGATAGAGAAATAGCAGATGGAGTTTAGTCTGGACAAATGCGAGATGATGCATTTTGGAAGTTCAAATGTTGGAGGGAAACATTTGGCAAATGGCAGAACCCTAAGTACCATCAACATACAAAGGGATCTGGGTATACAGGTTCACAGTTCCCCAAAAGTGGTAACACAAGTAGATAAGGTGGTTAAGAAGGCATATAGTAGCTTGCCTTCATCGGTTGGGGAACAGTGTATAAAAAATGACAAGTCATGTTGTAGTTGTACAGAGCTTTAGATAGGCTACATTTGGAATATTGTGTACAGTTCTAGTCGGCACATTGCCAGAAGGATGTGGAGGCTTTGGAGAGGGTAGAGCGTGACAATACATGGCTTTAAGAGGTTATTTTGTCCCTTCTTTTTCGAAAAGAGATTTTAAGAGAGAGACGCCAAACTGTGTACTTGGAAAGCCAGTAAAGTAAACAGCTTGTCAGGCCCTGGGGTCTTTTAAAAAGTTGGAACAATAGAAACAGTCTGGATAGGTGTGGCTAGCTCTCACAGTACAGGATTTCTAGGGTCTCTTTTAGTTTTTAGGTTCAGCTTTAAGCAGTTGCTATTGGATTTTCACCAGTGTTGAAATAAAATGTGTTTTGCTTAATGCCGAGTAGTGCGACCAATCAAATTACATCGGGAAACAATACGTTACATTTGCCTTGAAAACGAGAAAACGTTAGGGTCTAGTTATGGGTGACGTGGTGGCTCAGTGGTTAGCACTGCTGCCTCACAGCACCAGGGTCCCAGGTTTGGTTCCAGCCTTGGGCGACTGTCTGTGTGGAATTTGCATATTCTCCCTGTGCCTGCGTGGGTTTCCTCCCACAGTCCAAAGATGTGCCGGTCAGGTGAATTGGCCATGCTACATTGCCCATAGTGCTAGGTGCATTAGTCAGAGGGAAATGGGACTGGGTGGGTTACTCTTCGGAGAGTCGGTGTGGACTGGTTGGGCCGAAGAGCCTGTTTCCACACTGTAGGGAATTTAATCTAGACTACCTTCTTAAAATACTTTGATGGGGATCTGGTCTGGTCCATAACAACAGAAACAGTTTACCAGGATGTTACCAGGTTTGGAGGGTATGACCTATCAGGAGAGATTAAACAAACCCGAATATCAACGGGTGAGGGATGACCTGATAGAAGTTTACAAGATTATGAGAAGCATGGATAGAATGGATGGTCAGGGCCTTTTTCCCAGCATAGAAATGTTGATTCTTCAGGGGTATAGGTTTAAGACAAAAGGGGATAAGTTTATAGGAGATGTGAGAGACATGTTTTTTTACCCAGAAGGTGGTAAGTGCATGAGGAGATGGTGGAGAGTTCAGAGGCATCATGGCAGGGATGAATAGGAATTAATGAATAGGCAACAAATAGAGGGATACAAACAGCATAGAGGCAAAAGGTTTTTAGTTCAGAAAGGCAACATGGGTCAGTGCAGTCTTCACTTGCCAAAGGGCCTGTCCGTGTGCTGCACTGCTGTTTGTTTTAATTTGAGGTTATTTAATTGCACTTTCGTTTTGATGTCTTTATTGTCATGTGCATTGAGTGAGTGCAGTGAAATGTTTGTAATGTCACTTCTCTGCGCCATCTTAGGTACAGGGTGCAGATATTTTAAGTGTTATTGCGGAATTGAAAAAAATGCAAGCATGGGAATACAGAGTTTGAAAAGTCCAGAATGAGAATAAAACGTATCTTTAAAGTACTCACGTTATAGCCCTTTTCTATTGAATCCATACCCACCGGGCCTCAGAACTTGAGACCTCACTGCCCCCACTGCCCCAATGGCCTCAGTCCTGGACTCATCCTGGACTCATCCCCACCTCCCAGGCCAGCCCACACTCAGCCTGCTCTAGGCTCCGGCCGAGACCCTACTCCCTGCTACGGGCTCCCTGCTCCAGGGTTCGACCATGACTTGGCTCCTGCACTAGGCTGGCCTTGGACTCCGTTCTCCATTCCCTCCAGGTAGGGGAGAAACAGCGCTTAAAGCATTGGCACTCTTTTTCAACAATGCAGTTTGCACAAGAATGTTACGGTTTCTTTCCGAGCTGCTTTTTAAATTGATCTTAAACTGCAGGAGTAAAATTTATATTGAGGCTTTGATCAATATTTAAAGATCAATATTCTGAAACTGTTTGACTAAAATGAGCATTTTAACAAATATCTGATTGTATAGGAACAAATCTAAGCTGAGTAACCAACACTTTGTGTCCTGCCCAAATGTCTGAGACTACTAAAAGTGCCTTCATAAATCAGTCTCCATTTTTAGCAATACAGAAAACAAAATCCCATACAACACTTGCACTGAATTTCTTTTTAATGTTTGAATCCATGTAAGCTGTAGGGCATTGATTGAAACACTTATCAATTAAGATGTCTACTTTCACTTGTTGCAAGCTATGATACCTTTCCATTCTTTTCTGTTTTATTCAGCCAGGCTAGTTCTATCTATTTTAGAGCAAAGCAGCTTCTGCTCCTTTGAACCCCTTTTTAAAAACTATAGTACATAGTTTTTAAACTGAAGTACATTTTATAATTTTCAATTTCAAAAAACAAAGGAATAATTGCAAAAACCTGAACCACCTAACACCCTTGCAACTAAAAAGGAATGATATCTTGCCATTGTTTGGCAGTTGGTGTTGTTGACTTTCTGTGGCATGGAACTCGATCAGAAAACATGAGCTTGTTTTTAATGTCTTATTTTGGAACACTAATGCATTTATGTTTGCAGAACCTCAACCAATTGTTAACCTTGTTTCTATCAACAATTTCAGAAGCTCCATATGATACAACAGAAAAAGGAAAACATTTTTTGTCATGCGATGTGAATTTTACAAGCAGGCCTGTCCTTGGCATCAGGGAATTGTAGGATTATGAATTGACAATATAATTTCAAGTCAAGATGGTATCTGGCTTGAAGGATAACTCAGATAGTGGCATCCCATACACTAGCTATCCTAGCTGTCTTGGTACAGGTTTTTCAGGTTGTGTTAAGTGGTTGGCAAGTCTGTCAGTGGTCAAGTTGGACTGAGTTCCAATCCAGGTTCTTTAAGAAGTTAAAATTTGTGGGGGTTAGGTTTGGGGGGTTGGCGTGAAAAGAAAGACTGTGTCAAGAGGGAGGAAAAAAAATAAAAAGGAAAAGAAGCTGCCGAGCAGCAGAGCTACAGCATCTTACTCTGCCACCATCTTGACCTGATTGGTAGTATTCTTTCCTGAAATCCAAGCAGTTTCACTTCCTTTTAAGTGTTTAAGCTGTTTTAAACTCACACTCTAACAACAACATCTCACCACCTAAAGTTTCCTATGGTATGTTAGTCATTAGACCATAAGACATAGGAGCAGAAATTAGGCCATTCAGTCCATCGAGTCTGCTCTGCCATTCCACCATGGCTGATAGGTTTCTCAACCCTATTCTCCTGCTTTCTCCCTGTAACCCTTGATCCCCTTGATACTCAAGAACTTATCTATCTCAGTCTTAAATACACTCAACGATCTGGCCTCCACAATCGGCTGTGGCAGTGAATTCCATAGATTTACCACTCTCTGGCTGAAGAAGTTTCTCCTTAGCTCTGTTTTAAATGGTCTTCCCTTTAATCTAAGGCTGTGCCCTCGGGTCCCAGTCTATCCTACTAATGGAAACATCTTCCCAGCATCTACTCTGTCCAGGCCATTCAGTATTCTGTATGTTTCAATTAGGTCCCCCTTCACCTTTCTACATTCCATCGAGATTAGGCCTAGAATTCTCCTAGGCTTTTCATCCAGGAACCATTCTCGTGGACCTCCTCTGAATATGCTCCAGGGCCCAAACCTACGCACAATATTCCTAATGTGGCCTGACCAGATCCTTATAGAGCCTCAGGAGTACATCCCTTCTTTTATATTAAAGTCCTCTCAAAATAAATGCCATCATTATATTTGCCTGCCTAAGTACTGACTCAACCTGCAAGTTTACCTTGAGAGAATCCTGAACTAGAACTTCCAAGTCTCTTTGCAGTTCAGACTTCTGAATTTTCTACCCATTTAGAAGATAGTCCATACCTCTATTCTTCTTACCAAAATGTATGACCTCACACTTTCCCACATTGTACTCCATTTGCCACATTCTTTGACCACTCTCCTAATCTGTTCAAATCCTCCTCCAGCATTCTCACCTCCTCAATGCTACTTGTCCCTTTACCTGTCTCTGTATCATCTGCAAATGGAGCCAGAATGCTCTCAGTTCCTTCATCTAGGTCGTTAGTGACAAGTTGCGGTCCTAACACTGAGTCTTGTGAAACACCAATTGTCATCAGTTCCCATCCTGAGAAGGACCCTTTTATCCCTACTTTCTGCTTTCTGCCAGACAGCCAAGCGTCATTCTATGCTAGAACCTTGCCTCTAACACCATTGACCCTTATCTTACTCAGCAGCCTCCTGTGCAGCACCTTGTCAAACACCTTTTTGAAGTCCAGGTAGATAACATCCATTAGCTCTCCTTGTCTAACCTGATCATTACTTCCTCAAAGACTTGTAGAAGATTTGTCAGGCATGACCTCCCCTTGATGAAACCATGCTGACCAAACACTTCCAAGTATTCAGAAATCTCATCCTTCACAATGAATTCCAGAATCTTACCCATGACCGAGGTTAGGCTAATTGGTCTGTAATTTTCTGTCTTTTGTCTTTCTTCCTTTTTAAATAAGGGTGTCATTTTAGTGATTTTCCAGTCCTCTAGGACCTTCCCTGATTCTAGCGATTCCTGGAAGATCACCACTAACTCCTCCACTATCTCTTCAGCTATCCCCCTTAGAACTCTGGGATGTCACCCATTTGGTCCAAATGATTTGTCCATCTTCTGGTGATTCAGTTTTTGTTGCATTTTCTCCTTGGTGATGGCCACCATACTCAGCTCTGCCCCCTCACTCTCTTGAATCTTTGTGATATTACTTGTGCTTTCCTTCGTGAAGACTGCCGCAAAGTGATTATTCAGTTGCCCAGCCATTTCCTTGTTCCCACTACTACCTCTACTGTGTCATTTTCCAGCAACCCAAAGTCTACTTTTGTGTCTCTTTGGCCCTGCATATACCTAAAGAAACACTTACAGTCTTTCTTGATATTACTTTTAGCCTGGATGCGGAGGATGCCCAAGGAGAGGAATCTCCCACAGGTCTGGCTGCCTCCCATCCTAGAAGGAAATTATATTTAGATATAGTTTGGATTTTTTTTGCACTTTTGTTTCTGCCTGTTCCATATCAGCTTCCAGTTATTTCCCTGCACTCATCTGCTTTGTGCTCAGATTGGGTAAGTTCATTTGCATGCTATCCAAGGAAGACAAGCGGCCTCAGAGCAGAGCATGCATGCCTGGAAGTTCTGCTGTACCATTGCTTTGGACTTGTGCATTTTGAGCTTTCACCCAACCCTGTCAGGAAAGTTTCACAATGCTCTTCACTGAGCTGGCTCTCCTTGTAACTTTGACAATCACCTCAAACCTATTTTGATAACTTTGGGTTATTGACCCTTCAGCCTTTGTAAATAGTTTAGCTTAAGTTACTCCATGATCAAATCTCATCTTAACTTTCTCTGCTCAAAGAATAATCTTAGCTTCTCTGGTCTATATTGTCCCATAATTACTCATCCCTTGACAAAGTTAACTACTCAACAAATGTCATAAATAGCTGATTTCTTCAAATATTAACCATTGGCTAATAAAATATTAACTATCCTTAACATTAACAGATGTTCAGTTCCTCTAACATTGTGGAATTGAATCATGGCAGAAAGCATGAGTAAGTTCCCATCAAAAGAACTTTTCACCTACAAAGGATGTAACATGTCAAGCCTCCATACCATTGAATGACTGGATCAAATGGAAAATTACAATGTGCATGATTACAATGTTTTTGTGGTGACCTATTCTAAATCTGATAAGTGGTTGAGTAGACAGTCGACATTATTCATGCCCTTAAAATAGTACATGTCCCATACAGAAAGGGATCTGTCCAGCTAGTGAGGACAACATAATGAATTATATTAATTCAAATAACTGCTAGTACTGAGATAAGATAAACCAAAGTAATTCTTCATTTATTTCTTTTTTCATAATTATATAGAGGCTTGTCCTTTTAATGCATGTGAAGGTCAAACAGTTTTTATTATTGCAGCAGAAAACATCGAATGCGGTAGCATAACAAAGTACAAAGTTTTGCAATGGCAGAAGTGAATAAATCATCAATCCTGGTGCAGGCTTACTTATATTCCCAGTTTTCTTAATTTCAACATCCGAATGGGATACATTGTGGTGATTTTAAAATGGCCGCGTTTGGATCTTGCCAACAGCTATTACAAATTTTAGATTAGATTACTTTACATTAGATTAGATTAGATTAGATTAGATTAGATTAGATTAGATTAGATTAGATTAGATTAGATTACTTTACAGTGTGGAAACAGGCCCTTCGGCCCAACAAGTCCACACCGACCCGCCGAAGCGCAAACCACCCATACCCCTACATTTACCCCTTACCTAACATTACGGACAATTTAACATGGCCAATTCACCTAACCTGCACATCTTTGTGACTGTGGGAGGAAAGCGGAGCTCCCAGAGGAAACCCACGCAGACACGGGGAGAACGTGCAAACTCCACACAGTCAGTCGCCTGAGGCGGGAATTGAACCCAGGTCTCTGGCGCTGCGAGGCAGCAGTGCTAACCACTGTGCCACCGTGCCGCCCACGGTGTATTCAAGTGTAAGCTTAGAAACGCACTTCATAAATATCCATCTTGGTTTCTCATCATGGCAACTTATAGTTTGTGTTTTAAAATTCACTTGTCATTGACTATCTCAGCATTTATACCACATACTCTTATCAATAAACAAAGCTACATTAGTTGTTCAGATGTCCCTTTCATGTACTCATTAAGCCTGTGAAGCATTTTTATCGCTGTAGCTCTACAGTTCCCACTTGTCTACCTTCTTATGGGTGTTATTTATCCTTACAAAGGTTGTCTCACAACTTATATCACTAGCTAGGTTCCCACATGAATGGAAACTTATCCCATCATTCCTCCAGCATTGATTATATTTCCCATCATAATTCAAAGAAAGTGCTCATATGTTGAGACAGGAAGCAACCCACTTGGATACTCAACCCAATGACAGTCCAGAGATCCTTCTGGATCCTGTTGGTGTGCCATCCCTCAGCTTTTACCTTGCAGTTCGTATGGGTCAAACTGTCTTCTAACCTCCTGATCTTTTTAAAAAAATGTCTTAACCCCTTTAAGTCAGTATCGTCTTTTGTTCTTATCCCTTGGCCCACAGAGTTGGCCAATTTCTCAGCCAGCAGTCATTGTCCCCTGCTGTAAGCATCCAGCAATAGGGACAAAATGATTACGATTTAGACAATTATGGCACATAGGAGCTGATCACTGTGTCCAAGGATGGATTTGTACACTAAGTTCCCAGTTGCACACATCCTGCCAACAAAGTGGTGATTTTCCTTGTCTTTCCTAATGGGCCAGTTCTACCATGAGTTGCAGCAGATTGCGAAGATTTCCATTGATCTAGCAGTGTTGACATAATTGCTCTGGCAGAGGTGGTATGTCCTAGTTGAGCTGTTGACATAGTCCCGAAGGCTACCAGTATCGTCATGGAGTTTTGGCAGTATATGTTGATCTATTCCTCATGCCCAATCTATACTGAGATGTCTGGGGTGAAGCAGAAGATTAAGTAAGATATCTCACAGATTTTGTTCATGTAATTAGAAGACCTTTTATTAGAGTTATACAGTAGCTTGCATCACAAGCATTACAAGTCTGTATTGGTTTACAGCTGCACTACTCCAGTTTAGTTCCCACTAAGCTATTTCCTCCAGGGTTTCACCCAACAGTATGTCATTGTACACACTGTAACCAGATCCTTCAATCATTCAGATATTTTCAACTTGGCAAACAGTATGTCCCTGATGGTATTACAAATATGGTGGCACCAATCCCAAGAAGATGCAGTAATAAATTTGTTTGGACTATTCCCTGAGTTTGGTGAGATGCAAATTTTTCCCTGCTTCCCAAGCCCCTACTTCACTCTGCATATGTCTGGGTATAACTCTGTAATGAACATTCGTAATTTCCCATTCTATGATATTAGTAAGTCTCAAGCCAGTATATAGGACTACACCTTTAACTAGCTTCTTTTAAATCAATGGCGAGAGTGCATATTTTGTCACTCCAATCAATCTTTTTTCCTAAAGAATTCTATCATACTTCCATAAGGTTTGCTGCTCTCATTAAACAAACAAAACAAAATTGAACAACAAAGTTAATTTTATTAAATTCATTCATGGGATGAGGGTGTCACTGGCTAGGCCAGCATTTATTGCCCATCTCTGTTTGCTTCGAGAGCAGTTAAGTCACCCACATTGCTGTGGGTCTGGAATCACGTGCAGGTGAGGATGGCAGTGTCCTTCCCTAAAGGGCATTAACAAACCAGAGGGGAGTTTTCCAACAACTCATAATGGATTCATGGTTATCATTAGACTCTTAATTTCAGGTTTTTATTGAACTCCCATTCCATCATCTGCAGTTGTGGGATTTGAATCCAGGTCCCCAGATTGTTACCTCGGTCTCTGGATTAACGATCCAGCGATAATACCACTGGGTCATGCAGTACGATTGTTTATGAAAAAAATGGGAAAGGGCAGATAATATTAAATTATTTGCCTATGGTTTAAGGAGAAGAGTAATGGTCATCAAACAAAATTGTGTGTAAGAGATTAAGCACAGAAATCAAGGGGTAAAGAATGCAAAGGTAAAGTCACCATATTCTTACCAGACCATAGGTCTATGATAGCTAGTTTACAAAATAAAATGGTGAAGGCATGAATTATTTCTCCTAGTTTGTGATTCTATAAATTACAATGTCAGAGGTTGGTTAAATATATGAAGAAATAGAGGGTAAAAGAGTAATTGAACAGGTAGATAGGAAACAAAAGATCAAAATTTATTGAAATAAACTATGCAAAATATTAAAGCAAAGAATAGAAAAGTTAGTGTATAATGGGCAAACGGAATTGAATTGCATTTAAATGAGGGAATACAATTTTGAAAACTAAGCAAACAACGAGGGTATACATTCAATGGAAGGTTGCTTGAATGTGGAGATAAACAGACAGACCTAGAGATTCAAATGTATAATTCCCTTAAAATGTGGCTGTTTGCCAATAACGATATCTTTTATAAATGAGAGTAGAGTTCAAGAACAAACAAACAGTGATAAATTTAAACAAGTTTTTTATTAAGTCACAGTTGGAGTACATTGTGTATTATGACTGTACAGAACGTTTGGGTCATGCAGAGTGTGATGCTCAAAGTTCCAAGAATGATAACTGGTCATGAGATATGATTGACCAGAAACTGAACCGGATCAGGCATACAAATACTTTGATTTCATCTGTATGTTAGAGCTAGGAAGTTTGTGGGAGTAAGTCACCTCCTGTCATCCTAAAGTCTACCCGCCATCTGCAAGGCAGAAGTCAGGAATGTGAAGGAATACTTCTGACTTGCCTGGATGAGTACAACTTCAAGAACATTCAAAAAACTTGATGCCAACCAGGAGAAAGCAGTCCACTTAATTGACATCCCATCTATCATCTTTAACACTCACTGCCTTCCCCACCAATGCACAGTGGTAACAGCGTGTAACCTCTGCAAGTTGTACTGGAGAAACACACCTATGTTTCTTAGAGAGCATCATCTAAACCCATATCTTCTAGCATTAGGAAGGACAAACTTGATTTGAAACTGTAACATTGTTCTTCCATTGTTCTTGGGTCAGAGTTCTAAAACTGCTTTCTTAATACCACTATGGTGTCTGTACACCCTGTGGACTGCAGTGCAACAAGGCAGTTCAGAAACCACCTTTCCCAAGGACAACTAATGATGGGCAATAAATGTTAGCCTAGCCAGCGGTGTCCATAATATATCTACAAATGAAAACATGATAGATGTCACTTTTGCTTTTCAATGATAATATTCATCACTTAATACATGTATTTGAAGAGATTACTTCATGATCACTCTGAACTTTTATCAAAATGAAGGAACAATATGGATGCAAAATATTGTGAAGCATATTTACATGAATGGAGATCTACAAACAGGGGAGTGCAAACCATCTTATTCTGTAGTTCCCTGTCTGGAGCTAACACACAAGGAGATTAATACTGATGATCGCCCATCTCCACGTTTATTTGTTACACATCTACCTTATCAACTGATACCAAAAGGTCGAAAGAACAAAAAGCTAAAGTAAGATTTCTCACTTGCAAAGCCATCATGAAATTAAACTACAAACTGAAAACAAAGTTCCTGGTAATTATAAGTATGATGATCTGGTTTTCAAATTTAAAATGTATAAGTGGCAAATAAAACTTCTTTAGTATGATTGGTATGGGAAAGGTACATGGCTTTAAAACAATGGGTCAACCATTTGGAACTTAGATGAAGAGAAATTTCTCAATTAAGATGGTTGTGAATTTCCAGCATTTATTACAACAGAGAGATACAAATGTTTGGTTGAGAGATTGATACATTTTTGATTACTAAGGAATCAAGAGATAAGGTGATAGGGTTGGGTGGGAGCTGTGGGGTGGTATTGGGGAGGTGAACTCGGAAATGGAAGTGAGGTGAAGTTTCACTATGATCTTATTGAATAATTGAGGAAGCTCCTTGTTTTGTACAGTGGTTAGTATCCCTGCCTGTAATGCGGGAACTAGGATTTAGTTCCTTGACAAGGAAGGGGCTGGTCTCTGTAATTGGCTGTGTGTCAATAAGAATGCATTTTCTTGCATTTGCAAATTGGTTTTACAGAGATGAGGAGGAATTGCTTCTCTCAAAGAGTTGCAAGTCTGTGGAAGTCATTAGTTCAGAGTGCAGTGAGTGCCAGGAGACTGAATAAATTTAAAAAGGAAATGGGCAAATTTTTAATTAGTAACAGATTGAAGGCTAATGGGGAAAGAGCAGGAAAGTGGAGTTGAGGCCAAGATGTGATGAGATCATATTGAATGATGGATTAGGTTTGAGGGGCTGAAATGCTTACTCATGCTTCTAGCTCTTATGTTCTTAAAGTGCTGAAAGATCTAATGTTGCTTCCTTTTTTAATGTTCTCATTTATACATTTCATAGAATGATTCTAGATGCTTCTGTAGCAAAGGGAAGTGTATCCTACATAAGAGAAGCACATCATTAATCAGTTACATATTTGTGTTGATCAATTGGATCTCTATCATGCAGAGACTCGCTCCCATATTTAACATTTTTCAAACCAAGCTACTGAATAACTCACACAGGCAGCATTTATATTTCCCTGGTTTGGGGTTGATGCTCTCCCAGTAAGGACATGTCTCATTTGCTGAAGTCCAGAATCTAGACACATCGGAAGTGGGGTGAAAATGTAGGATTTTCCAATTATATGCAGAGGTGCTGCAGGTTTTTAATCAGATGTCAGGTTAGTAATAACAATTTTGTCTCAAATAACATAAATATAGTCTCCTACTTTTGATTCAAATTAGTCAATGCTCCCTCAAAAGTAAGAACACAGATTGAAAACTACAATGAGCTTTGCTATTTACAATGAAGTTTTATTTGACAGGTTATCTATGTGTACAGAAACCCAAAGGATGTTGCAGTTTCTTATTATCATTTTCACAAATTTGCTAATTATTTGAAAACCCCAGAAAACTTTGGACCTTTTCTGCAGACATTTCTGAATGGTCAAGGTAAGTTGGTATAAATTGCTCCTTATTTTAAGGTATTGTATCTCAATCCAGGTACTGGAAACCTGATACTGAACGTGATGGAAATCAAATTGATGCGCTTTATTCAAAGTCCAAAATATGAAAAATCTTAACAACTTTCTGAAAGACAACTTCTTCTCAAATGACATTGGCTGAAGTATGTCTTCTAATTTAGAGACTCAAGTTATTGTCTGGGACCTGCATTCAAATACTACAATGACAAATCTGGAATTACAAAATAAATGTCAAACATAAAACCATTGTTGATTGTTGTAAAAACCTATTGTACTCTTAGTGACCTTCTCCCCAGCCTCACCCCCCTCCCATTTATCTCTCCACTCCGGGGACTCCCTGCCTCATTCCTGATAAAGGGATTTTCTTGCTCCTCGGATGCTGCCTGACCTGTTGTGCTTTTTCAGCACCACTCTAATCTTGACTCTGATCTCTAGCATTTGCAGTCCTCTCTTCCGCCCTTTTGTAAAAATCCATCTGGTTCATTGATGTCCTTTAGGGAAAGACATTTGCTGTAGTTACCTGGCCTGGCCTATATGCAACTCTAGACCTACAGAAATGTGACTCTTTCTAACCTGCCCTCCGTAATGGCCTAATAAAGTCACACAGCTGCATCAAACTACTACAAACTCTAAAGGAATTAAACCGGATCAACCACCTGACAGCGAACAAAGCACTGAAAATGACAATGGCAAATTTAGTCTTATTGAACTCCAAAGCCTTCCTTACTAACATTTGGAGGCAAGTGCCAGAATTGTGACTCAGACTAGTCAAGCAACAATTTGATATAGTCGTAGTCAAAGATATGTTACAGTGTCGCAGATACTATTGTCATCATCTCTGGATACATCCTGTCCCATGTGTGGTATACAGTCAGGAGGGAGTTGCCTTAGAAGTCTTCAAATGTTGTCTCTTGAAGTCTCATGGCATTGAGTCAAACATCATCAAGATATCATCAAAAACAAATACTGTCAAAACTCAGCTGGTCTGGCAACATTTGCGAAGAAAAAAATAGAGTCAACTTTTCATGTCCAGTGACCCTTCTTCGGCTGCCCGGCCAATTGAGTTTCTCCAGCAATTTCTGTCTTTGTTTCAGATCTTCAACACCAGCAGGTCTTTGTTTTATATTATTATGTTAAAGAAAGCTCCTTGATTATCTTGTATCACACCTCTTAGCCAGAGGAATCAGTACTCCTCCATGCTGAACAGCACTTTGAAGAAGCACTGAGGGTGGCACAAAAGCAAAATGTACTCTAGGTCAAGGATTTCAATGTCCACAATCAAAAGTGACTTGGCAGCACCAAAATGACTGAGCTAGTCGAGTCCTATAGGACATAGAAGTCAGACTGAATTTGCATCAAGTGGTGAGGGAGCCAACAAGAGGGAAAAATATACATGTGCTCATCTTCACCAATCTACTGCTGTAAATGCATGACGATGTCAGGAGGATGTCCACTGCACAGTCCTTGTAGAGTCAAAGTCCTGTCTTCACATTAAGAATGCCCTTCATTGTGTTATGTTGTAGTATAGACTGGCTAAATGGGATAAGTAGAGCAACTGAAGGGTGGGCATCTATGAAGTACTGTGGGCCAACAATAGCAATAGCAGAATTGTATTCAAACACAATCTTCAACCTCATGGCCTGGCAAAATCCCCACTTTACCATCAACAGCAAACCAATGGATCAACTTTGGTTCATTGAAGAGTTTTTAAAAATTCATTCATGGGAGAAGGATGTCACTGGCTAAGCCAGCATTTATTGCCCATTCCTAAATGCCCAGAGGGCAGTTAAGACTCAACCACATTAATTTGGGTCTGAAGTCCCATGTAGGCCAGACCCAGGTAGGGATAACACATTCCTTCCTTAAAGGACATTAGTGAACCATATGGACTTTTCTTGACAATCAGCAGTGGTTTCATGGTCATCGCTCGACTCTTAATTCCAAATTTTTACTGAATTCAGATTCCAACATCTGCTGTTGCATTACCTAGGTTTTGGATTAGCAGTCTAATGATAATAGCACAAAGTCATTGCCTCTCCTTAAGAGTGGAGAAGGACATGCCAGGAGTAGCACCAGGCATAAGCACAAATGAGGTGCCAGCTTATGCAGCTCTGGCACACGGCTGTTTGTGAGAAAAACAACAAAACTGTAAATGATAAACAAGCAAAGTGGTGATTCCACAATGGACCAGATCGAAGCTCTGCAGTTCTGCCATATCAAGTCATGAAGACATAAGAATTAAAAAAATAGAAATAGGAGATGGCCATTTGGCTACTCAAGCCTGACCAACTTCAAACAAAATCATGGCTACTCTGACCCAGACCTCACCTCACCTTTCATGCCAGTTTATCATAGCACACAAGTTCCATAATTGTGGTGGAAAGGTACACATTTCACTGGAGGGGGAGGCTCCATAAATATCCTCATCCTCAATCATGGGGCAACCCAGCAGATCAGTGCAAAAGATAAGGCTGAAGCAGTTACAATAACCTTCAAACAGTAGTATCAAGTGGATGATCCTTATATCTCTTCCAGAGGTCCCTAATGTCACAGATAGCAGTCTTCAGCCAGTTTAATTCACTTCATTTAATATCAATAAATGGTTAAAAACACTGGATACTGCAAAGGCTACAGGCCTGAAAATATTCCAGCAACAGTACTGAAGAAACAAAAACAGAAATTGCTGGAAAAGCTCAGCAAGTCTGGCAGCATCTGCAAGTGAAATCAGAGTTGACATTTTGGGTTGAATGACCCCCTTCCTTAGAACCTAGTTCTGAGGAAGGGTGACTCCACCTGAAATGCTAACTCTGATTTCTCTCCACAGATGCTGCCAGACTGCTGACCTTTTCCAGCAATTCTGATTTTGTTTCCGATTTACTACATCCTCAATTTTTTTTTCAATTTTTAAGAGTACTGAAGACTTGTGCTTCAGGCCATCCCACACTCTAGCCTATCTTTTCCAGTAGAGCTACAACACTGGGATCTACCCTGTGGAAAATTGCCCAGGTATGTCCTACACATAGAATGGACAAATCAAACCTGGCCAATTACCGCCCCGTCAGTTTACTCCCTAAAGAGATGGAAGGTGTCATCAATACTGCTATCAGGCAGCAGCTGCTCAGCAATAACCTCTCAGTAATGCTCAGTTTGGATTCTGTCAGGGCCACCCAGTTCCTAACATCATTACAGCCTTGGTTCAAACATGGGGTGGCACAGTGGCTAGCACTGCTGCCTCACAGAACCAGTGGCCTGGGTTCAAATCCAGCCTCGGGCAACTATCTGTGTGGAGTTTGCACATTCTCCCTGAGTCTGTGTGGGTTTCTTCCGGGTGCTCTGGTTTCCTCCCACAGTCCAAAAATGTGCAGGTCAGGTGAATTGGTCATGCTAAATTGTCCATAGTGTTCAGGGATGTGTAGGTTAGGTGCATTAGTCAGAGGCAAATGTAGGGGAATGGATCTGGGTGGGTTACTGTTTGGAGAGTTGATGTGGACTTGTTGGGCTAAAGGGCCTGTTTGCACACAGTAGGGATTCTATGGATGGACAACAGCCCTGTATTACCCCAGAGGTGAGGTAAGAGTGACTGCACCGAGAAAGCAACTCATGATAACCTTAAGGATGAAAAAGGATAGGCAATTAATGCTGACCCAGCCAGTGAAGCCCACATGCTGTGAATGAATAAATAAAAACTAATGATCATTGTCATATGGTAGATTTACATGTATTTGTGGACCTGTAGACCTTTTATTGAATCCTGAAATATGACAATAAGTCCAAATTATACTGAAGTTTGTTGTGAGAAGCTCTTAAATAGTTAAAGTGGATCAGCCATTTATTTTCTGAAATGTGATTCTTACACAACTATTGATATTGGCACCAGTTGGACAGCTGCAGCCACTTGCAAAGATCTGATCCAAGGGGCCCTTTAGTAGAATGTTTCCTTTAAATATAGTTTTCTTAAATATCTTTATCAATCCAGTCCTGGTACAATCATTAATCTTATTATATTATGCTAAAATTTCATATTTCAAAATTGAAAAGAACTGCTTCATACTCAATATAATTTAACAACTGCTGTAGGTTGATCACTTCATGATCAATTAATTTGTCCTTTCTATCAATTTTGCCAAATTTTCTAAAATTCTGTTTTTGTCATAGTGGATTGTGACAACTGGTTTGATCATGTTAGGAACTGGCTTGATCACAGGCATGAATTCAACATTATTCCTGTCATATGAAGAGATGATCAAGGTAAACTGCACTTATATTTGATTGCAATATAAGTTTCAGATGTATGTATTTATATCAGAAGATATATTCAATGTTATTGAGACCCACTAGTTCTACCTTTGTAGCATCACTCCTGCCTTTGCACAATTAAAACTGAAACCCTTGTCTGCACCTTGACTAATCTGATAAACCTTGCATGTTCTGACTTCCAAATAATTTGAAGTCATCCAATCTTCTGCTGCCCACATCATTACAAGCACCAAGTTCACTCATCATCTCTGTGCGCACTAAAATGGATTGTCACCTGACTAAGCAACTTTAATTTTACAATTTCCATCCTTGGTTTCAAATGCCATGATCTCCTTCCTCCACAAAATTCGACACCCTCGATTTCCAAACCGTCTGACACAGCTAAACTCCTCTCACCCTAGCCTTGTTGTATCTTTAATTTTATCTTCCAACATTGATAGCCATATCTTCACTTAAGCTCCAGAATTCCTTCTGAAAGTCCTAAGCTCTGGAATTCCTTCCTCATGTCGCTCTCCTCTATATTTCTTTCCTCTCAAAGGATGTTCCTTAAGAACTATCACTTTGCTCAAGCTGCTTGTCATCTGTCCTCATACCTCTACAGTTGTTTTTTAACCCTCTCCAGTGATGTATGTTTGGACATTTCACTACTTTAACTGTGCTACGAAAATACAAGTTATTTTTAGTTCTCCAAATAACCATTTCATAAACTACATTTTGCTCGTGCAACTTGCCTACCCATAATTGAAAATATTTGATGCATTTTGAATTTATAGCACTGTGGCTATTTTAACCTTGCAAACATCATTTTATTTCACAACAACAGTGACCATCTGGAGTTTAGGACTGCCTGTGAGATTGTGGATAAAGAGGTATTAATGATTTACACCAATCTCCTCAGATTGTAAGAATAATATATTATCCAATAGACAATAAACAATAGACAATAGACAATAGACAATAGGTGCAGGAGTAGGCCATTCAGCCCTTCGAGCCTGCACCGCTATTCGATATAATCATGGCTGATCATTCCTAATCAGTATCCTCTTCCTGCCTTATCTCCATAACCCTTGATTCCACTATCTTTGAGAGCTCTATCCAACTCTTTCTTAAATGAATCCAGAGAGTAGGCCTCCACTGACCTCTAGGGCAGAGCATTCCACACAGCCACCACTCTCTGGGTGAAGAAGTTTCTCCTGAGCTCTGTCCTAAATGGTCTACCCTGTATTTTTAAGCTGTGTCCTCTGGTTCGGCACTCACCCATCAGTGGAAATATGTTTCCTACTGCCAGAGTGTCCAATCCTTTCATAATCTTATACGTCTCAATCAGATCCCCTCTCAGTCTTCTAAACTCAAGGGTATACAAGCCCAGTCGCTTCAGTCTTTCAGTGTAAGGTAATCCTGCCATTCCAGGAATTGACCTCGTGAATCTACGCTGCACTCCCTCAATAGCCAGAATGTCTTTTCTCAAATTTGGAGACCAGAACTGCACACAGTACTCCAGGTGTGGTCTCACCAGGGCCCTGTACAGCTGCAGAAGCACCTCTTAGCTTCTATACTCAATTCCTCTTGTTATGAAGGCCAGCATGCTATGAGCCTTCTTCACTACCTGCTGTACCTGCATGCTTGCCTTCATTGACTGGTGTACAAGAACACCCAGATCTCTCTGTACTGCCTCTTTACATAAATTGATTCCATTGAGGTAGTAGTCTGCCTTCCTGTTCTTGCCACCAAAGTGGATAACCATACATTTATCCACATTAAACTGCAGCTGCCATGCATCTGCCCACTCACTTAACTTGTGCAGGTCACCCTGTAATCTCCTAACATCCTCATCACATTTCACCCTGCCACCCAGCTTTGTAGTATCAGCAAATTTGCTAATGTTATTGCTGATACCATCTTCTATATCATTAACATATATTGTAAAAAGCTGCGGTCCCAGCACGGATCCCTGCGGTACCCCACTGGTCACTGCCTGCCATTCCAAAATGGAGCCGTTTATCACTACTATTTGTTTCCTATTAGCCAACCAATTTTCAATCCAATCTACTACTTTGCCCCCAATACCATGCGCCCTAATTTTACTCACTAACCTCCTGTGTGGGACTTTATCAAAAGCTTTCTGAAAGTCCAGGTACACTACATCTACTGGATCTCCCTCGTCCATCTTCAGAGTTACATCCTCAAAAAATTCAAGAAGATTAGTCAAGCATGATTTCCCCTTCATAAATCCATGCTGACTCTGTCCTATGCTATTACTACTATCCATCCTCGTCCTGAACCTTCCTGCAGTATTCAGGCCATAGTCAATCAAACTTTTTTTTTGTGGATTAGGTGCAGAGGACTTTTGTTTTTGTTCTGGTCAACGAATTGAAATTCACCATCTGTGAATCCCTCTGCAAATATGCCACACATTAGGTTTTATGGCCTTTTTAAATATTCTAACTCTGGTTAAGCTGTGTATTAATTTAATGTGCAGAAAACTGTAAGATGACAATATAGCAACTGAAGAAACCTGGCCATGGTATGCATTAGTGAGCACTTCAGAAGGCATTACAGCCTAGAAAAAACAGAAGAAGGCCTGGCTAGTCTGCTCTGCCATTCAATATTGTCATCCAACTCAGTACCCGATCCTGCTTTCACAACATACCCTTTGATCCCTTTAATCTGAAGAACGATATCTAACTCTTTATTGAAAACATTCAACATTTTGTCCCCAACTGTTTTCTGTGGCAGAGATTTCTATTGGCTCACTACTCCCTGTATGAAGATATTTCTCTTCATCTCAGTTCTAATTGACCTAGCCTATATCCTTAAACTGTGATGTCAAGACTATTTGGAAATGAATCCAGGGAAGAGAACTTGAAGCTGTTTACATGAAAACAATGAAGGCTATGGGAAAATGGGAAAGAGGTGTTCAGAATTATAAATGGAATTTTATTTGATGAACAGTGATTTGGTTACTAGAATGCATAATGATCATCAATTAAAGGGGGAATAGTATGACAAACTAGACCTTACCAGGAATGTGAAGAAAACAGCATCAGTAATAGTTTTTAACAGGTAAGTGGACAGGTATCTAATTTAAAAAAAATTAAAATGAAATGGAGTATGTGTGGGGACTGGAACCATGTATGTAACGTTTGGTGGGTCAGCAGAAACACAGTGGACTTTAGCATCTCTTGTGTTAGTATGACTACATCAGGCATGGCAACAAAATGATCTGTGAACTGTAACTTTATGTAGCATGTTTAGGAACACTTTTTGTTTTTTGAGTGTGCCAATTTAAAGACAACTTTTGCATATGGTATTGTTTCTGAAAGAGTCAATGTTTGACCTATGAGTAGAATAAAATAGAATATCTTTTATTGCCACATACTGAACTTCAACCAGTCTGATGATGTCACACAGTCTCTGGGTAGAGAATTAGTTGGAATCTGGCTTGGTCTCTCACTAGAGACACACAGGTCTTTTCTACTTCTTATTAATAAAGTTAAGATGCCTTGGAGTTGATATTATTTGTATATAGGTATTGTTATATAATAAACCATATCCTGTTATCAAAGAAATGAGCCTCTCTTGCTGAGAGTTATTTGTGATCAATCATTTAATACAGACTAATGAGCAATCCCTTAGACTATTGTTGGCAACACTCTACCTCAAGCATGAAACATAAGTGGCTGTGTCCTCGATTTCACATCATATCCAGTAGTAAAGCATTAATCTTAAACCAGATCACAGGTTTGTTTGTGACAACTATTTCGAAAGTTACTCCATAAAGATGATGCAATTGTTAGCTCAAATGTAGATACAAAGGTTAATGTGGGTACAGTTAAAAGATAAGATGGAGCAAGATCAGCATATTATTTTCTTAGGCCTGTTTCTTGCTTGAAGATTCTCTCTGAGAATTCAGCAATGGTTGAGTAATTGGATTTGCTTCCACAGGTGAACTTAGCAGAGGAGGTTCTAGAAGGGAGGCAAAATTTCTAATTTCGCTTTTATACCATTGCAGGTTGTAGTCCTTGGTAGTCTGAATCAATACAACAGTCCTTATCTGGTTTACTAATCTCCCTATTTAGAATCCCCTCTTTCATGATGCCTTTCCAAGGCCTTTTTGGAGTTCTGCTTAAGATAGTGACTCTCAATACTGATCAAAACTTAGCTTTTAACTCATGTCTAGTAGGTGGTGGATAGCTTCTGGGGAAATCAGTACTATATGAAGTGAGTACTATAAGAGGTTTTTCTCTCATGTAATAGACCACTAATTATGAATGTCCTGCTACACTAGGATTTGAGAGCAGCAATGCTGAAATTCATCAGCTTTCTTGAAGATATCTGGATAATAAAAGTGTTGACACAGTTGTGGAGCATTCTACTTTTAATATGAAATCAAACCAAACTCAAACTACGAAGATGTAGGATTGCCTAATTCAGTTGCAGGATTCATGAGAAAAGGTAAACATTTTAAGCTCTTAATTGTATTACCAGTAACTATTAATTTGATAAAGTATAACTAGCTGTCATTAAAAGATTTCCAAATTTACCTTTGATACTATAGCTACTTTTTCTAGTGACCAGGAAATCTCTTTTCTGTATTGATAATGAATGGTATCTTGTTATGTAATGCCCTGGATTCAAGGGCCCAACACAAGTTGACAGTGAACTTGCAAGTAGACAGGATAATGAAGGTGGCATTTGGCATTGAGCATAGAAGTTGAAACTTTATTGCTGGAACAGCACAGCAGGTCAGGCAGCATCCAGGGAACAGGAGATTCGACGTTTCGGGCACAGGCCCTTCCTCAGGAATGAGCAGAGAGTGTTCAGCAGGAGAAGATAAAAGGTAGGGAGGAGGGACTTGGAGGAGGGGGGTTGGAAATGTGATAGGTGGAAAGAGGTCAAGGTGAGGGTGATAGGTCGGAGTAGGATGGAGGCGGAGAGGTCAAGAAGAAGACTGCAGGTCAGGAAGGCGGTGCCGGGCTGGAGGGATCCGGCTGAGACAAGGTGGGGGGAGGGGGGATGAAGAAACTGGTGAAGTCCAAGTTCATCCCCTGTGGTTGGAGGGTTCCCAGTCGGAAGATAAGATGCTCCTCCTCCGACCGTCGGGTTGTTGTGGTTTGGCGGTGGATGAGTCCAATGACCTGCATATCCTCGGTGGAGTGGGAGGGGGAGTTGAAATGCTGTGCCACAGGTTGGTTGGGTTGGTTCGTCCGGGTGGCCCAGAGGTGCTCTCTGAATCGCTCCGCAAGTAGGCGGCCTGTCTCCCCAATATAGAGGAGGCCACACCGGCTGCAGCGGATGCAGTAGATGATGTGGGTGGAGGTGCAGGTGAATCTGTGGCGGATATGGAAGTTTCCCTTGGGGCCTTGGAGAGAAGTGAGGGGGGAGGTGTGGGCGCAAGTGTTGCACCTCCTGCGGTTGCAAGGGAAGGTGCCGGGAGTGGAGGTTGGGTCGGTGGGGGGTGTGGATCTGACAAGGGAGTCGCGGAGGGAGTGGTCTCTACGGAAAGCTGATAGGGGAGGGGAGGGAAATATATCCTTGGTGCTGGGGTCTGTTTGGAGGTGGCGGAAGTGACGGCGGATGATGCGCTGTACATGGAGATTGGTGGGGTGGTAGGTGAGGACCAGTGGGGTTCTGTCCTGGTGGCGGTTGGAGGGGCGGGGCTCAAGGGCGGAGGAGCGGGAAGTGGAGGAGATGCGGTGGAGGGCACCGTCGACCACGTCGGGGGGGAAATTGCGGTCCTTGAAGAAGGAGGCCATCTGTGTTGTACGTATTTTGAACTGGTCCTCCTGGGAGCAGATGCGGCGGAGACGAAGGAATTGGGAGAATGGGATGGCGTTTTTACAGGGGGCAGGATGGGAGGAGGTGTAGTCCAGGTAGCTGTGGGAGTCGGTTGGTTTGTAGTAGATGTCTGTGTTGATTCGGTCGCCTGAGATAGAAACAGAAAGGTCTAGGAAGGGGAGGGAGGAGTCCGAGACTGTCCAGGTGAATTTGAGGTCGGGGTGGAAGGTGTTAGTGTAGTGGATGAACTGTTCAACCTCCTCGTGGGAGCACGAGGTAGCGCCAATACAGTCATCAATGTAGCGAAGAAAAAGATGGGGGGTGGGGCCAGTGTAGTTGCGGAAGATGGATTGTTCCACATACCCTACGAAGAGGCAGGCATAGCTGGGGCCCATGCGGGTGCCCATGGCTACTCCTTTTGTTTGGAGAAAGTGGGAGGATTGGAAAGAAAAGTTGTTCAGGGTGAGGACCAGTTCGGTTAGTCGAAGGAGGGTGTCGGTGGAAGGGTACTGGGTGGTACGGCGGGAAAGGAAGAAGCGGAGTGCTTTGAGTCCTTCGTGATGGGGGATGGAGGTGTACAGGGACTGGATGTCCATGGTGAAGATGAGGCATTGGGGACCGGGGAAGCGGAAATCCTGGAGGAGGTGGAGGGCGTGGGTGGTGTCACGAACGTAGGTGGGGAGTTCTTGGACTAATGGGGACAGGACCGTGTCGAGGTATGCCGAGATGAGTTCGGTTGGGCAGGAGCAGGCTGAGACGATGGGTCGTCCGGGGCAGTCAGGTTTGTGGATTTTGGGCAGGAGGTAGAAACGGGCATAGAAGTTGGGATGTCATATTACGGCTGTACAAAACATTGGTGAGGCTACTTTTCGAATACTGCATACAATTCTGGTTGCCCGGGATGTTGTTAAACTTGAGAGTGCAGAAAAGGTTTACAAAGATGTTGCCAGGACTGGGGGGTTTGAGTTATGAAGAGGTTGAATAGGCTGCGGCTTTTTCCCTTGAAGCATTGGAGACTGAAGGGTGACCTTATTGAGGTTTATAAAATTATGGGGGACATGGTTAGAAGAAATACCCACAGTCTTTTTCCTAGGGTGCGGAAGTCCAAAACTAGAGGAGATAGGTTTAAGGTGAGAGGAGAAAAAAATTAAAAAGAACTGAGGGGTAACTTTTTCACAGAGGGTGCATTGTGTATGGAACGAGCTGCCAGAGAGTGTGGTGGAGGTGGATATAATTAAAACATTTAAAAGGCATCTGAACAAGTATATGAAAGGAAGAGTATCATGGGATATGGGCCAAATGCT
Source organism: Chiloscyllium plagiosum (assembly GCF_037043375.1). Taxonomy (NCBI): domain Eukaryota; kingdom Metazoa; phylum Chordata; class Chondrichthyes; order Orectolobiformes; family Hemiscylliidae; genus Chiloscyllium; species Chiloscyllium plagiosum. The sequence continues at coordinate 85,941,807 of NW_028270141.1, read as the reverse complement.
GGCAAAGAGGACAAGGTTAAATTGGGAAATGTCTGGTTGGTGTGGATAAGTTGGATCAAAGTTGCTTCCGTGCTCTGTGACTCATACTTTAAGCATCTTGCCTGACTGCATCTCATCCAATGTTTTGGTGCATCAATTCTAGTCCAAAAATGTCAAGAGGGCCTCAGCTGAGTCCTTCATCTATTCTGCATCTCCTACATTGTGAATATAAAGTGATTTCAACTATGGACAGTTTCAGTTTCAAGTGAAGTGAGTGATTATTCTAAGAAACAGGCAAATTAAATGAGTATATCATAGACCCTTACAGCAAGGAGACAGGCCCTTTGGCCCAAACTTGTCCACGCCGACCAAAATATCCATCCATGCTAATCACGTTTATCTGCACTTGGCCTGTATCCTTCTAAACCTTTCTTTATCCATGTGTTCATCCAAATGCTTATTAAATGTTGTTAATGTACCCACCTCAACCACTTCTGCTGGCTGCTTATCCCATATGCGTACCACCATCTGTATAACAAAGTTGCCCTTCAGGTTCCCTTTTATTCTTTCCCCTCTAACCTTTAACTGTTGCCCTTTAGTCCTTGATTCGCCAACCCTGTGAAACAGACTAGGTGCATTCACCCAATCCATGCCTCTCATAATCTTATACACTTCTATACGATCTTTCCTCAGTCTCTTACATTATAAAGGAAATAGTCCTAGCTTGTCCAACATTTCCATATAACTCAGATCATTGAGTCCAGGCAACATCCTTGTAAATTTCTTGTGCACTCTTTCCAGTTTAGTAACATCCTTCCTATAACAAGGTGACCAAAACTGAACACAATACTCCAAGTGCAGCCTCACCGACGTCCTGTACAACTGCAACATAACTTCCCAATTTTTATAGTCAATGCCCTGACTGAAGGCCAATATGCCAAAAGCCTTCTTCACTGCCCTGTCTATCTGTGACTCCACTTTCAGAGAATCACACACCTGAACTCTAAGGTCCCTCTGTTTCACTATACTCCTTAGGGCCCTACCATTCACCATGAAACTCCTACCTTGATTTGATTTTCCAAAATGTAACACCTCACACTTTAAATTCCATTTCTTGGCCCACTTCCCCAGCTGATCAAGTCCTACTGCAATTTCTGATAACCTTCTGATAATCTGTCCACGATACCCCCTAATTTTAGCTTATCTGCAAACTTACTAATCATGTCTTGTACATTCTCATCCAAGTCATTAATATAGATATCAAAATGTAACAGGCCACGCACCGACCCTTGGGGCACTCCACTAATCAGGCCTCCAGCCTGACAAGCATCCTTTCACTATTACCCTCTGCTTCCTACCATGAAGCCAATTATATATCAAATTAGCCAGCTCCCCTGGATTCCATGCGATCTAACCTTTTCAGAGCAGACTACTATATGGCACCTTGTTTAAAGCCTTACTGAAAACCATATAGCTGTCTACTGCTCTGTTCTTGTCAATCTTCCTGGTCACTTCATCAAGGAACTCTAAACAGATTTTGAGGCATGTTCTCCCATACAGATGTACAGCACGAAAACAGACTCTTCGGACCAACTCAGCCATGCCGACCAGATATCCCAACCCAATCTAGTCCCACCTGGCCCATATCCCTCCAAACCCTTCCTATTCATATACCCATCCAGATGCCTTTTAAATGTTGCAATTGTACTAGGCTCCACCACTTCCTCTGGCAGGTTAATCCATACATGTACCACCTTCTGCAAGAAAAGGTTGCCTCTTAGGTCTCTTTTATATTTTTCCCCTCTCACCCTAAACCTATGCCCTCTAGTTCTGGACTCCCTCCCCCCAGGGAAGAAGACTTTGTCTATTTATCTTATCCATCCCTCTCATGATTTTATAGACCTCTATAAGATCATTCTTCATCTAAGGTAACCTTCTTCGCTGTCCGCTACACCTCCAATTTAGGTGTCATCAGCAAACTTACTAACTATACCTCATGTGCTCACATCCAAGTTATTTATATAAATGATGAAAAGTAGTGGATTAGCAGTATCCTCCTATGCCACAGAGCAAATGACCTCAAAGTAGAATGTTATTTTTGTACTTTATCAAATATTAAATGTTCAAAACAGATTAAGTATTTTTCACTGATTGCTTACAATACCTAATTTATAAATTCTACTTTTAAGAATATTGGATATCCTTTTAAAATGAAGCATGCCCATCATTTGATCTTACTGGTCCACACTATGCGAATTTTGCCAATCCCTACTCTAGCCTCTTTAATAGATATCAGTCAAAACTGAATCTGAACTAATCCAATGTAAACAAATCTCCTGATTAAACTGAACAAGTTTACAGCCAAAGCTACTCATTTCAGTACTGACTTAAATATGGTTATAATCGTGGCATTATAAAGATATATTTTCTTAGAAGTGCTGTTTATTACAATTTCTGTTCTTGTACATTGTCTTTCTTACTATGTTGCACCCTTTCTTTAGGGACAGTAGGTGACTGGAAGAATTATTTCACTGCAGCTGAAAATAAAATGTTTGATAGAATATTCCAGGAGAAAATGAAAGACTTTCCTCTGAAGTACACGTGGGAAATTAATGACTAAAAATGCTTTTTTTGCCAAACAATGCATACAATGCACTGCAAAGTTATTTTTGATTTCTTAAAGGTTTAGAACAAACATTTTTAATTGTTTTCCCATAAAGCACCTCTGAAATCTTCTATCATTTAACATTAATCCATGTCCCCTGGTTATGGACACCTCAATCAAAGGTCAATAGGGCCCTCCTATCCAATCTATCTTATTTTATATATTACAATTAGATTTCCCTTTGCCTAGGAATGATTGAATGGATTCCTTCCATGGTGTATATATCTATGCATTCCATGATTTCTCTAGAAAATATTTTAAAGCAATAGGCAGGCTGCTAAAAATCAGAAATAAAGAAAACGTGGGGAATACTCAACAGAGCTGGCAGCACCTGTCTAGAAATGAAGAGTTAACATTAATTTTGTTTCCCTCCCCTCAAATGCTGCCAAACTACATTTTTATCTTTTATTATGTAAGCTATATCCAATGCATGGTCTTAGTGATAAAGTTACTACTGTATGCTATTAGTACTATATTTTGGGATATCTAAAATAATGTTATGACAAGATGCCAATAGCTTTTATTGGCTAATAAAAGGCATGCGATTAATTAGCCCAAATCTGGATGTAGGTTTGCTCACTGAACTGGAAGGTTCATGTTCAGATGTTTCATCACCATACTAGGTAACATCTTCAATCAGCCTTCGGATGAAGCTTTGCCCAGAGGCTCACTGAAGATGTTACCTAGTATGGTGATGAAACGTCTGAACATGAACCTTCCAGCTCAGCGAGCAAACCTACATCCAGAACCTCAACCTGAGCTACAAATCTTCTCAAAACATGCTAGCTCAAATCTGCTTAATAGAATAAATTAATTTTTGAGAATCACTTCAAACAAAATAAAGCATTTCTAATTAAATCCAAAATAGTTTTATTTTGGAAAAAATTTATTGAATACTTATGGAAGCATACATGAGGGTGGGCACAAAAAGTTCATATTTTATGACCACTACGTGCTAGTTGCAGTACAAAAAGTCACAGATGCTGTGACTTCATCCTTGTTCAATGATGTATACAAATTCTGCCACTGTGAATGGTGTTTTTTACAAAATAATTTGTATTGACTTAGTCTTCTTCACTTCCTAAATCAGGATTATAATCTGGATCTTCATCATCATCGTCATCTAATTCTAAATCATCCATATCTTGGAACAGGGATTCATCAACTTCCACGTTGTTGCCTGTTGTAAATAGACACAGAGTAGTTTTAATCACAATCCAATTAAAGTCAAGTGAAGTAGCAATAATTTTGCAAAGGTTCCAAAGTATCCAGTTAACCAAGCATAATTTTTAAATCATAACTTCCAAGGTATCAGAAAGGCAAAAATTCATAAAATAAACTAGCTTTTATGTGCAATCGTAATAATTTCAAACAGAACACTGAGACAGATTCTGCAGGTGTTGGATGTGTTTGGGGGTTTGGTCATTCTCTGGAAAGTAGTCATTCAGGACTTGATGGAACAGAAAATGACTAATGAATCCATAACATGCCAGAGGTGATTAACCTATGTGAGTTTAAACCATCCCTCAGTGGGACGAATACTCATTTTTGAGAGTTGCTGAGCAATCTGATTAGCTAGCAGCTCTAGTCATCCTGGTAGTGTCAGAGCTCAGCAGTGAACACTGCCACGACTGTATGAAGGAGCACAAGAATGATGATTGCCAGAACCAGTTACATCCTAAACTTTTAGGAGTGGGTAGGGATCTCAGAACCCAGGGTGTGGTGGTCATGTTTTGGAGGGCAGGCAGCAAGAAACAAACAGAGTATAAATTGCATAGGTAGCCCTGATGCACACAGGGTATCCTTGAATAAATTCTACCTTCCTCCCCCCCCACTCCTCAACCTGACCTCAATTAACGCACTGCGCACTCAGCATATAGCAAATTATACATGTCAATTGATTGGACAGCAAACTCAATTCACTTTAAACTACTTAAACATGGCAGCCCAGCAATTTCAGCACTCTCCCAACTATTGTATTACAGAGGACAGCTTGGGATGGGAAGGAAGATGTTGGGCAGAGTAGTCTTTGTATTCATTATCCCACGCCATCAAAACCTAGCCGAGAAAGAGTTAATAAATTCCAGCCCTAGTACATTGCTTCATGATTAGAAAATTACAAGGTTAAGAACTGCACTGTTACTTACTATATATACTAAACAACATACATTGAAATTTGAAATTGGCAAGACAAATTTAGCAGCACTAACCCTATCAGTCCAATGAACTGGTTATTAGAACAGCATAATAAAATTGAAAACAAAATAGGCTCTACCTTCTTCCAAGAACTGAATGTCAGATGTATCAAGGTTATGGTCAGTTTCAAACAGTTGCTTCCCTAAAACGTAAAAACAAAAAACTTTAAAAATAAGCATTAAACTTGAAATCATTAAACACAAACAGACTTTATCAATACTCATTTAGTTCAATTCTTGGTGACGCAGGGATACCTCACAAAAGGGGTCAGGAAGAGTCACGAGTGACCAGAAGATTGGACAAATAGCTAAGTTTTAAGGGTCTTAGAGGAAAAGAGGAAAGTGTAAATGAAAGAGGCTTGAGGAAAGAATTCAATGTTACATAGGAAACTGAGGGAATAACCAAAGAGGAGGTAAGTTATTTAGGTAGTAGGACATGAGGCAATGCATTCATTCCAGTGTCTATCCAAATCAAGATATTTGACTTTGATCACAGTATCTTCCTGCCTTGCACCAAGGCTTTCCATGGTTGACATTTGTTATCTCAGTCACAGCAGCATGCAAACCTTTCCACCATGCCAAAGTATATTCCTCAAGGTGAGGGAAGGAGAATCCAAGAGAGGAAGGGAAACACAGCGAAAGAGAAACTGGAAGTTTGAGAAAGATAGGTGAGAGAACTGGGGATTAGGAAGATGGGGGAGGAGTGAAGCAACATGCCTTTAAACATAATAATTAAACATAAACATTTTAATTAGGGAGACCAATGCAAGGTATTGAAGGCCAGAGAAAGTGGAACTTAGTGCAGTGTAGGATGCAGCTAGAGTTTTACAACAAAAGAGGTTCGTGAAGGGTGAAAGTCTGGACAAGAGTAAGTGGGATAACCCAGTTTACAGGTGAAGAAGACAGTATTAGCATGAAGTAAGGTGCAGAAGAAAGCAAGTAAGCCACTGTAGGCGCATTTTAAATCTGATGACAAACCAACTGGTGGCCATCGAGAGAAACCTTGATTTTTAGAGAAGCCTGATTATATTATCGCGTAGGGAACATATACAAGATGGCAACTACCACCCTCAGGTTTTACATAAAGTATCCACATACCCAATATTGGATGAAGAAACCAAGATGAAAACAGATGTCACAATTAGAGGACAAAGACATTTAATATTAAGCTGCGTTCATTTTCAAAACCAACGTATCTAACATACCTGTTAATTTTACTTTTCCAGCCTGCTCCTCTTCCCTTTGCCGTTTTCTTCTGATTTCAGCCAACTCTGCATCAAATTTTGCTTTCCATGACAAAAAATTCTCAATCGTAACTGGTGTACCATGGAAAACTGCCTACAAGAATGTGCAGAAAATAAAAGTCTTTTAAAGAGTATATTTATGGATTCCAGTGAGTAAATTAGTTATCTATAATTCAGTAAGGGAACTAAAAATGTAACAGGTAGCAAAACTAAAAATCATGGCAGAATTACAGTCACTGAATATGTTGTTTTTGAACTGTGCACAAAAGTTTCAATGAAGAGTTGATTCCTTTATCCAAATGGTGCAAGGATATATTATTCTCATAACTTTGCTACACTTGCTTAAATACATAGATCGCAGATAAAACCCACTGTTTAAGGAGGGAGTAATCTGTCAGTTTGTCATCAGTGGTTGAAAAAATGTTAGAAGCTAATATAAAGGACGTGATAACCAGATATTTATAAAATGATAGTAAAATTGTGAAAGGGAAATCACGTTTGACAAACTTGTAGCACAGACAAGGAAAGATCAGTGGATGGGGTGTATTTGGACGTTCAGATGGCTTTTGGTATATTAATTTGTCAGATTAAAGCACATTAGAATTGTTGTGGGGGGGAAGAAGTGAGAGGTGGTTGGGACAAAGAGTGCAAGACATTCTCAGGATGGCAGGTTGTTATTAATGGGGTACATAGGGTCAGTGCTGGATTCACAGCTGTTCTCAGTCTATATAAATGTTTTAGATGTGGGTACAAATTGTAACATTTCCAAATGTGCTGATGATACCAATTTGGGTGGGGATGCAAGGGCACTTTGACAGGCCAACTGAACGGCCAAGCAGATGGCAGGTGGAATATGATGCAAATAAATTTAATGCCATCCACTTTGGTCGAAGAAACAAAGGCAGGATATTTCTTAGACAGATTAGGAACCATGGGTTCTAAAAGAATTTGGATATACTCACCCATAAGTCACAAAAAGTTAGCAGGCAGGTGCAGCATGCAATTAGGGTGCAAACATATGTTGGTATTCATTTCAAAGGGATCGGAGTTCATAAATAAAAAGTTCTTCTGCAGTTGTTTACAGCCTTAGTGTGATCACACCTGGAGTACAGCGTGCAGTTTTAGTCTCTTTATCTCAGAAAGGATATATTTGCCATAGGGTGAATGCAACAGAGATTTAGCAGATTAATTCTTGGGATGGAGGGATTATTTTGAGAACAAATTAAGAAAACGGAGTCTGTCTCCCTAGAGTTTTGAAGTAAGGTTGAAAGATAAGGATGTGATAGTGTGAATGTAGATAGGATGTTTGCCCTGGCTGGAGTCTCTCGAACCAGGGACAAAGTCTCAGGAGAAGGAGTAGGCCATTTAAGCCAAGGATGAGATGGAATTTCTTCACTCAAATGATCATGAATCTGTGGAATTCGCTACCTTCAGAGAGTTGTGCAACTCCAAACACTGAGGCTGCTCAAGAAAGAAATGTAATGGATTGTGGAGGCTAGTGAAATGAAAGGAAATGGAGATAGTACCAATTTACTGCACTGAGGTAGAAGGCCAGCCATGATCTACTTGAATGAAGGAGCAAACTTAATTGGCCAAATGACTTATCCCTGCTCTTATGTTCCTAAATCAGCTGTAGTATGGAATTTGATAATACACATCCACACTTGCAACATATTAACCTCGTAACTAAACAGTGCATCTTCTCTCCAGGGATAATTGATGCATTGACTATAATATTCAAAAATTCCCTGATGTAGGAAAGGTTCCAGTGGCTTGGAAAAATATATTAATATAACATGCTTGTTCGAAAAGAGACGGAGGTAGCAAGTAGGAAAATACAGATCTTTGGAAAATTGGTAGAATTCATTATTAAGTAATGACAGGACATTTGGAGAACCAAAATACAGTCTCAGAGTCTTACGAAGTGTAAATCAAAATCATGTTTGACTAATTTGCTAGAGGTCTTTTAAGATGGAACAAGAATAATGGATAATGGTGATCCTGCAGATGTCGTATATCTGGACTTCCAGAAGGCATTTGATAAGGTGCCACAAAAAAGATTAATCCATGAGGAGTTATGGGTAATTTATTATCTTGGATAGAGGATTGGCTAACCAACAAAAAGCAGAGTGTCAGGATAAATGTGTCTTTTTTTCAGATTGGCAAGATATACCTAGTGGGGTGCCACAGAATTCAGTCTTCAGACCCCAACTATTTACGATCCATGTTAATGATTTGGATGCGGGGATGTAAAGTACCACAGCCAAATTTGCAGAGGAAATTAAAATAGTGGGAAAGCAAGTTGCAATGAAGAAATAAGACATTTACAAATGGATATAGATAGGTTAGATAAATGGGTCAAAATTTAGCAGATGAAGTTTACCTTGGTAACTGTAAGGTTATCCATTTTGGTCAGAGGAATAGAAAGACTGCTTATTACCTAAGTGGAGAGAAACCGGAGTCTTCTGTGCGGAGGAACCGGAGTGTCTTGTGCATGAATCACAAAACTTGTAATCATGTACAAGAGGTAATAAAGGAAGGCAAGTGGAATTCTGGCATTTACTGCTAAAGAAATAAAGTATAAAACAGGGAAGCATTACTGCAACTGTACAAAACATTAATGAGACTGCACCTGGGGTACAATATACAATTTTAATCTCCTTACTTCAGGAGGAATGTAATTACGTTGGAATTAGTCCACAGGAGGTTCTGTAGATTCATTCCAGAAATGTGGGGTTTGTCTTATGAAGGGAGATTGGGCAGTTTAGGTTTATACTGTGAAGTTAAAAGGATGAAAGGACATCTAATTTGAGGTGTAAAAGATGCTAAAGTAGATTTGCAAAGTAGATGTAGAGTTTCCTCTTGCAGAGCAATCAAGAAAAAGAAGTAATAGTTTGCGAATAGGGATAGCAGATTTATAACACAGATAGGAAGAATTATTTCTCTTGAAGGGTCATGAGTCTGTGGCGTTCACTACTTCAGCATGTGGTGGATGCTGGGACCTTCAGTAAATTTAATGAAATAGACAGATCTTTAATTAGTAATGGGTTGAAGGTATGGAGAGAAGGCAGGAAAATGGAATTGAGAGAGAGATGAAATCTGCCATGATTGTATCAAATGGCAGAGCAGACTTGATGGACTGAATGGCCTACTCATGCTCCTCGTTGTTATGATCTTATGCATGTTAAAGAAAGTCACAAAGATCAGGTTAAAAACAAGGGTATAACTCAGTCACAATTCAAAATCTGATAAGTTTTTTTAAATATTCCCACCGACTATCACTATAAAGAACTAGCAGTGGAGAACAAATTTGAAAACAGCATTAGCTATCTCAGCCAAAGTTCACAATGGAAATCACTGCAATTTAGTGCTAGTCACAGTGAATCTGAACATTAGTTTATATATATTTCCACCTTGTACGCAACTATGAAGGTATAACTCAATGGTAGAGTGAATGGGAGTAATGGGGAAAATATTCTGATTCACTTATGTTTGCTTAGCATAGATTTGTTGGGGAAATGTTGAAAGACAGAGTGCTCTGGAATTCAAACATATTGCACTAGAACATCGTTTCCGTTGCATCATATTATATACCAGTGGGGGAGTCAGCGCCTTGTGTGTGAAACTTCATAATGCAAATTATGACCTAGATGAAATATAAGGTCGTCATGGCCACTGGAACTTCTGCCTTCCTGTTCACAAATTTATGTCCACATATCTTTTAGGCAAGGAAATCAAAGGTTATTAGTAATAAATGGGAATATGGAATTCAAAACAGTAATAGATCAGCCATGATCTTATTCAATAAGAAATTTGAATAGCAAGTTTGAGAGGCTGTGTAGCTACTTCTGCTTCATATGTTCTTATATGAACAGTACACAGTTTGCCAACATATTGGACAACCTGACTTGTAAGTGCAGATTACTGTGACAAGGTAATTAGACAAGTCCTGCCACTAAGACCATTTGCAAAGATGGTCAGTGTGACTTCGTTTGGTATATCATGGTTGCTGTGATTACACACAAGTTTTTTTTTAAATTATGTGGTGGTGTTTGGGGGTGGGTGGATGAAGGGATATGTGCAGACAGAAAGGAATTGTTCTAGGTTTAAATTTTGTACCAACTATTATTCGTACTGGCTTACAATATATGATTCCCTTTAATGTATCACTGGTGGTCAATAGTTCAACTATCACAGCTTTAATAGTGGTATATTAATTCCCAGATACAAATATATTCTCAAATTCCCTTTCTTTAGCCACCTATACTAACTATAAAAATGCAAGTTGCTACAAATACATATAAATTAGTAGGTCTGAAGATGGGTTGTAAACCAAAATACTTTGGCATACACAAGAAAGGCATAAGAAATAGAGATAACAACATGATAGAGCAAAAGTATCAGGAAGTGATAAAGAATTTCTACAGACCATAGACCTGGCTTAACTGCAAGAACAGTATTACATCAGAAAATCTTAGTAGGGGAACAAGGAATGCAAAGCATAATTCAACTGATACTGCAGATTAACAGGTGAACTATGACAATATGACTGAAATTGGGAAACTGCAGCTAGACCAGAGAAAAGGTATGTCAGGGAAGAGATCGAGACAATGAAAATTCCAAGACAGTAAACTGAACCTCAAATGCATCACTCAATTTCGAAGTCTAAAAGTGGGTTTGGGACTCAAGTTCAAAAATTGCAAATGAACTGATGAATTTAGTTACTTGATACCATGGGTGATAAAACATTTAAAACAAGCATCCTTGGTAGCTGTCTGTTTAGATCTTATCAATTGTTTTATAAGAAACTAAATATATGTTTAACAGAAATGATGTTCTTGTGGTATGAGGCTGTATCTGTATAATTTTAAACATTTGGCCTAGATACATGGATCAGTTAGTGTACAGATCCACATCCTGTTCTTCAAACCTTTTCAACTTCTTCAGCTTCTTTTTCTTTTAATAATTTTTCTTCTTCTTTGCGGAACTTTATTTGATCCACAACTTCATTTAATTTTTCCTGTACGGCCGTCACCAATGTGAATATCATTACCATCCCAATATTTTCTTGTATCTGCGGGAAAGACGTAATGCAGTGTAAGAACATGATGAAAGAACAGAATATAACCAAGGGCAACGATCACTATCATGAACCAGATGCAAAGCCTGAAAAGCGAAACAGATTTGGAAGAAAATTCAACTGTTGAAAATAGTCAAGTTTTTTTCCAAAGACTAATACTCAATGCCATCTTCATTCCTAATTAATTTGATCCCATTTGATTTTTCTTTCAGAAGTGATTTACTTGCCATTCATTCATCTTTCTAATCTACTCACAAACTGATAAGACAGCAGATGGCAGCACGCATGATTAGCATAATACTGCAAAATATGTATGAAAGAATTTTGAACATGGCTAAAGAAAAAAGTCAGGGAATTACCAAAAGACATAGAAACCGTCTAGAGAGGGGACTTTTGCTTCAGAACATGCTGCAAAATTAATCAACACTTCAGAGTGCAAGCAACAATTGCAGTAAAGCTTATTGATTTTGCAGTACTGCTGACACAACTGTGATTTACTGCTAGGTTCAAGATTAATGGGCCAAAGTAAAATAATTTTGAAATGCTGAAAGTCAACATGACATATAGAAAGCTAAACTTTCATCTCTCCTGTAACTACAGAAACCAAAGGCATTATTGTGATATGAAACCAATGAGTGTTTACATTCAAGTTAGTGTTTGCTCTTCTGTTTCCAACACAAATTCCATTCCTTTAACTTAACTGTCATTCTGCAGTCTGACAAAAGGAAAATTCACTGAACAATTGCACATAAGGACAGGCAGAGAGAGCAGTCTTATGCGATAGCTAAAGAGGAGTGAAAGCAAAGTACACAACAAAATAAAATGTTTGTTTGTCACTGACAACACAAAGTTGTTTTTAAACTTGCTTGTGAGATGTGGACATCGTGCGAGTCCCTTGAGAAGACGATTGTGAGCTGCCACCTTGAAGCACTGCAGGCCATGTGCCGTAGGTTGACACACAATGCCCTTAGGGAGGGATTTCCAGAGATTTGACCCACAGCTAGTGAAGGTGCACTGATATCTTTCCAAATCAGGATGGTGAATGGCTTGGAAAGGAACTTACATGTGATGGTCTGCCTATGTATCTGCTCCCCTGGTCCTAAGTGGAAATGGTTGTGGGTTTGGAAGGTGCTGTCTAAGAATGTTTGGTTAACTTCTTGTAGATAGTACACACTGCTGTAACTGAGCATTGGTAGTGGAGGGAGTAGCTAGTTATGGATGAGATGCTAATCAAGCGGGCTGCTTCTTGGATGGTGTCAAGTTTGAGTGTTGTTGGAGCTGCACCCATCCAGGCAAGTGGGGAGTAGTCCATCACACTCCTGACTTGTGTCTTGTAGATGGTAGAGGGGCTTTGGGGAGTCAGGCGATGAGTTACTCACTGCATTATTCCTATTCTCTGGTTTGCTCTTGTAGCCGCTGTATTTATGTACTGTGCCCTGTTGAGTTTCGGATCAATGAGAGTGAAGACTTATCCCCACTATTTCCCAATGATCTATTTTAAAGGGGCTCATCATTAGGGCGAGGAGCATAAAATTTTGTGATCAAAATAGTTTGTACTACTGCTTTAAATTTGACATTTTATAGCACAAATGGGTTGTTTCCGTTTTGTTCACGATGGAACATTCACAGTAAACTTTTGTTTATAATCCTCTAGTTTTGCTAAGAATCTCATACAAATAAGACACAGAAAATCAGCCCTCGCAGGAGTGCAATACTTTGGCTAATTTTCATTAATTGAGCTGAATTGCACAATGATTTACCAGGCATCTTTCCCGGGTTTCTCTCGTTCACTTACCTGTTCATTTAATAGCGTTATTATATCTGCAACATCAGACTTTTGAATATTCTCTTGCCCAATGACTTCGAAAATTGGAGGTTCATCTGGATATTGTTCTACATATGTAAATTGAATTGTTGCCTCAACCGCTGTACAAAAACAATTATTGAATTTAATAGTCAGTATTACAGTATCATAACAAAAAAATACTGCAAATTTGAAATAAAAAGAGTGTATGTTAGAAAAGCTCAGCAGTAAGGCAGCACCTAGAAAATAAATAGATATAGTGCTTCAACCTAAAGAAGAATTGTACTCAACTCAAATCTACTGATGCTGCCAGCTCTACTCCGTTTTTCCAGCATATTCTACTTTTTTTCAGATCACAAAACCTATATATCTTGCACAGCAGCACAAGTTAAGGTTTGAAGAAGATTGTGCATGTTGGAACAGTTAAGACTTTCTGTTAAGACCTTGCTAACAAGGCAGCTCACACTTGCTTTCTGAACATAAACTGTGCCAAGACAGTAGTCCTTTCTCAACAGGTGATGTATGGAAATGTAGTAACACAATGCACCAATCATATTTTGCTGCTCAACGCTTGAACATTGATTTGACAATATAAAGCATATGCTGTGAATTTGAATATAACCATTTCAATATGGATAGTGGGGTGACAACATTATAAGGGTCATTCTCCACTTAGTACATATCTTGAAATGAATTCGCTGTGAACTGCATTTTGTTACAAGACAAACTGTTCTAGGATATTGAATAAGTGGAAAATAATAGTTATCATAAGCATCAACATATTAAATCAGCAAACAGGAAATTGAGAGAAGTAATCCAACACAAGGATGGAATTTTCTTCATAAACTCTGAATTGGTCTGTTAGCACCTTTGTCCCAAGGAGTGAATGCAACAAGGAGTGAAGCTGCTCCCTCAATTTTTAGCATTTATGTATATCGCATGCCTCACATGCTTTCATAAGTCAGTGAAGATCATGATTCATCCCTGGTCAATATGTAGATTCACATGCTAGCTATCATTCACCTTCAATATCCAAATGTCCCTAGTATAACAGATATGATATCCTGCACCGGCTTGATTATCTTGTGCCAAATTTCTGCCTTTTCCCATATCACAGCACACCATTATCTTAAAAATAAAACTATCCAATGCCCTCTTGAATGCTTCAGTTGAGCCCGCCTCCACCGCATTACCAGGCATTGTGTACATCTTCACAGGAACATATTTGATTCTGTCAGGCATCCCTGGTTAATGTCTTACACTAAATGTGCCTGAAACGTAATTTTTATTGTTAATGCCTTTAAATCCACATGGCCATTATTCTTTATTTGTTGTTCCTTTTTCTGGTTTGCTTCTCTCCCCTATTTTTTTTCCCTTTTCTGTTGCTTTTTCTCTATTTTCCTCACTGCTGTGCCATTAAGGGGTTGTAATCCTTTTCAAACTGTCCATTAAAAAAAAAATCAGAACTGTTGTAGCAGGCTTCAGGCACTTGATGGAGTTCACGCAAAATAAGGCAAGCTGACAGCATGAGGGCTATCTTCTATTTTTGTTGATTTAAAAAAGGAAAAAAAAACAATAAGCCATTGTACACAAGTGATGTAGAAAATTGTTTTCAAGTTTTTTTTTAAAGCTACACTTTCTTTGAGGAGAGCTTTATAGTTCTGCTGTGGGGAGCATTTGATTGCCTCTTGTTTTGTAAAAATAAATCAGAATGTATGTTTTTTAAAAAACGTCAGAGAGAGGCAGAGAAGTACAGTTCTCACGGTCTCAGTACAGGTCTGTAAACTTGTGCCATTAATTTTTAAGTAAAGGGATTTGTAGGAATGTACAGTATCTTGACAGAATTTGGATTTTAATCAAAAAATAAAGAGTAGCTATGTTTTCTGGCTGGTTATTCTACACATCTGTACTCACAGTTAAGATGAAGTCTGAGACATTTATACCTTCATGTCACAAGCACGATTTGATGATTATATGATGATCATCTTTCAAAAGCATTCTGACACACTGAGACATAACACACATTATGATTTCCTATGCTGCATTTGATTAACTTCATAACTGAAAGCATTACAATTAATTTTCTTGCGTGCACAGGAACTCAAAAATACTCACTTTTTGAAAATTACACCCAACTTGATACACCGTGAAGTGGTTTACAATGGCAAAAACAGACCTGAATCTAAAGTGGGACTGCAGTACAAGTAAAAAATAAACCTAAGTCAGATTTCGAAAAACAGACTAACAAACCTTCTGACATATCTATTTGCATGGTGTACGATGTACGCTGCCATCTAGAGGCTTAGTGAAAAAGTATGTGAATGGGACAACAAATAACTGAGAAAGTCCATATAATATGATGCATTGAACACGTGCTACAAAATTCTGTGGTTTTAGTAGAAAAGCTAAACCCAGGAACTCTCAAAAATGCTCTAACATTTCTGACAAGTGACATAATTCCAAATTAATGCAAATAAAGAATAATGGCCATGTGGATTTAAAGGCATTAACAATAAAAATTACGTTTCAGGCACATTTAGTGTAAGAGGTTATCAAGAGAAACAAACAATTGCTGCTTGAATTATCAATATTATATCAGAAGAAAAGATACCCAAGTTATTTTCTGTGAAAAGTCCAGACTTAATATTCATCTTGGGATTTATGAGCACAATCCATTAGAAATTTGTCTATTTTAATAATCTCCTTTTCTCCAAATATATCATACCACATACTCTCTCAATCCTTTTCACATCATTCCGGTTCCAGCTGATCTACACTGTCAGTTAAGTAAACAATATCCTCATTTTAACTTTCTTATTCTTGTTTCTGAATTTCTATATGGTCTTGTCCATCTTTGTCACTGCAATTTCCTCCAGTCCCACAATCTTTGAGATACCTCTTTCCTCTAATTCTGCCCTCTTAAGAATCCTTAGATTAAATTGTTCTGTCACTGCATCATATTTTCTTTTATAAAGTTCTTGGAACACTTTATTACATTTAAGATTAAAAGTGCATTATGATGATGTTGTATGGGGACAGACTGTTACAACACAGTTAAATCAAATCTCTCTCATGCAGCGTCCACCCCAAAAGAGAAGCAAACACATTCTGGTGAGGTTTTGAGAGTGGATACAAAATTTTCAGTGAGGAAGCATATTTGGAGAAAGGGAGATTAACAAAATAGACAAATTTCTAATGTATAGTTTAGGGCCATAAAGCATTTTTAACTATTACCTCCCCATTTAGAACAGGGCAATTAGATATTTTTAAGAGTTCAAGCTTGCACAATTTGCAACCTCATTAATTTTGTAAATGATCATTAATGAAAAACAATGACTCAAGGGAAAACACAAGAATCTTAAAACAACCTTAATTTATACCACAGAAAAACAGAGCTTCAAGAGAAATCAACTCTGCCTGGCTATGACATTGCCAGAGAGATTTCCATAGACTTCCCTAGCTTCCAATCACTGGGTATATCTTTTTATTTGCAGCAACCTGATCCTACATTGAATGTATATTGCTTCTAGCAAGCAAAAGAACCAAATAGAACAATCATCTAAATTGGTTGCTCGTGCAAGCATTAATACAATTTAAGTGCTGTCCAATCTCAAAATCAGATCTAACAGTGGAGCTTTAAATTAAAAATCATTAAAATTTACTTTAAAACAGATGCTTAGAATCAGGCTTCAATTGAGATTAGGACTCACTTCATTAAAAGTCGGAACTATTATTTTAACCTGTCAAAATTTGTTCAGAAGATCCTTTTGGGGTTGCAAGCAGTGTAAGTCAACATCCAAAGTTGAAGCTGAAACTCTGCTGCAGCATTCTGAAAGGGCTTAATCCTGTCCCAGGAATACAAAATCATCCATTCATCTGTATCTACTCCATCCTCCCCTTGTCCTCATTTCTACTTCCATCTAACTCTCAAATTTCTCCATCATTTCTTTCTTTTCTTCCCTTACATGTTCACCAAGCTCATTTTGTTTACCCCTCACACTAATCAAATTTCCACAAGCATCTTCCCGCCCACTGGCCGTCATTCCAGCCAATATTGTAAACTGTTCCTATCTTTAGGAGTTTGTCCCTGCTCTCTTCAGAATTCCTATTTTTACCTCTCCAAACTTCCAACTCAACATCTGTCGTCAAGTTTGTCAACTGTGCTGCAATATCTCTCATCCATATTGATGTCCTAAGTGCCTCTGATGTGGTCACAACACCATCCACTTTCAAATCTGCTTTTCCGTTGATCTACTCAAGGAACTGTGTCATTTGAGTCTACTTTTATAAATTTGATCAAACTCTCAAAATCTCTAGTGGTTTTACACCTGCCTCTGAACCCATATACCTCAGTCACAAAGATCACTATTTCTACCAATGTTCTGAAACCCATTTAGCCTTCTGCCTATGTCCAGTCCTAATCTATGGAGTTCTGCTATCATGGTATGTCAGACATATTTGTTAGCCAATCTGAAATATCCAATGTAACTCTTCTGCAATCACAATCACCAACTACCCTCAAGTCGAACACTTTCTGCTGTCTTCCACTTTGTCCTTTAGAACAGTCATTTCCTTTTTTAGGGAGCTTTCGCAATTTCCATCTACAGTCTTGTGGTCTGTAGATGGAATTTTAAGCAAATGCCTTAGCATCTGCATTACAAAGGCCTTTGTTTTCTTCCATTTTTTAAGTTGATTGGTTTGGTCGTACAGAACTGCAGAGTTCCTTAAAAACAAAATAGTCAAAAGCTTTTAATCGTGTACTCATCAGGACAATTTGCAGTGCAAAAATGTGTGGCGCTGGAAAAGTGCACAGCAGGTCAGGCAGTATCTGAGGAGCAAGAGAGTCGATGTTTCAGGCATAAGCCTTTCATCAGGAAAGTAGAGCTTATGCTCAAAACATTGATTCTCCTACTCCTCAGATGTTGCCTGTCGTGCTGTGCTTTTCCAGCGCCACACTTTTTGACTCTGATATCCTGCATTTGCAGTGCGCACTTTCTCCTAGGACAATTTACAGGAAAACTAAAGTAAATGGAAACCATCATTGTTGCTTTTGTGGTTCATTTCTGAATGTAATACCTTGACCAGAGTGAATCTGCCTGGTTTAACTTTTTAAACTTGGCAGACAATTATCATTGCCTGGTGTATTCTTAACAAAGCCTCCACTAGTAGGCAAAGTTACTTAAGACAGAACAAAGATAAAGTATTAAAGTCTGTTATGAAGCTGTAAAAGCTTTCAATTATGTCCACACCAAAACATAGCAATTTTGTGAACCGAATTGAACTGCTGCCCTTAAAAAGATCCAATTGGCTATCTCCTGTACTACCTCCCGCCCGTTTCCACCTCCTGCCCAAAATCCACAAACCTGACTGCCCCGGCCAACCCATTGTCTCAGCCTGCTCCTGCCCCACCGAACTCATCTCTGCATACCTCGACACGGTCCTGTCCCCCTTAGTCCAAGAACTCCCCACCTAGTTCGGGACACCACCCACGCCCTCCACCTCCTCCATGATTTTCGCTTCCCCGGTCCCCAACGCCTTATCTTCACCATGGGCATCCAGTCCCTGTACACCTCCATCCCCCATCACGAAGGACTCAAAGCCCTCCGCTTCTTCCTTTACCACCGTACCAACTACGTACCTTCCACTGACACCCTCCTTCGACTGACTGAACTGGTCCTCACCCCGAAGAACTTCTCTTTCCAGTCCTTCCACTTCTTCCAAACTAAAGGAGTAGCCATGGGCACCCGCATGGGCCCAGCTATGCCTGCCTCTTCGTAGGATATGTGGAACAGTCCATCTTCCGCAGTTACACTGGCACCACCCCCCACCTTTTCCTCCGCTACATCGATGACTGTATCGGCGCTGCCTCGTGCTCCCACGAGGAGGTTGAACAGTTCATCCACTTTACCAACACCTTCCACCCCGACCTCAAATTCACCTGGACCGTCTCAGACTCCTCCCTCCCCTTCCTAGACCTTTCCATTTCTATCTCGGGCGACCGAATGAACACGGACATTTACTATAAACCGACCGACTCCCACAGCTAACTAGACTACACCTCCTCCCACACTGCCCCCTGTAAAAACGCCATCCCATATTCCCAATTCCTTCGTCTCCACCGCATCTGCTCCCAGGAGGACCAGTTCCAATACCGTACAACCCAGATGGCCTCCTTCTTCAAAGACCACAATTTCCCCCCAAACGTGATCGAAGATGCCCTCCACCGCATCTCCTCCACTTCCCGCTCCTCCGCCCTTGAGCTCCGCCCCTCTAACCGTCACCAGGACAGAACCCCACTGGTCCTCACCTACCACCCCACCAACCTCCATATACAGCGTATCATCCGCCGTCATTTCCGCCACCTCCAAACGGACCCCACTACCAGGGATATACCTCCCTCTCCTCCCCTATCAGCGTTCCGAAAAGACCACTCCCTCCGTGACTCCCTCGTCAGGTCCACACCCCCCACCAACACAACCTCCACTCCCGGCACCTTCCCCTGCAACCGCAAAAAATGCAAAACTTGCGCCCACACCTCTCCCCTTACTTCCCTCCAAGGCCCCAAGGGATCCTTCCATATCCGCCACAAATTCACCTGCACCTCCACACACATCATTTATTGCATCTGCTGCACCCAATGTGGCCTCCTCTATATTGGGGAGACAGGCCGCCTACTTGCGGAACGTTTCAGAGAACACCTCTGGGACACCCGGACCAACCAACCCAACCACCCCGTGGCTCAACACTTCAATTCCCCCTCCCACTCCACCAAGGACATGCAGGTCCTTGGACTCCTCCATCGCCAGACCATAGCAACACAACGGTTAGAGGAAGAGCACCTCATCTTCCTCCTAGGGACCCTCCAACCACAAGGGATGAACTCGGATTTCTCCAGTTTCCTCATTTCCCCTCCCCCCACCTTGTCTCAGTCAAATCCCTCGAACTCAGCACCGCCTTCCTAACCTGCAATCCTCTTCCTGACCTCTCTGCCCCCACCCCCACTCCGGCCTATCACTCTCACCTTGACCTCCCCCCACCTATCGCATTTCAAACGCCCCTCCCCCAAGTCCCTCCTCCCTACCTTTTATCTTAGCCTGCTAGACACACTTTCCTCATTCCTGTGAAGGGCTCATGCCTGAAACGTCGATTCTCCTGCTCCTTGGATGCTGCCTGACCTGCTGTGCTTTTCCAGCAACACATTTTCAGCTCCTATCTCCAGTACTGTTCTATATTTCCACAATTACAAATGTGATTTCAGACAACCAATCAAGCTTTACATTTAAACCTATACAGAATGAAAAGAAATCCAATACAATACCCAATAAAGCATAGGGAAGCATTGTTTAACCAAGTTTAGGCACTTACTTTCTTCATCTTCACCAGTGTCAGATGTTACAGTGATAGTGAAACTTGTGGGATTCTCCGACACCACTAGAAGAAAACTAAATATTAGTACCTGTAGAATAGACTAAAGACTAATAATAACTTCATTCAAATAAGATACATTTCTAAGCCAATAAACCAGTTTAATAAACATTTTTAGCTTTCATATTATATTATGCAGTGTTTGCTGATACAGGCATATAGGTCGTTCTGCTATTATGTGACAGTTGCATTTCTCTGCAATCTCACGCTATTAAAAAAAAATCACACTATGGAAAACCGCTTTAGAAAACTGCACTGCGGAAGATCATTAATTAAAAAAAAGTAACTCTACCCGTTCACTAGAAAGTTGGTATTATCCAAACAACATCCACAATTTGGCAATCGCGTTATAGCCAATTCGCGCTGACAAAGTCTGCGCTATAGCAGAACAACCTGCAAACGTGCATGCGCTGAGTTTCAAACAGTGCATGTTATCATTTAGACTTTATATGTTAAGTGATGTGCAAATTCAGGAATGCACACACACGGAAGTAATCTTTGAACTCAAAAAGGTCAAAGTTCATGGATCACTTAAAAATTTAGAAGTACAGCTAGTAATTAAGAAAGCAAATGGTATGTTGGTCTTTATTACAAGGGGTGTAAGTACAAGAACAAAGATTTCTTACAACAATAAATGTAGCGCCTTGGTGAAACTCCAGCTGGAGAACCGTGCGTAGTTTTGATCTCTGTACTTACAGAAAGATGCAAATATTGTAGAGTGTGCAAAAATGTCTCATCAAACTAATTCCCAAGGAAGAAAAAATTGTCCACTGAGGATAGATTA
The DNA here is from genome assembly GCF_037043375.1 of Chiloscyllium plagiosum. Lineage (NCBI taxonomy): Eukaryota > Metazoa > Chordata > Chondrichthyes > Orectolobiformes > Hemiscylliidae > Chiloscyllium > Chiloscyllium plagiosum. The sequence goes on along the minus strand of NW_028270141.1, from coordinate 85,920,631 downwards.
AATAGACTGGGCTTATATTCTCTGGAGTTTTGTAAAGACAGGCAATTTCATTCAGACATTCAACATTCTTCCAGGGATTGACAAGGTAGATGCAGGAAGGGTACTCTCTGATTTGGGCGCCCTGAACCAGGAAACAGTCTCAGAATAAGCCACAGGCCATTTCAGACTGAGATGAGAAGGAATTTCTTCTCTCCGAGGTGATGAATCTTTGAAATCCCACAGTGTTGTCAAGATTCTACATACTACAAGACAGTGAAGATGGGAGTTTATTTTTGCAGTGTCATAAGTCTTTGGAACACTTCCTCAAAAGGGGATGCAACGGACTTTGAACAGAGGTTGATAGATTCTTGAAAAGTAAGTGGGTGAAAGGGAATTGGGCTTGGGGTAAGTGTGGTTGAGCAGTAATCAGATCTACAATAACTTAATGAGTGGCAGAGCAGTCAGACTCCTGCGCCCAACTTGAATTGTTCACCCTTGACTTCTAGAAGGTTAGCAGAGGAAACTGACAGCCAAACATAAACAGGTTTATGAGGTTAGCAAAAGGTTGCAATGTCTAGCTAGTTGTTATAGTGATTGCTGTGCTTTGGTAACATTTGAGGTGAGCTGGGAGATAAAAGTGGAAGCCTCATATATCAAAAACAGAAAAGGATTTAAAAGTTAACTCCTAAAGAGGACTGTGGCCAAGGATATCTAAGTTTTGAAAAGCCAAAGGTTCCCAATGTTTGGCAGCATCAAGCAGAGTCAGTGGGATATTTCTACTTGGGGTAATGGCAATGGTTTAGTAACAGTCAGAATGGAGAACCTTGAAATTTGACAGCAGCTTAGGGGATTCTTCAGTGCTAAGTGCCCTCTCTATGTTGGTGCACAAGGGATAAGCAAAAAGGAGCCACAGCTATATTGGAGAGGGGGACCAAGCACAAAGAAATGTCTGTTCATCAGTTCAGGTCCTCACCTTGAATTGTTCTCAATTTTTTTTACTATATTTGCAAGGTAGGATTCTTTCAGATCCAGGCAGGGCTGCTCAAGATTATATGCAACAGGAGTGATTCAGCTCAGAGGTGGGTAGGATCATTCCAAGAACTTTGGATTTAAACATTAGAAATTGGATGAAATAAAGAAAGATAGTAAATGTACAGTAGGCACAAATGTGAAATAAGCACTTTGGGTGGGGTGGTGGGGGAAGGAATGCAAAGAAGATGGGCAGAGCTGCTTAGACCAGATTACCACCACTAAGATATAACTCAATAGCTGGGAACATAATAGCTGGAGACAGTGACATGAACATAATGAGTTACACGAACAGCCATGAACAAGAAATGGGGATTCAACTGGATTTAAATGTAAATGATCAACAGGAAAGCTCTGCAGGATTATATGCAAAACTTTAAAATACACTTTTAATAGATTAGGTTCCATACAGTGTAAAAACAGGCCCTTCGGCCCAACAAGTTCACACCAACCCTCCGAAGAGTAACCCACCCATTTCCGTCTGACTAATGCACCTAACACGATGGGCAATTTAGCATGGCTGATTCACCTGACCTGCACACCTTTTGGATTGGGGAGGAAACCGGAGCACCGGGAGGAAACCCACGCAGACGTGGGGAGAATGTGCAAACTCCACACAGACAGTCACCCAAGGCTGGAATTGAACCTGGGTCGCTGCCGCTGTGAGGCTGCAGTCTAACCACTGAGCCACCATGCCGCCCTACTTATCCTTACTTCCAAATAACAGCCCTACACCTACTTCATTCTGTTGATACTTGCTTTTCTAATAAATCAATCCAAACGCGGGACCTGACAAGATGGCAGGGATTCTGTAGAACTGCTGTGGATGGCACTGCCTAACAGCCAAGGCCCATTGGGGTTTTTTTGCCATCCCTGGTCAACTTATGCATAGGAATTATTAGTTTGAAAATTTAAAGAACACATATTTGTTGATAATTTGAAATGGGAAGGATGCCAAAAGGTAAAGGAGCGAGCAAACAGCAGCAGGGAGGACACTCCTGTGCAGTAGCAGACACACCAGAGGCTGCAGCAGCGGCCTCTCCCGAACCCCCAGGGGACCTGAGACTCTCAGAAATTGGCGGGAGCGATGGCGAGACTTACCTCAAAGGTTGAGGCTGCGATTGAGAAGATCCAAGCCCAGGTCCAATCCATCGCATCCATTCTGCAGAAGCATGAACGGGAGCTCCGGGGCCTCGGGGAGTGATGGAGGAAGTGGAGGGTGGAACTACAGCATCAGAAGCTGCAATCAAGTCCTCATCCGGTCGGATCAAGGTGCTGGAGCAGCAGGTGCAGGTCTGGAGAGACCAGGTTGACGACCTCGAAAATCGAGGTCGGAAGACAAATCTCCGGGGTCCCGGGAGGTGAAGATGGTGGGCAGCCTGCCAGTTTCTTTGAAAACTAGCTGCTGCAGTTCCTGGGCCTTCAAATGGAATCTGGACGGCTGCAGATTGCCGGGGCTATCGGGTTGCAATGCGCAGGTCAGGGCTGGTACAGCACCGTCGCCTGGTCCTAGTGCACTTTCACACATATAGGCACAAGCAAAAAGAAGCCTCCAGATCACTGGGAAAAGACCCACAGGTATTGCTGCACAAGGTGTCAAAATCATGTTTTTCCAGGATTTCTCGGCAGTTGTAATGCGAAAGAGGAAGTCCTTCGATGAAGTTAAAAAGAGGCTGAAGAGCCTGGGCATCCAGTACTCCATGAGGTACTCCTTCAGCCAGGAGGACTCAGTTTATACGTTTGACTCAGCAGATAAAGCTAAGAATTTTGTAGACACTTTAAAATAAACCAACTGGTCTTAAGAATATGAATAATGATAGTCCTCTTTTCCTTCTTTCCCTGTGTTTTCCCTTTCCCCAATAATTTTTTTTAAAAATCTTGGAATATGTTGTTCCTATTATATTTTTATAACAGGATTTCATCATGGGAAATTTTGTGGGTGTCCTTTATTGTCTCCTCTTTTTTTGCTCTCTTTCTCTTTTAGTCACAAATAGGGGTGACATGGAGCCAGGGACGGGTGGAGTGCTTATCCCAACTTTGTCTTTTTTTGTTGACTTAAGGATTATCTCCTTGTTTATTTACTTTATTTGCCTAAGGCTGGGGAACAGTCCAGGCTTGAAGGAGCTGTGGGGGTGGGGAGTGCATGGGTAGGGTGAGTGCCCCCCTATTGGTGGTGGTGGTTGGGGGGGGGGGGGGGGGGGGGGGGGGGGGAGTCTCCGATTCAAGGTTTTATAGTTGGTTTTCTTTGTAGTTTTTTAGGAGCAATTGTTATTTGTAGTTATGACAGAGTAGTTTTTGTATACACAATTCCGCGACTCTGAGTCTTTAAGACCATAAGACATAGGAGTGGAAGTAAGGCCATTCGGCCCATCGAGTCCACTCCGCCATTCAATCATGGCTGATGCGCATTTCAGCTCCACTTACCCGCATTCTCCCCGTAGCCCTTAATTCCTCTAGACAACAAGAATCTATCAATCTCGGCCTTGAAGACATTTAGCGTCCCGGCTTCCACTGCACTCCGTGGCAATGAATTCCACAGGCCCACCATTCTCTGGCTGAAGAAATGTCTCCGCATTTCTGTTCTGAAATGACCCCCTCTAATTCTAAGGCTGTGTCCACGGGTCCTAGTCTCCTCGTCCAACTGAAACAATTTCCTAGCATCCACCTTTTCCAAGCCATGTATTATTTTGTACGTCTCTATTAAGTCTCCCCTTAATCTTCTAAACTCCAACGAATACAATCCCAGTATCCTCAGCCGTTCCTCATATGTTAGACCTGTCATTCCAGGGATCATCCGTGTGAATCTCCGCTGGACACGTTCCAGTGCCAGTCCTTCCTGAGGTGTGGGGACCAAAACTGGACACAGTACTCCAAATGGGGCCTAACCAGAGCTTTATAAAGTCTTAGTAGTACATCTCTGCTTTTATATTCCAACCCTCTTGAGATAAGAGACAACATTGCATTTGCTTTCTTAATCACGGACTCAACCTGCATGTTTACCTTTAGAGAATCCTCGACTAGCACTCCCAGATCCCTTTGTGCTTTGGCTTTATTAATTTTCTCACCATTTAGAAAGTAGTCTATGCTTTTATTTTTTTTGCCAAAGTGCAAGACCTCGCACTTGCTCACGTTAAATTCCATCAGCTCTGGCACAACCCCTCAAATTTTTGATTAGTGCATTTTCTAAGTTGAGTGTCTTTGGAACACAGCACATTATTATGGTGGGCGGGGGGGCATGGGATTTCAATTGCCTTTTGGATCCAACAGTGGACAGGATGCCTTGTGGGCCCCCAACTATTTCTTCACAGGCCAAGCAGGGGGCTGACTTATGTGAGGAGTTGGGGCTGGTGGACATTTGGAGATGTCTTCACCCTAAGGGTGAAAAGGGACTTCACCTTTCTTTCAAACCCACATTCATGTCACATGAGCATTGATCTTTTTCTGACTCCCTCAACCCTTCTGGATTCGATTATGGGTTGTAAAATTGGAAACATAGCTATCTCTGATAGAGGTGAAGGTTAAGGCCAAGAGTGAGGGGCTAAGTTTGTGGTACTGGTGTCTGGATCCTTTTCTCTTTAAGGATTCCAAACTTGTGGAATACATTTTGAGGGAGTTCCAGGAATTCTCAGCTATCAACTCAGTCACGGCTAGTAGTCCGTCTATGTTATGGACTTTACTAGGCGATTAGCTATTTCCTATTCGGCTAACTGAAGGGGGAACAGCAACGTCTACTTGAGACAAGGTCGAAAGCCGCCGAGGTGGCACATTTTGCATGGCCTTCGGTGACTAAGCTACAGCAGATCATGACCCTCCGGGCTGCCTTGAATTCGATACTCACACAAACCGTAAAGAACTTGCTTTTGCTAGACAAAGGCTGTTCAAGTATGGGGATAGGCCAGGAGATTATTTAGCATATCTGACTAGGAAAAAGCGTGGCTCCAATCCATCACTGCAATTAGAGACAGTGCCGCGTCCTTACATACGATGCCAAAAGGATTAATGAGGCTTTTTGGAGTTTTTACGCTGAATTGTATTGGTCTGAAGGTTGCAAAGACAGGTGGGCTAAGATGGAAGCCTTTTATAAGAACCTGGACCTCTCGGGGTAACCATGGAACGGGCCTCTCACATTAATGCCCCCTTGACAGTTCAGGAAATACAGGAGACAACTAGGCAACTTCAGAGTGGGAAAGTGCCTGGCCCTGATGGTCTCCTGGGTGAGTTTTATAAGGAGTTTATAGGGGTTCTGTCAGGGCCGATGTTGGAGATGTACAATCATTCCTAAATGCATGAATGCCTACCATCATCTTTGAGAGAAGCTAATATTTCCCTCATTCATAAGGGGAAGGTTCCTGAGGATGTGCCTCACAGAGGCCCATCTCTCTACTAAATTCAGATTTCAAGATTCCGTCTAAGATCTTGGCACTGAGATTGGAGGTGGTGTTGCCCTGGAGCATTGGAGGCTGAGGAGTGACATTATAGAGGTTTATAAAATAATGAGGGGCATGGATAGGATAAATAGATAAAGTCTTTTCCCTGGGGTGGGGGAGTCCAGAACAAGAGGGCATAGGTTTAGGGTGAGAGGGGAAAGATATAAAAGAGACCTAAGAGGTAACGTTTTCATTCAGTGGGTGGTACGTGTATGGAACTATCAGAAGTGGTGGAGGCTGGTACAATTGCAACATTTAAAAGGTATCTGGATGGATATATGAATAGGAAGGGTTTGGAGGGATACGGGCCAGATGCTGGCAGGGGGGCACCAGATTGGGTTGGGATATCTGGTTGGCATGGACTAGTTGGATCGAAGGTCTGTTTCCATGCTGTACATCTCTATGACTCTATGAGGATTAGACAAGTTTTACAAGGGGCCGTAGGCATTCTAATAATATTAGACAGTTACTGAATATGATCCAAGCACGTCAGCAGCGATCAATTCAGAGATCGGTGATTTCCTTAGACGTAGAGAAAGCATTTGACTGGGTGGAATGGCTGTATCTCTTTTACGTCTTAGAGCGGTTTGGGTTGGGTGGGATCTTTGCTCGGTGCGTGGAGATTTTATATCGCTACCCTCTGGCCACTGTCATCACCAATGGGGTGAAGTCTGGGAACTTTAGGATTGAAAGGGGCCAGTAGTCAAAGCTGCCTCCATTCACCGTTGTTGTTTACGTTGGTGATAGAGCCACTGGCAGAAGCCATTTGTCAGAATGTCAACATAACCACTCCAGAAGTGGGATCGAGGGCACACAAGATTATACTATATACGGATAGTGTCCTTTTGTTTTTAATCGGACCCCATCTGATACAACGTATTAATTTATTTGGGGCTATTTCAGAATATAAGATCAACTTTGCAAAGTCAGAGGCTATACTTTTGGGGACCTTAAGGAAGTGCCAGAGGTTGAAGATGGCCCTAGGTTCCCTTTTAAGTGGTCACGGGCAAATTTCTGATACCTAGGTATTTTTATTCCCCCGACATTTGATCAGTTATTTCGGACTAACTTTGTTCACCTGCTTGACAATATTAGGTGGGATCTCTAGAGATGGGAGGCTCTTCCAATTTCGTGGTTGGGCCAAATAGCCTTTATTAAGACAAATGTCTTTCCTCATTTGCTTTATCCCATGCGTTTATCCCTATAATGTTTCCCGGGTCAACATTGCGGAACATTATGGGTTGGTTTAGTTCCTTTGTCTGGCATCATTGGCGGCTCCTCATCAAACTTACTAAATTGCAGTTGCCTCAAGGATGGGGAGGAGTTGATTTCCCAGACATCAGGAGGTATCAGTTGAGTTCCCTGCTGTCCTTTGTGTGCGATTGGGCAGGTAACAATCCAGGCTCAATATGGCGAGATATTGAGGCCTCCCAGGCAAAGTGCCCTCATATTAACTTGTTCACGGATTAGGTGAGAACAGTTATGGATCACTGCTGGAACCCTATTGTTATTAGTATGGTCAAGGCATGGAGGGTAATGCGCAGAATGAGGGTTGCTTATCCAAGACTTCACCACTCACTCCCATAGTTGGTATGCCGGGTTTCTGACCAGGGATGGTGGACTCAGGGTTTAAACTATGGTCAGCAAGAGAAATTTCTAGTTTGGGAGACTTATTTGAGGGGGAGGTTATGATGTCCTTCGAGTAGTTGAGCTGCAAATACGGGCTGCCCAGCAGAGATCTTTTCCATTCTTTTTCAGATTGGGAATTTCATCCAGAAGATGACCATGCTTCTCACTAAGCCTTATAAGGCCGATACAGAGAGGCTGTTGCTACGTTCCACAAGCACCCTCTTGGTTAGAGCCCTCTATCGCCTGTTGGGTGAAGGGGCCTTGCAGGATATTAACTGGTTACGTGAGGTCTAGGAGCAAGTGCTAGGAGTGGAGATCTCTTCTGAAACCTGGGAGGACATGCGAAAGATCTCAATCTGTAATAGGACATGCGCTATGCAGTTAAATGTTCTGCAATAGGGCTCATTTGGCACTGGCCAGCCTGGCAAAGTTTAAAAAAGGGGCATCTTCAATGTGCCCCATATGTAAAATAAGGGTAGGGACTCTTACCCATTACTTGTAGACATGTCAGAGGCTCAGTGTTTATTGGAGCGCTGTGGTGAGAGAGATAGGAAGGGTACTGAGGACCGAAGTTAAAGCTGATCCAATATCTCTCCTCCTCGGTCTACCAAATTTATCATTTTTAGATGGGCATGGGAAGAAACTATTTAATATTCTTAGATACTGTGCACAGAAGAATATTCTGATGAATTGGGTGTCGGAGAACCTGCTGGGCTTGTTGGGATGATGGAAATTAATTATGGAGCACATTCTATTGTATCTTTTTTACAAACATGGTGCACCGCAAAATAGACCATTTTTATAAGACATGGCAATCCTTTTGGAGTTATTTGGATACAGATTTGTCTGCTATCTTAACTAAGGCGTCTGTTTTACCATAATGGTAGGTTTGCTGAGCCCTGGAGAGGGCACTCCTGAGTTAATACGAGTGCAGAGACAACGCTTCCTGTTTCCTGTTTGGGAGCTCTGTGCCAAGCATTGCTATTTTGTGTTCTTGTGTGTTTTAGTTGTCACTTATTTATTGGTGTTGTTTTGTATAGTGTTTGGTTTTGTTTTGTATTATAGAGTACGTTAGTAGTTAGTAGACAGTAGTTGTATTGTAATTTGTGTTTTTCTTTATTATACTAGTATTTGTTATATTTTCAATAACTTTATATTTTTGTAAAGTAAAAAAAGATTTTTTTGCGCTAATAAATATATTTACAAAAAAATTCAATCCAAATTGTAACAAAGAATGTTATAAAACAGATTTCTTCAAAAGTTTGAGAAAAATCAATACAAATGAGAGCAGATACAAAGTTGATAGCCAACACTGTGAAGCCTTGATATTTAATATTTCAGGAAACTAGACTATCCAAGAATCCCTTCAGTGTGGAAGCAGGCCCTTCGGCCCTACAAGTCCATACCCACCCTCCAAAGAGTATCCCACCCAAACCCATTCCTCTACATTTACCCCTAACCTACACATCTGTGCACACTATGGGCAATTTAACATGGCCAATTCACCTAACCTATACATCTTTGGATTGTGGAAAGAAACCAGAGCACCCGGAGGAAACCCACACAGATATGGGGAGAATATGCAAACTCCACACAGCCCGAGGCTGGAGTTGAACCCAGGTCCTTGGCACTGAGAGTTATCGTTACTTCCAAATAACAGCCCCACACTTAATTCTGTTTACCCTTGCATTTCTAATAAATCAATCCAAACCATTAAGAATGCATTTAGTTTTAATCAATCAACAGTACCATTAGCTGGCAATAGATAGCTTTTACAATATATTCACATATATGAGATGCTGAATGCAAGAAATAAAAAGATTTCAAGTAATGCTTATAATACAAAGTAAATCATGTAATGCAAGGGCAAAATTTAGTGATGAAAATAACACACGTGAACAAAGCATTCACCAGAATGGGGGGTCATAAAATTTAGTGTAAGATTACTTACAGTGTGGAAACAGACCATTCGGCCCAACAAGTCCACACTGACCCGCCGAATGGCAACCCACCCAGACCCATTCCCCTACATTGACCCCTTCACCTAACACTACGGGCAATTTAGCATGGCCAATTCACCTAACCTGCACATTTTTGGACTGTGGAAGGAAACCGGAGCATCCGGAGGAAACCCACGCAGACACAGGGAGAATGTGCAAACTCCACACAGTCAGTCACCTGAGGCGGGAATTGAACCCGGGTCTCTGGCGCTGTGAGGCAGCAGTGCTAACCACTGTGCCACCGTGTCGCCCACCAGCAAGAGGTTTAGCAAGAGATAGTTTAAGAAACAGCCACAAAAACAAAACATATTATGGCTGAAGAGTAATGCCTCTGCTTCTGAATCAAAAGCTTGGGCTCAAGTCCTACCATGGCATCATTAGCCATGGAAAATGTGTTTATGATGCAGCCAAGCAGGTTGATAATCCATCCAACTCGTCATTGCAGACAGTTGGTGAGATGCTTGGTCAGCCATGTATGATGTGACATGCTGCACCTATAACTTTGACAAAGATGCCTGACGCTTTATAGTTTAAGGTTAATCACAAACAGAGAAAACAGATTCCAGTCTAGAATGAAAAAAGAATCGAGGTAAAGACTAATGAAGGGGGAACAGAATGTCTCAGCTATTCGTCGGCTATTCTGTTTTTAGGCAATTTTTTCACGAGAAAACTTCATTCTGCTGCCCCTTTATTTTGTTGTGCTTCAGAACATAATTACTCATTGCTGCAACACTCCATACACCTTACCTTTCTACACGTGGGTAAAAATCAATTAAACTGAATCACGCACATCATTATCGCCAGAGCTAATTCTCGTGTTACAATATAGATGTTCCCATGTACAAAGGATCATGAACTCCCAACCCTTCATCCTCGGACGGCTTTGAGAAGACTAACACTTAGCCAGACTATCTACCCATCTACCTCTACAGAATCCTGAAGAAGGGTAACACCCGACTTCTCCACCACCCGACGCTGCCTGACTTGTTGTTCCTCCAGCCTCATGCCTGTCCAATGTGTCGATCTATCTACCACACACGGTTGCCGTTTGAGATGCTGACAGCTCCCGGCCGGTCACAGTGACCCCCGTGATCCTCCCCGTTAACCTCCTCCTCCACCCCCGGCCGCCAGCCTTTACCACCCCAGCCCCGTCTCCCCCTTCCCCAGCCGCAGTGCTCAGTCTCAGGCCTAGGGGGCTAGCTCCCGCTCCTCTCCTTAGCCGAAAGCCCTCGGCCCGCTCAGAGGCCTCTCACCTGTGAACGAGTCCGGGTAAATGGACTCCAGTGCCTCCAGCTCATTGCGCTGCTCCTCGGTGTAATCGGTCATGTTAAACGACTGAGAAACGCCATTGAGATAGAGAACAACGCCGACCGACAAGCCTGCTCTGCACATGCGCTCCCCGTCCTCTCCCGTCACCCTCTTCCCCGAGGGACGCCTTTTTGCGCATGCGTAGAGGACCAGCCCCTGGTACCGACTGATGGTGTTTATCAGGGCCGAGTCCTCCCAGGCGGGGAGGCGATGGAGCTCGGAGGACTGATGAAGGGAGTGGGGAGGGTTCCTCTTGCCGGTATGGCGTTGTTGGCCTGAAGCTGCGAGAGGCTTTACTCTATGTGACTGAGTAGGTTTGCTTTTGTATTAGCTGTTTTGTTAGGCCAAATTGAGTATTTTGTTATTTAGGCAAAACAGTTAAAAAATAACTATGTTTTTCCAAACAGTGGATTGGGATCTCTTTAAGGAAAAACAGCGACTCCCCCAAAGTGTTCGGCCTGAAGGTGAGAGATCTGCGCCCCTGGTAGAACAGGAATTTTCAGTGAAGTCAGGATTTTCCTGGTCTCTTCGCTGAATTAAGGTTCACAGATGGTCTTAGGCTTAAAGCCGCTTTGTGCACAGGCGATGATAGTGTCCTCTGTTTGGGATCCGTTGTTGAGTGTTCAGACTGGTTACCATCTGCGACCCAGTTTGAACTGGCCTCAGGAACGAAGGAGAATTGAGGCAAGAGTGAGATCCTGTTTTTTGGAAACTGGGTTTTGTCCTCTTCACTGTTGGGTTAGATTACCTGAATTCACTGGGGAAATTTTGGAGACATTTGTCTTCCATGTGGAAAGATCCCCACCCATCCCACAGACCGCATTACCAATTTGAAAAGTGCTGCTGAGAGATGATGGCATCTGCTAAAATTTGGATGGAGTGAGTTGCTGTCGTCAAACAAAAATGACATGTAGGAGCAACATTCCCTCCATTGCAGGTGAGAATCTGGTCATTCAGTGCAGTGCTCCTGGTGTTGTTGTACATGACACCCAATCCAGCTTCAACATTAATTAAAGGTTGAAGATGAATTATATTTGCAAGGCACAAGCCTCAAGATAAAAGGGAGATAAGTGCCAACATTACACTCATTTTTAACTTTTTTTGTATGCAGTTGTATCAATCTAAGCATGATCTCTCAGTATACAAACAAAATATGTTAGTACATTCTGATGTTCTACCTGATCGTGGTGTTGGAAGGGATGGGTCTGGTCACACTATTATGGAATGCTACATTGCTATGGACTATACCATAGTCTGTGTCCCTACTGGGGAAATTTATGCAGAAAAAAGTTTGACCACAAGTCTATAAAACCATGGTCAACTTTAATGTCGTTGAGTTCTTGTGGGAAAAGGAGATGACAAAGCCTGTCAGATGCTTCTCCGAACAAACTCTGAAAGAGTCATTTGGCAACAGGTCTCATTGCCAGAAGTTTCAAATGTGCACCAACGTGTAAGTTAACCAATGGTGAGAAAAGTCCTTCTTAGATTTTTTGTGTCACCCTCTCCACGTACTCTTGTCGAGGTGGCTGGGGTACTGAAGACAATTGTTACGTACCTCTTTGTGGGATGTCCCTTTGCAAAAGTGTTTAGACCAGAGTAGTGCTGGAAAAGCACAGCAGATTAGGCAGCATCTGAGGAGCAGGAAAATCGACGTTTCGGGCAAAAGCCCTTCATCAGGAATAGGGCTTGACCAATTTGGTGTCATCTGCAAATTCACTAATCAAACCATGTACATTTTCATCCACAAACAATAAAGATCCCAATACTGATCCCTGTGGAACAGCACCAATTACTGATCTCCATTCTGAAAAGCACCCTTCCACTACTAATCTCTCTCTTTTGTGACTAAAATGAGGAGGTGCCAGTATTGGACTGGGGTGGACAAAGTTAAAAACCCCACAACACTAGGTTATAGTCCAACAAGTTTTTTTGGAAGTACTGGCTTTCGGAACGCTGCTCCATCAGCTAGCTACCTGATGAAGGAGCAGCGCTCCAAAAGCTAATATTTCCAAATAAATGTGTTGGACTATAACCTGATGTGTGATTGTTAATTCTGTGACTAAGTCAGTTTTGTATACATCTAGCCAGTTCACCCTGGATTCCATGAGACTGTACCTTTTGGAAAAGCCTGCTATGCAACCTTATCAAATGCCTTACTAAAGTCCATGTAGACACCATCCACTCCCCTTCCCTCATGAATCATTCTTGTCACCACCTCAAAAAACTCAAGTTGGTGAGACATGACCTTCCTCTCACAAATCCATGCTGCCTATCACTAACAAGTCCATTCACTTCCAAATGTGAATAAATCCTGTCTCTCAACATCTTTTCCAATAGCTTCCCCATCACTGTTGCCAGGCTCACAGCCTGTAATTACCTGAATTATCTTTGATGCTCTTCTTAAACAATGAAACAACATTGGCCATTCTCCAGTCCTCTGGAACCTTGCCTGAAGCCAAAGAGGATGCAAAGATATCTGTTAAGGCCCCAACTATTTCCTCCCTTGCCTCCCACACTATGCTGGGATACATCTTATCTGACCCTGGGGACTTGTCTACCTTAATACGTTTCATGACACGCAAGACTTCCTCCATCAATGTGTTGACCTGCCGAGAGTATTCACACACCTTTCCCTAACCTCATCATCCCTCATGTCCCTCTCTTTGGTGAAAACTGATTTGAATTTCTTATTAAGGATCTCACCCATTTCATTGCATTCCACATGTAACCTCCCTCCTTTATCTTTGAGTAGGCCAACTCTTTCCCCAGTTACCCTCTTGCTCTTAATATATGTATAAAACGCCTTGGGATTCTACATTTCCCTGCTAGCCTAAGATGTTTCATAGCCCCTTTTAGCCCTCCTAATTCCATTTGCGCTTGTCCCTACTTTCTCTATGTTCTTCAAGGACTGTTTAATGCTCTGAATCATGACTGCCTTTTCCTCTGTGCTAAATAGTGAAATGGGAGATGGCATGGGGCAGGGTGATACCAGGCACATGGACACAAGATGGCCGCTGAACCATAGGTTCAAACACAGAGCAAATACAGATACTGCCCGGGGGCCACCAGAATGCCAGCACAATGCACTCACAATCTAGTTGATTAGTTTAAGGGCAGGTGAGGTAGACAGTATACATGAGTACCGTATACTGCCTGCCGAAGTGTCTGGGTCCAACCGATACCTTTGATAGAAATGCTAACAGTTTGATACAGACTCAATGCAAAGTGCTAATAGCTAGGGCTGCAGTAATCGTCCTTCTCCGGAATTGTGATTAGCGCCCACTCCTACAGCGTTGGACATCCGCGCAGACACTGAAACTGACAACGACCACGCTGAAATTAACAAAGGCTGCGCTGGAACTGACAATAACTGCACCAAAACTATCAACGATTCTGCAATGTTTTCAATAAGCAAACTATGTTACAAAGACAATAATCTCATCACTGACCTATTATATCACAAAATGTATAAAAGTATCTTGACATGTGTCCCGGGTTGAGAGAAGACTCGCAGCTGACCACTGAGCTGTTGATGTCTTTCTCTCCCCGGAGCTCCGGTATTTCCTTGTACAATAAACACTGTCGTTGAACCCCAACTCTGACTCCGAGGCTGGTGATTTTTCCCGCAACAACAGCAATGTGAGCCACAGAAGATGACAGCCTCCAATGTAAATGCAGAACAACTGCTATGAAAATAAGCTAAAAACCATAAAATGCATTCTGTTTAGTTGCATTTGATTTGTCTGTGTTACTGCATGCGAAGTGAACCTGGCAGAAACGTGCAAGTTGTAGGCGTTCCTGAGCTCCAGCTCCAGTCCTGAAGGGCTGAGGTGGTGTGTGAGTTGGTGTGAAAGCAACCATGATGATATGATAAAGCTGGTGGTTTATGATGCCAATTAGTATAGATGATGGTTGGAAGAGGACAGTGTCTATTAAACATTCAGGGAAATAGTGGTGAAGGCAGAGAAGTAAGCGGTGAGCTGTTGCCTTCAGGTAACTCTCTGACCTTCACTTTGGTAATTGGCACTTTCTAGTTTCTTAGGGAGGGAGAGGAGAATTGGGAACTGCATAGAAATGAGTTGAGTTTAGGTATTTGTCGGATACAAATGCATGGAAATAAAACAGTCACCGCTCATTAGAGAGATTCTGAATTTGCCATACATACCCTAAGGGGAAAACTGGATCTTTTTTTCCCCAGTGGTAAGAAACTGAAATTTCCATTTTCCCTGAACTTTTCAAAACTATTTCTCCAGTGCCCGCACCATTCAAGGGAGCAGAAGTTCCACCAAATGTAGCATATTATGATCAGAATTAGAAAAATCTAAAAAAAAATTTAAATTTACTGGTTTGTCTGTTACTCTTGTATTGCAATTTTCTGAGTGAGTGTGGCAAGAGAACAGTTTGCTTTGTAAGAGATGAGCTTTAGAGTTGAAACTATGTTAGCGAGTTTGGAGAAGATTTGTAGCTCAGGTAGAGGTTCTGGATGTAAGTTTGCTTGCTGAGCTGGAAGGTTCATTTTGAGATGTTTTGTTACCATACTAGGTAACATCATCAGTGAGCCTCCGGTGAAGCACGGGTGGTATGGCCTGCTTTCTATTTCTGTGTTTAGGCTTTCTTGGGTTCGTGGAAGCATGGCATTCCAATTGGAACTCTATCAACAAGCACATCGATTCGGATCCCATCTATCACCCTCTGAGAAAAAGAACAGGAAATGACATCACCAACCCAAGGAAACCTAAACACTTAAATAGAAAGCGGGCCATACCACCCGTGCTTCACCGGAGGCTCACTGATGACGTTACCTAGTATGGTGGCAAAAAGTCTGAAAACGAACCTTTCAGCTCAGCGAACTAACCTCCATCTCAAAACTATGTGGCAGAACTCCAGCTTGAACTATTTGAAACAGTTTGTTTTAATTTAACTAGAGTTTAAGAAAAACTGATTATTATCTGTAAATTCAGCATACATGTTAATGTTCTTTTACATATAAGTTGATGTGACAAACATCAGAAATTGAAATTTGGTTTAAGGGAGGAAAGGAGATGAATGTAAGAGATAAGGAAAGGTTCTATCTCTCGTTTCTATGATCAAAATTTGCAAGGTTTTTGCAATGCCCATGGAAGAAGTTCATGTGCCTCTTTTTAGTCTAAGTTTCTTTAACTATGAAACCTAACTTGATGTTAGTTTATCTCACTACAGTTTTATCACAATTATGTGAGAAAGCACCAAAGGGACAGCAGGAGGCTCACTGAATTTATCTTTATTTCTAAAGTACATGCTACCATGTTCTGTGTTACCATTAATGAGTGTGAATACAATTGGGAGTAGTAAGGTTAACTAATGTTATGAACCAGACCAAACCTCCTCAAAATATATTAAGAAGATAGCCTAGGTCCTAATTTTTCTTATTTTAAAGGCAAGTGCCAAATGCACTTTGATTGGTCAAACTACCAAATTTGGGCAATATAGTGACTCAGTGGTTAGCCCTGCTGCCTCACAGTTGAACCTAGGTTCAACTCCACCCTTGGGCAATTCTCTGTGTGGAGCTTGCACATTCTCCATGTGTCTATGTGGAGTTCCTCAGAGTCCTCTGGTTTACTCCCACAGTCCAAAGATGTACAGGTTAGGTGGATTGGCCATACTAAATTTCCCAGTGTATCTAGGGATGTGCAGGCTTGGTGGAGTAGTCATAGGAAATAGAGGGTTGCAGGTAAAGTGTGGGTTTGGGAGGGATGCTCTAAGGAGGGTTGGTGTGGATTCAATGGGCCGAATTGCCTACTTCCACACTCTAGGGATTCAATTCAAAAATTTGAAACAAAACACACTTTATTAACTATTAGAAAACTTAACCATATAATACATTATTTAACTACTAACAGTAATTGTTCCAATTTACTGTAGTAACATTCTGTACACACAACATTGGAAAAGGCAAATTCAGTAAAATAGATTGTATCACAGGCAATCCTCCAATTCAGGAGGAAAAGTATCAAGAGAGTAGCAGGTGGGATGCACTGCAACTTCAAGATCCCAGCAACCGCAAATGAAAAACTAAAAATCCTGGCTCCGTAGGAGTTTGATCCCACCGATTCAGGCTGCTCCTGTTGTTCCAACCTTAGGAAAAAACCTCAAGGCCTCACAAGCTGTTTACTTGATGGGCTTTAAAGCAGACTGATCTGCACCTCTGATCTCAAACTTTCTTCATTAAAAAAGGACAAAATACATCTCTTAAAGCCACAGTATCATCACACCAACTTGTAAATTATGAAAAGTAGATTAGATTATATTCCCTACACTTTGGAAACAGGCCCTTCGGCCCAACCAGTCCACACCATCCCTCCGAAGAGTAACCCACCCAGACTCATTTCCCCTCTGACCAACGCATCTAACACTATGGGCAGTAGAACTTCATTTGATTTTTTGATTTGCTTTATTATTGTCACATTTACATAAATACAGTGAAAAGCTTTGTTTTGCATGCAGTATGGACAAATCAGACCATACAATGTGCAAAAGGGTAATAGAGGAGAGGGAGGAATATAATATTACAGCTGCAGAGAAGGTGCACAAAGAGTGAGGTCAGCATTCAATCTGAAATTTGAGAGGTCCATTCAGAATTCTAAAATCAGCAGGGAAGAACTGTTCTTGAATCTGTAGGTAAGTGTGATTAAGCTTTTGCATCTTCTGCCTGACAGAAGAGGTTGGAAGAGAGTATAATTGGCGTGAGAGAGATCTTTGATTATGTTGACTGCATTTCTGAGACAGCAAGAAAGTCAAGGGATTTGTAGACATGGTGATATTTTAGATATGTGGGAGTCTTTAATTTCAGATAATAAGGATTTTATATTTAAAACTTAGCAGTTCTGAATTTTGAACGATGGATAGTGTGAAATGGAATTTGAGATACCGTGATAGAGTCAGAGAGATGGAAACAGATCCTTCGGTCCAATTCATTCATGCTGATGAGATATCATAAATTAATCTAGTCCTGTTTTTCCTATATCCCTCTAAACATGTTTAATCCTATATTCCTATTCATATACCCATCCAGATGCCTTTTAAATGTTGTAATTGTACCAGCCTCCACCACTTCTTCTGACAGCTCGTTCCATACATGCGCAGCCCTCTGTGTGAAAAGGTTGCCCCTTCGGTCCCCTTTAAATCTTTTTCCTTTCACTTTAAATCTATGCCCACGAGTTTTGGACTCCTCTATACTGGGGAAAAAGCTTGGCTTTCATTCTATCCATGCCCCTCATAATTTTATAAACTTCCATGAGGTGACTGCTAAGCCTCTGACACTTCAGGGAAAATAGTCCCAGCCTATTCAGCCTCTTCTGTAGTTCTCTCCAACCCTGGCAACTTCCTTGTAAATCTTTTCTGAACCCTTTCAAGTTTCACAACATTTTTCCTATAGCAGGAAGACCAGAATTGAATGCAGTATTTCAAAAGTGGCCTAATCAATATCCTGTACAGCGCAACATCACCTACCAACTCCTATACTAAATGGGCTGACGTATAAATGATGTGGAGTTGCCAGTGTTGACTGGGGTGGATACCTATGGTCTGGTGATTCTGCCCCACTAGCTACTGATAAAGAAGCAGTGCTGCAAAAGCTTGCAAATAAACCTGTTGGACTGTAACCTGATGTTATGTGATTTTTAACTCTGACCTATAAAGGCAAGTGTATCAAACACCTTCTTCGCTATCCTATCTACCTGCAATTCCGCTTTCAAGGAATAATGAACCAAGATCTCTTTGTTTGGCAATACTCCCAGGACCTGACCATTAAGTTTGATTAGATTAGATTACTTACAGTGTGGAAACAGGCCCTTCGGCCCAACAAGTCCACACCGCCCCGCCAAAGCGCAACCCACCCATACCCCTACATTTACCCCTTACCTAACACTACGGGCAATTTAGCATGGCCAATTCACCTGACCTGCACATCTTTGGACTGTGGGAGGAAACCGGAGCACCCGGAGGAAACCCACGCAGACACGGGGAGAACGTGCAAACTCCACACAGTCAGTCGCCTGAGGCGGGAATTGAACCCGGGTCTCTAGTGCTGCGAGGCAGCAGTGCTAACCACTGTGCCACCGTGCCGCCCACAGTGTGTAAGTTCTGCCCTGATTTGCTTTGCCAAAATGCAGCACCTCACATTTAACTAAATTAAACTCCATCTGCCACTCCGTGGTCCATCGGAACATCTGATCAAGGTCCTGTTGTACTCTGAGATAACCTTTGCTGTCGACTACATCACAAATTTTGGTGTCACCTGAAAACCTACTAACCATTCTTCCTATATTCACACTCAAACTATTTATATAAACGACGAAAAGCAGTGGACCTAGCACCTACTAGGTGTGCGGCACGGTGGCACAGTGGTTAGCACTGCTGCCTCACAGCGCCAGAGATCCGGGTTCAACTCCCACCTCAGGCGACTCTCTGTGTGGAGTTTGCACATTCTCCCCGTGTCTGTGTGGGTTTCCTCCGGGTGCTCCGGTTTCCTCCCACAATCCAAAAATGTGCAGGTTAGGTGAATTGGCCATGCTAAATTGCCCGTCGTGTTAGGTGAAGGGGTAAATGTAGGAGTATGGGTCTGGGTGGTATACGCTTCGGCGGGTCGGTGTGGACTTGTTGGGTCGAAGGGCTGTTTCCACACTGTAAGTAATCTAATCTAAGTAATCTAATCTACTCATGCGGCAACCAATGATCACAGGCCTCCAGTCTGAAAAGCAACCCTCCACCACCACCCTCTGCCTCCTACTTTAAGGCAGTTCTGAATCCTGTATTCCATGTGATCTAACTTTGTTAACCAATCCACCAGGCAGGAGCTTGTCAAACGCCTTACTGAAGACAACATCCACCACTCTGCTTTCATCAATTCTCTTTGCCACTTTTTCAAAAGACTCAATCAATTTAGTGAGAAACAATTTCCCATGCACAAAGTCATGTTGACTATCCCTAATCAGTCCTTGCCTTTCCAAATACATGTTAAATCCTGTTTCTCAGAATCCCCTCCAAACAACTTGCTCGCCTCTGATGTCAGGCTCACTGGTCTATAGTTCCCTGGCTTTTCTTTACCACCACATTAGCCAACCTACAGTCTTCTGGCACCTCACCTGTAGCTATTGATGATACAAATATATTAGCAAGAGGCCCAGCAATCACTTCCCTAGCTTCCCACAGAGTTCTAGGGCATACCTGATCAGATCACAAGGATTTATCCATCTAATGCTGTTTAAGACATCCAGCATGTCCTCCTCTAATGTGGATACTTTTCAAGATATCACGATTTATTTCTCAAGTTCCCTAGCTTCCATTTCCTTCTGATGTAATATTTCAATTCGTTCTGATTGTGTAATACCAATTGTAAAAAAGAAGATATTGGGTGAGCAACCTCATTTAGAAATGTTAATTATTTGGAAAAAGTTAATTTTAATTTAACATGTTATCCTTATTGATGAGAATGTTCTCCTTTGAAATAATAATGTTACGAATGATGCCTATTGCTTTCAGTGCCTAAGGTTCACTTTCTGGAAAGCTGAAGAAAAATTTAAAAAGCTGTTTTAAATGGTGTTTCATTTAAAAAAAATATACCTTTATTGAAAAATAGATTTTTAATATTACAACAAATACAAAACAATTCAAAACAATACAAAGAAAGAACACCAAAAAAAGTAAAAAAAAGCTCTCATGTACAAATGTATAAATATGTATAAAATATATATATATAAAAACTCAACTAACTACTTAACTAAATATATAATAACTAACAATAAACTGTTGCCCCATTCAAAACATTCTTAAGCAAGCAGCCCCAGACCATGACTTTGCAATTTGTTTCGGTAAGTATACAGTGAAAATTACCTGGAGTAATTTAGCTAGGTTGACTACTAGATTTTAACTGAAAATGTGTTGCTGGAAAAGCGCAGCAGGTCAGGCAGCATCCAAGGAGCAGGAGAATCGACGTTTCGGGCATGAGCCCTTCTTCAGGATTTTAACTACTAGATTTTAAAACAGACAAAACTTTATTCACAAAATTACACAATGAAACACAAAGAACAGAATAAAGAACCCCTACAGAACTCAGTCTATCCAAAGTCGTCTTAATTATGCTGTTCCGAATATACACAACAGTCCCAATAAGCAAACTCCCTTTAAAACCCAGTATAAATGGAACACGTCCTTACAGGTTGAAGTTGAAGGGTAGAAAGAGAGAGAGAGAGTTTCCACACAGCTCACTATTGAGCTCCTCAACAGTTCAAACGGAACTAAATTGCTCAGATCAGCTATAGAGCTGACCACTCCCCTTTCTTTATACAGGACACTCCTAAAACATGACCACTTTGGTCTGAAGTCTCATCTGTTCACATATAAACAAAAGTCATCTCAAAATCCTTTTCATCTCTGTACCACCCAGACTGATCAGAGCCTGGCCTAGTTTATTACCGCTCTGATAAAAATCAGTGTCCTTGAGCCAAGGAACAGCTTTTAGAAAAGAAAAGGACTAGCTTTGCGATGAAACTAATAAATAATAATACAGCTCAGCAAAATAAAACACTAACTCTCGAATATCGAGAGCATTAATTTTCACCTATTCATAAATTCACAGTTCGCTCTCTCTGGATATTGGACTCGTAAAGCACAATCATTACAGCTGTTTAAAAGCCCTTGTTCGTGTGTCGGACAAATCTGTGTCCAGGAATTCCTTAAAGGACCGCCATGTCTTATAGAAATTGTAAGTTTTGTGGTGTATCAAACTTGTAAGAAAATCCAAGCGGATATACTCCATAACAATCTTAGGCCAACCCAATAGGCCTGGGGGATTTTCAGACACCCAACCTCACAAGATTTTCTTTCTTGCACAGAAAGTGAGGATATTGAGAAGTTTTTCTTATGCGCATCTACAGGGAATACCCTGGGCAGGCCAAGAAGAAGAGAGATCGGTCCTTCTCCACCCTTACACCCAAAATTCCCTCCATTGCACCTGGCACAGTGCTCCAGTATGTTTGAAGCCTACCACAGCACCAGAGACAATGGGTAAGAGTGCCCGTACTAACTTTACACTTGAGGCATGTTGAAGATACCCCTGACTTAAATTTTGACAAATGAGCCAAGTGGACCCTCTGGAGAATCTTGAACTGTAAAGCATGGGTCCTATTACAAATTGATATCTTTCTTGTGTTTTCCCAAATATCTTCCCATGCCTCTAAGGAGACCTCAACACCTAGCTCTCCCACACGCTGCAAAGTCGATTGAACTCATCTGAGGGCCCCCTTGCCAATCGATAGAACATAGAACAGGCCCTTCAGACCACGATGTGCCAACCATTGATCCTCATGTAAGGTAAACCAATGTACGAACCCTCAAATTTCTGTGACCATATGCATGTCCAGCAGTCTCTTAAATATCTCCAATGACCTCGCTTCCACAACTGCTGCTGGCAATGCATTCCATGCTCTCACAACTCTCTGCCTCTGATATCCCCTCTATACTTTCCGCCAAACAGCTTAAAACTATGACCCCTCGTGTTAACAATTTCTGCCCTGGGAAAAAGTCTCTGGCTATCAATTCTATCTATGCCTCTCATTATTTTATACATCTCAATTAGGTCCTCTCTCTTCTTTTTTCCAATGAAAAAAGTCCAAGCTCTGTCAACCTCTCTTCGTAAGATAAGCCCTCCATTCTAGGCAGCATCCTGTAAACCTCCTCTGAACCCTCTCCAAAGCATCCACATCTTTCCTATAATAGGGGACCAGAACTGGACACAGTATTCCAAGTGCGGTCTAACCAAAGTTTTATAGAGCTGCAACAAGATCTCATGGCTCTTAAACTCAATCCCCCTGTTAATGAAAGCCAAAACACCATATGTTTTCTTAACAACCCTGTCCACCTGGGTGGCAATTTTAAGGGATCTATGTACTAGCACACCAAGATCCCTCTGTTCCTCCACACTGCCAAGAATCCTATCCCTAATTCTGTACTCAACTTTCAAGTGTGACCTTCCAAAATGCATCACTTCGCATTTATCCAGTTTGACTCCATCTGCCACCTCTCAGCCCATCTCTGCATCCTGTCAATGTCATGCTGCAGCCTACAACAGTCCTCTATACTGTCAACGACACCTCCAACCTTTGTGTTATCTGCCAACTTGCTAACCCATCCTTCAATCTCCTCATCCAAGTCATTAATAAAAATTACAAAGAGTAGAGGCCCAAGAACAGAGCCCTGTGGAACACCACTCACCACTGACCTCCAGGCAGAATACTTTCCTTCCACTACCACTCGCTGTCTTCTGTCGATCAGCCAATTTTGTATCCAGACAGCTAAATTTCCCTGTATCCCATTCCTCCTGACCTTCTGAATGAGCCTACCATGGGGAACCTTATCAAATGCCTTACTGAAGTCCATATACACCACATCCACCGCTCGACCCTCATCAACTTGTCTAGTAAAATCCTCAAAGATAATATAAAGTGCTGACAGAAAGTGCATTCTTAGTACTGAGCACCCTCCTCTCTATGTCGGATTTGCGGGGATCAAAAATGTAGTCTTTATTTGAATAAAATCCCTAACTTGAAAAAAATGAAAGAGTTCTCTGCTAGATAGCTTGTATTTCTGTGCTAATTGATTAAAGGACATCATTGTGTCTCCCTTAAATAAATCACCCATGCTGTCCAATGTTTGAATCCTGAATCCATCATCCCCGAATGAAAATCCGGCATACCCACTTACAAGCATAAGAAAAGATGTTTTGCCAATATTGCCTTTCCTGTGCCGAATTGCCCTCATCCTTTAACAGTATTGATAACTATTGGGTTATGGCAACATTCGTTAACTGTCCTCATTTTATCCAAAAACAGCAAGCTAGTAAGGGAGCACTTTGCATGAGAGGTTTCGATATCTAACCATATTGAAAGAGGGTCCCCACAAGCTAAATTACACATATAAGATAAAAGCAAGCTTAGTTGATAATTTTTAATGTCTGGGAGATCCACTCCCCCCAATCTGTGAGGCGATTGCAGTTTAGCTAATTTAATAAGGGGCTGCTTATAAATCCAAATAAAAGAGCTGAACTAGCCGTTCAGTCTCCTGAACGTTTGCTGATCAAAAATCAGTGAGAGCATCCACATAGGGTACAACAAACGGGGGAGAATATTCATCTTAATAAGATCTATCCAACCTGACCATGAGACTGGAAGTGCCTCCCATCTTTGAAGGTCTTGTTTGATTTTGTTGATGAACAAAATTAGCTTTAAACAACCGATCAAGAACTGGAGTGATGAATATGCCCAACTACATAAAACCCTGCTCTGACCATTTAAATGGGAATCAATATTCGCCTTCAAGAGCTAGCACCTTCATAAGATCACCCATAGCGAGTTTTGAGAAGATTAGTAGTCCAGGTTGAGGTTCTGGATGTAGGTTTGCTCGCTGAGCTGGAAGGTTCATTTTTCATCCAGAGACTCACTGAAGATGTTATCTAGTAGGGTGACGAAACATCTGAAAATGAACCTTCCAGCTCAGCGAGCAAACATACATCCACCACCCATAGGCATAGCCTCTGATTTTACAAAATTAATCTTGTACCTTGAAAAGGTGCCAAATGAGCTGATGCATTGTATCAGGCGAGGCACTGAAAATGCTGGATTTGACAAAAAAAATGATGATATCATCCGCATACAACAAAGTCTTATGTAATTTTGACCCCACTTCTGGAGCCGATATAGTAGGATGCCTACGAGTGGCCTCCACCAACGGTTCAATCACCCATGTAAAAAGCAATGGTGAAAGGGGACCCTTTCGGCTGCCTCTAAAAATGCTAAAATTGCTTGATCATGCCCTATTAGTGATGACCAAAGCGAGAAGGTTACTGTAGAGAACCTTTACCCATCTGATAAAGGCTTCACCCAAGACAAATCGCTCTAGAGTTTAAAAAAGGAACGGCCACTCAATTCGGTCAAATGCCTTCTCTACATCTAGAGAAACCACCAATCTTTGTATTGACTGTTGTTGACATGCTTGAATTATATTAAGCAGCCTCCTAACATTATTGGAGGATCTGCGCCCTTTATGAAGCCTGTCTGGTCCTCTTTAACAATAGAACGTAATATAGTCTCCAGCCTTAATGCAAGAGTCTTAAAGAGGATTTTTAAGTCAACTTTTCAGAGTGAAATGAGCCTGTAAGAAGCACAGTGCTCCAGGATCTTCCCTTTTTTAAGAATAAGTGAAATATTGGCCTCTCTTAGTGATGGCGGGAGACGATCATGACTGTACAAGTCATTGAACATGTTGATCATTGCGCCTGACCATATGCATATAGATTCTTTATAGAATTTGCTGGGAAGTCCATCAGGACCGGGCGCCTTTGACAGCCTCCTGAACCTCTTGCTCTGATAAGGGGGCATTGAGAAAAGACTTTTGTTTGGGGGTCACACCCAGGAGCTCCAGATCCTTGAAAAAAGATTCCCAGCTTGGCCTGCCTCTCCTACAACCCTCAGATTGGTATAATTCAGAGTAAAATCTCTGGAATGCCGCATTAATCTTTTTGGTATCATGTGTTAGGTTCCAGACCCTTCTCTAATCTATGTAATGACTTGGGGACCACTCCTTTTCCTGGTGAGATACAGTAGGTACTTGCCCGACTTGTCACCATTCTCATATAACCTCTGTTTTGCGGAAGTAAGCTCCTTCTTTGCTGTCTGTGTGAGCATGGAATTCAATGCAGCGCTGTAATCCTCTGTATACTCTCGAGTGGTATTGAGTAAATAGTGGTCTGTGGGTTGACAAGTGTCCAGTTCCTGATGAAGTTCGACTGAGGTAGTGCGGCAAAGGAATGTCAATTTGTTCATTGAGATAGAACATAAAACATAGAAGAATACAGCGCAGTACAGGCCCTTCGGCCCTCGATGTTGCGCCGATCCAAGCCCACCTAACCTACACTAGCCCACTATCCTCCATATGCCTATCCAATGCCCGCTTAAATGCCCATAATGAGGGAGAGTCCACCACTGCTACTGGCAGGGCATTCCATGAACTCACGACTCGCTGTATATGATGAAGTGATTGCGATTGTTTCCATTGAATGAGCCACACCAGAAATGATTAAATGAATTTCCTGAATTTAATTTATATATGTCCACAGTATTGAAGTCCTGGAATAGAGAGTGTCAACTTGATAAGTGGGAGTAAGGTTTTTCAAATGAGAATGAGCTTCATCAGTGTAGGTACAATGAGACTAGTCACTCTGTGCTGGATATCTAGAACAACACAGCACAATCTAAAACTTAGTGTTGGACCAAAAAATTGAAAAAACGTACATTTTGGTACACAGCGTTGTATAAAGTTCTTTTCTCAAAAGCATGTGGGTGTTGAGTCAAATTGAGATTCCCAATTCTTGTTTAGGCATGAATATCATCAAGTAGGATCCACAGCCAGTGAATATAGCAGAGACACTTGTAAATAAAAGCAAAATATTGTAGATGGTAGAAATCTGAAATAAAGACAAAAACATTGGAGAAACTCAGCAGATCTGGCAGCACCTAGGGAGAGAAACAGAGTTAACCTTTCAAATCTCATGTCACTGTTCTTCACAGTGGTTCCAAGAAGTCACAGCAGACAAAATTTTAACTCTGTTTCTGTCCGTCCAGATGCAGCTAGATCTGCCATGTTTCTCTAGTCTTTTCTGCTTTTATTATAGCAGAGATACAAACCAAATATCTTACGCTAATCATTCAGTCAGTCAGAAAAATGGCACTTGTTCAACAGTTTTGAGTCAGCCACCTTCAATACAAACTCAAATAAATGAAGTAAAATTGCTCCTGGTGTGAATTCACTGTTGTAGCGATTGGCACCAGATGGACCTCATTATCTACAAGTGATTTGGAGATGCCGCTGTTGGGCTGGAATGTACAAAGTTAAAAATCACTCAACACCAGGTTATAGTCCAACAGGTTTAATTGGAAGCACTATGAAGTTCTTGATTGCAGAAGTTAACCTGAACAAATCAGGAAAGCCTTGGCTGACCAAGAGAGGTGGGCATTATGGAACATGGAGTGTTTTATTTCCTTCTCCAACTCTATTTGATTTAATCCCGGCCCTCCCCTTCACTTTTTTGATCACACAGCATTGCCCTTTGATGAGGAGGGCATTACTTGTCATTGGCCACTTGGCTGTTTCTTCTTGGTGGTGGAAAATGAATAAACATTTGTACTCCTGTTGTTCTTCACTGTGTCTCACACCTGCACACACGCAACATGGGTGCTGGGGAAAATATAAGAACTACCGCAGTTAGGTGGCAGTGTGTGGGGAAAATAACAAAAAAAGAACAATATATATAACCAGAAGAGATGTGAGCACTGTGGAGCATGGAGTGTTTTATTTCTCCGTCCAATTCTATTTTCATTTAATCCCTCCCCTCCTCTCCCATCTCCTCCCAGAATAAAGATTTCTGCGCTCATTGTTCTTCACTGTGTCCTAAACCTGCACACACACGACATAGGTACTGAGGAAAGTATAAGCACTACCACTGTTTGGTGGTATTGTGGGGGTTTATATTAAAAAGAAAGAAAAAGAAAAATATGGAAGAAGAAAGAAAACAAAACAGGAGAGAAGTGGGTGCTACAGGGCATGGAGTGTTTTATTTCCCCCTCTAATTCTATTTTGATTTAATCCCTACCCTAGCCTCCCCTGCACTTTTTTGTTCACGTAGGCATTGCCCTTAATGAGAAGGGCTCTGCTTGTCACTGGCCATTCGGGTGATTTTTCCTCCTGGTGTTGGAATAGGAATAAAGATTTCTGCATTCAATGTTTCTTCACTGTGCCCTGCACCTACAGGCACACAACATGGGTGCTGGGGAGAAATAAGCACTACTGTTGTTTGGCAGTAGTGTGGGGATTTAAAAAATAAATCTAAAAAAATATGAACAGGGGATTTAGAATCTTCTCAGTTCAGGTGACTGATCCCAAGCTGGCTGGTGAGTTGACTTTTCAAGCATAAGCTCTTCATCAGGAGGGCTAAGGGGGCTGAGCGATAAATGGGGGGTGGGGCTGGGGGAAGGTAGCTGGGAATGTACTATATATTTGAAGGTGGAGGGTGATGGTGATACGTCGGAGTGGAGGGTGAAGCAGATAGGCGGGAAGGAAATGTGGACAGGTAGGACAGTTCAAGAGGGTACCAAGTTGGAGGGTTAGATCTGGATAAGGTGGGGGTTGCTCTTGATGTGAACTCCTCTACATAGGGAAGACAAGACGCCAACTTGTGGAATGTTTCAGAGAACATCTCCGGGGCATGGACCAATCAACCCCACTGCCCTATGGCTGAACACTCAACTCCCCCTCCCACTCCACCAAGGACATGCAAGTCCTGGATCTCCTCCATCCCCAAATTCTAGCCACCCGATGCCTGGTGGAAGAACATCTCATCTTCTGCCTTGGGACCCTTCGACTACATGATTAAATGGCTGATATTAATGCACACTAGTAAATAAAAGGTGACTTGGTGACGGGACACTGGCCTGTGTGCAGTTATTTCAACTGTCTACAAAGGCGTCTTAACTCTGAATGACAAAGACATTTCAAGACGAGCTTCTAACTACTCTAAACTGAACTGCATTTTCCTGTGGACCATTACCATTGACCCCTCTATCTTTATAAATTATTCATCTAGTTGTATAGAATCACACTTGAATTTCTGCAGTTCTGTCACATCCAGTCGTGAATGATGGTGGACAATTAAACAACTCACTGGGGGAGGAAGCTTCACAAATATCCCCATCCTCAATGATGGAAGAGCCCAACAAGCAAGTGCAAAAAGTAATGCTGAAGCATTTACACCAATCTTCAGCCAGAAGTGCCAAAATGGATGATCCATCTCAGCTTCCTCCAGTGGTCCCCAGCTTCGCTGATTCCAGTCTTCAACCAATTCAATTCATTCCATGTAGTGTCAAGAAACTGTTGGGCACACTGAATACTGCAAAGGCTATGGGCCCTGACAACATTTAGGCAATAGTACTGAAGATTTATGCTCCAGAAGTTGCCACACCCCTAGCCAAGTTCTTCCAGTACAATTACAACCCTGACATCTACCCAATAATGTGGAAAATTGCTCATGTGTGTCCTGTCTGTAAAAAGCAGGACAAATCCAACCCAGCCAATTACCACCTCTCAGTCTACTCTCGATCATCAGTAAAATGTTGGAAGTTGTCATTAACAGTGTTATCAAGCAGCATCTTTTCAGTGACGCCCAGTTTGGATTCCACCAGGGCCACTCAGCTCCTGACCTCATTACGACCTTGGTTCAAACAGCTGAATTCCAGAGGTGAGGTGAGAGCCCTTGACATCAAGGCTGCGTTTGACCAAGAGTGACATCAAGGAGCCTTCACAAAACTGGAATCAATGGGTATTGAGGACACACCCTCAGCTAATTGGAGTCATACTTGGCATTTAAGAAGATGGTTGTGGTTGTTGGAGGTCAGTCATTTCAGCTCCAAGACATCTCTGCAGGAGTTCCTCAGGATAGTGTCCTAGGCTCAACCATTTTCAGCTGCTTCATCAATGACCTTCCCTCCATCATAAGATCAGAAGTGTGGATATTTGCCAATGACTTCACAACATTCAGCATCATTCGCAACTCCTGAGATACTGATTGAAATAAGTCTGGACAATACCCAAGCTTGGGCTGACAAGTGGCAAGTAACAATCACAGCACACAAATGCTAGGCAATGACCATCTCCAATAAGAAACAATCCACCTTCCCTTGACATTCAATAGTGTTACCACCATGACTCCCCCACTGTCAATATCCTTGGGGTTACGATTGACCAGAAACTCAACTGGACTCATCACATGAACACAATGGCTACAAGAGCAGGTCAGAGGCTAGGAATACTGGAGCAAGTAAGTCACCTACTGACTCTCCAAGCCTGTCCACCATCTACAAGGCACAAGTCAAGAATATGATGGAATACTCCCCACATGCCTGAATGGGTGTAGCTTCAACAACATTGAAGAAGCTTGACATCATCCATGACATAGCAGCTTGCTTGATTGGCTCCACATCCACAAGCATCCACCAGTATCCACTGTCTCCACCACCGATGTTCAGTAACAGTACCGCGTACCACCTAAAAGATGCACTGTAGATATTTAGACAGCACCTTCCAAACTCACGAGCATTTCCATCTAGAAGGACAAGGGCAGCAGATACATGGGAACCCCACTGCACCTCAAGTTCCCCTCCAAACCACTCACCATTCTAATTTGGAAATATATCACCGTTCTTTCAGTGTAGCTGTGTCAAACTCCTAGAATTCCATTCCCAATGGCATTTGAGTGGTCTGCAGCAGTTCAAGAAGTCAGCTCACCACCTCAAGGTAACCTAGCGATGGGCAATAGATGCTGGTCAGCCAATGACATCCTTGTCTTGCAAGTGAATAAAAGCAGGATCCATTTCCTATTCTTTGATCCCAGGACATACTCAGTAGTCAAATGTAAATAAAGAAAAGGCAAAAGATGTGGAGATGAGTGATGCTAGATATTTGAAAACTTTGTATGGCCCTGAACTTGCCAGAATTTACATCCATGCAAGCTTTTTAATTGAATATAAAGGAGAAGTGTAACAATATTATTTTACTTGGATGTCCATTGTGAATAGCATGGTAAACCAACAGATCTTTATATCATGAAAGCAAAATGGTGCAAATATTTAAAATCTGAAGAAGGTACTGATGTCGGAAATACTCAGATAGTCTGGCAGTATTTGTGGGGACAGATACAGTTAATGATGTAATTTCAATACAACTCAGAAGACTATCATAAGTCTTTCATTTTTCTTCAATACTGTCTGGGTCCCATTGGCAAGGTCACCATTTATTGCTTATCCCTAATTGCCCAGAGGACAGTTGAGAGTTAACCATGGTGTATGGATCTGGAGTCAAATAATAGGCCAGACCAGGTAAAGTCAGTTCAGAAAATAGATGTGTTCTCTGCAGCAAAGTCAGAGTCCAGAAAGCTGTAATACGTATCCAGTGTCAAGGTTGAGGACATTTCTTCTGGGCTGGAGTGGAACATGGAGCGGGTAGCGAAGAAATCCAGTTATTGTGGTCTAGTAGGTACCAACAGCAGGGTAGGTTGAAGAAAGAGGTTCTGTTGATGGATTCCGTGCAGTTTGGGGATGGTAGAGACATTAGTTGAAATATTCAAGAACTCACTAGATTCCAGGAGGGTTTCACTGAGTTGGAAAATTACTAATGTGATAACTCTGTTCAAGGAAGGTGGGAGACAGAAGATAGGAAACTATAGACCAGTTCATTAGAAAAGTGTGAGAGTCCACCATTAAGAAAGACAAAGCAGAGCATTTAGAAAGGTTTAGCACAACCAAACAGAGTTAACAAGGTTTTGTGAAAGGGAAGTAAAATTTGACAAATCTACTGGGATATTTTGAGGATACAACAAGCTAAGTTAATAAAGGGGATTCAGTAGGTATAATGAATTTTGATTTTAAAAAGCAGGTGGATAGATTTTTCAAATATCAGGAAGATAACAGCTATGCTGAGCTGGCACTGGAAGGTTAGATTAGATTTCCTACAGTATGGAAACAAGCCCTTCGGCCTAGTAAGTCCACACCGACCCTCCGAAGAGTAACCACCCAGACCCATTCCCCCAGCCTATGTTCACCCTTGACTAACACACCTAACATCATGGGCAATTTAGCTTGGCCAATTCACCTTACCTGCACATCTTTGGATTGTGGGAGGAAACAGGAGCACCCAGAGGAAACCCACACAGACACAGGGAGAGCATGCAAACACCACACAGACAGTTGCCTGAGGCTGGAATTGAACCCGGGTCCCTGATGCTGTGAGGCAGCAATGCTAACCACTGAGCCACCGTACCATCCCAAGGAAGACAGTTCAGGCTTGGGGTAGAGGAGACATGGTCTTGATGAATGGCAGGACAGGTTTGAAGAGCCAACTGGCTATGTCTTAGTTATTTATTATTTCCTATCTTTTCTGTTTCTATCTTTTCTGTTTCTGTTCTGTAACTGTGTCCCCTAATTTGAGGTTCCCCCAATTTGCTGCTTTATTAATTACTGCAAGGTTATGGTTAAGTTATACAGGCTACTAGTGAGGCCTCATTTGGAATACTGTATTGGTCATTTTATTTAAGAAGGAATGGAGAGATGCACAAAAGTTTTATTAGATTAGTACATTGGAATAGGTAGCAAACATTATGAGGAAAGGTTGAACAGGCCATTCGAGTTTAGAAGAGTAAGAGATGACTTGATTGAAACAGAAAAGATCCTGAGAGTTCTTGACAGAGTAGATAAGAAGAAGATGTTCCTCTCGTAAGAATCTAGTATGGTTTAAAAATCAGAGATTGTCCATTTTTATAGAGATAAGGTGAATTTTCTTTTATACAGGATCCTGAGTCTTTGGAACTCTCTTCCTACAACTGGGGTGGAAGCCGAACCCTTGAATGTTTCTAAGGCAGAGGTAAATATAATCTTCTCAAGCAAAGGGTTGAAAGGTTAACAGGGCGAGGTGAGAATGCAGATCTGAGCTTTAATCAAATTAGCCATGGTCTTAATGAATGGCAGAGTTGAGAGTGTGGTCCTGGAAAAACCCAGAAGGTCATGCCATATCCGAGGACCAGGAGAATTAATGTTTCAGGCATAAGTCCTGCATCAGGTATGAGCCTTGTGAGCAAAGGGGTAGAGAGATAAATGGGACGGGGGTTGGGCTGGGGGGAAGATAGTTGAGAGTGCGATAGTTAGATGAAGTGGGGGTAACGGTTATAGGTCGGAAGGAGAGTGGAGCAGATAGGTGGGAAGGAAGATGGACAGGTAGAACAGGTCATGAGGGCAGTGCCGAGTTGAAAGGTTGGATCTGGGATAAGGTGGGGGCAGGAAAAATGAGGAAACTGGTGAAATCCACATTGGAGGGTCCCAAGGCAGAAGATGAGGTGTTCTTCCTCCAGGCGTCAGTTAGTTAGGGTTTGGCGATGGAGGAGGCCCAGGACATGCATGCCCTTGGCAGAGTTGGAGGAGAAGTTAAAGTGTTCGGCCTTGGGGTGGTGGGGTTACTTCATGCGTGTGACCTGGAGATGTTCTCTGAAGCATTCTGCGAGTAGGTGTCCTGTCTCCCCAATGTAGAGGAGACCGCATCAGGAGCAGCGGATACAGTAAATGACGTGTAGAAGTGCAAGTAAATCTCTGAAGAATGTGGAAGGCTCCTTTTGGGGCCTTAGATGGAGGTGAGGGAGCGAGATGTGGGTGCAGATTTTGCAATTCTTGCGGTGGCAGGGGAAGGTGCCGGGAGGGAAGGGTGGGTTGGTGGGGGGCATGGACCTGACAAGAGATTCGCAAAGGGGTGGGGAAGGAAATATATCTCTGGTGGTGGGTTCCGTTTGTGGGTGGCAGAAATGGTGGAGGATGATGTGATGTATCTGGAGGTTGCTGGGGTGGAAGGTGAGAACCAAGGAGGTTCTGTCCTTGTTGCGGTTGGAGAGGTGGGATTCGAGGGCAGAGGTGCAGGAAGTGGATGAGATGTGTTGGACAGCATCATCGACCATGTAGAAGTGGAAATTGTGATCTTTGAAGGAGGAGACCATCTGTTATGTATTATGGTGGAACTGGACCCCCGGAAGCAGATACAGTAGAGGCAACGGATTTGGAAATAAGGGATAACATTTTTACAGGAGGCAGGGTGGGAGGAGGTGTAAGCCAGGTAGCTGTGGGAGTCGGTGGGTTTGTAGAAGATGTCCATGTTGAGTTGGTCACTGTTGATGGAGATAGAGGTACAGGAAGGGAGGGAAGTGTCTGAGATAGTCCAGGTGAACTTAAGATCGGGGTGGAATCGATGAACTATTCAACCTCCTTGTGGGAGCATGAGGTGGCACTAATACAATAATCAATGTAGTGGAGGAAAAGGTGGGAATTGGTCCTGGTATAGCTGCAGAAGATGAACTGTTCCACCTATTCGACGAAGAGACAGGCATAGTTGGGGTCCATGCAGTGCCCATGGCTACCACTTTGGTGTGGAGGAAGTGAGAGAATTCAAAGAAGAAACTATTGAGGCTGAGGACCAGTTCAGTCAAATGAATGAGAGTGTCATTGGAAGGGTACTGGTGGGACACCGGGAGAGGAAGAAACAGAGGGCTTGGAGGCCTTTATGATGGAAAAAGAAGTGTATAGGGACTAGATATCCATGGTGAAGATGAGGTATTGGGAGCCAGGGAAGCGAAAGTCACAGAGGAGGAACCACCCGACCCCTGGACGAAGAACGTCTCATCTTCCTCCTTGGGACCCTCCAACCACATGGCATTAATGTGGCTTTCACTAGTTTCCTCATTTCTCCTCCCCCCATCTTATCCCAGATTCAAGCTTCCAACTCGGCACCGCCCTCATGACCTGTCCTACTTGTCTATATTCCTTCCCATCCATCTGCTCCACTCTCCTCTCCAACTTATCACATTCATCTACCTTTTGCACTCTCAACTACCTTCCCCCCAGCCTCACCTTCCTCCCATTTATCTCTCAGTCCCCCTGGCCCACAAGCCTCATTCTTGATGAAGGACTTATGCCCGAAACATCGGTTCTCCTGCTCCTTGGATGCTGCCAGACCTGCTGTGCTTTTCCAGCCACACACTCTCAACTCTGACACTCCAGCATCTGCAATCCTCACTTCCTCCTTAACAAATGGCAGGACAGGTTCAAGGGACTAAATGGCCTACTTCTGCTCTTCCTTTATGTGGTCACCATAACACCATATTTAGAGAAGGTTTGACTAAAAACAAATCAAGCTCAAACCTCAGAGAACCGACTGCAGTCAGTTCAGAAGAAAACAGGTTAAATTGAGTGCTAATAGACCGATTAAATAATTTGAGATGCTGCTGCCACAGATCATTCTCAATAAAAATGTCAAGAGCATTTACTTGAATGAAAATAAAACTAAAGAGAATTGTAAAATGGACTCCTGACTTCCTATAACTTGTTTCAAGCTATCACAAATTTAAAATTGCTGTAAGCGTTCAACTGCAACTATCAAATTAGTAGCCATTTTATACACCAAACTCAATCTTACCTTTCCACTGGCTCTGATTGCCTTTGTTTTGCAGCAAGCAAATGAGAATAAAATAACCCTCGTGATGTTGGCTGCAAATCTTTCTGATAATATGGATAGTTCTCACTTTTTTCCTTTTTTAATAGTAGGTGGCTGGATGAGTTTTAATTGCTTCTGTGACTATCATTTTTTTTTGATTGTTTGTATTCCAAGATATTGTTCTCCACTCTGTTTTTGTCAACTGAGCTACTGGTCACAGCACCTAGAAAATGACAGTTCACTCATTCAGGAAATGGCTAAAAGACATTCTCAACTCTACGCTTCAAAACACATCAAGACCTTTTTGAGTTTCAACATGGTAAAATGAAGTGAAGAAAATCTGCTTACCTACCAGAAAGCATATTCACTAAATTTGATTTTGAGCCTTGTCAGTACAGTCCCCTGCACACATGGACTAATGAAATAACTGCAGATGGGGACTATATTCCAGTAGGTGATGTGATTTCTGAAGCATGTCCCTGATTAAAGAATAAGAGTGGGTCCTTCAGTCAGGGAATTAATTTTTTTTTAGGATTGATCCAAATCCAAGTTTACCTCTACAAATTCCATACAAAGTTTTAACTGAGTTCCAAAGCAGAATTAGTTCCTGGCTTAATGAATCCCTAGCCTTTGCTGTTCTACCCACCACACAAACTCACTTTCCCCCACCAAAGCTAACAACCTTGGAGGGATAGCTCTGCAAACATACGGCTACCTCAGAAATACAGAGATAGAGTCAAGTCTTGGTGAAGGTGAATTTCAGAAGATTTCTGCTAAGGTTTCAAGAGGATTTTCACTTAAGCAATTGAAGAATTTTCATTCCTTTTAACATTAACTATGAAATTTATGCAAATTGACATTCACTGAAAAATTTATTTGGACTCTATTATTCTGTTATGTTATAGTCAAAAATGTGTTCATGTTCTGACCAATTTAGTAAGGAAATCAATTCCTTTCGTTGTCCCATGCCTGTATTGGTCATAACAACACACCAGTTTAAAAAGGGACATGATATTGTCAACTACAAATCAGACCATACAAAACTCTGTCATGGAAATGACTCAGCCAGATTGATTTGGTGATAAATAAAGATCCAGTTTATTGTAAACAAATATGCTCAAGAGAAGATACAGCAACTAATTAACAAGAATTTAAACGTGTAACTAACCTTCATGAAAACTAAGACACACATAACGACTATGTCTGAATTTAAAACTAAACTGCAGTCTTAACTTAAAACAAATATCAGTTAAATTTATAAAAAGAGAATTATCCGCATTGTCCAAATGTTGGTCAAAAGTTACTTTGCTCACAAGCTATTATATTGGGATTTCTTTGTGGATTGTGTACAGCTGGCTAACTTTCATTTAGTCTAGGGACAATGATGGTTGTTCCCAGATTCTGCTTTTGATAACTCTTGGGTTGCAGTAATAAAGACTTCTCCTGTAGAAATCTGTAGAAGTGTTCCAGTGGATTTCTGACTGTCAAACTTCAATGAATGAGTCTCAGAAAAAAAAACAAAGAAGGCTCTGGGCAAAATAGCTCATACTTTCTGTTGAAAATCTAATACCTTTGTTACACATACCACCTTGTGATTTAGGGTAGTTGATTTATATGTATTTTAATTTCACGTAGTTTTGAGTTTGGGTTTTTGATTTTGAACTAGTGACGTATCGGATTTTCTGTGTCTCTGAAGGGGTTTACTGATCAATGTTGAAGTATTTCAGTAGCAATGTTGATTTTTTTTAAACAGTTTGCCAGGACATCCATCCTTTGATATGGGACCTAAAACTGCTCACAATATTCAAAATGCAGTCTGCCCAGAGTCTCATACAACCTCAGCAGTACATCCCTGCAGTTCTATTCTAGCCTTCACAAAATGAATGATAACATTGCATTAGCCTTCCTAACTGCCAATTGAACGTTACCTTAAGAGAATCCTGAATTAAGACTCATAAGTCCTTTTATGCTTCAGAAAATAGTCTATGCCTCTGTTCTTCCGTCCAAAGTACATAACCCCACACTTGCCCATGTTGTATTCTGTCTGCCACCTCCTAGCCTGAGCATGTCCTTCTGCAGCATCTCCGCTTCCGCAATACTATCTGTCCCTCCACCTATCTTTGTGTCATCTGCAAGTTTAGCAACAATGCCCGCAGTTCCTTCGTCTAGATTGTTCATGAATTACATGAATAGCTGTAGTCCTGACACTGACCCCTGCAGAACACTACCATTTACTGACTGCCATTCTGAAAAGGGCACCTTTATTCCCACTCTGCCTTCTGCCAGTCAGCCAGTCCTCTGTCCATGCCCTAACACAATGGACTTGTTTTATTTAACAGCCTCCTCTGTGGCTCCTTGTTAAGTGCCTTCTGGAAATCCAAATGGGTGACATCGACTGTCTGTCCTTTGCCTAATTTATCAATTGCCACTTGAAAGAATTCTAACAGATTTGTCAGGCATGACCTCTATTTGATGAAGCTGTGCTGACTCAGCTCTATTTTGATATGCACTTCCAAGTACTCCTCGATCAGTCTATAATTTTCTGTGTTCTGCCTCCCCCTTTTCTTAAACAGAGGTATTATAGTAGCCATTTTTTTGTCCTGTATGATCCTCCATGACTCCAGTAATTCCTGAACAATCACCACCAATGCCTCCACAATTTCCTCAGCTATCCCCTTCAGAATCTTGGGTGCAGTCTAGCTATTCCAAGTGATTTATTCACCTTCAAATCTTTCTGTTGCCCCAGCACATTCTCTAGGGGTGGCCCATTGTGGCTGCAGTGAATGTTACATCAAGTCCAGCTCTATATCATCTAGTGCTAATCTCCATATCCCTGCACACCACTGCTAACCAAAAATCAGCCAATGCCCTCTTGAATGCCTCAATTGAACCTTCCTCCACCACATTTCTAGGCAGTGAATTCTATATGCTAGTACAGAGGAACCTTGATTATCCAGCATTCGATTATCCGAACATTGGAATATCCGCAAGATCGCAAGATCCTGATGCTTCGCTAAGCTACGTTATCTGGCATTCAATTAACCGGAATTCGATTAACCGAATGAAATACTCCCTGCGTGTGTCCTTCGGATAATCAAGGTCCCTCTGTAAATCATTGTGTGACAAATCTCTTTCACACATTGCCTTTATTTTGTTTGCACAGTGCTTTGAATCTATGGCCTCTCGTTCTTGTTTCTTTTCTAAGGAAAACAATTTCACCCTATCTAGTCTGTCCAGCCCACTAATGATTATTACAATATCAGTCAGATCTACTCTCAGCCTTTTTTTCAGGTTCTTCAATCTATCATCATAGCTGAAGCTTCTCATACTTGGAACTATTCTCGTAAAATCTCTCCAATGCATCTCGTCTTTCCTTTAATGTGGCGCCCACCATTTTTCAGTTATCTAACAAATGTCTTATACAAGTTCAACATCAGCTCCTTGCTATTTACTCTATTATATCTATTGATAGAACTGAGAACACCATGATTTATTTACTGCTTTTGCCACCCCCCCCCCCCCCAATGTGTAATCAGATCAAAATATTTAACATTGAAACACATTCAGGAAATCAGAAAACTGCATCTTAAGTTTGCAGCAATGACTACACATCTAGGTATAGCTCCAACAATACTCAAGAAGTTTGATACCATCTAGAGTAAAGTAGCCCTCTTGATTGTCACTTCATTCACCATTTTCAACATTTACTCCCTCCAGCACTGGAACACTGTGGCAATAGTGTGTATCATCTACAAGACACGCTGCAACAACTCACAAAAACACCTTAAATAGAACCTTCCTATCTCATGAACTTTACCAATTAGAAGAGAAAAGGCAAGAGATGCAAGTTCCCCTCTGAGCCGTACAGCACCCTGACTTGAAAATACATCACCAAGCCTGCAGTATTGTTGGTTCGAAATCCTGGAACTCCTTCCCTAACAGCAGTGTGAATGTAGCTACATCACATGGGCTGCAACGATTTAAGGAGATAGATCAATACCACCTTCTCCAGGACTGGACAATAAATGCTGGCTCAGTCAGAAGCACCCACATCCTGTGAATGTTTAAAAATAACCATAACCATTTAGGTTACTCTTTTATACATCTGGTAAGACTTAGTTGCATGGGCCTTTATAGGAAAGAAATTAGGTACTCGCCTTTTCTCCTTTCTGAATTTCCCAGCTTCAGTCTTATTTCACCAACATTATTAGAATAAGAAGATCTTAGTTTTAAAAAATGATTTTAGTACTTTTTAGTTTAAACTGGTGATATATTGTTATACTTATGCCACCATCTGGAACAACTCAGAATTTCCAGGATATGTGGCTGTCATATCTATGATGATAACCTAATAACCAATTATTCTTTATTGACTGATTAATTCCATGGGTCAGCTCATTTAAAAGTAAAAGACATCATAAGCTATGAAGCAGAAACTATAACAAACAACTGATTTCTGAGTCTGTGATCAGCTTGCAAACTCACAGCAGACTAACCGGCAGCCAGAGTCACAAAACTTACATATACAACACATTGAGGACTGAAGTGAACATCAAGTGAACTCTCTTAAGGACAAAGTAGATGTACAACACTGGATAGGAATACAAAATTATTTTGGCTGAAGGTACTCAAAATGAGCACAATATTCAGATTATCTGGAGTTACACACATTGTCTCAAATTACATTCCAGAAGATTTAACTACCTGTCACACATTATCACATTTGCGCCACAATGCAATTAAGATAACAAACAACTCTTAACTCCTCACAGTTTACTCCTTGTTAGTATATCTGGTTCCACTCTCCTTTTAATCAAAAACAGGTGTTATATCCTACAGCAGCACCAGATCATCACCTCTTCTGCAGCTACTCTCAGACCCACAATTACCTTGTCCTCCTAAACTATCTTGCCTATTTTGTTTTTCTCTTGTAGCTGATGAAATTTAAAATTTAATTAAAGAAATCTTAAATTGAAAGCAATTTTTAGTAACGATGACCATGAAACAAGCAAAAATTGTTGTAAAATTATGTCTACTTCGTTAATGCCCTTTAGGGAGGGACATTTGCTGCCCTTACCCTGGTCTGTCCGACATATAACTCCAGACCCACAGCAAAACAGTCGATTCCTAACTGCCTTCTGATATGGTCTATCAAACCACTCAACTCAAGGGCAATTAGAGATGGGCAATAAATGCTGGCTGTGCCAGCAATGTCCACATCCCTTGAAAAAACATACACAGCTGGGAAGTTGCCCTGTCTGCATTGTCATAAAACTGCAATTGGCATTTGGTACCAATAACCTTTAAGCAGTTTTCATTTTGCTATGCTTTAGAAAGAAAGCTAGCATTTATAACTAATACTGATTGCTACATCACTCTGCTAATAACTGGCTTCCACATGGACCATTTGTCATTATCAATGACTCTCTGCTAAGGTGAATACAGCCAATTTGCTGTTAAACTCAGACCTGCCCTCCAATACGTGAAGACATTGTCTTATTGTTTAGTTTGTCTTATGGTGTGCCCTCTTCCACTGGAATTTTCCTACTAGCTTACTCCCAGGGCTAGAGGATTTACAAAACTGAATGTTCCCAAATTCATATCTCCTTAAACTGTTAAGTTGCAAATAAGTCCAAATCAGAATTTCGAACACAGATACTGAACTGCAAGCTTTGTGTATTAGAACTGTAGAGGGCACTCTTGTAAACTCATTCTGCCAAGTGTAACTTGATTTGAAAAACAGAAGAGGGTGCTATTCCGTTTGAGCATGTTTGATCAGATTACTACTCATCTGGGAGGCTTTGATATTTAGTGAGCATGTAAAACAATGGATGTAATATACTTCCAATCTTCATTTCTACTGAAGATAACGGACAGCAGAAGTGTGAGGGATGTACAAATAGTTGATCTGATATCACTTGTTTCAAACTGTGGGTAATGTAGATTTTGATTCCAGTAGGTTACTTTACCTGAGGAAGCATGGTTTATGCTAACCCCATAACATAAGAAACTGGACATGAATAACAATGCATCAAAAGATCCAACAGATGATCAGTTTATATAAAAAAAACTATAAATCAGAAACAAAAACAGAAGTTGCTGGAAAAGCTCAGTAGGTCTGGCAACATCCGTGAAGATAATTCAAAGTTAACATTTCAGATCTGGTGACCCTTCCTCAGAACTCTCCTTCTGAGGAAGGGTCTCCGGATCCAAAATGTTAATTGATTTCTCTTCACAGATGCTGCTAGATGTTAATTACAGCTGGCTGTTTTTTACAAATATTAACATTCACAGACATGCAAGTACGTGGGCTAGTATTAGGCTAGGAGAAAGTGAGGACTGCAGATGCTGGAGACCAGAGTTGAAAAATGTGGTGCTGGAAAAACACAGCAGGCCAGGCAGCATCCGAGGAGCAGGAGAATCGATGTTTCGGGCATAAGCCCTTCCTCAGGAATGAGGCTGGTGTGCCAAGTGGGCTGAGATAAAGGGTAGGGGGGAGGGAATTTGGGGGAGGGGCGTTGGGAATATGATAGGTGGAAGGAGGCCTCCAGGCGTCGTGTGGTCAGGGTCTGGCGATGGAGGAGGCCAAGGACCTGCATATCCTTGGCGGAGTGGGAAGGAGAGTTAAAGTGTTCAGCCATGGGGCGGTTGGGTTGGTTGGTGTGGCTGTCCCAGAGGTGTTCCCTGAAACGTTCCGCAAGTAGGCGGCCTGTCTCCCCAATGCAGAGGAGACCACATCTGGTGCAACGGATACAGTAAATGATGTGTGTGGAGGTGCAGGTGAATTTGCGATGGATATGGAAGGATAAACCAAATCATCCACTGACATTTCCGCCACCTCCAAAAAGACCCCACCACCAGGGATAAATTTGCCTCCCCACCCCTTTCCACCTTCCGCAAAGACCATTCCCTCCGTGACTACCTGGTCAGGTCCACGCCCCCCAACAACCTACCCTCCCCTCCTGGCACCTTCCCCTGCCACTGCAGGAATTGCAAAGCCTGCGCCCACACCTCCTCCCTCACCTCCATCCAAGGCCCTAAAGGACCCTTCCACATCCATCAAAGTTTTACCTGCACATCCACCAATATCATTTTTTGTATCCGTTGCTCCCGATGCGGTATCCTTTACATTGGGGAGACTGGGCGCCTCCTAGCAGAGCACTTTAGGGAACATCTCCGGGACACCCGCACCAATCAACCACACCGCCCTGTGGCCCAACATTTCAATTCCCCCTCCCACTCTGCCGAGGACATGGAGGTCTTGGGCCTCCTTCACCGCCGCTTCCCTCACCACCAGGCGCCTGGAGGAAGAACGCCTCATCTTCCGCCTCGGAACACTTCAACCCCAGTGCATCAATGTGGACTTCAACAGTTTCCTCATTTCCCCTTCCCCCACCTCACCCCAGTTCCAAACTTCCAGCTCAGCACTGTCCCCGTGACTTGTCCTACCTGCCTATCTTCTTTTCCACCCTCCTCCCTATCACTTTCATCCCCTCCCCCACTCACCTATTGTACTCTATGCTACTTTCTCCGCACCCCTGCCCTCCTCTAGCTTATCTCTCCACCCTTCAGGCTCTCTGGCTTTATTCCTGATGAAGGGCATTTGCCCGGAACGTTGATTTTTCTGCTCCTCGGATGCTGCCTGAACTGCTGTGCTTTTCCAGCACCACTAATCCAGAATCTGGTTTCCAGCATCTGCAGTCATTGTTTTTACCTAGAAAAGGTTTTCTGTCATATTCTGGATTAGAGTGGTGCTGGAAAAGCACAGCATTTCAAGCAATATGCCTTCATCGGGAATAGAGGCAGAGTGTCTGCAGGGTGGAGAGATAAATGAGAGAGGGTGGGGGTGGGGAGAAAGTAGAAGGAGTACAATAGGTGAATGGGGGTGGGGATGAAGGTGATAGGTCAGAGAGGAGGGTGGAGTGGATAGGTGGAAAGGAAGATAGGCAGGTAGGACAAGTCCTGGGGACAGTGCTGAGCTGGAAGTTTGGAACTAGGGTGAGGTGGGGGAAGGGAAAATGAGGAAACTGGTGAAGTCCACATTGATTCCCTGGGGTTGAAGTGTTCCGAGGCAGAAGATGAGACGTTCTTTCTCCAGGCGTCGGGTGGTGAGGGAGCGGCAGTGAAGGAGGCCCAGGACCTCCATGTCCTCGGCAGAAGGGGAGGGGGAGTTGAAATGTTGGGCCACAGGATGTTGTGGTTGATTGGTGCGGTGTCCTGGAGATGTTCCCTAAAGCGCTCTTCTAGGAGGTGTCCAGTCTCCCCAATGTAGAGGAGTCTGCATCGGGAGCAACAGATACAATAAATGATATTGGTGGATGTGCAGGTAAAACTTTGATGGATGCGGAAGGCTCCTTTGGGGCCTTGGATTGAGGTGAGGGGGGAGGTGTGGGCGCAGGTTTTGCAATTCCTGCGGTGGCAGTGGAAGGTGCTAGGAAGGGAGGGTGGGTTGTTGGGGGGCATGGACCTGATCAGGTAGTCACGGAGGGAATGGTCTTTGCGGAAGGCAGAAAGGGGTGGGGAAGGAAATATATCCCTGGGGGTGCGGTCCATTTGGAGGTGGCGGAAATGTCAGTGGATGATTTGGTTTATGCGGAGGTGGGTAGGGTGGAAGGTGAGCATGAGGGGGATTCTGTCCTTGTTACAGCTGGGGGGGTGGGGTCTGAGGGTGGAGGTGCGGGATGTGGATGAGATGCGTTGGAGGGCATCGTTAACCACGTGAGAAGGGAAATTGCAGTCTCTAAAGAAGGAGGCCATCTGGTGTGTTCTGTGGTGGAACGGATCCTCCTGGGAGCAGGTACAACGGAGGCGGAGGAATTGGGAATACGGGATGGCATTTTTGCAGGAGGTAGGGTGGGAAGAGGTGTAATCCAGGTAGCTGTGGGAGTCAGTGGGTTTGTAAAAAATGCCGGTGTCAAGTTGGTCGTCATTAATGGAGATGGAGAGGTCCAAGAGGGGAGGGAGGTGTCAGAGATGGTCCAGGTAAATTTAAGGTCAGGGTGGAATGTGTTGGTGAAGTTGATGAATTGCTCAACCTCCTCGCGGGAGCACGAGGCGGCGCTGATGCAGTCATCAATGTCACGGAGGAAAAGGTGGGGAGTGGTGCCAGTGTAACTACGGAAGATCGACTGTTCTACGTGGCCAACAAAGAGACAGGCATAGCTGGGGCCCGTACGGGTGCCCATGATTCCCTCATGTTCCCCTAAACCTCCTGCGCCTCATCTTGAATCCATGCTCCCTCATGGCTGACCCTTCAACTCAAGGGAACAGCTGCTCCTTCTCTATTCTGTCAGTGCTCCTCATAATCTTGTATACCTTAATCAGATTGCCCCTCAGTCTTCTCAGCTCCAAGAAAAACAACCCTCATAACGTATACTTTCCATTCAAGGCAGCATCCTGGAGCACCTCCTCTATATCCCATCCAGTGCAATCACATCCTTCCTGTAATGTGGTGACCAGACCTGCACACAGTACTCTAGCTTTGGTTTCACCAAATTTCTATACAACTCCAACATGACTTTTCTGCTTTTGTAATCTATGCCTCAACTGATTTGGGCAAATATCACATATGCCTTTATCACCAACTTACTAACATGCCCTTCCCCCTTCGGAGATCTTTACACAAACATGCCAAAATCAACTTGTTCCCAGAACTTCCTAGTATCATGCCACTTATAGAGTCAGAGTCCTACAGCATGGAGACAGGCCCTTTGGCCCAAACTGGTTGATGCCGACCAAAATGTCCATCCACGCTAACCCCATTTCCTTGCACTTGGCCCATATCCTTCTAACCTTTTCTTATCCATGTTTTTGTCCAAATGCCTTTTAAATGTTGTTAATGTACCCACCTAATCACTTCTGCTGG
The DNA here is from genome assembly GCF_037043375.1 of Chiloscyllium plagiosum. Lineage (NCBI taxonomy): Eukaryota > Metazoa > Chordata > Chondrichthyes > Orectolobiformes > Hemiscylliidae > Chiloscyllium > Chiloscyllium plagiosum. The sequence goes on along the minus strand of NW_028270141.1, from coordinate 85,876,289 downwards.
CAGTTCATTTCATATGTGTACCAACCTCTGTGTAAAAAGGTTGCCACTCAAGTTCCCTTTTATTCCTTCCCTCGAATGTTAAGCGGATGCCCTCTTGACCTTGATTCCCCAACCCTGGGAAAAAGATTGAGTGCATGCACCTTATCCGTACCTCTCATGATCTTATACACCTTGATAAGGTCACCCCTCAGGCTCAAAAGAAAAAAGTCCTAGCTTGTCCAACCTCTCCCTATAACTCAAACCATTGAGTCCAGGCAACAACCTTGTAAAACTCTTTCTAGTTTAATAACACCCTTCCTATAACAAGGTGACCAAAACTGAACACAATACTCCGAGTGTGGTCTCACCAATGTCTTTTATAACTGCAACATAACTTTCCAACTTCTATACTCAGTGCCCTGACTGATGAAGGCCAATGTGCCAAAAACCTTCTTCACTGCCCTGTTGACCTGTGGCTCCACTTTCAGGGAACTGTGAACCTGAACTCCAAGATTTTATCAGTGGCAGTTGAAGTGGGAGGAATGACAGCGAGGACCAGAGGCCCAACTGGAAGGTGAATTTAAAGCATAAAACTTACCTTCTGTACAGGTGGAGCGCATGCTGATCAGGAGCGGACATGGGACTGCTGGGTAAGTAAGGCTTTTTATTTGGATGGTTGCTTTACCCAAAACACTACTCGGATAGTGTCCCCCACCCATTCTCCTCCTCTAACCGAATAAAGACGTTTCTGTGTGCCAGATTGGTAAGTGAACTCGTTTTTATTTTTTTATTTTTCAGTAGTCTTGTTGGGAATTTAGAATAATTGGAGTGGAGGTTAGGGTAGTTAAATGTTCTTCCTGCAGAATGTGGGAGGTAATGGTCACCACTAGTGTCCCTGCTGACTGCATCTGTGGGAAGTGCACCCAACTCCAGCTCCTTGAAAACTGCATTAGGGAACTTAAGCTGGAGTTGGCTGAACTTCGGATCATTCAGGAGGTGGAGGGGTTATTGAGAGGAGTTACAGGGAGGTAGTCACACCTCAGATACAAGAAGACGGTAGATGGGTTACCGTCAGGGGGAGGAAAGGGAACCAGCAGGCAGTGCATAGATCCCCTGTGGCCATTTCCCTCAACAACAAGTATACAGTTTTGGATACTGTTGGGGGGGATGACTTACCAGGGGTAAGCAGTGGGGTACAGGTCTCTGGCACAGAATCTGTCCCTGTTGCTCAGAGGGGAAGGGGGAAAGAGGAGCAGAGCATTAGTCGTTAGGGGCTCCATAATTAGGGGGACAGATAGAAGGTTCTGTGGGAACGAGAGAGACTCACAGTTGGTGTGCTGCCGCCCAGGTGCCAGGGTTCATGATGTCTCTGATCATGTTTTAGGGATCCTTGAGGGCAAGGGGGAGCAGCCCCAGGTCATGGCCCACATAGGCACCAGTGACATTGGTAGGAAGAGAGAGATGGGTATTTAAGGCAGAAATTTAGGGAGCTCGGGTGGAAGCTTAGAGCTAGGACAAACAGAGTTGTTATCTCTGGTTTGTTGCCCATGCCATGTGCTAGCGAGGCGAGGAATAGGGAGAGAGAGAATTGAACACATGGCTACAGGGATAGTGCAGGATGGAGGGTTTTGGATTCCTGGATAATTGGGCCTCTTTCTGGGGTAGGTGGGACCTCTACAAATGGGATGGTCTTCACCTGAACCAGAAGGGTACCAGTATCCTGGGGGGCGGATTTGCTAATGTTTTTCGGGTGGGTTTAAACTAATTCAGCAGGGGGATGGGAAGCCAAACTGTAGTTTGAGTATATCGAATGTTGAGAGTAGTGAGGTCCAAACTAAGGTTTCAAGATGGCACCGGCAAGCAAGAAGTTGGTTTGAAGTGTGTCTACTTCAACGCCAGGAGCATCCGGAATAAGGTGGGTGAACTTGCAGCATGGGTTGGTGCCTGGGACTTCGATGTTGTGGCCATTTCAGAGACATGGATAGAGCAGGGACAGGAATGGTTGTTGCAGGTTCCAGGATTTAAATGTTTCAGTAAGAACAGAGAAAACAGTAAAAGAGAGGAGTGTGGCATCATTAGTCACGGACAGTATTACAGCTGCAGAAAGAATGTTTGAGGACTCGTCTACTGAGGTAGTATGGACTGAGGTTAGAAACAGGAAAGGAGAGGTTCTCCCTTTACGGGTTTTCTATACACCTCCCAATAGTTGCAGATATGAAGAGGAAAGGATAGCAAAGATGATTCTCAAAAGGAGCGAGAATGAAAGGGTAGTTGTTATGGGGGGCTTTAACTTTCCAAATAGTGACTAGGAATACTATAGTTCAAGTACTTTAGATGGGTCAGTTTTTGTCCAATGCATGCAGGAGGGTTTGCTAACACAGTATGTAGACAGGCCACCAAGGGGCGAGGGCACATTAGATTTGGTACTGGGTAATGAACCCAGCCAGGTGTTAGATTTGAAGGTAGGTGAGCACTTTGGTGATAGTGACCACAATTCAGTTATGTTTACTTTACCGATGGAAAGGGATAGGTATATACCGCAGGGCAAGAGTTATAACTGGAGGAAAGGCAATGTGATTAGGCAAGATTTAGGATGCATAGGATGGGGAAGGAAATTGCAGGAGATGGGTACAATTGAAATGTGGAGCTTATTCAAGGAACAGCTACTGCAGGTCCTGGAAGTTGAATCTCTTGTCAAAAAGAAGAAGGCTTCTATTAGGATGAGATGTGAAGGCTCACTTAGGGCGCTTCAGAGCTACAAGTTAGCAAGAAAGACCTAAAGAAAGAGCTAAGAAGAGCCAGGAGGGAACATGATCAAGGAAAACCCTAAGACTTTCTTTAGGTATGTCAGGAATAAAGGAATAGGTGAAAGTGAGGACTGCAATGCTGGAGATCAGAGTCTAGATTAGAATGGTGCTGGGAAAGCAGGTCAGGCAGCATCCAAGGAGCAGGAAAATCGACGTTTTGGGCAAAAGCCCTTCATCAAGAATAAAGGAATGACTAGAGTAAGATTAGGACCAATCAATGATAGTAGTGGGAAGTTGTGCGTGGAGTCAGAGGAGATAGGGGAAGTGCTAAATGAATACTTTTCATCAGTATTCACACTAGAAAAAGACAATGTTGTCAAGGGGAATACTGAGATACAGGCTACTCGACTAGATGGGATTAAGGTTCACAAGGAGGAGATGTTAGCAATTCTGGAAAGTGTAAAAATAGATAAGTCCCCTGGGCCGGATGGGATTTATCCTAGGATTCTCTGGGAAGCTAAGGAGGACATTGCTGAGCCTTTAGCTTTGATCTTTATGCCTTCAATGTCTACAGGAATAGCGCCAGAAGACTGGATGATAGCAAATATTGTTCCCTGGATCAAGAGAGGGGAGTGGAAACAACCCTGGTAATTATCGACCAGTGAGCCTTACTTCAGTTGTGGGTAAGGTTTTGGAAAGGGTTTTAAGAGATAGGATTTATAATAATCTAGAAAGAATTAAATTGATTAGGTATTGTCAACATGGTTTTGTAAAGGGTAGGTCATGCCTCACAAATCTTACTGAGTTCTTTAAGAAGGTGACCAAACGGATGAATGAGGGTAAAGCGATTGATGTGGTGTATATGCATTTCAGTAAGGCGTCTAATAAGGTTCCCCACAGTAGGCTATTGCACAAAATATGGAGGCATGGGGTTGAGGGCAATTTAGTGGTTTGGATCAGAAATTGGCTAGCTGAAAGAAGACAGAGGGTTGATGGGAAATATTCATCCTGGCGTTCAGTTACTAGTGGTGTACCGTAAGGATCTGTGTTGGGTCTACTGCTGTTTGTCATTTTTATAAACGAACTGGATGAGGGCGTAGAAGGATGGGTACTTGAGGCTATTTTTGTTGGAGAGAAGAAGGTTGAGAGGTGACTTAATTGAGACGTATAAAATAATCAAAGGGTTAGATAGGTTGGACAGTGAGAACCTTTTTCCTTGGATGGTGATGGCTAGCACGAGGGGGCATGGCTTTAATTTGAGGGGTGATAGATTTGGACAGATGTCATAGGTAGTTTCTTTACTCAGAGATTAGTAGGGGCATGGAACGCACTACCTGCAACTGTAGGGCATTTATATGATCATTGGATAGTCATATGGATAATAATGGAATAGTGTAGGTTAGATGGGCTTCAGATTGGTTTCACAGGTCAACATCAAGGGCCGAAGGGACTGTACTGCGCTGTAATGTTCTATGTTCTATCCCTCTGTTCCACTACACTCCTTAAGGTCCTACCATTCACCATGAAACTCCTGCCTTGATTTGACTTTCCAAAATGCAAGATCTCATACGTATCTATATTAAATTCCATTTGTCATTTCTCAGCTCACTTCTCTATCTGATTAAGGTCCTGCTGCAATTTCTGATTACCTTCATCGCTGTTCATGATACCGCCTATTTAAGTGTCATCTGCAAACTTACTAATCATGCCTTGTACATGCTCATTCAAATCATTGATATGGATGATAAACAGTAATGGGCCTAGCATCAACCCCTGAGGCACCCCACAAGTCAAAGGCTTCCAGTCCAATGAGCATCCTTCCATTATTACTCTCTGTTTCCTACCATCAAGTCAATTTTGTATCCAATTTGTCAGTTTGCTCTGGATTCCGTGTGATCTAACCTTTCAGAGCAGCCTACCACATGGAACCTTATAAAAGGCCATACTAAAATCCATATAGACTATGTCTATCACCCTGCCCTCATCAACCTTCCTGTTCACTTCATTAAAGAACTCTAACAAATTTATGAAGCATGATCTCCCACTCACAAAGCCATGCTGACTACTCCTAATCAAATTTATTGAATTTATTGAATACTTTCTTGAGAAAGTACTTCTTCCAAAGTGTATCACCTCACAATTTTCAGGGTTAAATTTATCTGCCCATTTGACCATCCCGTTTATATCTTTTTGTAGCCTAAGACACTCAATCTCACTGTTAAGCACCCAACCAATCTTTGTGATATCTGCAAACTTATTAATCCAACCCTCACACAGTTATCTATGTCATTTATATAAATGACAAATAACAGGGGACCCAGCACAAATCCCTGTGATATACTATCACCCTGAACACTGGCTTCCAGTCACTAAAGCAGCCTTCTGTCATCAAATCCTGTCTCCTACAACTGAGCCAATCTTGAATCCACTTTACCAAATTTCCCCATATCCCATGTGCATTTTTCTTCTGAATCAATCTCCTGTGTGGGACCTGGTCAAAGGCTTTGCTAAAATCCATATAATCATCAACTACACTTGGCTCATTTACACGCACTGGTCACTTACTCAAAAAAATCAAATTTGTTAGGCATGACCACCCTCTGATGAAGCCATGCTGACTCACCCTGATCAAGCCTTGCCTCTCCAAATGGTGATAGATGCTCTCCTTCAGAATTTTCTCCATTACTGAAGAGCAAGTTGTTGTGGGCCTGATGTCAAGAAGTGGTTAAGGCGGAAATAAAGAAAAGGTTTAAGGCGCACTACCTCGCTTTAGTGTTTCTCTCCTCCTTTAACCAAAATAAAAGCGGAGGAGTAGAGAGATGAGCTAAAAGGGAGGCATGGTGGCTCAGTGGTTAGCACTGCTGCCTCACAGTGCCAGGGACCAGGGTTCAATTCCCCCCTCAGGCAACTGTCTGTGTGGAGTTTGCACGTTCGTCCCGTGTCTGCGTGGGTTTCCTCCGGGTGCTCCGGTTTCCCCCCACAGTCCAAAGATGTGCAGGTTAGGTGAATTGGCCATGCTAAATTGCCCGCAGTGTTAGGTGGATTAGTCAGGGGTAAATGTAGGGGAATGGGTCCGGGTGAGTTGCTCTTCGGAGGGTCGGTGTAGACTTGTTGGGCTAAAGGGCCTGTTTCCACATTGTAGGGAATCTAATCTAATTTCCCTCTCACTGGTCTGCACTTTTTGGCTTATCTATACAACACTTATTAAATATTAGAACCAGATTAGCTTTCTTCAGTCCTGTGGCACTTCCCCTGTGTCAGAGAGGAATTAAACATTTGGGTCAGTGCCTCTGCAATCTCCTCCCTTGCCTCCCACAGTACCCTGGGATGCAATTCATCCAGTCCTGGATATTTGTCCACTTTTAAGCCTGTCAATACTTCCAGTACCTTGACCTTCCCAATGTTAATTTGGTTAATCACCTTGTAGTCTCTCCCCTCCCTTCATCCTCATTCTCTTGGGTGAAGGTGGATGCATTGTTTAACACTCTACCAATGTCCTCTGGCTCCATGCATGGATTGTCCCCTTTGTCCTTAATGGCACCTACTCTTTCCCTTGTTATCCAATTTCCATTGATCTGCTTATAGAATATCTTGGGATTTTCCCTACTGACCAGCCAGGGCTTTCTTATTTCCCCCCTTAGCTTTCCTAATTGCTTTCTTTAAGCTCCACCCTGCGCTCTGCTATTGCCCCTGCTGATTTCTTCCCCTTACACCTGCTAAAAGCCTCCCTTTGCTTTCTCATCATATCCTGAGTATCTCTGGTCATCCATGGTTTCCTGGGCTTGTTACACTTTCCTATCACACCATGTTGTGATCGCTATCACTAAAATGCTCCCACACAGCCACCTCAACCACCTGCCTGGTTTCATTCCCCAGAATTAGGTCCAGAATAGCTCCATCCCTGATCGGACCCTCTACATATTGGCCCCCTCTGAAATTCATTTAAACTCTTCCCAACAGCACAAGCAAACCATCCCAAAAGAATATTAGTCCCACTCTGGTTCAGATGTATAGGTCCCATCTTCCCCAGAAATGATCCCAGTGATGCAGGAATCTAAAACCCTCCCTCTTGTACTAATTGTTAAGCAAATTCTCTTATTTCTGTTCTTGCTAGCATGTGGCACTGGGAGTAATCCAGACTTTATGACGCGAAAGGTCCTGCTTTTTAGTCTACTGCCTAGCTCCTTGAATTCTTGATGCAAGACCGCATCCTCTTTCTACCAATGTAATTGATGCCGGCATGTACCATAACCTCTGCCTTATCATCCTCCTCCTTCAGAATGCCCTGCAGCCATTCAGTGACATCCCGGACCCTAGCACCAGGGAGGCAACACCATCCTGGAGTCACTTTGATGGCCACAGTAGCACAACCTGTGCCTGCTGGTCCCATCACTACTGACATCTCCCCCACTGCCCTGACCCTAGCCCAATCTGACCCAGCCGGACCAAAACACTATCAACCATAACACACGCCAATCCCAAACCCAGCCCGATCTGACCCTGCCAGACTAAACTACTATTCACAACACACTCCAATACCAAACCCAGCCTGATCTGACCCTGCCAGACCAAACTATCACCAACCACAATGCACTAGCCTTGTATGTTGTGGTATTTCAAGTGATAACCGAAATGCTCCTTAAATTTTGTGAAGGTTCCTATCTCCATCAGCCTTTTAGGCAGTGAGTTCTCAATACCCATCAATCCTCGGGCAGTAGAAAACTATTTTACTTGAATTGTCTCTACATCTTCTGCCCTGTACTTTAAATTTATGCTCCCACTCATTGATCCCTCTCCCAACAGGAAAAGTGTTTTTCCTATTAACTAACTATGCACCTCAGAATCTTGTACCTCTCAATCAGGTTCCCTACACTGCCTTTTCTGCTCTAAGGAAAACCATCACAGGCAATCTAGAATCTCTTCATAGCTGAAATGCTCCAGCCCAAGAAATATCCTGGTGAATCTCCTCTGCATTCTCTCTCCAGATCATTAACATCCTTTCATGTAGTGACCTGAACTGCACATAGTATTCAAGCTGTGGTTTATATTAATATTCTATACCCCATCTTCCCCTCCTTGCTTAGTAATGTATGCCTTCTTAACCACCTGATCCACCTGCCCTGTTTCCTTCATGGATATATGGACATGCCTCTGATTCTCCATACATCCACATGTCCAATTGATCAATGTTTACTCTCTTGCATTGTTAGTCCTCTCAAATGCACCAACCCACTCTTTTAGGATTAAATTCTATTCTGATCACTGTTCTGATTATATGATCCAGCCTGTCTATATCATCTTGTGGTCCAACATTTTCCTCCTCATTATTTATCACACTGCCAGTTCTCTATCATCTGCAAAATAACTATATTTCTGTTTAGATCATTAGTATACAATACAAACAACAAGAGACTCAGTACTGTTGGACGAAGGCTTCCAATCACAAAAAAAAATTATCAACCATCACCCTCTGCTTCCTGTCTCTAAGCCAATTTTGGATCCAACTTGTCAAATTGTCCTGAATCCCATTGGCTCTTACCCTCTTTACCAGACTCCCACGTGACTATGTCAAATGCACTACCCTCTTTTACACATCTGGTCACCACCTGAAAATACTCAATCAAACTTCAGACATGATATCCCCTGTGATAGATGCATAACTATCTTTGTTAAGTCCTTGCCTCTCCAATTGGAGATTAATTCTGTCCCTCAGAACATTTTTCCAATTCTTTCTCTCCTGCTTATGTTAGACTCAGTAGCCTATACTTCCACGGTTTATCCCTACCACCCTTTACATTAGTCATCCTCCATTCATGTGGTACCTCCTATCTCCTGAAGATTAATGTTAGGGCCCTTGTAATGTACCCCTTTGCCTAACACAGCAGCCTTAGAAATAGTTCATCTTGTCCAGAGAACTTAGCAAATCTTAAGGCCACTAAAACTGCTTATAACACCACCCTCTAAATTATAACTTCTTCAAGTATATCACCGTCCTTCTCCCTGATTTTTATACCTATAATGTCCTTCATTACAATGAATACAAATGTAAAGTACTCATTTAAACTCTCACTTAAATCTTTTGGCTCCACACACAATTTTCCACATTGGTCACTAATGGATCTTTTTTGTTCCTGGTTATTGATTGCAGCTAAAACACTTATAATGTGCCTTTGGATTTTCCTTTATTTCATCCGTCAGCATTTTTTCATGCTCAGATAGTAAGGCTGACAAAGCTGAAGCCAGTTTTAAATGATCAATTTTAAATGATCAACAGTGTGAATTGGAATTTGAGATATTTGACTTGATTCTGGTTGCATATTCCTTGTTGTAAAAATAATAATATTGGGTGATAAAACCTTTGTAGAAATAATAATGATTTGCAAATAAGTGTAACTTAATCTAACGTGTTGCCTTCTCTAATGAGAATGCTTTTCCCTTGAAATGATAATAATACTTAGGATTTTGTCATTTTCAGTCCATTTAAGGATACCACAAAGTTAAAGAAATAATAACAAGACAACATAAAAACAAATTTAAATTTAAACTGTGTAAAAGGGAGTTTAGTTCTTTTTTTTCTGATTGGAAAGTTCATTTTTTAAATATTATGTAAAGTGATGCAATTGTATACATTTGATAATATTTTGCTTCATGCCGTGAGAAAAATTAATCATTTCTGTTGAGTAGTGCTCTTTTTAAATTCATCGCACAACTCTTATACTGTTCAATGTAACTTTGTGCTTCAGACATGATCACATTTTATTTTTCTGCATTGACAAATATTAAACTAGTAAATGCTTGTGCAGACCCACGATGGATTTTGCTTTTTTGACAGGCTTCCGGACTTGGCTATAACCATCCAGGACTTTTGTTATAACAAAACACTTGAGAGTGGGAGATGTGAAAGTTACTGATAAGCTAATTACAAGCATTTCTGTCTCTTTTATAAAAGCTTCAAGTAAAACCACCAAATTGGACTCTGAAGTTTGAATTGATGAAGTAATTTGTTACCAAAAGGGAAATAGAGGTGATTTTTCTTTATTCAGGAAAAGTTAACATATAAGTGGTCCAGATGGTTCCCTGGAATCAAAAAGTAAAGTATATTTCGTTGAATAAATTGAACACTGATAAACACTATCAACCAAAACATTGAATTTGGGATAATTTTAAAATGCAAAATAATAGTCACCTACAATTTATCACTTCTGAGAAAATAAGGAATAAAAATTGTTTGTAACTGGGCCAAAGTGGGAATGTATGACTTCTGTTTTAAATATGTTATTAGAAAGGACTTATTTCCCTTAGCAGAACATCAGTAACTAAAGGACATAGGTTTAAAGTGATTGGTAGAAAGATTGGAGAGAAATTGAAAATGATATATTTCAATCAGCATTAGTAAGGTCTGGTCACTGCCTGAAAGTAAAAGCCTTCAACTCATTTAAACGTACAGACAGGAGTCATTCAAGAGATTTCTGGTTATGCATAGGAAGTCTCATGACCTCCAGGTATATGGACTCGCTAATAAAAAAAAATAAGGCACCATTAGACTAAAACTGTAATTATGTTATATTCTTATTGAAAACAAAACAAAGCTATCAAGAACCAGAACCAGAGAAACTGTGGATCAGGGCTGTTTGCTGTATGAGATGAAAATACTATATCAGGAGCCAGGGCGGTATGAAGAAGAGTTACACCTGAAATGTCAACTTCTCCACCTCCTGAGCTGCCTGGCCTGCTGTGTTCTTCAATCCTCCTGCTTGTTTAGTTAGGTAGGCCAGGCAGAAATAATGGAGAAGATTCTGCAATCATCATGTCTCAACCCACAACAACAATGGGCAGCTTGAAATAAAATAAGTTTGTTCGTTAAAATTACAACCACTAACGCTTTCAGTTATGTATGTACCAATCAATTTCCTGTGACTTTGCACACAGGAAACCAAACAAGATAAGGACTGAAGGGTGTAAGAGAAATTGTGTCATTGTCAAGCATTACAAAAATTATGGCAACGATAAATAGGGATATATATATACATTATTTTCAGATAACTGTACAGGATTCAGAAAGATAGACATAAAAATATTAGAATACCATAAATTATGCTTGTAATGCAGTATATGGATTCCATCAATGTGTAAAAAAATTGTAGTTTTTTTATGTTATAATTGTTATATATTGTATATAATTGTATACAACCAATGTTAAACATTGCAATAGAATTTTGTACTTGTGTGTCAGTTTCTCAGCTATTCTTAGTCGTGTGCGAACTTTGAAATTTGTTAATTAGATGATTAGTGATTAAGGGACAGCTCAGCGTGAAATTGAAAAAAATGTTTAAAATAACACCTTAGTCCTCTGCTACTGAAATTCTCTGGCATGGTTTTGAGTAACAAAATTCAGGAGTGACAAATAAGTTGACAGCAAGATTGTCAAACACTTAGCAAAGTGAAAAGATTTATAAAGCAGGAAATATTGAGTCATAGAGATGTCCAGTGTGGAAACAGACACTTTGGTCCAACTCATCCATGCTGACCAGATATGGCAAATTATTGTAGTCTAATTTGCCAGCATTTAGCCCATATCCCTCTAAACCCTTCCTTTCATATACCCATCCAGATGCCTTTTAAATGCTGTACTTGTATCAGCTTCCCCCACTTCCTCTGGCAGCTCATTCCATATATGCACCACCCTCTGTATAAAAAAGTTGCCCCTTAGGTCCCTTTTAAATCTTTCCCTGCTCACTATAGTTTTGAATTCCCCTACCCTTGGAAAAATACCTTGGCTATTTACCCTATCCATGCCCCTCATGGTTTTATAAACCTCTATAAGGTCATCCCTAATAGGGACGCTCCAGGGAAAATAGCCCAAGCCTCTTCAGCCTCTCCCTATACTCAAACCCTTAAATCCCAGCAACATCCTTGTAATATTTTTCTGAACTCTTTCAAGTTTAACAACATCTTTCCTATAGCAGGGAAACCAGTATTCTAGAAGTGGCCTAACCAATATCTAATAAACTCAACATGACATTCCAACTTCTACACTTAATGCACTGACAATAAAGGCAAGCGTACCAAACACCTTCTTCACTATCTGATCTACCTGCACCTCCACCTTCAAGGAACCCAAGGTCTCTTTGTTCGGCAACACTCTCATGGACCCTACCATTAGGTGTATAAGTCCTGACCTGTCCTTTCCAGAATGCAACACCTCACATTTAACGACATTAATCTCCATCAGTCACTCCTCGGCCCATCTGATTGAGGTCCTAATATACTCTGAGGTAACCTTCTTCACTGTCCACTACACCACCTATTTTGGTGTCATCTGCCAACTTACTAACCATACCTCCTACATTCATATCCAAATCATGTACATAAATGACAAGAAGTGGTGGAGCCAGCACCAATCCTTGTGGCACACCATTGATCACAGGCCGCCAGTCTGAGAGGCAACACTCCACTACCACCCTCTGTCTCCTACCAAACCAATTTTGTATTCAAATGGCTAGCTCTTCCTGGATTCCATGTGATCTAACCTTGATAACCAGTCTACTATATGGAACCTTTCTGAATGCCCTGCTGAAAACCATATAGACAATGTCATTGCTCTGAAGTTAGTGAGACATGATTTCCCATGCACAAAGCCATGTTGACTATGCCTAATCAGTCCTAGCCTTTCTGAATACATGAAAATCCTGTCCCTCAAAATCCCCTCCAACAAAGTACCCACCTCTAATGACAGACTCATTGGCCTACAATTCACTGGCTTTTCCTTACCACCTTCCTTAAATGTTGGCACCACATTAGCCAACCTCCAGACTTCCAGCACCTCACCCGTGGCTATCAATGAGTCAAATATCTCAGCAGGTGGCCCAGCAATCTCTTCCCTAGCTTCCCACAAAGTTCCAGGCTACATCTGATCAGGTCCTGGGGATTTATTCACCTTTATGCATTTTAAGACATCCAGCACCACCTCCTTGGTTAAACAAACACTTTTCAAGATATCACTATTTATTTCTCTAAGTTCTCTAGCTGCCATATCCTTCTCCACCATAAACACAGATGTAAAATATTTGTTTAATATCTCACCCAGCAACTACAGTTCCACACATAGGCAGCCTTGCTGATCATTAAGAGGCCCTTTTCTCTCCCGAGTTAATCTTTTGCCCTTAATGTATATGTAGAATCTCTTTGGATTCTCCTTAACCTTATTTGCCAAAACTTTCTCATGTCCCCTTTCTGTCCTCTTAATTTCCCTCCAGTATACTCCTACTGCCTTTATACACCTCGAGGGATTTACTCAGTCCTAGCTGTCTATAATTGCCATATGCCTCCTTCTTTTTCTTGACCAGAGCCTCAACTTCTCTAGTCATCCAGCATTCCCTACAATTACCAGCCTGTCCTTCACACTAACAGGAACATACTGCCTCTGGAATCTTGTTATTTATTTTTGAAGGCATCCCGCTTTCCAACCATTTCTTTACCTGCAAACAGCTTCTCCCAATCAACTTTTGAAAGTTACTGCCTAATAATGTAAAAATTGGCTTTACTCCAATTTAGAACTTTAACTTTTAGATCAGGTCTATCCCTTTCCACAACGATCTTAAGATTAATAGAATTATGATCACTAGCTCCAAAGTACTCCCCCACTGACACTTCAGTCACTTGCCCTGTCTTATTTCTCAAGAGAAGGTCAAGTTTTGCTCCTTCTCAAATAGGTACACCCACATACTGAATCAGAAAATGTTCTTATACATACAAGAAATATGACCTAACAAATTATTAAAGTTCAACAGGTTATACTTCTTATTTCAACCATTGAGAATAGAGCACGTAAAAGCCCATACTGGATTCCTCTTGTAGATTTTTCAAATCTTTTTTAAATGAACCCATTAAGCAAAGTGAATACAGATCTCCAGATCAGGTCAGATTTAAACCCTCATGGCTGAGAGGTAGGGAAATTATCATTGCACCACAGGAACAATTTTTAGCACATGCCAGGTTAACACCTGATGCATAAAGCACCTGTAAGCAAACTTCAGTAAGTTCTACTTCTTTGCTTCCCAAATGGTCATCAGTTTTACTCTTTAATTATAAATAATAAAATAACAGCTAAGTTCTATGTAAAAATATGATCGAATATGCAATTTTCAAAAAGGACCTAAATAACATCTACATGTTTTTAGCAATGTGTCATCTAATTGCATCTGGATGGTTGGTTTGCAATGTAATGTGATGCCGACTGCAATTCCCATCACTGGCTGAGGTTACCATGAAGGACTCTCCTTCTCAACTTCTCCCCTTGCCTGAGGTATGCTCACTCTCAGGTTAAATCACTACCAGACGTCTCTCTCTCTCATGAGAGAGCAGCCCAGTGGTCTTGTGAGACTATAGCGACACAACAAAAGAATTATATATCACTCAAAACATAAATTTGGTCTTGACACCCTACATCAAAACTCCATACAGAACTAGTAGTTATCAAATGAATTTGCTGGCTCCATTACCATAGCAACATATTAATCAGTTAACTCATGCTGCTGGCTCACCAAATGCATTATAGAAATAATTTATTGCTTGGAATTCACTGAGACCTTATATGGTCAAATAAATGGGATTGCTTTCATTGGATAAGACGTACATTTAAAAACAATTCCTTGATTCATGTTCACAACTAGAAATGACTATATGAATTTCCTGAATTGAATTTATACATGCCCACCGCATTGAACTACAGGAATGGAGAGTGTCAGCTTCATAAATGGAAGTAAGGTCTTTCAAATAAGAAAAGGGCTCATTAGGATTGGCACAATAAGAGTACTTATTCTGCGCTGGAAGTAGAGAACAGCACAGCACAATCTGAAGATTAGTCTTGGGAGAAACAAAAAGAGAGAAAACATAAACACTTTTGGTGCAGTATGTAGTGAACAATCTACCACTGTTTCCTTCTAAAGTCTATGGACGCCGCATTAATTTGAGATATTCAACATGCTTTTATAAAGCTAGAATATCATCCCATATGGATTCGCAGCCCCAAATGCCTTTTGCTAATTATTGTCAGCAGGAAAAATGGACAGTTGTCCCACAGTTTTTGAATTTGCTATCTTCAATACAAATTTAAATAAATGAAGTGAAGTTGCTCCTGATGCAAATTCGCTGTTCACAAAGTAGTCTTTAATTCTGAATGACAAATAAGACATCTCAAAATGAACTTATAATGATTCTAAACTGAGCTTCATTCTCCTGTGGATTCTCTTGTAGTCTAGAATCACACTTGAATTTGAATTAGAAGTTGGAAAGTCATTTCATCAGCAAAGCAGTCAGTGGCTAGAAATTCAAATAACTCTCAAAAAGGATGAAGACGAACTAACATATTCCCTGTTCTCTACTAATTGCAAAATATCTTGTAATAGTCATGAGAAGCAAATAAGATATTTCCACAAAGGAAGTGACACCGCGCCTTGCAAAGAAACTGAATTCGTTGCGTTTCCCATCTCATTCCTGAAGAGAAGACAAAGCAAGTCTCACCTACTCGTGTAGCAGCTGGAGGGAATCTAATCTAAAAAAGGAGAGGAAAGCCAAAGTTTTTAAAATGCCGATTAGTAATCTCCTGACATTTTGGAAAGGCAGGGAGAGGATGACTCTGAATGCAGTAATCGCACTGACAACAATTTTTAGTCAACAAGCATTTTCGTTCTTCACCTTCAATTGTCCATGCAAGACAAGATTGAATCTATACTATGCCCTGGCTTTTATTGGAGTCCCCGCACTGGTCCTGTTGATTCTTGGATATGCCATTAATAATCTGACCTGGAAATTAATCATGAGTTTTAGAGGTGGAGCCAAAGTGGAGTTTAATAATTTCAAACTAATCTGCTATGTCCTGTTCAGTATAACGGGAACAGCTGTCATCGCTCCAGTGACTTGGGTGGCAGTCACTCTGTTAAATGGCTTGTATTATCAGTGCGGCATGAGTGAGTTTTTGTCAGTGAGCAGCTGGAGTGTGTTCCAGAACATCACCCTCCGTGAGCGGAAGGACATTCTCGCTCGCTTTCCCTGTCTGAAAGTGAGCATTAAGGAGATACGAAATATCAGCGAAATAAGAAATGAAGGCAACCGGATTCTTCTGTATCAGTCCCAGGTATGTGCGGCTGTACCAGTCATTTGTTTTTTTGACGCGAGTGAACAACTGAAATGTTAATTCTAGCAATGAAAGGAACTGTGTGTTTTCGTGTCTCTAAAATAATTAAATTTAATTATATTAGTTTACCAGACATCAAATTTGCATTTGTCACATTTAGCAAATCTAGTCTGATTATGTAATGATAACGAGCCTTTCATACAAAAGAGGAAGCATGTTTTTTTTACTTTAGTGAATTCCAACCTATTTTTCTGAACCCAGAGATGATCCTTTGACTCGGAGACTGAAGGCGGGCAACGTGAGGGCAAGGGAGGGGACGGAAGAGAAGGATTCGCGCAGAATTGGGTCAGCGATAGAGTGGGCCGTGGACGGCAGTAGGCAACACTTCCCCGGGTGAGGAAAGAGGAAGTTAGTTGCTGTGTCGAAGGGTTGTATCATGAAACAGAGAATGGAATTAAATCCTTACAGGAGGCACGGTATGAGGAAATACTGTCCAGGTCGTAGTGGAAGTTGGTGTATTATAAGAATATTAGTATAAAGTCAAGCGAGGATGTTAGGTGTTTTCCCGCTTTTGGGAATATTTCACATACCCCACATAACTAGGACACGAATACCCTTACCAGAAGAACACCTTTCATTTGGCATTAGTGAGACAAATTAAGGGAGAAATTGAGAGAACAAATTCACACTGATACAGGTGCCTGGTGGTGACCTGGACTGTTGGACCTTTGTTCAAATAGACAGTGAAGGTCACTCAGGCTGTTCTGCGGAAGGAGGAGGAATGTATGTGCAGAGGAATTGGGTTTCTAAAGTAAGGCAGATATGCTAGAGGCAGGAAATTGGACATTTTGGAAAGTGTGTTGGAAGGGAACAGAGGGAGACTGTGTGCGGATGGAGACTAGATAGGAGAAAAAAAAACCTCCAAGACTGAAAGAAATAAGTTCAGTGCAGCAGGAACAGGCTGATGCAATGTGTCAACCAGGACAGAATTGTGTTTGGATTTTTTGAAGGAGGTAGAAACAGACTGTTTGGTGACTACAAGGTGGAGGTTGTGGAGGGTGAATCTCCTGTGGAGATTATGTCAGTGACAGTCCTGGAAACAATGCCTTGATGTTTAATGGTTGGGTTATGGTCCACAGCAAGATAGAAATAAGTGTGAGAGTTAATACTTAGCATACTCCACCTAGGAGAGGTTAAGAGTCCAACAGCAGCATCCTTGTCAATAAAATATTCAGGGTTAGACCAAAGTGAATAGACTTTAGGCAATTCAGAGAGACAGGTTATAGTGAGTATGAGATTAAATAAAATGAAATGATTGACGTCACCGATTATTTGTAATTAAAAGATTAAGGGCATTAATTTGAATTGGAATAAAAATCAAGGAAGTTCTAAAACTGGCTGCCAACTTGCTATCACTTGTTACATATTGTAGCACAAATTCAAAATTAGCCTAAGCGTCCAAGGGACACTCAAATTAGTGTCATTTAATATATCACCTAATTTCAACTGGATCTGATTACTGTATATCAGTTGTGCAATAATTAAGTTAGATAAAAATCATGTCCATGGAATTGACTGCAAAGATTTTCAGATAATTTGTGTATTTCTCACATTTTTTTCATTTTTAATCGTAGGTGGCTGGATGGATTTTAATTGCTTCTGTGACTATCATTGCTTTTCTGACTTTTTGCATTCCAAGATATTGTTCTCCACTCAGTTTTGTGCACCTAAACTACTGGGCACAGTACCTAGAAAATGAAAGTTCACTCTTTCAGGAGACCGCTAAAAAACACTCTCAACTCTATGCTTCGAATCACATCAAGAAGTTCTTTGGGTTTATTGCACAGGAAAGTGAAGTGAAGAAAATCCGCTTGCCTACCAGAAGGGACTGGAGAATGATCTCTGGCATTAATATGTTCACTAAATTGGAGCATGACCCCTGTCAATACAGTCTCCTGCATACATGGGCTGATGAAACAACTGCAGGTGGTGACTATATTCCAGTAGATGATGTGGTGACTGAAGCATAAATTTTTAATTGAATTTCCTTGTGAACACAATCATAGTAGTCACCCCAGAAATATATCCATTCTGACCTTATGGTGACCCGATTAAAGTTTGCAGATTCTGCCACATGCTTAACAGGTTTTGCTTTAAACTCTCAGAAGTTGAGTTGTTAAGATACTTATGAACCCCTGACATCTTGACTTCAGCTCTACACACTTGCAGCAAAATCCATTGATGTGTTTCTTCTAAGATGATCTCTGTTTTCTCAATCAGTCAAAAGCAAAGGTCTCTCATAAGTCAACATATGACAGAACACCAAGTAGAGCAATTGCTTTGGGAGCTTGGTGTCATGAACACAAGCTGCAAGTTCCATCCAACAGAGCTAGTTTTGTGTAATTATCACCTCAGTACTGAGCAAGTTTACTTTGCAGTGGATGCTACTGTTGACCATCTTTCTTGCTATGAGATTTGGGAAATCTTGCAAAGCCAACAGTGGTAGAGCGTCTCCAGTGATTTTGATGTGCCAGCTGCAGGATGTTCAAACCTCTAAAGGGTGCAAGAGTGTGGGGATCATTGTAGCCAAATAAACCATGATCTCAGTCTCAGAGCTTTAAACTCTCTTTCCGTCAGTTTGCTGAAGGCTAAGCATGATGCATTTGAGACAATGATAAATTTTGTCATTTATGTATGGCTGCATTGGGGGAGGCTCCTGAGAAGTGGAAATTGGTCCACCTGAGGTTCAATTATATAGACACTGACTGACTATTTCAGTGATCATTTTTAATGTTTGAGGGTAGACATTTGATATCAACTACTTCAGTTGAGAACAAGTTGCCCTGACATTCACAGACATTTTTTCAGCAGTAGCTATCATTACTGAGTGGAAATCTTGGCCCATTTTCATTTTCCTTTGCTCAGGGTGGCTTATTGAATAGCAATCATTGCCTTAGCTCAGAAAAGGCTAAGGCATTTGAACTTAAAAATGTGTTGCTGGAAAAGCGCAGCAGATCAGGCAGCATTAAAGGAGCAGGCGAATCGACATTTCGGGCATAAGCCCTTCCTCAGGGCATTTGAACTTCAGACTCACCAGGTATAGCTCAGTTACACTGGCAAGTTTTCTCAAACTGAATGCTTACATGTGGCATATATGAAGAAATGACTGGAGTGCTGAATGAAGCCCCTGAGAATGTAAGCAAATGTTACTTATTGGATAGTCCCATGTTCAGGGTTACCTTTTATAATTCACTTAGAGTATTAACTTAGGAGTTTTTGTGGTGCATTGTCAGCGTCCTTACCCCGGCACAAAAACTTATATCTAAGTCCTGTTTCTGGACTTGATAGCCACATATTTCATTCATAATGTGGACTGACTAACCAGGTTTAATATCAACTTATAATTTTCCCAATGATGGCAGGCCTGCTCATTTACTGAAACAGGCAAAATCAGACAAACACAATGCTTGAAAGATACTCATAAAATAATTTAGTAGAAGACCAGGTTTATCAATACCCTCTTTGTGGTTGTACCTGAACAGAGAGAGAGAGCAGCAATTTGCCTTTAAATAGTATCTTTAATGTACTAAAAAAAGTCTCAAGTAGCTTAACAGGAGTGTTTCAAGTTTAATTTGACTCTAGGTCACAAAAGGAGATATTCAGAAAGATGATCAAATTGAGACAAAAACATAGGTTTCCAGGTGCAGCATAAACAGGTGATTGGAAGTTGAGAACAAGAACTTGGGCTGAGCAGATTGGCTTCAGTGGAGAGAAATTAGGGCAGAACCAAAGTTGGAATCCAGAATGGCAGTAATTGTGAAGGGAAGAATGTAATTACAATGAGGGGGAACATGGTGACCAGTTACTTCAAAGTGGATTTTGGAGGAGCACCCCTTATTCTAAATTCAGTTGTTATTCTTCTCCTTGGTAGCATCTAGCAGGAACTGTCTTGCCTTGGATTTCATGAATGCAAACAAAGCTGGGAGTTTTGTCTTTACCCATAAGGCAATTAGCTCACATTTGTCTAGAAATATGTATATGCTGTTTGCCAAACCTTTTGGCATCTTCGTGGTTTTTATGAATAGTGTGTAAAATATGTAGGGTATATATTAGTTTAAGAGTTTGAATTTCAAAATAGTTGCTTTTGTGAAGGGAGTTTCTTTGTAGGACTGTCCTTCCAGAACAGTTCCCTAATCCAGTATGTGTCCGTGAGCACGGACTGTAAATGGAATAAAATATTTGTACTGGGTATTTATGATAGTCTTCAATGTTTACTCAACCTATTACTTTGTTTTCAGTTGGGAATAATCAAGGAATGATTTGAGTTTAAAAAACCTAGTAACTGAACATTTTAGTGCAATTCATAAACTGGACTGGGATCAGAAGTCAGTTCTATTTTAGAAAGGGAGATTTTCAAAGCATTCAAGGACAAAGTTACCTCAGCTTTTAAATTGAGCACTTTTCAAACCAGGAGTATTTGGTTATAAATCCGCAGTTAATTAAAAGTTGAGAAAGTAGAAGCTATTGGTTTTGTGAGTATTCATGTAAGCAGAGTCCACAGTTGACAAACAAAAAAAACAAGAGTGAATCAGTTCATAGAATTTGAAATTACCTTTCAATGTCAGATTTTTAATGGATTTGAGTATTTATGTAATAGTGTCAGGAAGCCGGTTGAAACTTTGTTTTGCTGTAAGCTTTAAGATCTTTCTTTGTGTGCAATAAAAGTTTTTGTCCTGTTAAAGAAATTCTGCAGTCTCATGTGCTCTGACTGACCACCATATCAACTAATTGCTTTTTTAAAGATGATCTATCAACCCAAATTTCATCTGGGTATCTGACTTGTACCATCAGCTAGGAGCAGCATCAAAAAATAATAATTTCCAAGCCTATCCAGTTTAACACAGCTATCAGTTCACAAGTGAATCAACGCAATTTTATATTAAAAACTAAACGCTGATCTATAGCAAATATCTACAGTTGCAAATCAAAACTCTCAAACTCCTAATTTGGCTCAATTCTTTGCTGTTGAATCTTTTGAGAGAATTAAGTCTGGTTCTTCCCTCCAGTCTCAGTCCTACAAATTATTGACAATTGATGTCCGCATAATCATTTTTTGAGAAAACATGGTGGTTCTGGGGTCATGGGTTTGAATCCCACCACGGCAGATGGTGAAGTTTGAATTCAATAATTCTGAAATTCTAAAAACAAAATTTGTCTAATAATGATCAAATAGCCCTTGTTGGTTGTTGTAAAATATCACTTGGTTCACGAATACGCATTAGGGAAGGAAATCCGGCTTCCTTATCTGGTCTGGCCTACATGTGACTCTGGATCCACAGAAATTGTGGTTGCCTCCTCAATGCCCCTTGAAATGGCCCATCAAGTATTTCAGTTTAGAAATGGGCAACAAATACTCTCCTTCCCAGATGTGGAATGCATTGCCTGGAAATGTGATGAAGGTATGTTCAATTGTGGCATTCAAGAGGTGGATGATTAGTTGGATAACAATAATGTGTAAATGTATGGAGAAAAAGCAGGAGATTTGTGCAAAGTGATGATACTCAAATAACAAGCCAATGGGTGAATCTCCTTTCCCTGTGATAAAGAATGCTTTGTCACAGGTTAGTGTTTGGCCAGTTGTTTCTCTTCATGTCTTTAAATAACTTTGAAATTGTGCCTTTGAAATAACTTTAAATAACTTGAAACAGTTAAGACAAAGTTTTTAAATGATACAAAACTTGCAAGTATTGTGAACTGCAAGGAGAGCACAATGATAGACTTCACATGGAGGCAAACAGGTTTGTTAATGATTATTAATGCAGTGAAGCATGAAGTGATTCATTTTGCTGGGAAGAATGAGACAAGGTAACAGCATGAAACAAATGTACATTTCTAAAGGGGATGTAGGAGCAAATGGACTGGGGGTACAAAGCATAGCTTCTACATTCAAAGGTTGAGAAAGCTAATGTTGAGGCATATACTATCCTGAGTTTATAAATAATGATATAATGTACAAAAGTAAGTAAGCTATGATGAAACTATGACTTGGCTTCAAATAGAGTACTGCATCTTAGGATCCACATTTCAAGGAGAATGTGAAAATTTAAAGGAATGCAGAAAAGATTGACAATTACAGTCACAGTGATAAGAAACGTTAATTATGTTGCTAGGTTGGAGAGGTTGAGGCTGTACTTATTTGAGAAAATTGAAGGAGATTTGACTGAGCTGTTCAAAATCATGAGATAAATAATCACAGTATATAGGGAGAAACTGTTCACTTTGGCTGACGGGTCAAAACCCACTTTAGTTTAAAGGATCCTAAGTCATGAAACTTTAGCTCCATGGAGGTTGGTACGGGATGGAGTGTCATGTCTGAGGATGTTAGAAACAAATCCAGGGCAATCACATGATAGACACATGTTGATGAAGGCTGGTAAGAAGGCTCATCCTGTTTTATGGGACTTCTTCCTAGTTGTAGCAGAGTTAGGTTCTCATTCAGAAATATTCTTTGAAAGCATATGTTATTTGTACAACCGTACACAAGTGGCAATCATTAAAGAAAAGTATCTCAACAGAAGCTTCAAACACTTTCCATCTTTTAATCATGGCCAAATAAACATTACTACAACGACAGAGAGCACAGAAAAAACAACTCAATTTTAATCACTTTATACTGTGTCCTCGTTAAGCTGATTGAATGAGCTCAGAGTGATAGAATCAGATATTGCTGAAAAGGCTCAGCAGCATCTGCAGAAAGAAAGCAGAGTTAATGTTTCAGTTCCAGTAACCTTTCTTCAGGACTGGACCCAGTTGCTCCAGCAATTTCTGTTTTTGATTAGTAACGACAATTTTTAAAATTTTGTTTTTACTTAGCAGGAATGTTATTCTTACAAGTGAAATAAGTTATGAAGCCTACTCATTGATATCTTTAAAACTCTTCTGAGGTGCCATGAATTATGAGTCGTGGAAAAAATCCAAATCGACAAAAGTTCCCTCAGGAGGTGACGCACGGAAGCGGGAAGAGACCGACTCTCTCATTGGAGCCAGCCAGGTCAGGAGTCAAGTTGTGGGCTTGCTCCCTGCACCATTATCCCATGGAAGTGAAAATGGCCAGCACGCGAATGGGATCAGGAATCTCATACTTGAGAGCTGTCTGCCTTAGACTGACTCTGTAAGAATAACCAGTCTACAACTATGGGTGGGACAATGACTATATTTGCCTTTTATAAAGTGTTGGTTGATGGATAAGTACTGGCTCACAGTTCAGCAGGGAGAACTCCCATGCTTTTCTTTTAAGTAATGTAATTGGATCATTTCAATCCATGTGAAAGGGCAGACAATATCAGTTAAAGTATTCACATGAAAAACAGCATCTCTGCACAAGCTGAACTCCTGTGGTACTGCATCAAATTGTTGCCTTGGGTTAAAACTTAAAAATTCTGAAGTGTGACTTGAATGCACAAACTTTTGACTCAAAGGCTTTGGAATAGAAAAAGAGCATTGCATTTATGTAGCACCGTTCAAAACCACTGGATGCCCCAAAGTGCCTTACACACACCAGATCAATTTTGAGTTACAGTCACTATGGCAACGTTGGAAATCCAGTTGACAATTTACACACAACAACCTCCTACAAACAATTCTGAGAATTTCCAGAAAATCTGTTGTTTTTTGAGGGTTAAAAAGTAGCCATATGCTGCAGGTAATTCATCTTCGGAAACTTGACATGGAACATTCTGCATCTACCTGAGAGGACAGAAGGTGTTTGATTCAACGTTTCAATTATACTCAGTACATCTAATTATACATTCTTCCCTCTCAATATTGCACTGAAGTATCAGGCCTGATTTTTATGCTCATATCCTGGAGTAAAATTTTAACTCATCATTCTAATGTAGAGGGGAGACAATGCTCCTATTTGAGTTATAGCTTTGTCTTGAACATGTTTGACACAGATAAATGTAATGAGAGGTAACAGGAATGAAAATCACAAATGAGTCCAGGAACACATAAAAGACCTATGAACTTTTGGGACACACATAACATCCTAAACGTAATTGTGAATGCTCAATAAAATCATTCCAGATCATTTTGAAATTTTGATTAAATAGATTTTGAGGATTATATTCAGTTTACTCAGTAACTTTTATGTGTTTATTGCTACAGTAAGGTTCATTCATTTAATTTTAAAATCCCTTTGTTAAGATTCCTCTTTGTGACTTTGATTGGCATGAGCATGTTGATTGAAAAATCTTGAGGACTATACACAGTACAGAAGGTACAGAAGTTACATCACAGCTCTGCACAATATAGAAGCTACAGAACTTACATCAGGGCTATACACAGTACAGAAGGTACAGAAGTTACATCACGACTGTGCACAATATAGCAGTTACAGAAGTTAAATCACGGCTATGTGTAGTACAGAAGTTACATCATGGCTATGCACAGTATAGGAGTTACAGAAGTTACATCATGGCTATGTGTAGTACAGAAGTTACATCTCAGCTATGCGCAGTACAGAAGTTACAGAAGATACATCACAGCTATACACAGTATAGTACTTCCAGAAGTTACATCACAGCTATACACAGTATAGTACTTCCAGAAGTTACATCACAGCTATACACAGTATAGTACTTCCAGAAGTTACATCACAGCTATACACAGTATAGTACTTCCAGAAGTTACATCACAGCTATACACAGTATAGTACTTCCAGAAGTTACATCACAGCTATACACAGTATAGTACTTCCAGAAGTTACATCACAGCTATACACAGTATAGTACTTCCAGAAGTTACATCACGGCGATGCGCAGTATAGAAGTTACAGAAGCTACATCATGGCTATACACAATATAGACGTTACAGAAGTTACATCACAGCAATACACAGTGTAGAGCTTACAGAAGTTACATCACTGCTATGTGCAGTAGAGAAGTTACAAAAGTTACGTCACGGCTATACACAGTATAGAAGTTACAGAAGTTACATCACTGCTATGTGCAGTAGAGAAGTTACAGAAGTGACGTCACGGCTATACACAGTATAGAAGTTACAGAGGTTACGTCACGGCTATGCGCATTATAGAAGTTACAGAAGTTACATCATGGCTATACACAGTACAGAAGGTACAGAAGTTACATCATGGCTATACACAATACAGAAGTTACGTCACGGCTATACACAGTCCAGAAGTTCAGAAGTTACAGAAGTTGGGCGGCACGGTGGCACAGTGGTTAGCACTGCTGCATCACAGCGCTAGAGACCCGGGTTCAATTCCCGACTCAGGCGACTGACTGTGTGGAGTTTGCACGTTCTCCCCATGTCTGCGTGGGTTTCCTCCGGGTGCTCTGGTTTCCTCCCACAGTCCAAAGATGTGCAGGTCAGGTGAATTGGCCATGCTAAATTGCCCGTAGTGTTAGGTAAGGGGTAAATGTAGAGGTATGGGTGGGTTGCGCTTTGGGGGGGGTTGGTGTGGACTTGTTGGGCCAAAGGGCCTGTTTCTACACTGTAAGTAATCTAATCTAATCTAATCTAATCACGGCTATGCACAATATAGAAGGTACAGAAGTTACATCACGGCTATGCACAGTTTAGAAGTTACAGATGTTACGTCATGGCTATACACAGTATAGATCTTACAGAAGTAACATCATGGCTATGCACAGTATTGAATTTACAAAAATTACATCACGGATATTCACAGTATAGAAGTTACAGAAGTTAAATCACGGCTATGTGTCGTACAGAAGTTACATCAGGGCTATACACAGTATAGAAGTTACAGAAGTTACATCATGGCTATACACAGTATAGAAGTTACAGAAGTTACATCACGGTTATGTGCAGTATAGAAGTTACATAAGTTACATCAGGGCTATACACAATATAGAAGTTACAGAAGTTACATCGCGGCTATGCGCAGTATAGAAGTTGCAGAAGCTACATCATGGCTGTGCACAATATAGAAGTTACAGAGGTTAAATCAAGGCTATACGTAGCGTAGAAGTTACAGAAGTTACATCACGGCTATACACAGTATAGATGATGCAGAAGTAACATCATGGCTATGCACAGTATTGAATTTACAGAAGTTACATCACGGATATTCACAGTATAGAAGTTACAGAAGTTACATCACGTCTATGCGCAGTATAGAAGTTAAAGAAGATACATCACGGCTGTGCAGAATGTAGAAGTTACAGAAGTTAAATCACGGCTGACCGCAATATAAAAGTTACAGAAGATACATTACAGCTAAGCGCAGTACAGAAGTTACAGAAGTTACATCACAGCTATACACATAATAGAAGTTACATCATGGCTATGCGCAGTACAGAAGTTACATAAGTTACATCATGGCTATGCGTAGTATAGAAGTTACAGAAGTTACATCACGGCTCTGCGCAATACCGAAGTTACATCACAGCTATGCACAATATTGAAGTTAAAGAAGTTACATCACGGCTAGGAGCAGTATAGAAGTTACAGATGTTACATCATAGCTATGCACAATATTGAAGTTAAAGAAGTTACATCACGGCTAGGATCAGTACAGAAGTTACAGATGTTACATCACGGCTATACACAGTACAGATGTTACAGAAGTTAAATCATGGCCATACTCAGTATAGAATTTACAGAAGTTACATCATGGCTATACACTTGAGAGAAGTTACAGAAGTTAAATCACGACTATGCGCAGTACAGAGGTTACAGAAGTTACATCACGGTGAAACGCAATACAGAAGTTACATCACGGCTTGTACACAGTATAGAAGTTACAGAAATTACATCACAGCTATGCACAATATAGAAGTTACAGAAGTTACATTACAGCTATGTGCAGTATAGAAGTTACAGAATTTACATCATGCCTAAGCGCAGTACAGAACTTACAGAAGTTACATCACGGCGATGCGCAGAATAGCAGTTACAGAAGTTAAATCACTGCTATGCGCAGTAGAGAAGTTACACAAGTTACATCACAGGTATACGCAAAACAGAAGTACAGAAGTTAAATCATGGCTATACACAATATAGTAGTCACAGAAGTTACATCATGGCTATACATTTTATAGAAGTGTACAGAAGTTACATCACAGCTATATACAGTATAGAGGTTACAGAAGTTACATCATTGCTATGTGGAGTACACAAGTTACATCATGGCTATACGCAGTAGAGAAGTTACAGAAGTTACATCATGGCTATGTGCAGTATAGAATTTACAGAATTTACATCATGGCTATACATATTCTAGAAGTTGCAGAAGTTAAATCACTGCGATGCGCAGTACAGAAATTACACAAGTTACATCACGGCTATATGCAGTACAGAAGTTACAGAAGTTAAATCATGGCTATACACAATATAGTAGTTACAGAAGTTACATCATGGCTATGCGCAGTATAGAATTTACAGAATTTACATCATGGCTATACATATTCTAGAAGTTGCAGAAGTTAAATCACTGCGATGCGCAGTACAGAAGTTACACAAGTTACATCACGGCTATGCGCAGTACAGAAGTTACACAAGTTACATCACGGCTATATGCAGTACAGAAGTTACAGAAGTTAAATCATGGCTATACACAATATAATAGTTTCAGAAGTTACATCATGGCTGTACACAATATAGAGGTGTCAGAAGTTACATTATTGCTATGTGGAGTACACTAGTTACATCATGGCTAGACGCAGTAGAGAAGTTACAGAAGTTACATCATGGCTATGCGCAGTATAGAATTTACAGAATTTACATCATGGCTATACATATTATAGAAGTTACAGAAGTTAAATCACTGCAATGCGCAGTACAGAAGTTACACAAGTTAAATCATGGGTACATAGAATACAGAAGTACAGAAGTTACATCACGGATATGCACAATATGGAAGTTACAGAAGTTACATCACAGCTATGCACAGTACAGATGTTAAAGAAGTTAAATCACGGCTTTACACAGTGTAGAAGTTACAGAAGTTACTTCACAGCTATACACAATACAGTAGTTACAGAAGTTACATCACAGCTATACACAATATAGTAGTTACAGAAGTTACATCACAGCTATACACAATATAGTAGTTACAGAAGTTACATCACAGCTATGTGCAGTACAGAAGTTACAGAAGTTAAATCATGGCTATACACAATATAATAGTTTCAGAAGTTACATCATGGCTATACATATTATAGAAGTTACAGAAGTTACATCACAGCTGTACACAGTATAGAGGTGTCAGATGTTACATCATTGCAATGTGGAGTGCACAAGTTACATCATGGCTATATGCAGTAGAGAAGTTACAGAGGTTACATCATAGCTTGCGCAGTATAGAATTTACAGAATTTACATCCTGGCTATACATATTATAGAAGTTACAGAAGCTAAATCACTGCTATGCCAGTACAGAGGTTACGCAAGTTACATCACGGGTATACGCAATACAGAAGTACAGAAGTAACATCACGGTTATGCACAATATGGAAGTTACAGAAGTTACATCACAGCTATGCACAGTACAGATGTTAAAGAAGTTACATCACGGCTTTACACAGTGGAGAAGTTACAGAAGTTACATCACAGCTATACACAATACAGTAGTTTCAGAAATTACATCATGGCTATACATATTATAGAAGTTACATAAGTTACATCACAGCTGTACATAGTGTAGAGGTGTCAGAAGTTACATCATTGCTATGTGGAGTACACAGGTCACATCATGGCTATACACAGTAGAGAAGTTACAGAGGTTACATCATGGCTATGCGCAGTATAGGATATACAGAAGTTACATCATAGCTATACATATTATAGAAGTTACAGAAGTTAAATCATGGCTCTGCGCAGTACAGAGGTTACAGGAGTTACATCACGGCTATACGCAATACAGAAGTTACAGAAATTACATTATGGCTATGCACAGTATAGAAGTTACAGAAGATACATCACAGCTATACACAGTATAGAGTTTGCAGAAGTTACATCATTGCTATGTGCAGTACACAAATTACATCATGGCTATATGCAGTAGAGAAGTTACAGAGGTTACATCATGGCTATGCACAGTAGAGGATATACAGAAGTTACATCATAGCTATACGCAGTATGGAAGTTACAGAAGTTAAATTATGGATATACACAATATAGATGTTACAGAAGTTATATCACGGCTATGCGCAGGATAGAAGTTACAGAAGTTACATTACAGCTATACACAGTATAGAGGTTACAGAAGTTACATCATTGCTATTTTCTGTACACAATTTACATCATGGCTATACGCAGTAGAGAAATTACAGAGGTTACGTCATGGCTATGCGCAGTATAGAATTTACAGAATTTACATCATGGCTATACATATTATAGAAGTTACAGAAGGTAAATCATGGCTCTGCGCAGTACAGAGGTTACAGGAGTTACATCATGGCTATACGCAATACAGAAGTTACTGAAGTTGCATCACGGTTATGCACAATATAGAAGTTACAGAAGTTACATCACAGCTATGCACAGTATAAAAGTTACAGAAGTTACATCACAGCTATGCACAATATAGAAGTTACAGAAGTTACATCACAGCTATACACAGTATAGAGGTTACAGAAGTTACATCACAGCTATGCACAATATGGAAGTTACAGAAGTTACAGCACAGCTATGTGCAGTATAGAAGTTGCAGAATTCACAGCATACCAAAGCCCAGTACAGTACTTACAGAAGTTACATCACGGCTACGCATAATATAGAAGTTACACATGTCACATCACGGTTATACACAGTAAAGCAGTTACAGAAGTTAAATCATGGCTATGCACAATATAGAATTTAGATAAGGTACATCACGTCTAT
Organism: Chiloscyllium plagiosum; assembly: GCF_037043375.1. NCBI lineage: Eukaryota > Metazoa > Chordata > Chondrichthyes > Orectolobiformes > Hemiscylliidae > Chiloscyllium > Chiloscyllium plagiosum. The sequence continues at coordinate 85,846,559 of NW_028270141.1, read as the reverse complement.
GCACAGTATAGATGTTACAGAAGTTACATCGCGGCTATGCGCAATATAGAAGTTACAGAAGTTGCATCACAGCTATGCCCGGTACAGAAGTTACACAAGTTACCTCACGGCTATACGCTTTATGGAAGTTAAAGAAGTTAAATCATGGCTATATTCAATATAGAAGTTACAGAAATTACATCACGGCTATGTGCAGTGTAGAAGTTACAGAAATTAAATTATGGCGATACACAATATAAGAGTTACAGAAGTTAGATCACGGCAATGCGCAGTATAGACGTCACAGAAGTTACATCACAGCTATACACAGTATAGAGTTTACAGACGTTACATCATTGCTATGTGCAGTACACAAATTACATCATGGCTATATGCAGTAGAGAAGTTACAGAGGGTACATCAAGGCTATGCACTGTATAGGATATACAGAAGTTACATCACAACTGTACACAGTATAGAGGTGTCAGAAGTTACATCATTGCTATGTGGAGTACACAAGTTACATCATAGCTATATGCAGTATAGAAGTTACAGAGGTTACGTCATGGCTATGTGCAGTATAGAATTTACCGAATTTACATCATGGCTATACATATTATAGAAGTTACAGAAGTTATATCACTGCTATGCGCAGTACAGAGGTTACACAAGTTACATCACGGGTATACGCAATACAGAAGTTACGTCACGGCTATGCACAATATGAAAGTTACAGAAGTTACATCACAGCTATGCGCTGTACAGATGTTAAAGAAGTTACATCACGGCTTTACACAGTGTAGACATTACAGACGTTACATCACAGCTATTCACAATATAGTAGCTACAGAAGTTACATCATGGCTATACATATTATAGAAGTTACATAAGTTACATCACAGCTGTACACAGTATAGAGGTTACAGAAGTTACATAATTGCTATGTGCAGTACACAAGTCACATCATGGCTATGCGCAGTAGAGAAGTTACAGAGGTTACATCATGGCCAAGCCCAGTACAGAATTTACATCATGGCTATACATATTATAGAAGTTACAGAAGTTAAATCACTGCTATGCGCAGTACAGAAGTTACACAAGTTACATCACGGCTATACGCAATACAGAAGTACAGAAGTTACATCACGGTTATGCACAATATGGAAGTTACGGAAGTTACATCACAGCTATGCGCAGTACAGAAGTTACACAAGTTACGTCATGGCTATGTGCAGTACAGAAGTTCCAGTAGTTAAATCATGGCTATACACAATATAGTAGTTACAGAAGTTACATCATGGCTGTACATATTATAGAAGTTACAAAAGTTACATCACAGCTATACACAGTATAGAGGTTACAGAAGTTACATCATTACTATGTGGATTACACAAGTTCCATCATGGCTATACGCAGTAGAGAAATTACAGAGGTTACATTATGGATATGCGCAGTATAGAATTTACAGAATTTACATCATAGCTATACATATTATAGAAGTTACAGAAGTTAAATCAGGGCTATGCACAGTACAGAGGTTACAGAAGTTACATCATGGCTATACGCAATACAGAAGTTACTGAAGTTACATCATGGCTATGCACAATATAAAAGTTACAGAAGTTAATCACAGCTGTACACAGTATAGAAGTTACAGAAGTTACATCACAGCTATGCACAATATAGAAGTTACAGAAGTTACAGACGTTACATCAGAGCTATGTGCAGTATAGAAGTTGCAGAATTCACAGCATACCAAAGCGCAGTACAGTACTTACAGAAGTTACATCACGGCTATGCGCAGTATATCATTTACATAAATTAAATCACTGCTATGCGCAATACAAAGGCACAGATGTTACATCACGGCTATGCGCAGTATAGAAGTTACAGAAGTTACATCACAGCTACATGCAGTACAGAAGTTACAGAAGTTACATCACAGCTATACACAGAATAGAAGTTACAGAAGTTACATCACGTCAATGCACAGTATAGACGTTACACATGTCACATCACGGCTATACACAGTATAAGAGTGACAGAAGTTAAATCATGGCTATGCACAATATTGAAGTTAGATAAATTACATCACGTCTATGCACAGTATAGAAGTTACAGATGTTACATCACGGCTATGCGCAGTATAGAAGTTACAGAAGTTGCATCACAGCTATGCGCAGTACAGAAGTTACACAAGTTACCTCATGGCTATATGCAGTATGGAAGTTACAGAAGTTAAATCATGGCTACACACAATATAGAAGTTACAGAAATTACATCACGGCTATGTGCAGTATAGAAGTTACAGAAGTTAAAATATGGCGATACACAATATAAAAGTTACAGAAGTTAGATCACGGCTATGCGCAGTATAGAAGTTACAGAAGTTACATCACAGCTATACACAGTATAGAGTTTACAGACGTTACATCATTGCTGTGTGCAGTACACAAATTACATCATGGCTATGCACAGTAGAGAAGTTACAGAGGTTACATCATGGCTCTGCGCAGTATAGAATTTACAGAAGTTACATCACAGCTATAAATATTATACAAGGTACAGAAGTTAAATTACGGCTGTGCGCAGTACAGAAGTTATAGAAGTTACATCACAGCTATACACAGTATAGAAGTCACAGAAGTTACATCACAGCTATGCACAGTATAGACGTTACAGAAGTTACATCACGGCTATGCGCAGTATAGACGTTACAGAAGTTACATCACGGCTATGCGCAGTATAGAAGTTACACAAGTTACATCACGGCTATACGCAGTATGGAAGTTACAGAAGTTAAATCATGGCGATACACAATATAAAAGTTACAGAAGTTAGATCACTGCTTTGCGCAGTATGGCAGGTACAGACATTAAATCACAGCAATGCACAGTATAGAGTTTACAGAAGTTACATCATTGCTATGAGCAGTACACAAATTACATCATGGCTATATGCAGTAGAGAATTACAGAGGTTACATCATGGCTATGCACAGTATAGGATATACAGAAGTTACATCACAGCTGTACACAGTATAGAGGTGTCAGAAGTTACTTCATTGCTATGTGGAGTACACAAGTTACATCATAGCTATACACAGTAGAGAAGTTACAGAGGTTACATCATGGCTATGTGCAGTATAGAATTTACAGAATTTACATCATGGCTATACATATTATAGAAGTTACAGAAGTTAAATCACTGCTATGCGCAGTATAGAGGTTACACAAGTTAAATCACGGGTATACTCAATACAGAAGTACAGCAGTTACGTCACGGCTATGCACAATATGGAAGTTACAGAACTTACATCACAGCTATGCGCAGTACAGATTTTAAAGAAGTTACATCACAGCTTTACACAGTGTAGACGTTACAGAAGTTACATCACAGCTATACACAATATAGTAGTTACAGAAGTTACATCATGGCTATACATATTATAAAAGTTACATAAGTTACATCACAGCAGTACACAGTATAGAGATTACAGAAGTTACATCATTGCTATGTGGAGTACACAAGTTACACTATGGCTATACACAGTAGAGAAGTTACAGAGGTTACATCATGGTTATGCGCAGTATAGAATTAACATCATGGCTATACATATTATAGAAGTTACAGAAGTTAAATCACTCTGTGCGCAGTACAGAAGTTACACAAGTTACATCACGGCTATACGCAATACAGAAGTACAGATGTTACATCACGGTTATGCACAATATGGAAGTTACAGAAGTTACATCACAGCTATGCGCAGTACAGAAGTTACACAAGTTACGTCATGGCTATATGCAGTACAGAAGTTACAGAAGTTAAATCATGGCTATACACTATATAATAATTACAGCAGTTACATCATGGCTGTACATATTATAGAAGTTACATAAGTTACATCACAGCTATACACAGTATAGAGGTTACAGAAGTTACATCACAGCTATGCACAATATAGAAGTTACAGAAGTTACAGCACAGCTATGTGCAGTATAGAAGTTACAGAATTCACAGCATTCCAAAATGCTGTACGGTACTTACAGAAGTTACATCACGGCCATGCGCAGTATGGCAGTTACATAAGTAAAATCACTGCCAAGCGCAATACAAAGGTACAGAAGTTACATCACGGCTATGCAAAGTATAGAAGTTCCAGAAGTTACATCACGGCTATACACTGTATCGAAATTCCAGAAGTTACATCACGGCTATACAAAATATAGAACTTACAGAAGTTACAACACGGCTATACACAGTATAGCAGTTACACAATTTACATCACAGTTATACACAGTACAGAAGTTACAGAGGTTACATCACATCTATACACAGTAAAGCAGTTACAGAAGTTACATAACGGCTATTTGCAGTGCACACATTACAGAAGTTACATCACAGCTATACACAATATAGCATTGACAGGAGTTACATCACGGCTTTGCGCAGTATCGAAGTTGCATCCACAGGTATACACAGTGTAGAAGTTACAGAAGTTACATCACAGCTATAAGCAGTATCGAAGTTACAGAAGTGAAATCATGGTTATATGCAGTACAGGAGTTACAGAAGTTACATCATGGACAAACACAGTACAGAACTTACAGAAGTTACATCACTGCTCTGCGCAATATAGAAGTTAAAGGAGTTACATAACGGCTCTACGCAGTACAGAAGTTATAGAAGTTACATCATGGCTATGCGCAGTACAGGACTAACAGAAGTTACATCATGACTATATATTTTATAGAAGTTACAGAAGTTAAATCACTGCTATACGCAGTACAGAAGTTATACAAGTTATGTCACAGCTATACGCAATACAGAAGTACAGATGTTACATCACGGCTATGCACAATATGGAAGTTACAGAAGTTACGTCACAGCTTGGCGCAGTACAGAAGTTACACAAATTACGTCAGGGCTATACACAATATAATAGTTACATACGTTACATCATGGCTATGTGCAGTACACAAATTACATCATGGCTATATGCAGTAGAGAAGTTACTGAGGTTACATCATGGCAATGCACAGTATAGGATATACAGAAGTTACATCACAGCTGTACACAGTATGGAGGTTTCAGAAGTTACATCATTGCTATGTGGAGTACACAAGTTACATCACGGCTTTACACAGTGGAGAAGTTACAGAAGTTACATCACAGCTATACACAATATAGTAGTTACAGAAGTTACATCATGGCTACACATATTATAGACGTTACATAAGTTACATCACAGCTGTACACAGTATAGAGGTTACAGAAGTTACATCATTGCTATGTGGAGTACACAAGTTACACCATGGCTATACACAATAGAGAAGTTACAGAGGTTACATCATAGCTATGTGCAGTATAGAATTTACAGAATTTACATAATGGCTATACATATTATAGATGTTACAGAAGCTAAATCACTGCTATGCGCAGTACAGAGGTTACACAAGTTACATCACGGGTATACGCAATACAGAAGTACAGAAGTTACATCACGGTTATGCACAATATGGAAGTTACAGAAGTTACATCACAGCTATGCACAGTACAGATGTTAAAGAAGTTATATCACGGCTTTACACAGTGGAGAAGTTACAGAAGTTACATCACAGCTATACACAATATAGTAGTTACAGAAGTTACATCATGGCTATACATATTATAGAAGTTACATAAGTTACATCACAGCTGTACACAGTATAGAGGTTACAGAAGTTACATCATTGCTATGTGGAGTACACAAGTCACATCATGGCTGTACGCAGTAGAGAAGTTACAGAGGTTACATCATGGCTAAGCGCAGTATAGAATTTACAAAATTTACATCATAGCTATACATATTATAGAAGTTACAGAAGTTAAATCATGGCTATGTGCAGTACAGAGGTTACAGGAGTTACATCACGGCTATACGCAATACAGAAGTTACAGAAATTACATTATGGCTATGCACAGTATTGAATTTACAGAAGTTACATCACGTCTATGCACAGTATGGAAGTTACAGAAGTTAGATCACGGCTATGCGTTGTATAGAAGTTACAGAAGATACATCACAGCTATACACAGTGTAGAGTTTGCAGAAGTTACATCATTGCTATGTGCAGTACACAAATTACATCATGGCTATATGCAGTAGAGAAGTTACTGAGGTTACATCATGGCTGTGCGGAGTATAGGATATACAGATGTTACATCATAGCTATACATATTATAGAAGTTACAGAAGTTACATCACGGCTATACGCAATATGGAAGTTACAGAAGTTAAATTATGGCTTTACACAATATAGAAGTTACAGAAGTTAGATCACGGCTATGCGCAGGATAGAAGTTACAGAAGTTACATCATTGCTATTTGCTGTACACAATTTACATCATGGCTATACGCAGTAGAGAAGTTACAGAGGTTACATCATGGCTATGCGCAGTATAGAATTTACAGAATTTACATCATGGCTATACATATTATAGAAGTTACAGAAGTTAAATCAGGGCTCTGCGCAGTACAGAGGTTACAGGAGTTACATCATGGCTATACGCAATACATAAGTTACAGAAGTTACATCATGGCTATGCACAGTATAGAAGTTACAGAAGTTACATCACAGCTATGCACAATATAGAAGTTACAGAAGTTACATCACAGCTATGCACAGTATAAAAGTTACAGAAGTTACATCACAGCTATGCACAATATAGAAGTTACAGAAGTTACAGCACAGCTTTGTGCAGTATAGAAGTTACAGAATTCACAGCATTCAAAGTGCAGTACAGTACTTACAGAAGTTACATCACGGCTATGCGCAGTATAGCAGTTACATAAGTTAAATCACTGTTACGTGCAATACAAAGGCACAGAAGTTACATCACAGCTATGCACAATATAGAAGTTACACATGTCACGTCACGGCTGTACACAGTATAGGAGTTACAGAAGTTAAATCATGGCTATGCACAATATAGAAGTTACAGAAGTTACATCGCGGCTATGCGCAGTATAGAAGTTACAGAAGTTGCATCACAGCTATGCACAGTACAGAAGTTACACAAGTTACCTCACGGCTATACGCATTATGGAAGTTAAAGAAGTTAAATCATGGCTATATAGAAGTCACAGTAATTACATCACGGCTATGTGCAGTATAGAAGTTACAGAAATTAAATTATGGCGATACACAATATAAAAGTTACAGTAGTTAGATCACGGCTGTGCGCAGTATAGAAGTTACAGAAGTTACATCATGGCTATACACAGTATAGAGTTTACAGAAGTTACATCATTGCTGTGTGCAGTACACAAATTACATCATGGCTATGCGCAGTAGAGAAGTTACAGAGGTTACATCATGGCTCTGCGCAGTATAGAATTTACAGAAGTTACATCACAGCTATACACAGTATAGAAGTCACAGAAAGTACATCACGGCTATGCACAGTATTGAATTTACAGAAGTTACATCACGGCTATGCGCAGTATAGAAGTCACAGAAGTTGCATCACAGCTATGCACAGTACAGAAGTTACACAAGTTACATCACGGCTATACGCAGTATGGAAGTTACAGAAGTTACATCATGGCTATACACAATATAGAAGTCACAGAAATTACATCACGGCTATGTGCAGTATAGAAGTTACAGAAGTTAAATTATGGCAATACACAATATCGAAGTTACAGAAGTTACATCATGGCTGTACACAGTGTAGAGGTTACAGAAATTACATTATTGCTATGTGGAGTACACAAGTTACATCATGGCTATACGCAGTAGAGAAGTTACAGAGGTTACATCATGGCTATGCGCAGTATAGAATTTACAGAATTTACATCATGGCTATACATATTATAGAAGTTACAGAAGTTAAATCATGGCTATGCGCAGTACAGAGGTTACAGGAGTTACATCACGGCCAAACACAGTATAGAAGTTACAGGAGTTACATCACAGTTTTGCACAGTAGAGAAGTTATAGAAGTTACATCACAGCTATACACAGTATGGACGTTACAGAAGTTATATCTCGGCTATGCGCAGTATAGAAGTTACAGAAGTTAAATCATGGCTGTACACAGAGTTGAAAAATGTAGTGCTGGAAAAACACAGCTAGCCAGGCAGCAGGAGAATCAACGTTTAAGCAGAAGTTACATCACAGTTTTGTGCAGTAGAGAAGTTATACAAGTTACATCATGGTTGTGCGCAGTAAAGAACTTAAAGAAGTTACATGACTGCTATGCGCAGTATAGGAGTTACATCACGGCTATACACAGTATAGAAGTTGCAAAAGTTACATTATGGTTATGTGCTGTACAGAACTTACAGAATTTACATCACTGCTATGTGCAGTATAGAAGTTACAGGAGTTACATAACGGCTATACGCAGTACAGAAGTTACAGAAGTTACATTATAGCTATACACAGTATAGAATTTACAGAAGTTACATCACGGCTCTACACAGTATAGATGTTCCAGAAGTTACATCACAGCTATACACAGTATTGAAGTTCCAGAAGTTTCATCACGGCTGTACACAGTATAGAATTTACAGAAGTTACATCACGGCTCTACACAGTATAGATGTTCCAGAAGTTACATCATGGCTATGCGCAGTAGAGAAGTTACGGAAGTCACATCACGGCTATACACAGTATAGACGTTCCAGAAGTTACATCACGGCTATGCGCAGTATAGAAGTTACAGAAGTTACATCACGGCTATGCGCAGTAGAGAAGTTACGGAAGTCACATCACGGCTATACACAGTATAGAAGTTACAGAAGTTACATCACGGCTATACACAGTAAAGAAGTTACAGATGTTACATCACGGCTATACACAGTATAGAAGTTCTACAAGTTACATCACGGCTGTACACTGTATAGAATTTACAGAGGTTACATCACGGCTCTACACAGTATAGAAGTTCCAGAAGTTACATCATGGCTATACGCTGTACAGAGGTTACATCACGGCTATACACAGTATAGAATTTGCAGAAATTACATCATGGTTATACGCAGTAAAGAAGTTACAGAAGTTACATCATGGCTATACACAATATAGAAGTTACAGATGTTACATAACAGCTATACACAGTATAGAAGTTACAGAAGTTACATCACTGCTATGCGCACTCTAGAAGTTACAGAAGCTACATAACGGCTATACGCAGTTTACAAGTTACAGGAGTTACATCACGGCTATATGCAGTATAGAAGTTACAAAAGTTACACCATAGATATACAGAGTATCGAATTTATACAAGTTACATCATGGCTATACGCAGTACAGAAGGTACAGAGGTTATGTCATGGGTATATGTACTATAGAAATTGCATAAGTTACATCAGGGCTATGCACAGTATAGGAGTGACAGAAGTTACATCATGGCTGTACACAATATAGAAGTTACAGAAGTTACATCACTGGTATGCGCAGTAAAGAAGTTACAGAAGTTACATCACGGCTATATAGAGTATAGAAGTTATAGAAGTTATATAACGCTATTCACAGCATAGAAGTTACAGAAGTTACATCACGGCTATACACAGTATAGAAGTTACAAAAGTTACATCACTGGTATGCACAGTATAGAAGTTACAGTAGTTACATCACGGCTATGCGCCATATAGAAGTGACAGAAGTTACATCACAGCTATACACAGCATAGAAGTTACATAAATTACATCACAGCTATGCGCAGTATAGACGTTACAGAAGTTACATCACAGCTATACACAGAATAGCAGTTACGGAAGTTACATCACGGCTATACATAGTACAGAAGTTAAAGAAGTTACATCATGGCTTTACACAGTGTAAAAGTTACAGACGTTACATCACAGCTATACACAGTATAGAAGTTATAGAAGTTACATCACAGCTATACACAGTATAGAAGTTCCAGAATTTACATCATGGCTATGCACAGCACAGAAGTTACAGAAGTTACAAAACGGCTATACGCAGTATACAAGTTACAGGAGTTACATCACGACTATACGCAGTATAGAATTTAAAAAAGTTACATTATGGCTATACAGAGTATCGAATTTACAGAAGTTACATCACTGCTATATGCAGTACCGAAGTTACAGAAGTTATATCATGGGTATACGTAGTATAGAATTTGCAGAAATTACATCACGGCTATGCACAGTATAGAAGTTACAGAAGTTACATCACTGGTATGCGCAGTATAGAAGTTACAGAAGTTACATCACGGCTATACACAATATAGAAGTTACAAAAGTTACATCACTGGTATGCACAGCATAGAAGTTACAGTAGTTACGTCACGGCAATGCGCAGTATGGATAAGTTACATAAGTTACATCACGGCTATCTGCAGTATAGACGTTACAGAAGTTACATCACAGCTATACACAGTCCAGCAGTTACAGAAGTTACATCACAGCTGTACACAGTATAGAAGTTCCAGAAGTTACATCACAGCTATACAAAGTACGGACATTACAGAAGTTACATCACAGCTATACACAGGAGAGCAGTTTCAGAAGTTAGATCACGGCTATTTGCAGTACACACGTTACAGAAGTTACATCACAGCTATACACAGTCCAGCAGTTACAGAAGTTACATCACAGCTATGTGCAGTATAGAAGTTACAAAAGTTACTTCACCACTATACGCAGAATAGAAGTTACATAAGTTACATCACGGCTATGTGCAGTATAGAAGTTACAGAAGTTACATCACAGTTTTGTGCAGTAGAGAAGTTATACAAGTTACATCACAACTATATACAGTGCAGAAGTTAAAGAAGTTACATCACGGCTATACACAATATAGAAGTTACAGAAGTTACATCACTGCTATTCACAGTACAGAAGTTACATCACAGGTATGCGCAGTATAGAAGTTACAGATATTACATCACTGCTATGCGCAGTAGAAGACTAACAGAAGTTACATCACGGCTATACACAGAATAGAAGTTCCAGAAGTTACATCACGGCTATACACAGTATAGTCGTAACGGAAGTTACATTAATGCTGTACACAATATAGAAATTACATCACGGTTATACATTTTATAGATGTAACAGAGGTGCCCACATCCAGACGCAGTATAACCATAGTTTAGACAAACAAGAAGCTGATTTAAAGAGAGAAACATCACAGGCTCTCTCCTAAGGCACTCCACACCAACAGGGGTGGTCTAACTACTGCATCCTCTTTGCACTGCACAGCTGGTCGCTGGCAACTCTACTCTCGGCTGCTGATTGCTGACCCATCCTCAGAGGCTGGGGCGGGTGTGTGAGAAGACAGAAGAGGGGAAGAAAACCACAGAAGAGAGACAAAGAAGAAGGAAGATAAGAAAAAGAATAGGCAGAGTGGATGATTTCCATATAGAGTGTCCGGCTCTGTAGCCACCTGTAACACATGTGACTGAAAATGGCATTACATTGAAATTATATATCTTGGTAATATTTTTCAAGCCTTCGGAACATAAAAAGGCATTCAGTGAGAAATTATCTTCCAACTTATCTGCATCCCAAGCCCCCAATCCCCAACCCCCTGTCCTCCAATCTATCACTGTAGCTAACTCCAGCAAATAGCATTCCTGGAGCTTTCAGAGAACATCTGAAAGCCTGCATTTAGAATGTAGTTCATTTTCCTCTTGGTATTTTCTTGGAATGAAGACAAAAAGATGATGAAACAAATACATTTAGTAAAAGTCTCTCAGGCAGTCAATTTCCTCAAGATCTATCCATTAACCATAAAAAGAAATGGTCTCACTGGACAGCCTCTGTTTTCTGTAAGAGCTCCCTGTACTGGTCTCAATATTTAATACATTATTGCACTGAATAATGGACCTTCAAGGTTATCTTTGATATTTTTGCAGTCCTGCTGCATTTCAAGTAAGAAATCTCAGAAGAAACAAATGCTTATGGTATTTATTCTGTATTTAGTAATCATTAAAGTGAAATGAAATAAAATAACATTTATAGTGCCGAATGTCTGGAGATAGGTAAACCTTAAAATGGTCTGTATTGTTTCAATAGGGATTTCCTATTAATACAAGAGTGAAAGGAAAGTACTTTGGTGTGACCAAATGAGATGAAATGGTTTGGTACACCAGAGCAACTTATAATAAATGTTAACATGTCTATACTTGCTGTTCATTGCAAGATTTGCTGCCCAAATGTAATTTTCCAATAGGAGTCCCAAGGAAGATTAAACTTTCCAATTTATAGGGAGATCAGAGTGATAACAATTTGCTGCAATAGTTCAATAACCCCAATTCTATATCCTTCATCAAAAGCGACCAATCAGTTAATAGTTATCTATTTGGCCTGTTGTGTACAGATGGGATGGGTTATGTGTGGAATATCCCATAAGTACTTGAGAGTTACATTGATTGTAGGGATTTCACAAGAAGATGATATGAATTAGCTTCTCCATAGGTTCTGGACAATCGTCAGTCGACACAAACTATTTATAATGCATCCTTGGCTTAGAACTATTCACCTGTGTTTTAGACATGAACTGCTTTCTGAAACTGTAATCATCTGTCTTAGTGTTTCAATGCAGTACAGTTAATTCTAGGCACACAGCAGGCAGTTCCATGCAGAATGCTTCCAAACTTGTTCATCATTACAGCTATGAGGCCTAAGATATTTTCAGGTGAAAAGTTCATTTGCATGCCGACATGAAGTTAAGTGTCAATTACCAGTTGATAATATGGGTTGGGTAGCCTGGAGCAGGAGAATTGTAGAGTAAGCTGATCATCAGATCTCATGACGGTAATCCACATGGACAGGACAGGAGCCATTTTCTAAGCACCCTCCAGCAGTTTCTTTCGGACCTTTATTTGCATATGCACTCAAGAATTCTTGGCCCTCACAATTACATTTTTGGGCAAATGGCAAGAATGTTTTGTTTGGACACCATCCATTTTGAGCATAAAATTAAAATTAACCTTCTCATTAAAACAGGTAAATGTCCTCACCACCTTTCTCAAAACTGGACCTAAAGTGTTGTAGGTGTGAACCAGAGTTTTTAGGATGCTTCCATTTCATTACTCTAGGCAAGGCCCTTCAAATTAGCACCCCCAACCCCTTCCCTTTTGCCACTTTTCAAAATGTAATCCACTAGTTATAAAGTATTTTCATATATTTTATGTAAATACAAGTTCTTAGCAAATAGTTCAACCACTCACAGATAAACATTCTTTGCAGCGTTTGAAACACAGCTTCATGCACTATGAAATTAAGGTGTTCAGTTTTCAATCAAGAGTTCTCTTTTGGAAAGGAACCTGATATAACAAATAGTCATTTTTCAAATAGTATAAGACCAAACCTTTGAAGATGCCAGAAATCTAAAATAACAACAGAAAGAGCTGCAGGAACTCAGCATGTTTTATAAAATCATGAGGGGCATGGATAGGGTGAATAGCCAAGGTCTTTTCCCCAGGGTAAGGGAGTCCAAACCTAAAGGACATAAGGTGAGAGGGGAATGATTTGAAAGGGACTTCAGAGGCAATGTTTTCATGCAGAGGGTGGTGCATATATGAAATGAAGTACCAGAGGAAGTAGTGAAGGCAGGTACAATTACTACATTTAAAAGACATCTGGATGGGTACATGAAAGGTTTAGAGGCATATGCGCCAAATACTGGCAAATGGGACTCGATTGATTTAGGATATCTGATCAGCATGGATGAGTTGGACCAAAGGGTTCATTTCTGTGCTGCATGCCTCTATGATTCAATGTCTGGAAGCATCTGTGGAGAGAGAATCCAATTTCACATTTTGAGTTCAATGACACTTTGAAAATGAAGGGGCTGAAAAATGATGTTTTTGATGGTGTTGACAAAGGCAAAGGAAGGGCAAGTGAAACAGATGGTGAAGTTGCCCAGAGCAAGAAAGAAAAGGAGAGCTAAAGGTGGTAAAGAAGTGATAGAGATGTAAAATAGCTGTTAATGGTAGGTTTAAATAGCAGGAAATAGTTCTGCTTACAGCAAGCCAATAAGACAGAGAGAAGATTGGAGGAAGTGGAGCACCATTCCCACTAAGCCAAATGGCTATATATGTACGCAGCTGCTCCAAGGTTCTGCATGTGGCAATTGGTGGCTGGCATTGAATTCTGGTTCCAGAAGGCACTGCCATAGACAGGTCCTGGAGGCCTGCGTGGTGATAAGAAAATTAGAGGCACGTTAGTCAGAGGAGTTGGTAATCAAAATGGATTACAGTATTTATCTCTGATGTTGAATCCTTGCAAGAGACAGGCTGTCAGGAAACATAGAAACATAGAAAATAGATGCAGGAGTAGACCATTCAGCCCCATGATGATTATTCTGTATCATCATGGCTGATCATCCAACTAATATCCTCTTCCTGCTCGTATCCTTTTCACCCTAAGAAATATTATCAACTCCTTCTTGAAAATATTCAATGTTTTGGCCTCAGCTGTGGCAACAAGTTTCACAAATTCGCCACTGTCTGGATGAAACAGTTTGTCCTCATCTCAGTCCTAAATGGCTTACCCCATATCTTTAAACTATGACCCTTAGTTCTGGACTCCCTAGTCATTGAGAACATCAATCCCAAGTTTACACTATCTAGTCCTATTAGGATTTTATATGTTTCTATTAGAAACCCTTCATTCGTTTAAACTCTAGTAAATATAGTCCTAACTGATCCAGTGTCTCTTCATACATCAGTCCTGCCATCCCAGGATGGGGTGCAAATATATGTTGTACTCCCTCCATAGCCAGAACATCCTTTTTAAAATAAGGAGGCCAAAACTGGACACAATTCTCCAGGAGTGCTCTCACCCAAGCCCTTTATAATTGTAGCAAGATATCCCTGCTCCTGTACTCAAATCCTCTTGCTGTGAGAATAAATATACACTCTGCATTTTTCACCACCTGCTGCGCCTAAATGCTTAATTTCAGCATCTGGTGTACAAGGAGACCCAAGTGTCATTGCACCTCTCTCTTTTCCAGTCTAGCACCGTTCAGATAATAATCTGTCTTCCTATTCTTGCTACCAAAGTGGATATCCTCATATTTATTCACATGATTATGCATCTGCCATGCATGAAGTTAGAAGTGTCATCAAGTATTGTAAATTGTTTGTAGACTAATGGTCTCTTTGTGCAGCTGCTAATAATTACTGGTTCAACTCTTAGCATTTTTCCAAAATGACGAATGAATTGTGAAGGTTCTCACACCAATTACATTTAGTAAAATACTATTGATAGCATGGTGAGGTTGGCCATCTTGAAATTTATCAGATCCCACATGGGAAATATCTTTTACACATAGATATTCAAGACATTTAGTCAATGACTATCTGATTTTGAAATTTTCTTCATTTATGATTTCTTCATTGACATGCTTTCATTCTTATTGACACCATCCCTTTCAAAACAATGTACAGACAATAGGTCCTTTTAACCTATAGGGGGTGATATTTAGTTGGCTTTCAAAGATTTTCATTGGCATTGCTTCTGGTACCAGCCTGGCTCGTTTTCTTCAGTGCATTGGTGCCTCTAAATAAGAAAACAGATCTGAAGGAGCAGCCTTTTCTAACAGATCACAGGAGGAGAGAACCACAAAAGATACTTTAAATCGACAACTGGGGAATGAATACAATGTGAAATATTTCAGTGAATTATGTCTCAGCAATCAAGTAGAAGACCAGAAAAGCAAAAAATAGTAAGAATTTTCTTCATTATGGAATGCAATATTTTCTACTATCATAACTGTTTAGTTCCAACTGCTTAGATCGGAGTCGCTTCAGTCACATCCTGGGAAGCAGCGTAGAAATATTTATTTATTTACAATAAGTTGAAGGTAACATAGATACCTGAAAAAAAGGTTATATCTCCATAAACCTGAATATAAATTAGATATTTTGATTAAAATGGAGAATGTTGAAAAGGAAATAATATCGATGTTGACATCAATCATCAAAATGCAATGCTTGGTTTTTTGAGCATGCTTTGTGTGACCTTTACTTTTCTACAACTTGTTTGCAATTTTAAAAAAAACTGTAAATAACAAGAGGAATGATGAGAGGAGATCTATTTTGTTCTGGAGCTAAGGAAGTAAATTCTTTTGTCACGATTCCATTAGCTAGTCAGTAAGTACCGGTGACTAAATGGGGTTCTATTGAGCCAGACGTAGAGTTGCTAATGTAAGTTGAAAATCAAATAAGGAACAATATACTTGTTGATATTAATAATTTGCTTTTAGTTCCCTTCATCATAGAATCCCTACAGTGTGGAAGCAGGCCATTCGGCCCATTGAGTCTACACCGACACTCTGAAGACCATCCCACCTAAATCCCTATAACCCTGCATTTCCCGTGGCTCACTCACCTAGCCTACATACACCGAGACACAAGAGGCAATTTAGATAACCAATCCAACTAACCCGTACATCTTTGGATTGTGAGAGGAAACCAGAACACCTAGAGGAAGCCCACGTAGTCAGGTGGAGAATGTACAAACTCCACAGAGACAGTCACCCAAGACTGGAATCAAACCCAGATCCCTGGTGCTGTGAGGCAGCAGTGCTAACCACTGTGCTACTGTGCCACTTTGTTTTCATGGAACCCTAAATTAGTGCTGGATCGATATAAAGAATATCATGCTGCTTTACCTGAAATAAAAGTGAGAACTTCCTTTGCAAATTGTTTCTCACTTGCTAAGCAAATGCAGATTAACAATGAAGGCTGATTAAGAATCAATAGTCACTGCAAGAGTGTTATTTTGTTTGGTCACATTATAAATAGAGATGACCAAAAGTTCCGTTTCAAGAAGTGTTTTATTATAGCCTGGAAGGTGACTAGCGCTGTATACTAGATACAATCAATGAGGATGTTAAAAACTGTCTGTTGCAAAGAGAAAATATAATTTTACATTCAGCAATGAATCATGATTTACTGTAGAAAATATATTTGCTACAGTTTACATATACATTGGCATAATTAATTTTTTTTAAGAAGTTTATAAAGGGAGTGCTGGGCCTATAGAAATTGAGTTTGGAGAATTAATAACAGAATAGGGAGATGGCAGATGAATTGAAGAGGTATTTTGGATCGGTCTTCTTTCTAGAAGATACAAGTAACAGTGCAGAAATAGCAATAACTCAGGAAAAGAAAGTAAGGAAGAACTCAAAAATTAACAATGACTAGAGAAGTGATGCTGAATAAATTGTTAGTGCTGTCGACTGACAGGACCCTGGATTTTGATAGACATCCCAGTGTTTTAAAAGAACTTCACGTGAGATAAGTGATGCAGTTCATAAACTCCATATATTTGGGAAGATTCCATGAAATTGGAAAATAGTGAACATAACTTTTTCAGTCAAAGACAATGAGAGACAGAAAGCAGGAAAGTACAGGCAGTTAGTTTAGCATCTGTCATAGGAAAACAGGGCACCGAGAAAAACTCAAAGTAATTAAAATGAGATAGGAGATGTGGGCAAAAAGAAGAAGCAAAGAATCAGCATCATCAAGAAGAGATGGTGCAAGGTGTCCCCCAGAGACAGTTAATAGCACCAAGAATCTATTAACATATCAGTGAATATAATTTAATCAAAGAAGTCAGCAATTAATTCAACCACATTGAGGATGACAGGTTGGGTGATGTATCACAGCTGCAGCAGTGGGATCTCCTGGATGCTATGTTGATCCAGTATAAATACATGTACTGTAAGTGCTTAAAGTTTAAATAGCTAAGGCTCAGAATTTATGAATTAGAGACTGAACTACAGACACTGTGATGCATCAAGGAGGAGGATAGTTATCTTGAGTCTTTGTAACAGAATTCAATCACACATCTTTATAATAGATCTACAGATCTGGTCAGTGCTCAGTGAAAGGAGATGGCTACTGTGATTGCTGGGAATTCAGGAATGTAGGATTATTGGCCTTTTCAATTGTTCTTTTAGCATGTTTAGATAAGAGCTGCGGGATGGATGTGCTAACTGACCATGTCAAAGCTGAGGAGGAAGCCATTCAAGTTGGGAAGAAAAGAATGAATATAGTGATATTAGGGAACAGTGTTATCAGAGGGATTGGCACTAATATCTGAAGAAAAGAGTGTGGGTCCTGAGGTCTGTGCTCCCTGCTTAGTACAGTTCCAGGTTTTAGGACATCCACTGTGGGCTGGAGAGAAGCTTAGAATGGTAGTAGAGAGTCCTGATGTCATGGTCCATTCAGTCACCAATGACATAGGCAGGACAAAGAAGAGATTCTGCGCAGTTGTATGAAAGGTTATTCATGAGCTGCTTCTCCCATATCAAAGTAGAAATTAACAGAAGATAAAACAAAAGCACTTCTTTCTCTTCTTCTAAATCTCTTAATCATCAAACTCCAGCAGTCCAATGTGAGTCACACTCAAGTGCTAAATCACACCAACTTGGCCAGTTCTTAATTGACCTAATAAAAGGTCAGTTTCCAGACGAGCTATTTTGTTGATTAACTAAGCCCAACTGCTCTTCCAGTAGAGGCCTAATTAAAACCCGGCTTAAGGCTGTAAACATCAGAATTTAAATTGTAGATTTTAGTTACATGCAATCTAAATTACAAACAACATTAGATTATTACAAAAAGAAGATTTCTCATGCACTAACTGATAGCATTCAGTCATAAGTCAAACTAGTTTTATTCATATGTTCTTAACAGAAAAGGCCGAACTGACTCATTTACAGAAGGACAGGTTTAATTGAAAGTGTCACATAAAAGATTATTACAGAATTCAAAAATCCCAAATTTGGGGCATTTACATGGGTAGTAGATTGGCTGGATAACAAGCAGCATGAAGTAGGTATAATGGTCCTTTTACGAGTTGGCAAGATGTAATGAGTGGTGTTTAAAGGATCAATGATGAGATCTCAACTATGTACAAATTAAATAAATGACTTAGCTAGTATGGTTGCCAAATTTTCTGATGACTCAAGTATAGGAAGGAAAGAATGTTCTGAAGAACTAATGGACATAAGGAGGCTACAAAAGGTTAAATGAGTAGGCAAAGATGTGCCAAATGGAGCATTAAGTTGGAAAATGTGAGATTGTCCATTTTGGCAGGAAGAACAAAAACAAAGTAAACTATCTTAATGTTGAGAAATTACTGGACTCTGAGTTGCAGAAAAATCTACAAGTCGCAGTATATGAATCATAGAGATCAGTGTGCAGGTACAGTGATTATCTAATAGAAGGAATAGAATGTTATTGTTTATTTTGTGGAGAATTGAATAGAAAAGTAGTGAAGACTTATATAGCACATTGATGAGACTATATCTGGTATACTATGTACAATGTTGGCCTCTTTATTTAAGGAAGGATATTAACCTACTGAAAGGATTTCAAAGAATATTTAATAGACTATTACCACAGATGGATGTCTGGTCTTATGATGAAAGGTTAAACGTGCTATGTTTTTTGTCTGCTGAGTTTAGGACAGTAGGAAGGTGACTTGATTGAAGCACAAGTGCCTGAGAGGTTTTGACACATTTTAAAATTCAGGCAGACGCTATGGAGTCACTACCAAAGTCAGGATTTGTTTCCCATCCATAATTGCTCACAAACTGATCAGATTATTCAGTCATTTCAGAGGACAGTTCATAAGAGTCAACTATTTTGCTATTAGACCAGGTAAGAATGCCAGATTTCCTTCCCTAATGAACATTAATGGTTCAGGTTAGGATTTTGCAACTATCAACAGAGGATACGCAGTCATCATCAGATGAGCTTTTAATTCTAGATTTTATTGGATTCACATTTCCCTATTTGCCATAGTGAGATTTGAACCCATGACCTGAGAACATGAGAGTGGTTCTCTGAAATATTTATCTGGTGACATAGAACAATTCAGTGCAGAACAGGCCCTTCGGCCCTCATTGTTGCACTGACCTGTGAACTAATCTAAGCCCATCCCCCTACACTATCCCATCATCATCCATATGCTTATTCAAGGACAGTTTAAATGCCCCTAACGTAGCTGAATTAACTACATTGGCAGGCAAAGCAGTCCACGCCCTTACCACTCTCTGAGTAAAGAACCTGCCTCTGACATCTGTCTTAAACCTATCATCCCTCAATTTGCAGCTATACTTCCTCGAACAAGCCGACATCAACATCCTAAGAAAAAGATTCTCACTGTCTACCCTATCTAATCCTTTGATCATCTGCATGTCTCTACTAAATCCCCTCTTAGCCTTCTCCTTTCCAATGAGAACAGACCCAAGTCCCTCAGCCTTTCCTCATAAGACCTTTCCTCCAGACCAGGCGGTATCCTGTTAAATCTCCTCTGCAAATTTTCCAATGCGTCCACATTCTTCCTGTAATGGGGCAACCAAAACTGTACACGATATTCCAAGTGAGACCGCAATAGCGTTTTGTACAGTTGGAGCATGACATCACAGCTCCGGAACTCAATCCCTCTACCAATAAAACCTAACACTCGGTATGCTTTCTTAATAGCACTATCAACCTTGGTGGCCACTTTCAGGGATCTATGTACATGGACACCAAGATCCCTCTGCACATCCACACTACCAAGAATCTTTCCATTGACTCAGTATTCTGCATTCCTGTTATTCTTCCCAAAGTGAATCACCTCACATTTATCTGCATTGAACTCCATTTGCCATCTCTCAGCCCAATTCTGCAGTTTATCCTAGTGCTCCTGCAATCTCCAACATTCTTCCACACTGTCCACCATTCCACCGACTTTAGTGTCGTCTGCAAACTTACTAACCCATCTACCTATGTTTATGTTCAAGTCATTTATTAAAATGACAAACGGTAGTGGTCCCAAAACAGATCTTTGTGGCACACCACTAGTAACTAGACTCCAGGCTGAATATTTTCCATCAACCACCACTCGCTGCCTTCTTACAGAAAGCCAAGTTTCTAATCCAAACTGCTAAATCACCCTCAATCCCATGCCTCTGAATTTTCTCCAAAAGACTACCATGTGGAACCATATCAAAGGCTCTACTGAAGTCCATGTACACCACGTCAACTGCCATACCCTCAACATGCTTGGTCATCTTTTCAAAAAGCTCAATGAGGTTTGTGTGACATGACTTGTCCTTGACGAAACCAATCAGGCTGACTATCTCCAATTAAATTCTTGCTTGCTAGATGGTTATAAATCCTATCTCTTATAATCCTTTCCAAAACTTTTCCTACAACAGACGTAAGGCTCACTGGTCTATAATTAGCTGGTTCATCTCTACTGCCCTTCTTAAATAAGGTCACAATATTTGCAATCCTCCAGTCCTCTGGTTCTAAACCAGTAGACAATGATGACTCAAAAGATCAAGGCAAAAGGCTCTGCTATGTCCTCCCTCACTTCCCAGAGAATCCTCGGATAATTCCCATCCAGCTCAGGGGATTTATCTACTTTCACACCTTCTGGGATTTATAACACCTCCTCCTTTCTAACCTCAATCCTTTCTAGTCTAATAGCCTGTATCTCAGTCTTCTCCTCTACAAATCCTCTACAATATTCTCTTTCTCCTGAGTGAAAACAGATGAGAAATATTCATTTAACAACTCTCCGATCTCCACAGGTTCCACACTTAATTTCCCACTTCTGCTTTTGACTGGCCCTATTCCTACCCTAGTTATCCTTTTATTCCTCACATACCTATTGAAAGCTTTACGGTTCTCCTTTATTCTACCTGCTAAAGACTGCTCATGTCTCCTCCTTGCTCTTAACTCTCTTTTTAGATCTTTCCTATTTAATCTCCATCTCCTCATCTGAACCATCTCGTCTCAACGTCACATAAGCTTCCCCCTTCTGCTTAACAAGAGATACAATTGTTTTAGTAAACCACAGCTCCCTTACCTTATCACTTCCTCCCTGCCTGACAGGGACATACCTATCAAGGACATGCAATATCTGTTCCTTAAACCAACTCCACATTTCAATTTTCCCCATCCCCTGCATTTTGCTAACCCATTCTATGCCTTAAGTCTTGCCTAATCGCATTATAATTGCCCTTGCCCCATCGATAACTCTTGTCCTGTGGCACTTACCTATCCTTTCCATCGCTGATCTAAACATAACTGAATTATGATCACTGTCTCCAAAGTGCTCACTTATCACTAAATAAAACACCTGGCCTGGTTCATTTCCAAGTACCAGATCCAGTGTGGTCTACCTTCATGTCAACATACTGTGTCAGGAAACCCTCCTGCACACCTTGGACAAAAACTGATCCATCCAATGTATGAGAGTTACAGCATTTCCAGTCAATGTTGGGGAAGTTAAAGGCCCCAGTAATGACCACCTTGTTCCTTTCACTCCTACCCAGAATCATTTTGCCAATATTCTCCTCCATATCCCTGGAACTTTTCGAAGGCCTATAAAAAACTCTCGAGATTCGGCAAGATGGCGGTGATTCTGTAGAACTGCTGTGGACAGCTCTGCCTAACAACTAAGGCATATTGGTGTTTTATTGCCAACCCTGGCCAACATATGTGGTAGAATTATTAATTTAAAATCTTACAAAACACATATTTGTTAATATTTTGGAGTGGGAAGGATGCCAAAGGGAAAAGGAGCGAGCAAACAGCAGCAGGGAGGACACTCCCCTGCAGCACCTACCACACCAGAGACAGCAGCAGCAGCAGCCTCTCCTGAACCCCCCGGGGACCTGACAGACTCACAGGAATTGGCTGCGGTGATGGAGAGACTTACCTTGAAAGTTGGGGCTGCGAGTGAGGAGATCCGTGTGAAGATTCGTGCCCAGGTCCAACTTATTGCATCCATGCTGCAGAAGCATGAGCAGGAGATCCAGGGCTTCAGGAAGTGGCTGGAGGAGGTGGAGGGTCAAACTAAGGCCTCGGAAGCTGCGATGGAGTCCTCATTCAGTTGGATCCAGGTGCTGGAGCAAGAGGTGTGGGCCTTGTGAGACCATATTGACGACCTCAAAAATCGAGGTCGGCGGATAAATCTCTGAATTGTCGGGCTCCCTGAAGGTGAGGAAGGTGAGCGGACAGTCAGCTTCTTTGAAAGCTGGCTGCCGAAGTGTTTTGGGCCTTCACATTGAGTCCAGCAGGCTGCAGATTGAAAGGGCTTATTGGGTTACAGTGCACAAGTCAGGACCAGTGTAGAACCCCCGCTTGGTCCTAGTGCAGTTCCACTCATATAAGGACAAGCAAAAAGTCATAGAAGCTTCCAGATCCCTGGGAAAAGATCTGCAGGCACTGCTGTTCAAGGGGTCACAAATCATGTTTTTCCAGGATTTCTCTGCAACTGCAATTCGAAAGAGGAAGTCCTTCGATGAAGTTAAAAAGAGGCTGAGGAACCTGGGCATTCACAACTCCATGAGATACCTCACAGTGCTCCATTTCAGCCACGAGGACTCAGTTTATACATTTGACTCAGCGGATAAAGCTAAAAACTTTGTGGACACTTTAAAATAGATGGATTGGCCTGAAGAATGTGGTTAATGTTTGTTCTCTTTTCTATCTTTACCCATGTTTTCTCTTCTTTTTTTTATTCCTTTCTTTCTCCCTAATAATTTCCTTTTTGGAAAGGGGGAAAAAGACCTTGGAATAAGTTGTTCCTTTTTTTTAATAACTGGATTTCTGATGGGAAATTTTGTGGATGTCAATTGTTGTCTCTCCCCCTTGTTTTTTTGTTTGTTCTGCTTCTCTTTTAGTCACAAGTAGGGGTGAGATGAAGCCAGGGATGGGTGGAATGCTCATCCTGACTTTGTCTTTTGATTTAAGGATCATCTCCTTGTTTTTTTTTCTGGCCTAAGGCTGGGGCACAGTCCGGGTTTGAAGGAGCTGTGAAAGAGGGGATGGGTAGAGTGAGTGCCCCCAATGGGCAGGGGGAAGAGTCTTCCATTCAAGGTTTTATAGTTGGTTTTCTTTTTAGTTTTTTGGTAGTAATAGTTGTTTATAGTTATGATAGAGTAGTTCTTGTATATATAGATTTTGATTCTGTGAGTCTTTATTTACTTATGCTCAGCACTTTGTAAGCTAGGTTGTCCCTCCCGAGGGGTTCAAGGTGTCTGAAAGGGGATATGGCTAAGTGTCTTAATAAATGGTGCACTGGAACATTAAGGGAAGTCATTCGCTTGTTAAAAGGAAAAAAGTGCTTTCTAGCCTTAAGAGGGAAAGGGTTGATTTGGTTTGTTGCAGGAAACCCATCTTGATGATGGGGAACACCTGAAATTACAACAGGGGGTTATGACCGGGTATTCTTTCCATCATTTACTACTAAAAGTAGGGGAGTGACGGTACTTATCCAGAAAAAACTTCCATTCACATTATTAGAGCAGGTGAAAAATGAGAAGGGACGGTTTATGATACTTAAAGCCCTGATACATGGAGAGGAATACGGCATTTTAAACGTCTACTGTCCTCCGGCATATCCCCTTAAATTTGTGATTAGTGCTTTCTCTAAGTTGAGTGCTTTTGGAACACGGCACATTATTATAGGGGGGATTTTAATTGTCTTTTGGATCCGACAGTGGACAGGATGCCTTGTGGGCCCCCAACTATTTCTTCACAGGCCAAGCAGGGGGCTGACTTATGCAAGGAATTGGGGCTGGTGGATATTTGGAGATGTCTTCACCCTACCGGCAGGTACTTTACCTTTTTTTTCAAACCCACATAAATGTCACATGAGGATTGACCTCTTTCTGGCTCCCTCAGTGTTTCTGGATTCAATTATGAGTTATAAAATTGTGAATATAGCTATCTCTAATCACGCGGCAGTGTATTTGGAGGTTAAGGCCAAGAGTGAAGGGCTAGGTTTGCGGCACTGGCATTTGGACCCTTTTTTCCTTAAGGATTCCAAATTTGTGGAATACTTTTTGAAGGAATTTGAGGAATTCTTGACTATCAACTCAGGCACAGCTAATAGTCTGTCTCTGCTATGGGAGACTGCTAGGGGATTAGCTATTTCCTATTCGGCTAGCTGGTAATGACAGAAGGAGGAACAGCAGCGTCTACTTGAGGTGCAGTTGAAAGCCGTGGAGGCAGCACATTTTGCGTGGCCTTCGGTGACTCAGGTACAATGGATCATGGCCCTCCAGGCTGCCTTGAATTCAATTCTGACACAAAACACAAAGAAAGAACTTGCTTTTGCTATACAAAGGCTGTTTGAATATGGGGATAGGTCAGGGAAATATATAGTGTAACTGACTTGGAAAAAGCATGCTCCCAATCCACTACTGCAATCATAGACAGCGCTGGGGTTCTTACGTATGATGCTAAAAAGGTTAATGAGGCTTTTCAGAGCTTTTACTCTGAATTGTATTCGTCTGAAGGTTGCGAAGACAGGAGGGCTAAAATGGAGACCTTTTTTAAGAAATCCAAGATGGAGGATGAGAAAAATTTCTGGCTGTAAGAGCTGCTCCTTTTTTTGAAGTATTTTAGGTGCTGGTGGTGAATTCCTCGAATTCCAGGAGCAGCAATTACTGTTTTATATGCTGTTGCATTGTTTTGGAAATGAGACAACAAGAATCCAGAGAAAGTATATTCCTGTCAGGGTGAAGGGGAAGGCTGGTAGGTATAGGGAATGCTGGATGATGAAAGAAATTGAGGGTTTGGTTAAGAAAAAGAAGGAAGCATATGTCAGGTATAGACAGGATAGATTGAGTGAATCCTTAGAAGAGTATAAAGGAAGTAGGGGTATACTTAAGAAGGAAATCAGGAGGGCAAAAAGGGGACATGAGATTGCTTTAGCAAATAGAATTAAGGAGAATCCAAAGGGTTTTTACAAATATATTAAGGACAAAAGGGTAACTATGGAGAGAATAGGGCCCCTCAAAGATCAGCAAGGCGGCCTTTGTGTGGAGCCACAGAAAATGGGGGAGATACTAAATGAATATTTTGCATCAGTATTTACTATGGAAAAGGATATGGAAGATATAGACTGTAGGGAAATAGGTGGTGACATCTTGCAAAATGTCCAGATTACAGAGGAGGAAGTGTTGGATGTCTTGAAATGGTTAAAGGTGGATAAATCCCCAAGACCTGATCAGGTGTACCCGAGAACTCTGAGGGAAGCTAGAGAAGTGATTGCTGGGCCTCTTGCTGAGATATTTGTATCATCGATAGTCACAGGTGAGGTGCCGGAAGACTGGAGGTTGGCAAACGTGGTGCCACTGTTTAAGATAGGTGGTAAGGCCAAGCCAAGGAACTATAGACCGGTGAGCCTGACCTCGATGGTGGGCAGGTTGTTGGAGGGAATCCTGAGGGACAGGATGCACGTGTATTTGGAAAGGCAAGGACTGATTCGGGATAGTCAACATGGTTTTGTGCATGGGAAATCATGTCTCACAAACTTGATTGAGTTTTTTGAAGAAATAACAAAGAAGATTGATGAGAGCACAGTAGTAGATGTGATCTATATGGACTTCAGTAAGGCGTTTGATTAGCAAGGTTAGATCTCATGGAATACAGAGAGAACAAGCCATTTGGATACAGAACTGGCTCAAAGGTAAAAGACAGAGGGTGGTGGTGGAGGGTTGTTTTTCAGGCTGGAGGGCTGTGACCAGTGCAGTGCCACAAGGATCGTTGCTGGGCCCTCTACTTTTTGTCATTTACATGAATGATTTGGATGTGAGCATAAGAGGTACAGTTAGTAAGTTTACAGATGACACCAAAATTGGAGGTGTAGTGGACAGCGAAGAGGGTTACCTCAGATTACAACAGGATCTGGACCAGATGGGCTAATGGGCTGAGAAGTGGCAGATGGAGTTTAATTCAGATAAATGCAAGGTGCTGCATTTTGGGAAAGCAAATCTTAGCAGGACTTATACACTTAATGGTAAGGTCCTAGGGAGTGTTGCTGAACAAAGAGACCTGGGTGTGCAGGTTCATAGCTCCTTGAAAGTGGAGTCACAGGTAGATAGGATAGTGAAGAAGGTGTTTGGTATGCTTTCTTTTATTAGTCAGAGTATTGAATACAGGAGTTGGGAGGTCATGTTGCGGCTGTACAGGACATTGGTTAGGCCACTGTTGGAATATTGTGTGCAATTCTGGTCTCCTTCCTATCGGAAAGATGTTGTGAAACTTGAAAGAGTTCAGAAAAAAATTACAAGGATGCTGCCAGGGTTGGAGGAGGATCTGAGCTACAGGGAGAGGCTGAACAGGCTGGGGCTGTTTTCCCTGGAGTGTCGGAGGCTGAGGGGTGACCATATAGAGGTTTACAAAATTATGAGGGGCATGGATAGAATAAATAGGCAAAGTCTTTTCCCTGGGATCGGGGAGCTAGAGGGCATAGGTTTAGGGTGAGAGGGGAAAGATATAAAAGAGACCTAAGGGGCAACGTTTTCATGCAGAGGGTGGTACGTGTATGGAATGAGCTGCCAGAGGATGTGGTGGTGGCTGGTACAATTGCAACATTTAAGAGGCATTTGGATGGGTATATGAATAGGAAGGGTTTGGAGGGATATAGGGTGCTGGCATGTGGGACTAGATTGCATTGGGATATCTGGTCGGCATGGACAGGTTGGACCGAGGGGTCTGTTGCCATGCTGTACATCTCTATGACTCTATAACCTGGACCTCCCAGGGGTAACCTTGGAACAGGCCACTCTCCTTAATGCCCCCTTGACAGTTCAGAAAATACAGGAGGCAGCGAGGCAACTTCAGAGTGGGAAAGTGCCTGGCCCTGATTGTCCCCCGGGTGAGTTTTATAAGGAGTTTATAGGGATTCTGTCAGGGCCGATGTTGGAGATGTACAATCACTCTTATATGCGTGAATGCCTACCACCATCTTTGAGAGAAGCTAATATTTCCTTAATTCTCAAGAAAGGGAAGGTTCCTGAGGATTGTGCATCATACAGGCCCATTTCTCCAACAAATTCAGATTTCAAGATTCTGTCGAAGATCCTGGCACTGAGATTGGAAAGGGTGTTGCCCCGTTTTATTAAAGGGGACCAGACAGGCTTTATAAGGGGTCGTAGGTCCTCTAATAATATTAAAAGGTTGCTGATTATGGTCCAAGTTTGTCAGCAACGATCGATTCAGGGGTTGGTGATTTCCTTAGGTGCAGAGAAAGCATTTGACCAGGTGGAATGGCTTTATCTTTTTTATATCTTCGAACAGTTTGGGTTGGGTGGAGTCTTTGCTGAGTGGGTGGAGGTTTTATATCGCCACCCTCTGGCCGCGGTCATCACCAACGGGGTGAAGTCTGGGAATTTTACACTTGGTAAGGGTAGTCGGCAAGGCTTCCCCCTCTCACCGTTGTTGTTTACGTTGGTGATAGAGCCGCTGGCAGAGGCTATTCATCAGAACGTCCACATAACCGCTCCGGAAGTGGGATCGAGGGCACACAAGATTACATTGTATGCGGATGATGTCCTTCTGTTTTTATCGAACCCGATGACCTCCGTACCCCATTTGATACAATGTATCAATTCATTTGGGGCTATTTCAGGATATAAGATTAACTTTGCAAAATTGGAGGCTATGCCTTTGGGGAACCTTAAGGATGTGCCAGAAGTTGAAGGTGGCTCTAAGTTCCCTTTTAAGTGGTCACGCTCAGGGTTCCGATACCTAGGCATTTTTATTACCCCCAAGTTTGATCTGTTATTTCGGACTAATTTTGCTCACTTGCTCAACAATATTAGGCGAGATCTCCAGAGATGGGAGGCTCTTCCAATTTCATGGCTGGGCCGAATATCTCCCATTAAGATGAATATTCTTCCTCATTTGCTTTATCCCATGCGTATGCTCCCTATAATGTTTCCCAGGTCAACACTGAGGAAGCTTTGGGGTGATTTGGTTTCTTTATCTGGCTTCGTGGGCTGTCCCTCATCAAACTTACTAAATTGCAGTTGCCTCAAGGATGGGGAGGAGTTGATTTCCCAGACATCAGGAGGTATCAATTGAGCTCCTTGTTGTCCTTTGTCTGTAATTGGGCAGGTTACGATCCAAACTCAATATGGCTGGATATTGAGACCTCCCAAGCAAAGTGCCCTCTTATTAACCTGTTGTTCATGGATAAGATGAGGACAGTTATGGACCACTGCCGGAACTCCATTGTCATTAGTACAGACAAGGCATGGAGGGTGATGCGTCAGAGTGAGGGTTGTTTATCCAAGACTTCACCACTTACACCTATAGTTGGCATGCCAGGGTTCTGACCAGGGATGATGGACTCAGGGTTCAAAGTATAGGCAGCGAGAGGAGTTTCTAGTTTGGGAGACTTGTTTGAGGGGGAGGTTATGATGTCTTTTGAGCAACTGAGCTGCAAATACAGATTACCCAGCAGAGATCCTTTCCGTTTTTTTCAGGTTAGGGGTTTCATCCAGAAGAAGACTACGCTTCTCACTAAGCCCTATAAGCCTGATACAGGGAGGTTGTTGCTACATTCCACAAGCACCCTTTCACCTGCTGTCACCTGCTGGGTGGCAGGGCCTGGCAGGATATTAACCGGTTATGTGAGGTCTGGGAGCAAGAGCTAGGAGTGGAGATCACTTCTGAAACATGGGAGAACATATCGGCGAATACTTGAAAGATCTCAGTCTGTAACAGAACATGCGTTACGCAGTTAAAAGTCCTGCTCAGGGCTCATCTAGCACTAGACCGTCTGGCAAAGTTTAAAAAAGGGGCATCTTCAGTGTGCCCCAAATGTAAAATAAGTGTAGGTACTCTTACCCATTACTTCTGGACATGCCACAGGCCCCGTGTTTATTGGAGCGCTGTGGCGGGAGAGATAGGGAGGGTATTGAGGACTGAAGTCAAAGTAGACCCGATATCTCTTCTCTTAGGTCTACCGAATTTACCATCTTTAGACAGGCATGGGAAGAAACTATTTAATATTCTTGCATACTGTGCACAGAAGAATATTCTGATGAACTGGGTGTCTGAGAACCCACCAGGATTGCTGGGATGGCAGAAATTAATTATGGAGCACATTCCCTTGGACTTTTATTACAAACATGGTGCACCACACAACAGACAGTTTTTATAAGACATGGCAGCTCTACTTGAGTTATTTGGATATAGATTTGTCAGTTATCTTAACTAGGGCATTTGTTTATCCAAGATGGTTAGATTTGTCAAGCCCTGGGCTCTGGAGAGAGTCTCCTGAGTTAATACGAGTATATATACAATGCTCCCGTTCCTTTGTTTGGAGGTCTTGCACCGAACATAGCTGTTCTGTATTTTGTGGTTTTGTTTTGCTTTTCTTTCTTTTTTTGGTGTTGCTTTGCACAGTGTTAGGGTTTGTTTTGTATTATAGGGTAGGTTAATTGTTCGGAGACAGGAGTTGTATTGGAATTTGTGTTTTTTTCTTTTTATTATACTGATATTTGTTATTGATTGTATTTTTCAATTATTTTATATGTTTTTCAAGTTAAAAAAAAATTGCTAATAAATATATTTACAAAAAAAACTCTCAGCGGCGTGACCTCCCCTCTCTTGTTTCTAACCTCAGCCCATACTAGCTCAGTAGAAAAGTCCTCTTCAAAAGTTCTTTCATCCATCGTTATACTGTCCTTGATTAAAAAGCCATAACTCCCCCCTTTTACCACCTTCCCTGATCTTAATGAAAGGTCTCAACCCTGGAACCTGCAACATCCATTCCTGATCCTGCTCTATCCATGTCTCCGAAATGGCCACAACATCAAAGCCCCAGGTACTTATCCAAGCTGCAAGCTCACCTACTTTATTTCGGATACTGCTGGTGTTGAAGGGGACACACTTCAAACAAGTTTGCTCTCTGCCAGCACACTCATGTGACCATGAAATCTTATCCATGCCCTCCCTACTTACATCCTCCTGCGCACTGGAACAACACCACAGGTTCCCATCCCCCTGCTGAGCTAGTTTAAACCCACCCGAATAGCACTAGCAAATGTCCCGCCCAGGATATTGGTATCACTCTTGTTCAAGTGAAGACCGTCCTGTTCGTAGAGGCCCCACCTTCCCCAGAATGAGCCCCAATTATCCATGTACCTGAAACCCTCCCTCCTGCACAATCTCTGCTGCCCCATGTACCTCTGATATCTTTCCCTGTTCCTCATCTCACTATCACATGGCACAGGTAACAAACCAGAGATAACAACTCTCTTTGTTCTAGCTCTCAGCTTCCACCCTAGTTCCCTGAATTCCTGCCTTACATCCCTATCCCTCTTTCTACCTATGCCGTTGGTACCTATGTGGATCACAACATGGGGCTGGTCACCCTCTCCCTACAGGACCCCAAAGACACGATCCAAAACATCACAAACTCTGGCACCTGGGAGGCAACAAACCAACCATGAGTCTCTTTCATTCCCAACAAATCTATCTGACCCTCTAACTATTGAGTCCCCAGTAACCAACACTCTCCTCCTATCCCCCCTTCCCTTCTGTGCAATGGACAGACACCTGCACCCCAATGCATGCCACTGGTAAGTCATCCCCCCACAACAGTATCCAAAACGGTATACTTGTTTTTAAGGAGAACAACCACAGGGGATCGCTGCACTGATTGTTTTTACCCCCTTCTCACAGTTACCCAGTTTTTTTTGTGCCTAGGAGTAACTACTTCTCTGTAACTCTTATCTATCATAGATGCTGCCTCCCGAATGATCCGAAGTTCATCCAGCTCCCTCTCCAGTTCCCGAATGCAGTCTTGGAGGAGCAAGAGTTGGGTGCACTTCCTGTAGATGTACTTGGATGGGACACTAATGGTATCCCTCACCTCAAACATCATGCAGGAGGAAAATTCCTCTCCATGCACTGCCATCCCTGCTCGTCTCCTTATCAGAAAGTAAAAAGGAAAAGAAGCTAACCTGATGTGTCCCTGGTGTTTAAGGTTATAGGAGGTGGATGGAAGGGAAGTCTGCAAGGGTAGGGTCTTGGGTTTAGAAAACACTCACTTACATAGCTGAAGGGAGAAAAAGTCCCTCCTTTCCCAGAAATCTCTGCACTCTGATGTCAGATGTAACGATTTAAATTAGTGACTCACCTTTCCCAGCAGGCCCCAGTCCAAGCTTCCACTCTTCCTGCTGCTAAAAACAGAAATGCGCTGTTGAAAATAGAAATGACATTACTACCATACTACTGAATATGCTATTGTTCAGTCGGTCTTATCAACAGTGTCTTTAGTTAGACATTTGGAAACTTTAGAAAAAAACACTGAAACAAAATGTCAAAGAGATAACCAATGCTCACCGTAACCTCATCCACTGCTATTGAAGGAGACAATAACTTCTAGAGAAATGAAAGAGACATTTGGAAAAGTCACAATTTTATGTTTTCTTCCAACGTACACATCTCTGGTACACATAAGGGATATTTCTACAGAGTTGGTAAATCATGAGTTATTTATACAATTTCCTGAGATGCAATTCCAAGAGCTAATGGGTTGTAGAATTGCTCTTGTGTTCATTTGGCATGATATGCATACTTAACATTTCTCAATTTAATTGTCTTTTGATAAAACAAAACATTGTGGATATT
Source organism: Chiloscyllium plagiosum (assembly GCF_037043375.1). Classification (NCBI taxonomy): domain Eukaryota; kingdom Metazoa; phylum Chordata; class Chondrichthyes; order Orectolobiformes; family Hemiscylliidae; genus Chiloscyllium; species Chiloscyllium plagiosum. The sequence goes on along the minus strand of NW_028270141.1, from coordinate 85,814,157 downwards.
GGAAACCTGAAACATAAATAAAACATGCTGGAAATATGCAGCAGATCTGGCAGCATCTGTGGAGGGATAAGCAGAATTTACATTTCATGACCTTTCTTTGGAAATGTACACAGTTAGATATATAACAGCTTTAAATAATTACAGAGGCAGGGACTGTCGGGAGGGAAAGAAAACACATAAGGTGTGAGTGACCTACTCCTGTTCCTAATTTGTATAATACAGTGGAAGGTGAGAGAGATTAAATGATAAAGTGATGTGGTGCAGAGAAAAAGAGAATGGTAACAGGACAAGGAAAGAAAATAATAATTGTTCCAGAAAAGTGTAAGTAGAAAATATTAGAATTATTACCTTTAGCTGCTGTATGGAAAATGGGAGTGTTAGTTATGATCTGAAATTGTTGAACTCAATGTTGTCTCCATAATTCTATAAGAAGATAATAGAAATATTTGGCTGGTCCTAGAGCTTCCATCAAATTATTTTCAGATAATGGAGGAGGTCAAAGATAAAAAAAAAGTAAGAATAGTTCAGCTAAGGAATAAATTGACTAGTGTTCAGAAGCTCAGGGCCAGACTTGTGATCTAAATATCAATGTTACTCAATGCAGGAGAGACAACATTGAGAGAAGTGAATCATTATAGTAATTGAAGAGAAGTACATGTAAATCACTGTTTCTTTTCAAAGGAGTCTTTGAAGTCTTGGATGAAAGACAGGGGAGCACATAAAAGGGTACGTGTCTCTTGCATTTACATGGGCAGGGGCAGTGGGTGGGGAAGGACATGTCGGTGTGCTTGAGGAGTGAGTCGGGGTCACAGATGAAACAATCCCTTTGGGGTGAGAAGAAAAAGAGGCACGTGGGAAGTTGGGGCAACATGCAGGAAATAATCCCAAATCCAGAAACACATATGCGGGAGAAGACTTGAATAAGACAGGACAAAGAATGTTGCACACATATCACAAAAATGTAGGCATAGGTGGGACTAATGCTAGTTCCCTCAGAAACACCCTTTGGGTGAAAGAATGTGAAGGCAACTGGATGAGTATATGAATAGGAAGGGTTTAGAGGGATATGTGTTTCTGGATCTGGCAAATGGGACTAGGTTCATTTAGGGTAACTGGTCAGCATGGATGAGTTGGACCAAAGGTCTGTATATCTCCAGGACACTATGTCTCTAATGAGTGGTGCAAAAAGAGAAGTTGTAAGTCCTTTGTACTACTTTCATGACCAAGTTAGTTACAGTGCTGAGAAATATGTACAATACGCAGATGACTGCTGATCACAGAAAATGAGCTTCCTTTTCCTTCCATGGACTTCTGTTCAATAACTTCAATCTGTCCTCACACGTCACAAGTATTTTAACGTCCTGCATTACATGTGGGTGCAATGCATCCAACCCCAATTAATCTATAAAACAAGAAATCAGCGTACACATATTAGATGTGGTAATAAATCAAAAAATATTGGGGGTTGGGAAAACAAAATGGAAATGAAAAGTCTAGAATTTCAATGTCAAGAAAGTGTTTTCCAAATTTTCATTCAAGTTTTAAAAATAGCTTTCAGAATCTCCCAGTTGAGTGAAAACCACCTTTAATTCCTTACATTTTCATGTTACTAAGAGCACAACTTGCTTGATTTTTCTCTTCTGATTATCAATGCAGTACAAATTCTCAAGTGGCTTCACCAGGATCATTTAAAAAAGACTTGATACCAGGTCACATATGAGGGAGATGGTGTGTATTGCTAATGCCACTTGACTAGCAATCCAGAAACCCAGGCTAATGTCCTGGGGACATGAACCCAAAACTTGAATTCCGTAAATGTCTGGAATAGAGAGCTGGCCCAATGATGATGATACAATCGGTTTTGATTTTTGTAAAAGCCAATCTGATTCTGATTTAGAGAACGAAGTCTGCCATCCTTACCCAGTCTGACCAAGGTGTGACTCCAGACCCAAGGAAATGTGGGTTGCTCTTAACATCTGGGCACTTAGGGAAGGACAGTAGGTGGCAGCCTAACCAGTGATGCCAACATTCTGTAAATGAACATAAAAAGCATTTAAAAAGTTTTATGCCACATCCAATTGCCTTCTCCCTCTCTGAGAAACCAAGCAATACAATTTCTGATCTGTTGGTCAGAGCAGATATTTGGCAGCTATAGCTCATCAATTGCTTTTCTCAACCTTCAGCCAACTGTGTCATCAACACAATATGTAAAATCTTTCCAGTACTTGACCGATGTCAACAATGGAAAGTCAATTGGGAAAATATTCCAACTTTGGAAAAAGAAGATTCTTGACATTGAGAGAAAATTACCAATTTTTCACCTAAGGATTTAATGGCAAGATAATAATCTCACTCGTGAGTGCTGAGAGACTTATTTACCTGTATTAATGTCTCATCATTGCCTCCCTTAATTGCAGCTTGTTATTTTCCCAGGCAGTGAAGAGAAACTTGATGGTGACAATTCCCAGCATGAAAATCAGAGCAGGTCCAGATTGTCACTTGATCCTCTGGGCTGTATCCTTTATCCACAGAGGTTTGCACTGTCCATGTACCAGCCCCACCATATCCTCATGGTACATCTCCGATTCACTTATACGACAACTCATTGCTGCAATGCTTCACTTTGGAGCACAGTGACAGGTTTCATTGCAATGCTACTGCCAGACCACTTTGTGACAAGGATAGCTACCCAACTCATGGATTGGACCAGAGTGCATCTTAGAGTTCTTAGCTTTCTCTGTTTTAGCATTCACTCACTTTGAACTCAGTTCAAATCTCACAGAACTCTCCTCGCATTTTTTGCATTGCTGCCTCATTCAAATTACACCTTCAAAGAGCCTCTGACTTGCCTCAGCTTTTAGCACAGATACAAAGCCAGGCAGTTTGTTGCATTTGCCAGCAATGATCAGTCCAGAAGGCAGACATACTGGTGTATGGTGCTATGTCAATGCCACACCTATAGCACCTGCCAAAGGCTTATGCAGCAAATGTACTGTATGTACTCACCAAATGGCCATGTCTCAAAGTCTAAGCAATGTAGTCCTCAGTCCAGTCATGAAGGATAGTCATCAATCTTAAGGGGAGTCAATGGCCCAGTGGTATTATCATTGGACTGTTAATGCAGTGAGCCAGATAATGTTCTCGGGACCTGGGTTTGAATACAATCTCAGCAGATGGTGGAATTTAAATTCAATAAAAGCAATGCTGGAATTAAGAGTCTAATGATGACCATGAATCTATTGTCGATTGTCAGAAAAGCCCATTGGTTCACCAATATCCTTTAGGGAAAGAAACTGCCATTCTTACTTGGTCTGGCCTACATGGGGATCTAGAGTCACATTGTTGATCTTAATTGCCCTGGGCAATTAGAGACAGGCAATTAAATGCTGGCCTAGCCAGCAACACCCTCATCCTGTGAATGAATTAAAAAATATCAGGGGAGCCAGTCATAGTTAGGTAGGGCCATTGTTCAATCTTAGTCTGGGAGCATGACACGGTTAATTGGCTGCTTGAGTTGTTCAAGGTCAAGGCCTTCAGGTAGTGGGCCATTGTTAGTCCTACAAGTCCAGGGCAACAAGTCAGAGAATTGATGGTAAATCAGTCAGGGAGCTGTGCAGAAACTGAGCTTGGTCAGAGGTTAGTTGGACTGTCTTTCCAAATCAGTAATGATCGGTCCAGGAGTTTGTTCACTGAAAGTTCAAAGGAATTGTCAGGGGCCAATGTTGTGGTGAACAAGTTGGGGAAGTCAATTCTGGGGATTGGAAACTGCATGCTGGGTAGTGTAGAGAAGAAAATAAATGTGTTGGGCTGGGAACTCAAGGTTTAAAAGTGGAAAATAGTGCATTGAAAGACCCATGGAATACTGGAAGGTCATCGATAGTGAACTGCACACTGATTTCGACAGGATTATAATGCATTAGGGTTATTGCTGCAACTAAACTGCAGGCCTGTGTCTGGGAGACTTGAACGAAAAGGTTAGTGGGAATGTGGGGAAGCTCAGTACTGATGAGTTTGTCAGGAAATGTTATAAAGAAAGGAACAATGAAGGTTTCAGGTCTTCAACTGAATGACCAGGCTGAGTCTGCAACTGAGTCTGCGAAGTGCAATCTATATTGCATTCCATCCTTGTGCAGATCACAAATATGCAAAAGAAGACCAGACTGGCTACAATCACAATGAGAGTGGGCAGAGTGTATCTTTTCTGTCTGAAGATGCAGGTTCTGCTTGTGAATAATACACAGTCTTTCAAAGAGCAATTGCATTCATCAGGCACTTACACAGTAAAGAATCAAGATAATAATAAAGATAGTAAGATATCATAGATTTCTGCATGTAAAACACATACAGTGACAATCTATGTCAAGCACAAATTCTGGCCACAGCAATCTCCACCACATTATTGGCCATTATATATTGATCCTATTCATTTCTATGAAGCCGAAGTGATCACAGGAAACTTTTAAAGTGTCACCTGTGGGCCACTATAGACAAAGATAATTATCTACACAAGGATATGGACCTGCTTTCCTGTCACCTAAGACTGTGAGTATTTGACAAAATGCCTTTCTTGGATGATGTAATGGATGGAGAAGAGTATGGTGACAAGTAACCCTACCACAGTTATAATCTCCTCCTTTATTGATGCTGCAGAGTGGGCTGTTGAACTCTGTTAAAGGTCCATTTCCTTGTATTCTATGGTCCTCCTGGTCAGAGTTCTCTATGCCTCACTGTATGAAAGACTATAGCAAATGCCATATATGTACGATGCAGATATTGACTGCTTATATTCGTAAGCACCTGTTCTGTTTCTGAAATTCCCCATAAGGATCATTTGAGCGAGAAGCTGCTGAACAGCTTCCACATTAAGAAGCCACAGCTGAATGTTCCCATAGGATGTAGACGGGGTATGGGAGGGTCAGTGTCTATCCTCGATGACATTTTCTCCAGACAAGTGAGGCGCATTGCTGCCGCACTCTGAAGATATCTTGGAACACCATCACAGAACTACATCAACTGCTGCAGCAGGATCTGTGACTTGAAGGTGTAGGTGGCCATCTTATTTCAATGGATGCCAAGATGACAGCTGTGCTAAATCCTTCTGCAAATATCTGCTTCCAAAGATCCACAGGGACCTGCGTGGGATCTCACAACCTGGCCCACAAATGTATCAAGGCTGTCGCTGATACAATTTGTGCCATATCATAACTCTTCATCTCGTTTTTCTGAGATGATGGCCAGTGCTGCAGCCTGTGTTGAATACTTTACCGAAACAGCTGGTTTTCTCCAGGTTCTGGGCACAGTAGATTATACACATTGAGAGAACCATATCATAATGTGGCTAACTTCATCAATAGAAAATGGTTGCATTTCATAACGTACAAGTCTGTGATAATTGGTACCACATCTTAGAGGTTTGTACCAATTACATTGGAAGTTTCTATGCTGATTATATCATAGAGTCATGGAGCCATACAGTATGGAAGAAGACCCTTCAGTCTAACTAGATTACACCAATCATGTTCCCAAACTAAGCTAGTCCCATCTACCTGTGTTTATCCCATATACCTCCAAATCTTTCCTATTCATTTCATTGAAGCCCTATAGCATGAAAACAGACCCGTTGGCCCTACAAGTCCACACTGGCCCTCCAAAGAGTATCCCACCCAAACCCATTGCTCTATATTTACCCCTAAACTACACATCCCTGAACACTATGGGCAATTTAGCATGGTCAATTCACCTAACCTGTACGTCTTTGGATTGTGAGAGGAAACTGGAGCACCAGGAGGAAACCCACGCAGACACGGGAAGAATGTGCAACTCCACACAGACTGTCGTCCGAGGCTGGAATTTAACCCCTGTCCCTGACGCTGTGAGGCAGCAGTGCTAACCACTGAGCCGTGCGGCCCCAAATGTACCTGTCCAAATTTTTTCTAAATGTTGTGATTGTATCCCACATCCAACACTACCTCTGGCACATAAGAGCCACATTTTGTATAAAATAGCTGCCCCTCATGTCCTTTTTAAATCTTCCTCCTCTCACCTTAAAAATATGCCCCCTAGCTTTAAACTCCCCAACCTTAGGGAAAAGACCATCGCTTATCTATGCCCTTCAAGATTTTATAAATCTCTGTACGCCCACCTCTCAACCTCCTACGCTCCAGTGAAAAAAGCACCAGACTATTTTTATACCTCAGACCTTCCATTCCTGGCAACATCCTGGTAAATCTTTCTGAACCCTCCCCAGTTTAATAATACAATCATCAATAACTCTCAGATTCATGTTTCATTTCAACTGTTGGATTAATTAGAAGGATGGCTACTGACAGACAAAGACTACTATCTACAACTCGGGCTGATGAATGTGTTATGCAAGCCTCTGGCTGATACTGGGCATTAATACAATGCAGCTCGTTATTCCAACAGGGCCAATGTGCAACAAACAATAAGCCTCCTGAAGATGAGTCAAATGCATGGATTGTTCTGAGGGGAGGTGCCAAGGATTAGGTTGTGGTGCTGTGCAGTATACTCCAGACAGAGTGTGCACAATGATCCCTGCACATTGGGCCCTGCTCCAGGCAAAGAGGAAATAAGATGGACACTGAAGAGTTGGGAAGACATCAACAGTCTTCTGAGGATGAATATGAGAACATTGAGCAGGAGGATTCTTCAGCATGGTACATTAATTCAGCATTGGATTCTATTGAAACCTGGTTCCAATTGTTGTGAACTGAGTAATGTTACCATCCATTGATTGTAAATTTCTATTTGTTCAAAAGGCAAACTTCTGTTTATTCCCAGAAGCAAATGCAGCATTCTGTTTGTTCTTTCTTCACTTTTCTTGTCATTCAACCATTTGAAAGTTTTCCCACATGTGATACACTGGGATTCGGGAAAGAGAGAGCAATCAGTGTTCAGACAAATTGTAAAACCGATTTTCTCTCCATAAATACCTGTCAAGTTTCCGTTCAAAAGCTACAGACCGGATTTTCCAAGGAGTGTAAATCACACGCAGATTGTCACCTCATTCCACCTTCGTAATGTTAAGAAGATTCCAATCAGGGCTCCATCAGTGCTGTACTTTCATTCTGAAAGGCCCCTTGAAGTGGAGACCATTCTGGGAAAGGCAGACCACAGCTCCTTCCTCACAGCAGTCTGTTATCAAATTCTATGATTTAAAGGGCCAGCAGAACAGCCATTTTACATTTTAAGTACACAAGTAAATGTGAGGTTAGAGTGCCAGAGTGGCAGGTGGATAGGGTGCCAGATTAGTAGGGGGTAGGGTACCAGGTAGATAAGGAGCCAGGAGGGTAGGTGGCAAAGTGTATAGAGTGCTAAGTAATAAGGGGTAGAGTGTCATGGGGGTAGGATTTCAGATAGAAAGGCTGCTAGGTAGGTAGAATGCTAGGTAGGGGTAAGGTGTAGTGAGCCAGGTGGCAAAGAGGCCGGGTGCGTGATGCAGTAATTAGGATAGGTGGGCTCGTTGGGAAATATCAGGTTCGTTGTGGCTAGGACATGTCCCTCCCCTAAGTGGCATTGTCAGGACAAAACGTGGGGTAGATACTAGTGGGTAAGTGAGTAGAAGGGGTGTCTGTGGACTGGTGGGCATTGGAGAGAGGGTGGGAGGTCCTGGGTACAGGAAGGGGTTTATGTTTGGGGAAGGGAGCTTGGGCCAGTGCCAATGAAAGGAGAGAGTTGGGGGAGGTGTGTGCAGGGCAGGGATGTTTCAGGTCCTAGTGTATTGGGTCCTGGGAATACATGGTGTATTGGTCAGGGTTGGGGGCTGTCGGGAGTCTTGGGGGAGGTGTAGTTAGGTTGGTGTGTGAATTAAGTTGGGAGGTCAGTTTAATAATTACTCAGAAGTTACGTTAGATGTTTAGTTGTCTAACCTCTGAATAACTACAGCACAACCTCGATTATCCGAACGAGACAGGTGAGGACTATTTTATTTGGATAACTGATCTGATTGTAAACAAGCGGTAATTTGAATGTTGGTTGTCGAACAAGTCTCGATTATCTGGCAATGCATGCCATCATGCCGTTTAACTGATAACTGAATGCTGAGTTGCCTAATGCCATTTTTACGGGACCTTGAGATCTTGTTTGGATAATCCGAAATGTGGATAGTTGATGTTTGGATAATCGAGGTTGTACTGTATTTACATAACTTCAATGGAACCTTCTGAAATCTCTGATTTAAAAGGTTACTTTTAGAGGATTCCGTGCATAAGAGAATTGACCAGTAGATTCCCAAGCAATTCCCTCAGAGTCTGCTACAGTGGGGATTCTCCAGGGTCCCAATGCACAACTCGCATTTATGTTGGAATAATGACTGTCTGACCATCAGAAAATCCAGGCTGTATACACTGCTTGTAATATGGCTAAATCATTGTGCAGACCTCCCCTCAATGATTGGTTTGCACATTTATTCACATGTAACAAATCTAAACCATTTGTACTATTGATTCATCTTCAAATGAATAAACTGAAGTAGTTTGTATTTCTCAAACCTTGCTGTTGAATAAATAGATTATCATAACTTGCACCAACTTCCTTTAGGCTCAGTACTTAATACATGTTGATGTCACAGAAAATGTTTTAAGGTGGATATCACTACAACTGTTCTTTATTAAGAAACTGTTCTCTTATGTTCCCTGTCCTTTAGAATTGGCATTTGCCATCTACGTCATCTACAGGTTCAGCACATCACATGGTATGTGTGAAATCTGCAGTAGGCTCACTTAGATCAGTTAGTTAATGGCAAACATTTGTTTCATTTTGCAGTCAGTTCTTTTTGTAACAAAATTCAAGTGTGCACTTGTACACAATCCTTTACGGTATATAAGCTCATTTTTTTCTCTCACTCAATATTTTATCCCAGTTTCTGGATCTGATAATAGCTCTGAGGATAATTTTTCATAGCCTGGATATGGTAAAATTAGGGTGATAACGAGTGACAATGGTAATCCAGCACTTAACAGCCCACTCTTAGTATTTAAGTTGGTCCTTCACCAAAATGAAGGACCCGATACCCAGTATGAGCAAAACTAATGTAGTGTACAAAATCCCATGCAAGGACTGCACAAAACACTATATAGGACAAACAGGAAGACAGCTAATGATCCGCATCCACGAACATCAACTAGCCACAAAACGACATGACCAGCTATCCCTAGTAGCCACACACACAGACGACAAGCAACATGAATTTGACTGGGACAACACTACCATTATAGGGCAAGCCAAACAAAGAACAGCCACTCATCCACAAACTCCATCAACAAACACATCGACCTGGACCCAATATACCGGCCACTACAGCGGACAGCTGAAACTGACAACCGGAAGCGGCAGGGACAGGCCACTATAAATGCCGGAGGAAACACCACGAAGCGCTTCACAGGAGGCTCCCAAGCACTGAGGATGTCACCTAGACAGGGGACGAAACGTTTGCAACAAAAACTTCCAGCTCGGCGAACAGAACCGCAGCATTTAAGTTGGTGCTGCCATTTTCTTTGGGGCCTTCACATGAGAAGCCAAGGAGTCTGCAATTTCAGAGTGAAGCCTAGTTTTAAGTTTGGTCCTCTGATGTACGTAGGCTTTCATAGGGGAATGTCGCGGTACAAATATGCACAACATACATTGAGCATCTTCTGCCCATGGAGCGGCCAAGCCAAATTCCTTCAAATCTACCTGAATAAACAGCTCATGCCATGTGTTTTTTAAACTAGTTTATTTAAGGCACTTCTATAATATACCTTCTGCTCTCTGCAGGCCTAACTGCATCACACAATATCTTAAGGTACAATTTCCAGCTCAGCTCTGTGGAAGAGTTGCCAGGAAACCTGCTCTGTTCCCAGCCAGTAAACTGACTGGTGCAATGATTTCCAGTATAATTATATAGTTTTTGTAGCCTACTAATAATAAACAACTGATGCTCAATCTTCATAATAAGTTAGACCTTGCAGCATAGACTTCAGGGTGTGGTGTGAATGTTGTCTCTATTGCCTGTCTGAATGAAAGTTCTATGAAGTCGATAACAGCAGTCTTGCAAAAACTTTGGTAAGGCTTGACAAATAGCTTAATAAATTGGTACAAGTAGCAATTCATTCAGGATTATCCAATAGGTTAGGCACCTTTATCAAATTTGCAAAGTAAAACTTGTAATCTAACTCCTGTGGAATCATGTTTTGTCAACAATAGTTACTGTTTCCAAATTTGGACAATCCCTATATGTTTCACACTGATGAGGTCATAGTGATTTATAAACATTGCCAAAAACAAAAAAATGAGTGTCACTGACCAAAATTTTTACTTTTGTTATAATTTATACTGTTTTACTTTGCATCAGTCTGACCAAACAGTTTCCAAAATTAAATGGTATAGTCGGATATGTGGCAGAGCAGCCTGCTGAGTCACTGTTCAATATTCTCATCATTTCCCATAAAGCGTGTTGGCACAAAATCCACAGCAGTTCTGGTATACTCCTGCTGTCTTTAGTAAATGTTTGTTGAAATAGCTGGAGACCAGGCTGGAACCTGGTTACTTAGCACCATAGTCTGCTTACATTGAGAGCACGAGACATAGCTAGATTGTCTTCATGGACAACGTGGGGTACTCAGCAGTTTACAAAAAATTTAGGTTTGTTCTAAAGACTAATATATAGGTAGAGGAACTTTGCAAAGCATAAAACAGCATCTGACTGTGCTACAACTGGCCTTTGAGTAATCAATTCTGAGGTAAAAACGATGACTGCAGATGCTGGAAACCAGATTCTGGATTAGAGTGGTGCTGGAAAAGCACAGCAGTTCAGGCAGCATCCGAGGAGCAGGAAAATCGACGTTTTGGGCAAAAGCCCTTCAGCAGGAAAAAGGCAGAGTGCCTGAAGGGTGGAGAGATAAATGAGAGGAGGGTGGGGGTGGGGAGAAAGTAGCATAGTGTACAATAGGTGAGTCGGGGTGGGGTTGAAGGTGATAGGTCAGGGAGGAGGGTGGGGGATGGTAGCAAAGAGTGCAATGGGTAAATGGTGGTGGGATGAAGGTGATAAGTCAGAGAGGAGGGTGGAGTGGATAGGTGGAAAGGAAGATAGGCCGGTAGGTCAAGTCATGGGGACAGTGCTGAGCTGGAAGGTTGAAACTGGGGTGAGGTGGGGGAAGGGGAAATGAGGAAACTGGTGAAATTCACATTGATGCCCTGGGTTGAAGTGTTCCGAGGTGGAAGATGAGGCGTTCTTCCTCCAGGCATCGGGTGGTGAGGGAGCGGCGGTGAAGAGGCCCAAGACCTCCATGTCCTCGGCTGAGTGGGAGGGGGAGTTGAAATGTTGGGCCACAGGGCGGTGTGGTTGATTGGTGCGGGTGTCCCGGAAATGTTCCCTAAAGTGCTCTGCTAGGAAGCTTCCAGTTTCCCCAATGTAGAGGAGACCGCATCAGGAGCAACGGATACAATAAATGATATTGGTGGATGTGCAGGTAAAACTTTGATGGATGCGGAAGGCTCCTTTGGAGCCTTGGATGGAGGTGAGGGGGGAGGTGTGGGCGCAGGTTTTGCAATTCCTGCGGTGGCAGGGAAAGGTGCCAGGATGGGAGGGTGGGTTGTTGGGGGGCGTGGACCTGACCAAGTAGTCATGGAGGGAACGGTCTTTGCGGAAGGTGGAATGGGGTGGAGGGGGAAATATATCCCTTCACCCTTCAGGCATTCTGCCTCTTTCCAGATGAAGGGCTTTTGCTCGAAATGTCGATTTCCCTGCTCCTTGGACGCTGCCTGAACTGCTGTGCTTTTCGAGCACCACTCTCATCCGTAATCAATCCTGACACTGGATGCAGAAAGTGCAAAACCTTTCCAAACCACGTCTTAACCAATGGGCAAAGAAACATCCTCTTTATTATATATAGAACAATTTGATACGTAGTGTGATAATAATTGCGTCTAAAGATGATGTATAAACATTTTGTTTACTTGTCCAATTACTTTCCTAACGTGTTGTCGTTAACCTGCAGAGTACTGAACTCTTTATTCTCACATATGGAACTCTGGTAGCACAGTTGTGTGAAGACTATGAAAAGGATGAGGATATCAACAAACAGCTGGATAAAATGTGAGTGATAATTATAGCACGGGTCAACCATTCTCAAAGAAACAAGGATGAGAAATCAATTGATATTTGATCAATAAAATACCCAGGTTAAAAATAAGAGCAAAAATGTCCCATTTTGCATTTAAGAAGCATGCAGTTAGAATTCCATTATATACATATCTGTATGTGCTTCATATAAAACACCGGTTGAGACAGTGGATAACAAAGTTTTATAGAATTAATCTTATTTTTCTGCAGGTTGGAGGATTTAGCCACGGAGAGATATTTTTAAGAAACAGAATGTATTTCATAAGAATCATTCACCCTAGTGTAGAACTATAAGCTGAATTTACATTCAAAAGATTTACAAGGATGTTGCCAGGATTTGAGCTGAATAGTCTAGGACTGTTTTCCCTGGAGAGTCATAGGCTGAGGAGTAACCTTGTAGAGGTTTATAAAATCATGAGGGGCATGGATAAGATAAATAGACAATGTCTTTTTTCTGGGGTTTGGGAGTCCAGAACTAGAGGGCATAGGTTTAGGGTGAGAGGGGAAAGATTTAAAAGGGACCTGAGGGATAACGTTTTCACGCAGAGGGTGGTGCATGTATGGAATGAGCTGCCAGAGAAATTGGCGAAGACTGATACAATTACAACATTTAAAAAGTATCTGAATGGGTATATGAATAGGAAGGGTTTAGAGGGATATGGGCCAAATGCTGGCAAACGAAATTAGATTAGGTTGGGATATCTGGTCAGAGTTGGACCAAAGGGGTCTGTTTCTGTGCTGTATGTCTCCTTGACTCTATGTCCAAGTTGCATTGAGATTTCTTTTTGGAATGTTTGTTGTTTTATTTGTGTTCACGGTTGTTGACTGTAAATAAAAACCCATCATTGGAATTTTTGATTGCTTGTCTCTCAATTGGGCAATGATAAGATGCAGGTCTACAGTGGGCAGTGGGGACAGAAAGTGTTTACATGCTATATAGGTAGGGACAGGTTAAATGCATTTCCTAGTATCTGGAAGATGACGAGGGTGAGGGAATGCTGTTGCATGTGTGAAGAGTGTCAGCCATGTCAGCTATATGCCATGGGCAGCATAACTTTGTGCTACTGTGCCATTATGCTACCGGTGACAGGCAATGCCAGGTTGCCAACACTTTCCAGGTGCACAGCAGCCTTTCAAAGGTGGCACAGGCACAAGGAATCCAAGTCTTTCAACAGACCTCCTATGAATTGTGAGTTAATCTCGAAACAGGGCATAGTAAGATCAGATTCAAATTGGGCATGAGGGATGTCTTAGGGATGGGGTAGATAATTAATGAGGCATAGAAGAAAGTGAGGACTGCAGATGCTGGGGATCAGAGTCAAAAGATTTACATGCCCCACCAATGTACCCTCCACTCCCAATACCTTTCTTTGCTACCACAAGAGGTGTAAAACCCATGCCCACATCTCCCACCTCACCTCCACCTAAGGTTTCAAAGGATCCTTACACACCCAGCAGAGATTTTCCTGCACAACCAAACACTTCGTCTATTATGTCCGTTATTCTCGATGTGGCCTCCTCTACATTGGGGAGACAGGATGCCAATTTATGGAACATTTCAGAGAACATCTCCGGGACATACTAAACAACCCTACTGCCCTGTGGCTGACCACTTTAACTCCATCCCACTCTGCCAAGGACATGTAAGTCCTGGGCCTTCTCCACCGCCAATTCCTAACCACCCGACGACTGGAGGAAGAACACCTCACCTTCTGCCTCCAACCACACAGAAATCAATGACAATTTCACCAGTTTTCTCATCTCCCTTCCCCCCACGATATCCCAGATCCAACCCTCCAACTCTTGAACTATCCTACCTGTCCATCTTCCTTCCCACATGTCGGCTCCACCCTTCCCTTCAACCTATCAACCATCAACCCCCACCTTCATCTATCTATTGCATTCCTAGCTACTTTCTCCCCAGATCCACCCCACTCCCACTGACCTCTCAGTCCCATTGGGCCCCCCCCATATTCCTGATGAAGAGCTTATGCTCGAAACATCGACTCTGCTGATCCTCAGATACAGCCTGATTGACCGCAATTAATGGGGCAGGCTTGGTTTGAAATGGTGAGAAATCTCACTCGACCTTGCAGTATGAATTCTTCAAAACACTCAATGCAACTCAAAAGTAGCAAAGGAAAACCCTTAAGTTTCAGCACATGGTAACTGGTCTATTAAAATAGTAACATTTGTTCCTGTATCAGTTACCAAATACAAGCATGTCCAATGATATAGTTAATTTCCTTATCTTCTGTTTATCTGGAAGAATTTGTTCCCTTAAGAATATCTCAATGGAGGTAACTAATCAAATGTAGGTGTACTTTCTAATGGGTGAGTATTCTACTTTTTTTAATGTGTGGCCATCAATATTTCCATTGCTCCAAAACCATGCCTTACTACTTCTTCTGGAAATGATTGACAATTTTGTAAATGTAGCATTCCTTAGCAATGGGTTGTGTTTGGCTTGTTCTCTGTGTTGCCTAGTCATCTGTTGCTCACATGTTGGTCTTATCCTCTTCAGATCTTACTAACATTCTGGTTTCTGTTTCTAGTATGGTTTGATTAGCTTTCTCCAAAATTAAATTTACCTTGGACTGTAAGAAGCGGGACAAGGTTTCATCAATTATCCCAGAAATAATTCTGGAATTCCATTTCAAAATTTAATTTTCACACTTTCCACTAACCTACAAAAGGTATTAATGAAGTTTTTACAAATTCTCATGGAAGCTGAACTCTTCAATTAAAACTTGCTGATTTAAGACTTTTTAAAGTTCTTATATTGCAGTAATTATCTTTTCTGGATCAATACATTGAGGAACCAACTAGAGAACAGGCCATCATAGATTGGGTATTGTGCAATCAAAAATGAATAATTCGCAGTTTAGCTATGCAAAATCTCTTGGTGTAGAGTGAGAATAATATGATAGAATTCTTTGTAAAGATGGAGAGTGATGTAGTTGATTCCAAGAGCAGGGTCCTGAATCTAAATAAGAGAAACTATGATGGTTTGACACACAAACTATCTATGATAAATTCAGAAATGTTGTTTAAATAGATGATAGTGAATAGCCAATAACAAACATTAAGATGCATATGGAGATTGCAATAATTGTTCATTCCTATCTGGCACAAAAAATGTGAAAGCTGGCATATTTGCATAGGGGAAAATATGCATAGTATTAAGTACAGTGGTGTAAAAGCACGTTCATGTACAAGAGCAGGATAGAGTCATAGAGATGTACAGCATGGAAACAGACCCGTCGGTCCAACTCATCCATGCCGACCAGATATCCCAACCCAATCTAGTCCCACCTGCCAGCACCTGGCCCATATCCCTCCAAACTCTTCCTATTCATATACCCATCCAGATGCCTTTTAAATATTGCAGTTGTACTAGCCTCCACCTTTTCCTCTGGCAGCTCAGTCCATACACGTACCACACTGTGTGAAAAAGTTGCCCCTTAGATCTCATTTATATCTTTCCCCTCTCACCCTAAATCTATACCCTCTAGTTCTGGACTCCCCCCACCCCAGGGAAAGGACTTTGTCTATTTATCCTATCCATGCACCTCATGATTTTATAATCCTCTATAAGGTCACCCCTCAGCCTTCGACACTCTAGGAAAAACAGCCCCAGCCTATTCGTCCTCTCCCTATAGTTCAAATTCTTCAACCCTGGCAACATCTTTGTAAATCTTTTTTGAACCCTTTCAAGTTTCACAACATCCTTCCAGTAGGAAGGAGACCAGAGTATTCTGAAAGTGGCCTAATCAATGTCCTGTACAACCGCAACATGACCTCCCAACTCCTGTACTCAGTGCTCTGACCAATAAAGGAAAGCATACCAAATGCCTTCTTCACTATCCTATCTACTTGTGACTCTACTTTCAAGGAGCTATGAACCTGCACTCCAAGGTCTCTTTGTTGAGCAACACTCCCGAGGACCTTACCATTAAGTGTATAAGTCCTGCTAAGATTTGCTTTCCCAAAATGCAGCACCTCATATTTGTCTAAATTAACCTCCACCTGCCACTCCTCAGCCCATTGGCCCATCTGATAAAAATCCAGTTGTAATCTGAGGTAAACGTCTTTGCTATCCACTACACCTCCAATTGTGGTGTCATCTGCAAACTTACTAAGTATACCTCATACGCTCACATTCAAATAATTTATATAAATGATGAGAAGTAGTGGACCCAGCACCAATCCTTGTGGCACTCCACTGGTCACAGGCCTCCAGTCTGAAAAGCAACCCTCCACCACCACCCCCTGAATAAAAGCTGATAAATCCCCAGCTGAAAATATATATCCTTCTTAAGGAAGTATATTAGAAATAATCGATGCATTGGTGGTCATCTTTCAAGATTGTATGGATTCTGGAAGAGTTGCTACAGATTGGAAGTTAATGTAAGCCCAGTATTGAAAAAGGAGGGAGAGAAAATTGAGAATTATAGAAAGGGTAGTCTGATATCGGTAGGAGGAAAATTGCTAGAGGCCATCTTAAAAGATTTAATAACTAGGCACCTGGAAAACAGTTGTGGAATAAAGTCAATATGGATTTATGAAAGGGAAAATAAGCTTGACAAATCGACTAGAAATTTTCAAGAATGTGACAATTAGAATTGATAGTGAGGAACCAGTGAATGCGGTTTACTTAGACTTTCAGTAAGGCCCTACATAAGAGATTGGCACATAAAATAAAAGTGCATGGGATTGGGCTAGTATACTGACATAGATACAGAATTGGCTGGCAGATAGGAATAAATAAAGCTTTTTTCCTAGTGGTTGGCAATGACTAAGGGAGTATTAGAGGAAACAGGACTTGGACCCCATCTATTATTGATATATCTATATATAGTAGTCCTCCCGTAGCCACGGGGGATATGTCCCAGGACCTACCGCAGAAGGCTGAAACCGCGGGTAAGAGCGAGCCCATTCATTTAAATGGGAAACGTACCCACCCGGAAGCCTCCTGGTTCCTGGTTCTGGAACGTTCTCTTTTATATGTTTGGGCCACGGGAAACTGTGGGTAATTGAAACCTCCGAAAATGATTCCGCAGGTATGGGAGTTGCCTGTAACAAATTAACGGTCTAATGAGAGAACTAAATATTTTTAAGTTTGCATATGACCTAAAGCTGTCTGGGAGGGTGAACTGAAAGGAAGATGTGAGATGATTTCCTGTGATTTTTGCAAGTTGAGGAAGTGGGTGAATCCATAGCAGATTGAGTTTAATATATCTAAATGTGTGATTATCCGCTTTGGTGGCAAAAACAGGAAGGCCGATTATTACCTGAGTAGTGGTAGATTCGGGAAGGGGGTGGTGTAACAAGACCTGGGTGCCATTGTTCCCCAATTGCTGAAAGAAAGCTGATAGGAAGTGAAGGAATGGTGATATATTTCTAAGTCAGGGCAATGTTTAACTTGGTGGGGTCTTGCAGGTGGTAGTGCTCCAATGTATCTGCTGCGTTTGGCGTTCGAGATGGACATGGTTGTAGGTTTGGAAAGCACTGTCTAAGGATTTCTTCATGCATCCTGGGTAGATGGTACACACCTAGGATGCTGAATATCTATGGTGCAGGAAGTAGATGTTTAGAGAAGTGATACCAGGTTGCTTTGAATTGGATGTTGTCAAGTGTAGTTGAAGCTGAATACTATGTTGATCTTCCTAGTGAGAGGATTCGAGTACAAGAGAAAGGATGTCTTGCTGTAATTGGACAGGGCCATGGTGAGACCACTCCTGGAATATGGTGTGCTTTTTCATCTCCTTATTTGAGGAAGGATGTTCTGTCTGTGGAAGGAGTGCAATAAAGGTTTGCCAAGCTGATTCCTGGGATGGCAGGACTGATGTATGAACAGAATTTGGATCAATTAGAAATATTTTCATTTAAGTTTAGAAGAATGAGTGGTGATCTCATAGGAACATATGAAATTCCAACAGGACAAGACAGGTCAAATGCAGGAAAGACCAGGCACCAGAATCATGGTTCACGATTAAGGATACAAGGTAGGCCATTTAGGACTGAGAATAGGAGAAACTTCTTCACTCAAAGGGTGGCAAACCTATGGAATTTTACATCACAAACAGCAGTTGAGGCTGAAACACTCATTGTTTTCATGAACAAAGAATATTTACATCTTAAGGCCAAAGGATTCAAAGGGTATAGACAGAAAGTGAGAACAGTAAGCCAAGATAGTATTAAATGGCAGAGGTTTGAAAGGCTGAATGGCCTACTCCTGCTTCTATTCTTTCTGTTTCTCTGTCTATGTTTCTCTTATAAGGTCAGAAGTGGGAATGTTCACTGATTACTCCACATTGTTCAGCACCATTCATAACTACTCAGATTCTGAAGCGCTTCACATCCAAATGCAGCAAGACCTGGACATTATCCAGAGTTATGCTGAAAAATGGCAAGTCATATTTTCGCCACACATACATCAGGCAATGGTCATCTTCAGCAGGAGAGAATCTAATTCTTGTCCTTTGACATTCAATGGCGTTTTCCTCATTGAATCCCCCACTACTAAATCCTGGGTGTTACCATTGACCAGAAGCTCAACTGGACTACCACATGAGCATAGTGGCTACAAGATAGGCCAGTGGCCAACAATAAGGCAGTGATCAACTCACTTCCTGACTCCCCAGATCTTTCCACTATCTACAAAGTACAAGTCAGTAGTGTGATGGAATGCACCATACTTGCCGGGATTAGTGCAGCTTCAACAACATTTGACAATATCCAATTCAAAGCAACCTAGTTGATGGGTATCACTTCTCTAAACATCTACTTCCTGCTCCATAGATACTTAGTAACACAGGTGTATACCATCTACCCAGGATGCATGCAGAAATCCTTAGACAGTACCTTCCAAATC
This sequence comes from Chiloscyllium plagiosum, assembly GCF_037043375.1. NCBI lineage: Eukaryota > Metazoa > Chordata > Chondrichthyes > Orectolobiformes > Hemiscylliidae > Chiloscyllium > Chiloscyllium plagiosum. The sequence continues at coordinate 85,795,159 of NW_028270141.1, read as the reverse complement.
TACAGCCATGTGCACCTAGAAGGCCAAGTGCAGCAGATATGTTGGAGCACTATCACCTGCTAGACCCCACCAAGTCAACCACTGTCCTGACTTGGAAATATATCACCATTCCTTCAGTCTCACTGTATCAGAATCCTAGAAGTCCCTCCTTAATGGCATTATATATCCACCTTCAGCAAATGGTCTGTAGTAATTCAAGAAGGCTGCTCATCATCATCTTCTCAAGGACAAATAGGGATGTGTAATAAATGCTGGCTTAACCAATAATGCCCACATTGCATGAATTAATTTTTAGAATTCCAGCCATTCCATAAGGGTGCAAATACAGACCAATGTCATTTTGTATGAAATAATAGCCATCATGCTTAAACATAGTGGCAGGATAAAACTGAACTGTGCAACCTTCATTCCTGTTATGTCAATTTTCTTTAGCTTTAATTAAAATAAAGCATATCTTTTGAGTCTTCAGGAAATATTTCACCAACTGTAATTGCTCAGCTTTGGATGTTTTAACCTTTCCCTTGTTGTTATTTCATTTGCAGTAAATCATCAGTGAGAGTAAGACCCCTAATTGAACTTATGTTTATATCATTTTACTGGGTAATAAAAGGAATTTCCCGTATGTTAGTCATAAAACATCTGTGTGTTGCAATTGACAGGAAATATTAGATGCTGATCTTTTCCTCTCAAAGAGAGATAACAGCCCAGACCTAAACAACATTGAACCCACCTGTTTGCCATTAATGTTATTTTCTGTAGCTGGCAGGAACTAGTCAATTACAGCATGTAAGTAACCAACTGGCAAGAGATAAAACTGAAAGCATGTCATGTGTAGACATGCAAAAGTTGAAAGTTGGCAGGGCTCCTAAGAAGAGGAAAGCTGAGGTGCAGTAAGGGGATTGCTTTGTTGCAGTCACTGAGTGAAGTTTGAATACAGCTGAAATCTTGTACACTGAATACAGGATTTTAGATTTCTCCAAGAACAGCCATTTAAGATGGACAGCATGACGGCTCAGTGGTTAGCACTGCTGCCTCACAGCACTGGTGACCTGAGCTCAATTCCAACCATGAGTGACTGTGTGTTCTCCCTGTGTCTATGTGGGTTTCCTCCCACAGTCCAATGATGTGAAGGTGATGTGGATTGGCCATGCTAAATTGCCCCACAGTATTCAGGGATGTGGAAGTTAAGTGGATTAGCCATGGGAAATATTGGGGGATGGGTCTGGAGGGATGCTCTTTGGACAGTTGGTGTGAACATTTTGGGCTGAATGGCCTGTATCTGCACTGTAGGAATTCTATGAAAAAGATAGTTATGTGGATGCAGAGCTCAGGCATTAATGTTATTTATTAATTAGACATTAACATCTGAAATATTCGGCTGTAAATTTGTTGGCAACTCCCTGCCCTACAATTGTAATTGTAAGGTTAAAAATTGTTTTTGGTACCAACATATTGTTTTTATATCCCTGTTGTATTAGCAGCATTAACCCAATACCTGCAATAGCTTCTATCTTCAAAACAGTAACAGACAGAGGAGTATCAGCATAAATTTCATTTCACCTCTGAGTCAGGAAGCTTGGGTTCAAGTCCTACCTGCTACAGAGGTGCGCCAGAACATCTCTGAACAGGTTAATTAGAAATGATCTAGATATTCTTTTAAAGGGACAGAAATTTATTAGATTCCCTACAGCGTGGAAACAGACCCTTCGGTCCAACAAGTCCACACCGACCCTCCGAAGAGTAACCCACTCAAACCCATTTACCTCTAACTAATGCACCTAACACTATAGGCAATTTAACATGGTTAATTCACGTGACCTGCACATCTTTGGACTGTGGGAGGAAACCGGAGCACCCAGAGGAAACCCACACAGACACGGGGAGAATGTGCAAACTCCACACAGACAGTCGCCAGAGGCCGAAATCAAACCTGGGACCCTGGTGCTGTGAGGTAGTAGTGCTAACCACTGAGCTACCAAACCTATTTAGGGAAAGACATTCCGAGAATGAAACTTTGGTGGTTGAAGGCATGGTCACCAATAGAGGGAAGGTAGAACAAAAACCAGAGCCTAAGGCATGGTCACCATGTTGGGAGTGCTGTTGTAGGAGAAGAGCATTTACAAGTATGAAACAATCCAAATATGGATTGATTTAAATACATGAATAAGAATTTTATAGAGGTACTGGAGAACTAAGAGTCAATTTAGCCATCAAATTCACTGGTGATGGATGAGAATAAATGGTCTTCCCAATGAAGAAAAGTGTGTTTCATTGAAGGCTGTACATAGGAGAAGTAGTCTTTAACTATAGGTGTTATTGGCAAAGTTGGGATAAGTGAGGGAGGTTGGTATTGATGCGTGTGGATGTTGGTGTCATAGAGTACTGCAGATGAATAACAGTGGGCTCTGAAGCCATTGTTGGACTCGGGCTGAATATAAATGCAAAGGTAAGAGCGGAGTGTTCTTCCAGAACTATACAGAGGAGAAGAGGCAAACTGACCATGTCAAAAGTCAAAAGGAAGTTGTGAGGAAGACAATTGATAACAGGCCACAATTATAGAGAATGGCATTTGTGACCTTAGCTAGACCTTTTTTCTCAGTTCTGGTGGAGAGATTGAAACTTTTGGCTTTGAGCTTAAAACCTCTGGTGGTAAAAAGAAGATAATTGGTTTGATGGGCAAGAGGGAAGGGTTCAAGCAGCAGAGGCAGTTGAAAAAGAATCCATCCAGAGTTTCTTCCAAAAATCTTCCAGTTGGGTTGTTTGGCCCATGATCTTTGCTGATCATCACCTGAATCCTCAGATATTTAAATACAACCAGAAGGATAAGGGCAGCAGATACATGGGGACATCACCATATATGAGCTCTCCTCTAAGCCATACATCATCATGGCTTGGAGATATATTGCCATTCCTTCAGTGTCGCTGGGTCAAAATCCTGGAAACACACATACTCTTGGAGTGTACCTACATCATGGACTGCAAAAGTCCAGGAAGATAGTTCACCATCTCCAGAGCAACTAAGGACAGACAATAAAAATTAGCCTATCCAGTGATACCCACATACTTTTGCTAAGGTTATGGCAACCAATCATCAATTCATCCAAGAAAATTCCTTTACCTGAAGAAAATGCAGTAGAAAGTATTGTTAGAAGGGAATTTGGGATGTCAATCATCAGGGAAGTCATCACAAATTAATTAATTGCTAATAAAACCATGACAAATTGTAGCTTCTTAATATTTATTGTAATTTTATTGATTTATTTACGATAATATGAAATGTATCGCAATGAAACAGGCTATTACCTTAGCTTGCCCAAACAGATGTGCATATCTCACATTGGTCTCCTCCCATTATATCTTTCCAATCTTGAACTTTAAGCATATCTTTCTATTCCTTGTTTTCGCAATTACTTATCTAATTTCCTTCAGAGATTGTTTAAGCTTTTTGGTTCAACTGATAATGAGTTCCTCCTGCTAACTGTTAATAAAGCAATATCTTTTCTTGCCTTTTGAATTTAGGAGTAAATTTATTTTAACTTTGTTTGCTTTCTGTAAAGGGGGCGTAACATTGGCATGAAGCTGGTCGAAGATTTTCTGGCTCGATCAAATATTGCACAATGTCGTAATTTTTATGAAACAGCCGATGTAATTGCTAAGGTAAGACATATGGATCATATTGAAGGTAAGCTTTAACCCTCAAAAATGGATCAATCTAATGTTAAAGTTTTAAAAATCTCAAACCCAAGCAGCTTTAACTAGGCTCACATTGGAGGTAATCAAGGTAGGATGTAGGGAATCCAAATAACACACATCCCAGCTTGAGGCTACACCCCTTAGAGTTGTACTCCATTTTAATTTAATTTAATAATGCTCAACTGAGTTTCCTGAGCTTTGGGAAACCCAACAGCTAAGGGGAGGTAAAGACTGCTACGTGGAAGTGGTAAATGGTGTACCATCAATATTGTGGAGTTGGAGGAGCAGGAATAAGTGCTCTTGGTCCACCAAGTTAATCAACATTTGTCCCAATGATTGTATTTCCACCCTCCCCCTCCACTGTTCCTCTATTCCTTCTCAATCAATCTCTAATCCAGCCAAAGGAAGTCCTCATCCTGTTCTTTTCCAATCTCTTTCCATCCTGACGCCTAATCTTTCCAATTCCTTCCTCCTCTGCATTCTTTAATTACAGCCTCCAATATTCCCTTATCCTCTGATCATCTCCCATTCCTTCCTTTCTGCCTTGACTCATCTCAAATAATTTTGCTCAAACTGTCTGTCTTCACATCCAATCTCTCCATACCATCACCAACCTCCCCTCTTGGATAATTAGCACCCAATTTCTAAATGCTCCACTCTCACCAATGCTTCTGCCTCACTTCTATCCTGACTTCCATCTGATCTCACACCCCAATGAACATTTCACCTCCTTGCTGGCCTACCAATATTCCAATCTTCTCCCCTCAGTATCCAACCTCTCCTTACCATTCCTCATCTCTCCTGCTTTTTCAACCTGCCTCTCCCTTGCCTCCTCGTGCCCTACTGCCTACTTGCATAACAGTGGGACAGACTGTCATGCTAGCTGGCATTAACAGGGAAATAAAGGCAAGAAAGGATAATCAGATCTAATTGCTATATTCAGCAGAACCTGAGAGAAACTCATTCTCCTGAATTTTCTACACACAAAATAGCCTGACCATTGCCTTCCCACCTCTTTATTAATATTGAGACAGTTTTTTAGAAAGCAATAGAGACTGAGCTTTCAATGATTTCTGTAAACATTGCAGATGTTATGATTCCAATGAAGTGATCATCGATCAGTTCAAATATTAATGGATGTTGAAAGCATTCAATTTAATTGTGCAATCAGTCAAGAATTAATTTTGTCAATAAAGTACATTTGCATTCATTTTCAACATGCAGTTCCTGTACTTTGACTATTACATAATATGCGAAGTGAAAAATTACAACTGCAGAAATCATTGATCCTACTGCGTACTGATAAGTCAAATAAATAATGTGTGATGACACTATGACTTTAAGAAGTGTAGCTTGTCATGGTTTTTTAATGAAAAAAGACTAAGACGAGGTGACAAGTAGTCTGCTCCACAGCCATTAAAGTTCTTGGATTTTTGTTTAAAGTTGGAACAACAGAAGCACCCTGAATGGGTGGGGTCAAGATCCCACAGAATCAGGAGTTTTTTTTTAGTTTTAGCTTTCAGTAGCAATTGCTGAGGTCTTGGAGCTAGATGTGGAAGCTCTTATTCCTCTCTCTGTTCTGGCTAAAAGCTGGGGTTCTCTTCCTGCTGCTGGAATTGAATGCGAGACAATCTATTTTTCTGAATTTGCCTTTGCCAAGGGTGTGTTTATGCGATGTTACTATATTGGAACAGTTAATTAGTAGTAGTTAATATATAATATTGTGTCAAGCATGTCAATAGAGTTGCAGTTAAGCTAATTCTTTTGTTTTATTTTTATCTTGACTGTATTTTAATTATAGTGTATGAATAAAATATATTTTGTTTCAAGCCTCATAGTTTGACCAATTGAATTGTATGTAGAACACAATGCCTTACACTTAACTTTAAAATAAGAAAAAGTTATGGTGTAGGCTATCTTCTTATTATATTTTGAGGGGATTTGGTCTTGTCCATAACAAATGCTAACTTAAGATCTTATTGATGGAGTTAGGGTCTTGAACCTTTTGGCTCCTAATTTCCTTAGGAAGTTTTTACCGGAACTCTGTCACTCTCAGGATTTTCCAGATGACCATTGTAAAGGTGGAACCAGTTCCCAGTGATGTCAGGGAGAGACTTACTAGGTTGGGGAGTTCCTACTCACTTGGCTCAGTTGGGATCTCGAACAGAATCGAAGAGTCCCATGCTGAATGAGATAAAGTGTGGCTCCTAATAAATATAACCAGTGGAGCTAGAGCAGCCTAGGAACCTCTTTTTCCAAGTATGGTGGATTAGGACCAGAGTTACTAGCCGCATTGGATGGGCAAATGTCAAAAATAGACATAAAATAGCACAAGAGCCAACTACCACTAATCATTGTCAATGTAACTCCACAAGTTCCATTGTACTCTCTCCTGGAAGAAAATAGCTGGGCATAATCCTGAGAATATGACTCACAGACTTTCAGCGTTATACAGGTTTGAGATCATAGAATCGCTACAGTGCAGAAGCAGGCCATTCAGCCCATTGGATCCACACCGGCCCTCCAAACAGCATCCCATTCCATCCCTATGACCCTGCATTTTCCATGGCTAATCCACCTAACCTACACATCTTTGGACTGTGGGAGGAAACCAGAGCACCTGGAGGAAGTCAATGCAGATACAGGGAGAATGGGCAAACTCCACACAGACAGTTGCCTGAGGCTGGAATTGAATCGGGATCCCTGGCGCTGTGAGGCACCATGACCCTATTCTTCTTTATAATTTCTCTGTGATTATTTTCCAATGTTGCATTTTATTTTCTGTTTTGAAGATACTGATTAATACTGGAACACCATTTCACAAAACATTTTTTT